>NC_139550.1:5155871-5861425 GCF_965153285.1 Podarcis tiliguerta
ACAAACGAAACGGTATCTTCAGTATCTCAAATAATAATAATAATAATAATCCAGTTTTGAAAGTGAACAGAAAAAGAACCAATGTTGGCTTGGAAGAGTTTTTAGAAAGTTAAGAGAGGACAGCATCAAATTTCAATCACCAGTTGAGAAATTTTTACTATTGCTACCTGGCTGTGCAATGCTGCAACGCATTATAAATTTAGCAATGAGCTGCAAATCTCAAAAAACCTGGAAAATTCTCGCAGCCTTAAAAAAAGAGAGAAAAGGCTCATTTGTTATTTGTAGTAACTGAGGAAGCAATATGCTGTATAATGACAGACATAGGATCTCCAATTAAAGGGAAGCATAATTGTTGTCTGAATAAAAGCAAAAAGGCCTTTTTGTACTATTAAATACAATTGGAGGGGGGCGGGGATGAAATATCAAATGTCTATAACTGCTGCACCCTTATAGCATTCAGTGTGCAACTGCAAACGCAAGGAAAGAAACCAGTGTACAGTACTAGTACTGTTTAAATAACACACAAGATTATACATTGCAGCATAATTAATACTACACACATACATCCTCAGTACATGCTGGTATATAAGTCCTCTCACACACTACCGCCCAAACACTTGCTCGCCCACACACACACAAACACCCTGCGATCAACGCACCCACCCGCACCGTTTATTCCCACTCACAGTATCTGAAGGCTCTATATAAGGTAGATTGCTATATTGTTTGGAGCTACCACTTCTTCTTTTTTTAATATAAAAGCACATGCTAGAAGATCACGTTCCACTGTAATCTCGCAGCAACACTCGGAATGATCACACAAAAACCAGGGAATGTTAGTGCACACACGAAATTAAGCTAAAAGAAAAAAAAAAAGTCTTTGGAGTTCCAATCACACAGTTAGTATAACAATCCCATAATTGTGAAGACTAATTATAAGCTTTATAGTTGATTAAATCACACAGTGCAAAGAAAGGTCCATTGACCCTTTTGTGTAAAGGGAAGGCTGGAAGCCACACGGGTTAAGTTCAATGGAGAGTTCATATATATATATACACATGTGACTAGGAACACCCAAAGTAGAATTGTGCTCTTAGACTGGTCATTCTGAGTCACGATGCACTTCCGAAGCATCAGCTCTGCAGATGGGGCAAGTACGATTTGCCTGGGGAATAAAAAGAGGCATTAATGCATTGCACATCACGTCACACAAAAGACTGTTAAAGAAAATGTACTGAGTTGCAAAAATAAAATAAAACAGAATAAAAATCACTACATTGAACCATACATCCATAGCAAGATAATTAAGAGGAAAGAGAATCGCATCAAAACTCAGATTTCAGTGAAATCAACTGACTTTAGCTTTATCTTATTCTCATGTCCAAAGAGATCAAGCATCTGACTTCCAATAATTTAAAATGGCTGGCTAATTTATTATTATTCATTACTTGTACCCGGCCCATCTGCCTGGGTTGCCCCAGCCACTCTGGGGTTTAAACCGTTCTGTCCAGTGCCACAGTCTTTGCTACCAGTGTCTCCATCAGCATCACAAACGCTGAACAAAGCGCTTCTCCTCTAGCCACCATGGAGAGACCAGAATGCTCCAAAAACAGGAAGTGACGAATGCAAGACTCCTGCCGGATAAGGCTGAAGTCCCATCTAGTGCAGCACCCTGTTCTCACAGTGGCCAATCAGATGTCCATGGGAATCCCACAACCAGGAACTGAGCGCAACAGCACTCTCCTCAGCTGTGATTCCCAGCTACTAATATTCAGACAGATAATTCCTCCGACAGTGGAGCAGAACATAGGCATCATGGCTAGCATGTGTGAATCAGTAAGGGCAGCCTGATGAGGGCAGTCAGAATTTTCATCAGCCGCTCACGTCTCCTTCACATGATTAATGTGCAGACTTCAAGTGGCAACTCTAATAGAATGCTAAGTCAGTTTGTGCTCAGCTGCCTGCCACACACAGAGATCTATAATCCACACATACACATTTTCAAACTTTAAAACCAAGAAAACTGTACTGGGCTCTTTTTCAAATAGGACCAAAGGGTTCAAATAAGGTGTCCCAGGACAGGGGAGTTACAATTTACTGCTAAACGCACTTCAAGTTCTACCAGTAATCTATGAGCCTCTTGTGCATGCACTCCTCTAGCTTCTGAAATTAAGAGCATTGAACTGTCGCATTTTAATCATGCCCTGCATTAAAGACTACAGTGGAAGTGTGATGCTCTCGTTGTTTAATGATGTGGTAAAGATCATCTGGTGGTGACTTTAGCAGGTGAGATACTAGTTTGTGTGTTCTCCCTGAGGTGGTTAAGTGGATTTTTTTATTTTTTAAGTATGCAAAAGCCATGCACCATAATGATTATAACTCCTGCAACCTTCTCTGAAGTTCATAGATATGTACTTTCATCTCTGAACTCTTCAGAAATGGTGGTTTGGATCCTATATTTCATGAGCAACGTTCTGCTCATGGAGCAGGGCTTCATTCTTGTTGCTCCTCCCCCAGCCCCCCCAGAAGAAAACATGGTTCTGAGTGCTGAGAGACCTTCAAGCACATCATGTAACATGGTTTGAGGGGCTGCAACCGGAAGGGGGGAACAGCAACAACAAAAAATCAGACCCCCTTCCTCCTCCTTGCACAAGTGCCTTTCTTCTTGCACAGGGCACGTTGAATTTAAGACAACATATAACGTTGCCATGAACACCATTAGAAAACCGCTAGTCATTATAATTACAGTTCTCTGCTGCTTGGAGCTCTTTTCTGTGCTATGCAGAAGGAAATGACGGCATCTAGTGGTTGTAATTAAGAGCTGCAGAAAATCCTCACATTTGCCACAACCTTATGATTTATGGACAATCAAAGCAAACTCAAAGTTAATAGACCTCACTGTACAAATAGTCATATATTCTGCAATCTTGATGTTTTAGGATTTACCACTGCAGTGACTCAATGGAAATTCAGTACATTTTCTGAAAGTCATAATTAATTTCCTACTTCAATTATACTTCCATATTTTGCATCATGTGTACACTGTCTGTCATCTACTGCTTTTGCTGCTTCTGGTTCCTTCTCAACCTTAAAACAAATTAGGTTATATTTCACATTCAATGTCATTCTTGAAAAGACACATTTTGGACAAAAAAAAGCGCTTCATCTTAAATAAATATAAGTCACGTGATGGACAGTTAACAAGTTGTTGTTTTTTAATGGTGGTATAACGACAGATATTGTGGCAAAAGTGATGGCATGCAGTACAAATCTAGACTACTGCACCTCATTTCTAAAACTATGTATTATTATTTATTATTATTACCTTAAGCCATTTATCGACACACTTGGCATGGAACTCATGGTTACACGGTAAAACTCTAAGTAGTTGCCTTGATTCAAAGTCACACATGCACACTACACACCTAGAAGAGAAAATTGCAGAATACTTTATTTAGAAAAAGCAACAACAGTTTGGTTTTATTTATCTGAAAACGTAGGCATTTCCTTGCTTTTTAAAATAAAGACTTTTTAAATATAAAGTGACTGCAGTACAATTCATTAACTGCTGATATAGAGGTGCTGGGTTTGCCCCTGAGATTATATATGTGTGTGTGTGTGTGTGTGTGTTTAATTTATAAATATGTAATAGAATATAACATACAATTTGTTAGGTCCTATATTTCTTGCCCAATGCACCATAGCTATGTAACTGGCTGCACAGTGCAAGATTAGGAAAACAAATAACTATCAATCCAGAGCAAAAGATTTTATCTATTAACAGCGCATATCTATATAGTGCTCTGAGTGTTCAAAGCACCACACATATATTGTGACAGTAATCCTTACCACCACCCTGTAATAAAAGTGAAGAGCCAAGGATGGAAGAAAAAGGTGTCAGCGGAGGCTACCTAATGATTCTACACCTGCGGTGAAAATTTGTACCATGGACTCCCCAGCTCACAACTCATACTTTGAGCACCAGCACCAACTATATCCGCAAGACAGTTTTCTTTGCTTCTCCCAGGAGTGCCATTTGCAAACTACTTGAGATTGCACTGCAGAAATTAAAACAAATGTGTTTTGCAGAGAAAGCTGGCAGACAATCCTATCTGGCAGCCAAAAGAGTCTGACTTCAGGACTGGAGGGTGGAGGGATCCTGTGGCTACTAAGGAAAATGATGTTTCTAGGCCAATATCAGATTCTAATATTATTTTAGAAATGAGCAACTTAAAAGCTGTTCTTGGAAAGCCTGAAGAGGGCTTAGGGCTCATTGTTGTGTAGCAAATGCCAACTCCCCAATTCAATTTTCACATTAATGCAAACACTTGGTAGTTACTTTTCACATCCAAAATCTAGCAGGACTACTGGGAGATTGTTTAGAAGACATTCCTCCCCCCGTCAAAAAACCCTATTTTTATTTCTTCTTAAGGAAGCTTCATGTCTCAGTGAGAACTGTATGGCCTTTTTTATTATTATTAAAATGGCAGATTTCTGTATTAAATACTTTGAAAGAAACGTCATAACAGGAATTGTAAAAGGCTCAGTTTCATGTGAATAGTGACCACAATTCATACAAGTGTCTTGTTTCTGTGTGCCTATTTTTTTATATTAAAGATTTTCTTGTTTTACAGAAGTATGTGTAATGTCTCTCGTATATTTTCTGTGTAACATTTTTACAAATCAGTTTCATTTGTTGAGACATGGGGGGGGGGGGTCAGGTGGTGATGTTTCTATTTTGCTTAATATATGTAGGGTTTGGTGTCTGCGTTCTTCGTGCCGGTTCTCTGCTGTTCACTTGTGTTACTTTGGTGGTGAGAGGTTGGGGTTGGCCTAGGGTGTGGTTGTTTGTTTGTGATTGGCTGTGGTGATCTTCGTTTTTGTGTGTGAGTGCGGTGGGTGGGTGTTTTGGATCAGGTTAGCCATATTGATTTGTATGCTGTTGGTGGATTATTGTCATTGTCTTGTTGGGCTGTGTATGTGATAAAGGGGAGCCATACCGGGGTAAAGGCGTCTTCTTCTGTTTGTCCCCATGTCAGTTTCAGTTTAGTTTCTGTGTGCCTATTATGGCATTTCATTTTTCTCTTCAAAAAGCGCCCCAATGCAATCTGATTTTATAACTTTCCTATTATAAAAGCAGATAGCCATTTGGCATGTGGAGCTGGGAGCTTTTGGCATGTGGAGCTGCACACCATCCCTGCCATTCCTATGTGACTCCAGTAATATTAGATGGAGGAGCAAACTCATCATTAGCTGTGCAGCTCACGGGACTGTGAGCAATATTCGTCTAAATCAAAGTATTAAAAAATGGGGAAATCTGTATTTAATATTCTAACCCAACTGTTAATAAGGCTCACCAATAAATGGAAGTTGTTCGTCTTTTTAAAAAAAATAAAATCCCTTACTCTACCAGTTAAATAACTTTGAAGCTGGAAAGTACTATTAAAAAGGAAGACAAGTGAATGCATTTATTAGTTATGCTACAGTTATTTGCTGTGCTGGATTTCAGTCAACTAGGGTTAAACAACTTCACACCAAGGCCTCGGAGAGGAGCAAAAGAACTTACAGAGTCTGTTCTGACTGATGGTTATTTGGGTTGAATCTGTAAGATGGAAGTTGTTCAATATCTGCTTTCGTCAGTCCTCTCGGTTTGGCCTCTCCCAGTCTTTCGGCCAAGTTCAGCAGTGCCTATGAAAGAAAGACGCCCTTTTAAAAACTCACCCACTTTACTCAAGCACTCTTCATAACACATTATCATTGGGGACGATAAGCAAAACCAGTAGTGTAAAACTGGGAAACCTTGCAAACTTGCATCATAAGGCAACTGCTCTTGCTTTAGCGTTTGAATTGTCTGGGGCTACATACAGGCCCAATCAAGAGGCCCAACATGCAGCACTGTGTAGCACTTGCATGGAAGGAAGAAAATCCTAGAAATTGTTCAGCGTAAGTATATGTCCCCACAAAACATAGATCTGGTAGCAGCTACTGCATTTTTTTGGTGTCGTTCCAGCAAAATGCAATTTGCTAGTTTAATAAGCAACATATTTAGGAACCAATTTAAGGAATGTACTCAAAGCCTCGTGATTTGCATAAATGCGGAATCTGTAACCAACCTCATAGTTTTCCACCTCGCCGTCTTCTACATCCAGCTCAAAACTGAAGGCTGGGCCAACTGCAGGTGGCACTGGAAGCATTGATCTGCAGAAAAGAAGGAAAGTTAGCATCAAGATTTACTACTTGTGCACATACACGTACAGAGAAAGAGCAGCTAATTTTGGGTCTGTCCCTAGAGGCTTTCAAAACTGGTCAAGAATTTAAATTCAAATTTGGTTCCAATTCAGTACTAGGTCATGCTATTTACTAATCTGTATAAAGCTGACTCTCTTACCATTTTACACATTGGATTACACATGCCCATGCTTCCAGAGAGGCAAGCTGGACAGCTGTTTTTTAAAATGTATTTTAACTTAGCTTATTATTCATTTTGATATTTGATTTATGCTTTGCCCTTTAAATGGGTTCCAGGTTGGCTTAGAAAAGGTTAAATTACAATAATCCACGTGCCTCTGTCAAAATCACATCACAACAAGAGTTTAGCAAGTCTCCCTGTGGAGAACATCGCCAGTCAAGGTGCCACCACCATCAAGGCCCTTTCCCCTGTAGGCACCTAATACACCTCAGAAGGCACAGGCCGGCTTCAAGTAATTGTGAATTGGGCAGCAGAAGGAAAAACATTTCTCCATCACAAGTTCACTTACAGAAGCACTGAAGCTACTCTAAAACCTAACCTAACCTAATGCTTATACAGTGGCCTGATTCACACATAATGCCAAGCCATGGTTTGTTTAGTCAAAGTCCACTTTGGCTAACCCAGAAAACTAACCATGTTTTGTTTCCTGGAAACAAAGCATGATGTGAAGTTATGGTTTATTGTTGTCTTACAAACCATGGTGTTTTTCAACCATGGATTGGCCTTGGGTCTGAACTTAAAAGCCTTGTTTAAACATGGTTTGGCTCCAAGTCTCATTTCAATGAATGCGAGCAGCATGAAAACACAGTGCTGCTCTTGTAAGGCCACAGTTCATCATAATGGGGATGGGTAGGAGAACTTCTCATAGGATTGCACTCTTTACTTGAAGCACTTGGGATCATGTTAAAGCAGCCACACTAATTAGGAATAAAAATATTTGAGGTCTCCCTTAGCCCATCTTGTACTGAAGCAGAGGGTGCCCTTTTGCAGGGACAACTCTAGGCTGCTGTTTTCAGAAAACAATGTTATCCATCCTAAAGCCAAGCTACCAAGGACAGCTACAAAGACAAAGAGACTTACAGCACATATGGCAATAGGCTGGGATGGTAAGGAGGTGGCGGTATTGGCTGCTGAGATCGATATCTGCTGCGTCCTGTGAGTCTTCGAGGCATGAAAGGCGGGTAAGGCTAATGCAAACAGGGGGGAAATTTCAGCAGTCCATCAGCCCACGGTGGCACTGGAAAAGTCATACTTTTACATTTCAGAAGTGCTTTCATCACAGTGAATCTTCCCTTGACCAAACAATTCCATTACTGGCTTATTGATGAAAAACTCTTGTACAGACTGGTCCTAATTCTAGAGTTGGATTCAAACCCCTGCTGATCTATGAAAAGAAGGGTTCTTTCCACTTGTGGAATACAAACCAAGTCAAATCTAGTAGAGAATCCTCTTCTGCAAATTGGACACTCCTGGGGGTGGGGGGCTAGTTCTGCTGATTTCCACAGCACCCCAGCAGTCCCCAGTGCTTCCTCCCATGCTGTATTGGAGCTGATTTTTTTTTTGGGGGGGGGGGATATAGGTAGCTGCTTTGAAGACAGGAAATTGGCATGGATCACCTTCCCTTCCTTCCACCCACGAGAGCATCTCGCTACCCAACCAAGGCTCATTCATTTTCTGTTTCCAACAGTTGCACATGTTGAGGTTAATGTAAACAAATAAGGAAATGTGCATGTTCAAAGGGGGCGGGGAAACAATTCAGAACATGCTAGTAGAATCATAATGTGAAATAAATGCGTAGTGAAAATCACAGCAAAATGCTGAAAGCCATCACTTACTATTCCAAAGGACACCTCTTGGTGCAAAGGGTCATGCGTTAAGAACTGTAGCGGGGCTGAGGGAGGCAATGTTGGTGGGTGGGCTGAAGGCGGATAGGTGAAACCTCCTACAGGAAGATGGTCTCCAAGCAACTCTACTTCGTTCTCTATCCTTTGAAGAGGCTATGGGAGAAGGAAAAAAAGATGAACATTTGTGAAACATATAATTTACCACAGTTACTTGCCAAAAATAGTTATTTGTCAAAGTTTATCTAGTCAATATTACACAGTAAAAACTGCACTGAAGGATGACTTTTATTCAGTTGGTGTGTTTTCACTGTGTATTTTGCCAGAAATTCACATTTCTCATGCTTAATAACTCCGTTCTGAAGATTTATCAAATTGTAATTAGATATTTGCTGCCTATTTCAGTACAAATGTTATGATCTTGTGCCACTTTTTCCTGCTACCACATAACTGAGAACATTCACTTGTTCTTGTTCTGTATCTATACGCGATGACACTCTGGTTGCTTAGAATGCAAAATGACCTTTTTCATCCTTAGCTTGAGGCTTTCAGAGCAGGGTCTTTTTTTGAGTGTGTGCTAGCCTCCACTTCTAAACCTGGGGGCTGAGGAGGCCACATCTTGTTGCACATTCAGTCCACTCGAGAGCTGCTCTGGTTGCCTATCAGGTTACTTATCATCAGATTTCTAATGTTACAGGGTGACCCACCAATTTCATGCACATGCAATGGCCCTTCCCTGGGAAAGCAGGGAGTCAGGCAATCCCATTTTGTGAAACCCTCTCCTACATTAACTCTCCCTGCAGTTTATCAACCAAATTAGTTGTACTTTTCTATTTCTGGTAGAAAGGAAAAACTAAAATGCTAAGGAACAGGCACTCACTGTGCTGAAGGACAGAGAGGACTACATCATCATTAATTTCATTCTACATAGCCCACTTTTCCTTCAGAGAGAAATTATCAGAACTGTCTCACAATTATAGAATCCCCTACAGATCTGCTTTTGAGTTTCACTTCGAATACCTTTTTGGAAGCACCAGATGATCACGTTTTTCCACAAATGAGATGAAAAAGCCCATCTGAACCTCTCAAATACTATGTGTGCCATATAACAATGGTTAATAGTATGGGATGTAAATAAATTTAACACACACCATGGACTGCAAATATGAAATGCCAACTTTCAAAAAAAGCTCTCAATCTCTAGATGCACTTAAGGCTCAAAAAGGAACACGGCCATTCAAAATAGTAAGAGCTCCATCTTTTTTCTCTGTAGTTCCGTTTCTCTGAAACTAGCGCTGGAAAACACTCAGATTCCATTTTGCTTCTGCTTTTCTGGCAGACTGGAAATTAAAACAGCTACAGCTTTCAGCATGTAGATCAGATTTTGCAGTTCACAGACCTCTATACTAGAAGCTTTGCTCTCACTTGCAAAAGTCTTCATGATTTTTGGCTGACTCCTTTTCCAGGCAGCCGACCAACGCATCCCACCTTAAATTCACTGTTCCAGAACCAACTACTAGAGGAAGTAAGGGGTTGTGGTTTTTTTAAAGAGATACCTACCGACCGTGACTGTTGTGTCTGAAAGGGAACGAACTGGCCTGGAGGTGGCAGGTGTGGAGCATGATGTGGGGAGAGGTGTGGAGGATGCAAAAGAAACGGATCGCTAGAAATGAGAGGTGGGAATGCCGCATATGGAACTGGTAAGTGTTGAACAGAACATGCCTGAAGCATCTGAAAAAGAAAAGAAACATTCACAAACGTTATGCAACACATAGTATTTAATTCCTCATTACATTCTTAAGAATAAAGCACAATTTATAGCGAACAGAGTTCCCATGGAAAAGATGGACCCTTTCCACACCTAGCAGAAACAATTAAATTATGCAAAGTAAGATAGAAGTTGTTGAAATCTGAACACAGAGGATGAGGCTCCATCTCTCTTTGGACCATAAATCTGGATTACTTTGGTTCAGATTTTTTTTTTTAATGCATAGAAAGGGATTATGCTTTAGAATCCAGGATTTTTTCAAGAGTTTCAGTGTGCTAGTTATATTACAGAGCACAGAAGGTTAACACTCACCCAACCCCTCCACCCCACAAAATTCTACCGATAAAATCATTAAAGGTTTGTGGGATATACATAAAATCTTGATGATGTATTCTTATATGAAGGCTAAAATCGTCTTTACACTTAACCAGAAGTCAAACCACCCTAAGTAATATGCGATTTCCAAGTAAATATAGAGAAAATTCAGCTCTAAGTAAATTCATTTGGTCTTCCGCAACCTCCAAAGTCATTTGAAGCATTTGCTTTCGAAATTAAGATTAAGATGCTACTTACTGGGGGAGGCACACTGCAGACAGGGAGATGCTGTCCACTGAAAACCACGGAACACCCAGGGACCTGCTGTGTGTTGCAAGCTGGTATGTGCTGACCTGTGCAAAGTGGAATCCCATGTGGTGCCACCGTGGTCACCGTGTATGAAACAGGGACTGTGCCCTGGTGGATCTGCAAAGAAAAACGCAAAGAGCTTTCAGCAGGTCTGCTTAGTTACCAACCTCAGAAGGATGCTCAACTTTTCCCTTTTTTTCTTTCACAGGACAAAGACTATTAGTAAATATTTCAAAACGCAACAAAGACACGATTTAGATACAAAATATATGAAAACATTCGAGATGACCCACTTCCAGTTTTCCACAAATGCACTATAACCAGGTTAGGACACTGTTCACAAATACTGTCAACTGGCTACCTATAGTGAAACCGTGCAAGTCACCATTGTGCAAATCACCGCTGACCTTCTAAAAATTGAATCAAGTCAACTGAGAATGGCAAGAGTTACCATCTTTTACCTCCCCCCCCTCACAGCACCCTTCTTTCTGTAAAGCAGGAGTGCCCAATGTATTGTTCTCCATGCCACTCTGAATTCTTGGGAACAGAATAGTGTGAAGTGTCAGAGACAACTACCTTCAATGTGAAGAGGATGTGTGGCCTTTAGCCAAACAGGGATTTAAAAAGAGACAAATTCATGAAGGCTATGGTTTTCAATGACTGTAAGTCATGATAGCTGTGTAGTAGCTCCAGTATTGAGGATGTATACTTCTAGGTACCAATTGTTAGGGAACATGAAGGGGGAGAGTGTTACTGGGTTATGTCCTGCTTATGGTCTTCCCACAGGCATCTGGTTGGCCACTGTGAGAATGCTGGATTAAATGGGCCTTTGGCTTGATCAAGCAGGGCTTTTATTACAGCAACACCCCCCATGTCTCTGCAGCAGCTGTGATTAGACTGTCTGCATTGAGAGCCACTGAACAGAAAACCATTATCCAGCCTCAGAGGCAGCACACCCAAAACAGTGAGGTGAGGGGTGTCATCTTTATACATTAGAAAATAAAAAAACATTTTTGGTGCACAAGTGAAGTGTAACCTCCAGTTTTAAATCACAAAGTGTAACCTATCTACCAGGAGTTAGGAACACACTGCTCCATCCTTTCAAATACCTGTTCATGAATGTCAACCATCACTGCGTTTTGCTGTGGTGGATGAGCAGCTGGGTGCAACATACGGGGAGATACATTCGGAGGGTGGAAGGCTCGGGGTTCTTCTATTGCTTGTTGTTGTCCGTAGGGGAGATGGTAGTTCTCATCTTGACTAATGGAATTATGTCGAGATAATCGATCTCTTCTTGCTCTCTGGCGTCTAACGGGAGGGCTGAAAATAATCAGATTGGACAAAGATTTTTTTTACACACCTTTCCTTTCTAGATTAAACAAAGAATATTGTGGCCCCTTAAAGACGTACAAATTATTACGGCATAAGCTTTCTTGGACTACAGTCTATTCCATCAGCTGCATGAAGTGTTAATCTGAGTCGCTAGTACATACACACATGACTGTATGCTGAGGAAAGGATTACAATCAGAGGTCAGAAGGATATGAAATGCAGAAATAAGTGATAATGGCTGTAATTAACAGTGGCTATTCACACAAACAGTAGCTGATGACACAGAAGTCCTGGCATTAGCAAGCCAATTAATGCATGTAGTGTTAATCCCCCTGAAGCTCCTTTGTTCAAGGATGGACTATGAACTTCAAACTTGTACTTTTCTTTCTGCATTCCAAAATTTATGTAAATCAGATGGATCTGTAAACACTTAACATTATTTTCCTTATCAAGTAAACAGAATACCAGAAGGCAAACAGCAGCTGCTTAAAAAGACTTGGCAGCTATAAGAAAATATGGATTACAGTCATCAGTAGTTTCCAACCAAATAGTAATACCAAAGCTATCACCTAGCCCCTTTATCCCTGAAATTCAGAGTTAACAGTAATGAAGGTCAAGCGGAACTTATCACGAGTTGGAAGTTATGTAACTAACCCTCCCTGTGATGACAGCTGCCAACTGACAAACTTTTCTGTGACCATCATGTAAATGTGGTGGTTTTTCTTCCACACTGCAATCTTAATGCATATTTTTGCAGAACTTGGTAGTAGGTAAGGGGAATTTATTGGCAAGCAAGAAGTGTTCCAAAGCTCTGGGTTCATTCACATGACTTTTAAAAGTCTTCTTTTTGAGGCTTCCTCTCACTGCTTTCTTCCTCTCCTCATAGCTCCCCAATTCCAGCTGAGGTGAGCTTTCCTTCTCCAATATTAAGACGGGACTACCTAAGGACCTAGTGATGTATGGAAGTGAGAGCTGGACCATAAAGAAGGCTGATCGCCGAAGAATTGACGCTTTTGAATTATGGTGCTGGAGGAGACTCTTGAGAGTCCCATGGACTGCAAGAAGATCAAACGCATCCATTCTTAAGGAAATCAGCCCTGAGTGCTCACTGGAAGGACAGCTTGTGAAGCTGAGGCTCCAATACTTTGGCCACCTCATGAGAAGAGAAGACTCACTGGAAAAGACCCTGATGTTGGGAAAGATGGAGGGCACATGGAGAAGAGGACGACAGAGGACGAGATGGTTAGACAGTGTTCTCGAAGCTACAAACATGAATCTGACCAAACTGCGGGTGGCAGTGGAAGACAGAAGTGCCTGGCGTGCTCTGGTCCATGGGGTCACGAAGAGTCGGACACGACTGAACGACTAAACAACAACACCTAAGGACCATCTTCTCTTCAGAGGAGAAATCTAGCTTTCAAAAAAGTATTATTCTTTCCTGTTTTATTACATGGCTTTAATTGATACTTATTTTCATGTAAGCCATTTTGTGAGATTCATCCTAAAACCAGCATATAAATATATTATAAGCCACAGTGATAGCCAGTTATTGGTCAGCCCAAGACTGTCTTTCACATCAAAGACACAACAGTTGCATGAAACCTCACCAATGCTGTAGGACATGACATGAGCTCAGCGAAGGATAGATTTCATGTAATCTTTTAAGCCCATTACAGTGCAAGGAAAAGTCAGCCTGGGGCAATCTAAAACTGCTTCTACCACAGGATCATTCTTAAAATGGTGGGCTTTGATCATGGAGATGCGGGTTCAATTCCTTGATCATCTTTGAATTCACGGAATGACCTTGGCCCAGTTGCTATTTCTCAGCCTAAACCTACATCAAAGGGTTGTGGCAATAAATGAATAATTCATATGTATGCTATACTGAGCTCCTTGGAAAAAGGATGAGATACAAACATGAAGGGAGGGAATCTACACAGGTGAAAAAACCCCTGGTAAGCCATTACTGGAAGCCTTACAAATAAGATCCATTTTCATCAGTCTTTATAGCAAATGCTGTAAAGATGCCCTCAGTTTTGTCTCCACAGTCATTAAGCAAAATAATTAATAATGCATTTTAAGAAAAAATTAGGAGACAATCAATCATTTGTATGCTCCTGGAAACAGTACAATTTTAGCTCCATGAAGTTCACGACTCACACCACAACAAAATAAGTTAATACTACTAAGAGCAGCCGGACATGGTATATTCCTTTGGAGTTTTGTTCAGGTTTATTTTGCAGTTGGCATATCTGTCAAGCTCCTTAGGTGATTTGGTGCAATTGTTAAGCCAAACGCTCCTCACTTCTATTGTGAAGACAAGGGGTGGATGGGAAACACAATGCATTCCTTGAAAGAAGATGAACATTTTTTAAAAACCCAATCTAGATATAACTAAACACGGGCAGTCAAAAACCAAAAAAGAAGAAGAAGCTTCTATTTACTAAGTAGTAGGCATCAGTTCTCACAATACCAGTACAATAAGGTGATAAGACTCGCTTGTCTGTAGTACAAAACACTACATTCTTGGTGAAGTTCTCATGACTTCCAGAATACTAGCACCCACAAACATGTACACCTGGAGAGTAGACACACCACTACCTCCGTAAATAACTATTTAATTAACTCTAATAGTAATAAAACTTGATAGCTCAGAAAATGGCTGTTCAATTAAGAGCTTGATATGTAAGCAGCTCCAATCCTCCGTCACGAAGGCTGCCTTAACAACCATTGTCCATCTATTATACTTGCCTCCTTCTGTTGCGTGCAGGTGTGTTGCATCGTTCCCCTGAGAAGTGATGTTGGCTTGGTCGAGCGGAAGGAGGCTGCCTATTTGATGTCATCTCCCATGGTCGCATTGGCGGTGATGGGGCTGGTGATGCTGCTGTGTAGTCAAAGACTGAATGAGAAAGGCGCTGTCTCTTGGGACTTGGACTATCTTCACTCTGCGGGGCAAGGAGTAACAAAATAAATGAATCAAACAGTAATGGGTAACTTAGAACGTCATTTATTAGAACAACCATTTCCGGGGGGGGGGGGGAATTAACTAGGCATTACACATTTCCAAAGAACAAATCGGAGATTAAATGTCTAGATGTTTCACAACTTCGGAAATATTGTAGTTTATTGCTCATATTCTCTCTAAACCTTTTCTCTTATGTCTGGGGGAAATGAAGAGAACAGAGTACAAACCGAGAACTGTTATAAGGGAATAACGGTTATGGTATACCCATTTTGAAATATGCTTGCTTAAGCACAACTTTCATGTCAGTAGGCTCTAGGTTTGTGAATTCTTAAAGGAGCTACAGACAGATGGAGTTGCAGCTCAACAAATGCACTCACCACCCACTAGGTATGTGATTTACACTGCAGCCAAATTTTGGTCCGCTGGGCCGAGACCCACAGTAGCAGTTCCTCTATCTATCTATCTATCTAGAGGTGGGGGAAAGGCAATTGAAAGGGGTGGGCAAGCATAGAGTCCCATACTGCAAATTTGATAAACTGGGTGACTACTGACTTCAGTATTTATCAAAGCATGAGAAAATGCTCAAGTTTCATATATGCTATTGCAAACACTCCTCTACTGGGACAGCTCAGATACTACTTCAAGTTCCTGGTTGCCCAAGAATTTCCAGCTCTGTGTTTCATACTGTCTAGGTGTCAAAACTGAGCTGTTCACAAATAAATGGAAAGCTACAATTAAACAAACTTTGGCTTTCTGGGAACAAGTATTCTGGTGCACACTTCTCAAATCAATGCCAACCCCTCTGTTGTGCCAGAAGGAAAGAAAGCAGAGTGCTGGCATCTTGTTATGTGCAAATCAGCACTTGGGTCCACGACTTTCCCCCTCGTTTTTCACATACTGGCTTTGTGAGACCACCCTCAAGTGATGACAAGACTGCAAAAATGGTAATGGGGACTAACAAGCAACAGGAGATTTTGACACAAGAGTGGAGAGATGTTTGGTGAAGGCAGCAGGGCTAAGAAACACACAGATTGCCCAAGACTCGTGTCATCTTGATCACAAAGTTCCTCATTTTAAAAACAAATTTCATCTAAGTTACTTTCTCAAAGCTACAAAACCATGAAATAGTAAAGCTTTTAGCTCATGTATAACACAATATTATGTATTATACCTAAGTTCAGCGGGACCTGCTCCTAGAAGAGTTTGGATTTGGATTTGATATCCCGCTTTATCACTACCCTAAGGAGTCTCAAAGCGGCTAACAATCTCCTTTCCCTTCTTCCCCCATAACAAACACTCTGTGAGGTGAGTGGGGCTGAGAGACTTGAAAGAAGTGTGACTAGCCCAAGGTCACCCAGCAGCTGCATGTGGAGGAGCGGAGATGCGAACCCGGTTCACCAGATTATGAGTCTACCGCTCTTAACCCCTACACCACACTGGCTCTCTCCTAGGAAAGTTTGCTTAAAATTGCAGCAACACCAGACATTCACTGTACAAGCACTGACATTATCACCACATTCGTATGATTTTCTTTGTAAGAAGAGATATCCAAATTAAAATCTGCATTTAAAAAACCCCGTTAGCATTCATCAGAGAATGTGCACAAACCATTCCCATCGGAAGTGAGACACTTCATCATTTAATTTATACTAGCTCTGTCTGGAGGCACTGATATATTTCCAATAATCAGTTCCTCACAACCTATCATACTATTAACAACAAAGCTTAAATTCAACCACGGGAAAAACCTTGATTGAAAAATAGTAAGATTAGTTTTACCAAAGTTTCTTTTATGATTATATACAATAAACTCACTGCAAATCACCAGATTTAGGGCATCTATACACTCCATGCTATTGTGTATTAAGTGCTGGATGCCGATGGCTTTTGGGGTTGATGGGCACACTACAACCACTTTAATTCTAAATCAAAGTCTCCAATTCAGGACAAAATTTGGAACACCCCAGTGGTAACACTTCATTTGCAGTAACAGAAAGGAATTCAAGAATTTCACTTGTTCTAAGCCAAGCTCTCCCCCCCCCAACTTAAAATCTGCTTTGATACAAAACAAAATCTGATCCATTCCAAACATGAAGCATTAATAAACCCACCTCAAGCCCATGTCCTGCACCATTAAAACCCATGTATTTAAACAGCTAAAGCTTTTAAAAGACACAATATTTATGAAGGGAACAAATCACTGTGCACCAGAATAGCTGGGTGCTACTTGCACTGCTGTCTCTATCCAGGCTGGAGCTCCCCTCTTGGGGCACCCAACTGCCTGATAGTGCAGCAGATACTATAAGAGTCAAACAATCCAGTCCTACTTATGCCCTTGGTTGTGCTTCCCTACTCCCTACAAGGACACAAACAATGCCTTACTTCTATGGCTGCAGCCCCCTATTAAAGATTTTCAATACTGTCAAGCCAAAAAGAAATTAGTCTTTAGAGTGCAATATTTTCAACCAGAACTGCACACACTATCCACCCGCCTCCCCCAAGTCATTTCCGAACACTGGTGTGAACACAATGCTTACTCAAACTAATATTGAGTTAGTAATGGCACAGCAAGTGCTCTAGGTCAACAACTTTCTCCATGAAGACTTAATATACACGAATAATTGCATCACCAGAAAAGACGTTGGAGCAAAAATGCACTCTTGCTTCCCTTGTGAGGCACCCTACCCCTTGATGAAATCCATCTTATTTGTGAATATTTTGATTCTACACATTTTAATTATTACATTTTAGTTATTAATTATTGCACATTGTAATAATTAAAAAACGCAATGCTTGCTTTATTAACAGAAAAATATGGCAATTATGCAATGCTTTGTGGCATAAATGCTACACCACACGGACTGTCTTCTAACTTCAGCTTTCTCCCAGCTACCCATTGAAGCATCTATCCCTGAGCATCTATCCCTGAGCATACTACTGACTTCTAAAAATGTGGCCCACCTCTATCATTGTATGAAAAACAGCCAGCATATGCCAAAATATTATAAAACGTGTGTGTGTGCATGCAAGACACATACAAGGAGGAGAAAAAAGTAGCAGGAAGACAGAAGAAAAAGCAACTCTTTCTTCAGCCACCAAATTGTCATGTTTTCATTCTGTGCCAGGTATTACCTCCTTACTACTGGTACTGGAAAAACCTTAAACATAATTCCTTCTATTTCTTTTTCTCTAGTACGTTACCTAAGAAGGTGCACCAAATATTAAACTAGAAATTCTGCGTATTTAGGAACTGGGATTACTCAAAATACCACCATAAAACTCAGAAAAGCTGTCTCCTTTACACTAGAAATCAGAACTCCTTAGAAGCCAAATTAGATCTGATCAAGAAATTACTGATTGCAAGAATAAAGATCAATACAAGTTATAATTTTATGCAGATTGTGCTTTATTAACCTACATGTTCAATTTATTGCAAAAGGTTTTTAAAATCTCCTTATATCTCTGGAATCCATATAAATAGCAGCACATATGAAATGATACCTCTACAGATTTGTGCAGGTTCAGGACATCCATTTTTGCACCCCATAGGCCCAAACAGAATATTTTGCAATTTAGACCACACCACATATGAGAGTCGCACATCTAAATAATTTGCAGGCTTTACAACCTTTTTGTATGTTTCCAAAGCAGCAATTTTATCATCAATTATTTGTCAAAGTAAGAACAATTAATATTTCAGACATATAAACACAAAATCTAAAAACAGCAGGATTAGGTATAAAATCAACATAAAAGCACCCATAGTGGTGTTTCAGAATATAAACATGTACCTAAAGAGAGCTTGATGGAGCACTTGGGGAAAAAACTTTCATAGCGCAGTCACCAATTAAAAGGTTGTCTCTCTTTCACCTGCCAACCTAACCTTCACTAGCTATGGAACAGACAGCAGGGCCTCTGAAGCTCAGTCTGGGTAGGTTCGTGTGTGTGCAGTTGGTCCTTTGTACACTGTTTCTAGGCCTTTGGGGACTTTAAAAGGGTAGCATAAGCAATTTAAAACTAATTTTGGAAACATAGTGGCAACCAATGTAACTGATGCAGAATTTTTATAACATACATCAAACCTCCTTGCCCCTACTAGCAACTGGTGATTGTTTGTTGGAACCAATCGGTTTCCAGACTACCTTTAAAAAGGCAGCCCCATGCAGCCCAAACATTTCATCATTAAATACTTTTAAATCAGTGACATAAACAAGCAATTGTTCCATATCTATTCCCACCCCCCAATTGGTCTAATTCAGATTTCCTATGTGGGAGGAAACCATAAACCAGAACCACCTTGGTTATATGCTGCGATTTAGTGGGCCACAAGGACATTTTCCCAACTTTATCATCAACAGCAATCCTTAGAGCCAGAATACTTGTGACAATATATGCAGCTGCAGCATTTGTTTAAGAATTATTTTTGGTCCAGATGCTTGTGCTGTCTTAGATCCGCCTTACGTGGCAATCCTATTTGAAATATTACAGTAAGGCATCTTGTGTAGTGTCCTTGTATGACTTCAAAATGTCTCAAATAAGGTAATTCTTCAAAGGTACACGAGCTATATGTTCAAAAGATTTTGGATTATACTTCTAATGTTGTTTTTGGAACTCGATTTAGCTGCAAACCAGTACTTATAGCAACCTTGTTCAGGAAATAGTAAATCACTAGAAAATTGATTTTTCTTAGAGATTTAAATAATTTTATTTATTTATTTATAAATCAAACTTTAAATAAACTGTCAACTTTAGATATCAGATTAAGGCTGCCACAAAACACATTAGGCACCAGTCAGTTTCTTCCCTAAAGTGATTTCATCTTAGAAATACAAGAGATATGGCACTAGAAAAGCTCACATATTATGGTATTGATCATTGGTTAGATCTTTCTGGCAAGATGTCTTAAGCTTCGGCAACAGAATGGTATGATCACTCTAATTTACACATTCAATTTTATGTTTTCCTCTGGCTGGGGCTTGTCTAAATGCAATTAAAGTTGGCCACCTAGGAGTTCTTTCATAGCTTAGAGGTTATGTGTTACTCAACCAGTCTCCAGATATATATCATTCTGGCATATCTAACGTATTTTACTTGTTTATGAAAAAGTTGTGATTGGGAAGCGTGAGAAAATAAAAACATTTGAGGAGATACAGTTTTTGTTTTCAAATGCAAGAACAGTGCAAGGAAACGTCCCTCCAATAATTTACTGTAGTCCGTTAATCTGTACAGCTCAAATTGACTGAAAAATGTAATACTGCATCCAACACAGTACCTGCGTAACAGTTCCTCCTCTCCATCTCCTTGTGTGCCCTCCAAAAAACAACATCCCTGCTCTGGAGGGTTGGGGAACCCCCAGAAAGGATTTGACGGTATGTGCAAGGCCACACAAAGAAAAGAGAGGTGTTCTTACACCCACAGGACTTCACTTAATACAGCCTTTTATTCTGTTATAATATTGGATAAATACAATAGGAGTCAAACTCTTCAAATAGCTAGTTTCCAGGTCTTCAGATGTACCGTATTTTTCGCACCATAGGGTGCACCTAGTTTTGGGAGGCAGAAAACAAGAAAAAAATATTCTGAACCCCAGAAGCCAGAACAGCAAGAGGGAACTGGCTTCTGGGATACCGTGTGGCTGTTCTGGCTTCTGGGGTAACCGCGCCAAGCCTCTTCAGGGCAGCGGGATGAAGGCTCCCCCTGCCCAAAGAGGCTGCGCAGGGCTAAAGCAGAAGCCAGGACAGACGCGTCGCTGAAGGGACACTGCGCCTTCTCTCTCTCTGTGTAGCGCCCCTCCTTCACAGGAGAGGCGCTGCGCGGAGAGGGAGAAGGCGCAGCGCCTTTCAGCGAAGCTGGAGAAGGAACAGAAGGAGACCCTTCTGTTCCTCCTCCGGCTTCCAGGACTGCCGCGTCGCCGCGGAGCCTGCATTCGCTCCATAGGACGCACACACATTTCCCCTTCATTTTTGGAGGGGAAAAAGTGCGTCCTATAGAGCGAAAAATACGGTATATAGGTCAGGCAGTTATCAGGATATATGTGAACTGCACAGATCTGACATGGGTGCCAGGTTGTTTTGAATTAAGTTTTTCACAGATGAAGATACCCCAAACAATTAGTGGTGGTTCAAAAACGAATGAACAAAAATATTTGTTGGAGGTGGTTATACATCCCCAAGTACATAAAAAAATGTTTTAGTTAAAACCCCAACATGCTCTTAATTACATGGGGTTGTATCCAACAATTGTGTGAATGGAAGACTCCTCACAGAACCAATCTTTCTCTCCCCTCCTTCTCTGAGGACTCCTCTGAACAGAATGGGCTCCATCATGAAGTGGTTTTGGGGGGGGGGGGATTGGTCAAATTTGCACAGGTATGTCTTGCATGAGGCTCCAGACAGAGGGGGATGGGATGGGAAGACCGCAGAGGGGACGGTGAACCACTGGATACAGCAAATGCTTTTTTATAGGTTCAGCAGTTCATAAGCTTTTAAAGAGAGTTCTGGATATCTAAAGTTATTATGCCTCTCAAATAAGCTCTCTTCCTCACAAATATATATTTATGTACACATATTTAGTGTACACGTTTATTTCTACTCATTTAGAATTTCTTTCCAGGTGCAAGGACTTGCATGTATGCATTTTAAACAATAAAACAATGCATATAGAACAGAAAAACAACCGTTTTTCTCACCATGGCCCACCATATACTTCAATGAGTGACCTAGTGTATAGGTAAAAGGTAAAGTATATGTAAGTATATAGACTTAGTGTATATATGTAACACATTGCAATAGTCTAAACCTGAAGTTCCCAGAGTGTAGACAACAGAAGTTAGGCTGCCCGAGTCCAGATGAGGGTTCACCTGGACCACAAGACAAACTTATGTAAGGTGTTCCACATCACTGAAAGCACTTCAGTCTCAAGTGACAGTAATTGATCCAAAAGTACCTCCAAGCTAGGTACCTGCTCCTCCTTCAGAGAGAACGCAATGTCATCCAGATTATGCCACACCCCACCTATCCAGTCTTGGGAACCACGCACTAACAGTGCCTCAGTTGTGTCTGGATTAAGCTTCAGATTACTGGCTCTCATCCTGCCCTTTACTGAGGCAAGGTATCAACCTAGCACATCCACTGCCACACCTGCACATGCAAAAGAAAAGGGAGAGTTGTGTGTCATCAGCACATTGCTGACAATGCACTCCCCAAAGTCCAGATGATCCTCGCTCAGCAGTTTCATGTAGATGTTGAACAGCATAGGAGTATGATCAAACACTGCAGAACCCCACACTGAAGGCTCCAAAAAATATTCCCCAAGCACCACTTTTGGAGAATGACCATCCAAGCAGAAATGGAACAACAAAGAGTGGTGCTGCCCACTCTTAATTTGGACAACCACTCCAGAAGAATGCCATGCTCAAAAGTATTGAAAGCAACTGAGATATCAAGGAGAATTAACAGGGCCATAGTCCTCCTGCTTCTCTCCCAACAAAGGTACTTTTGAATTTTTTTTTAAACCATGCGATGTAAGAGAAACTGCACAACTCACATTGACACCATTCTTGAAAGAATGGCAAACACTCCTGTTTACCAAAATGTAAACCCCCAGACCTGCCCTACAAGTACTATCTACACTAATCATGCACAACTATGTAAACAAGTGGACTGATTTTACACAAGTATGCAATGTGTCTTCAGGAAAACTGCTAAGTATGCAATTAAAGAAATTGTATAGCTTTTCAATAATCCATGTAGACACTGTCATACAATTCCTTACACTGCTGTCACACCAACCTTTCTTTTCATTCTTCACTGAACACTTTTTCCTCTCCCTTCCAATGTTTTCTCTGTCCACTCCACCTATTTCAGAAGAACAACATATAAATGCTTTTTGCACCTGGACTAAAACTGCTACTAAAAAGGTAGAACAAGTTAACAAATGTGAAGGGTGCATTAATCCCAAGTTCTTCACAAAAAACATCTCACCACACTTACATGTTTATTCTCAAAGCACTTGAAAACAGCAGCAACAACTTTGGGGAGGTGGAGTAAAGAATGGAGGATATAACAGTAATTAGGATAAACTCATTTATATAAAAGGATATCCCTACAGCACTAACAAAATCTCTTGTGACACAATACTAGGAAAAATGTTTTGCAGCTATATTATAAGCATCATTCAGCACTAGCAAATACTGATTCTAATGATTTACTACACTACCCCATATGTGGCCACTGTGGCTTAGTTTGCCATGCTCCTTTGTACAAACGCTTTTAGTAACACGATTATCTAGATTTGGTAAATTTATAGGAAATCTGTTCTAAAAAAAGAAAGAAAGATGACTGGGTTAACTTCTAAGCAATTCACTTCTCCCTCAGAAGTCACCTACAATTAAAAGGTAAGTGCAACAGTGCAGTTTTCTTTGCCTCCTCCTCCCCTGCTTGAGCAGATGACAAGTTCCATAGGGCTAGGAAGGGGGTGTGCTGATTAAATTGCCCTATAAAACACTCTGCTCATTTACATTTTAAATAATATATAAATTAAAACAAAGGCAAATGGATGGGGTGTTTCATTTAAAAATCAATATGCCCTCTGCAAACACATAACAATGCACAATAGAGGGTTGTTGAGAGTTGGGTAGGAGACACAAGGGGCAAGACTCGTTTTCCACTCGGGAAAGTGGTGGGGCGGATCAAAGCACCCCCCCCTCCCCACAGCCGGTTAGCAGCGTCTTGCAGACAGCTCCCCCCCCGGCCGGGATCGTTTCGGAAAAGACCGTATCATCCCTTCCCGGATCAGCCTGTAAGCCAGGAAGGGCAGAGCCTGATGGAATGGAGCCGAACTGGGGGCGGGAGGGGACAGAGATAAACCGATCCCAGATTTCTCGCTCTCCCCACGCAGGCACAGGTACCTGAGCGGAGCCAGCAGGAAACTCCTCCGGTCTGGGGGCGGCGGCGGGCACCGCTGGTAGCAGCAGCAGCAGCAGGCCCGGGCTCCCCTCCACACCAGCACCACCTCCTCCTCCTCCGCCCCCTGCAATGGCTTCCGGGATAATCAGCGGGACTCCATCCGCCCATCACAAGCAGGGAGGACCCGGCCGCCGCGGCGCCGCCGCCGCCGCCAGCACTCCCGGAGCCGTCCCCTCCCGCCGCCACCTCCGCCGCCGCCGCGCTCCATGATGCTCCAGCCCCGCCCCCTCCCTCTGGAACCCCTCCACCTACCATTCGGCCAGCAGGGATACAGTGACGTCACCTGAATTGACTTCCCGGCTTACCAATCGCGGTTGCCAAGCTGCCCAGCCCGCCCGCGAGCCCTCGGGCTCCGCCTCCTTTTCCCCCCTCTCTCAACCCCCCCCGCCCGCCCGCGTCTTCCTTTGTTTTAGCTCAGTTACGCGGAGACCACCGCACAGGGTAGGTCTGCTTTACGTCAACGCGATGACGCAGTCAGCGACGACACGCACGCGCTGTATGTAAAGAGAAAAAAAAAACAAGTTGGGTTTTTTGCGGCGCCTGCGCACGTGGTTACAGAACAGCCCTTCCTGTATCGGAGCTTTCCTTTACGGGAGGCGGAGCCGAGACCGCTTTTTAGTTTCAATTTGTAGCTACCGCTTCCTCGCACCAGTTCCCTGCTAGGCCCAGCTTCTGCTTGGGCTGCAAGTACAGCAGCTCCCCTTCTTCCAGATGGAGCCTCCACGTCGACAGCAGTACGTTGTTGTTGTTTAGTCGTGTCCGACTCTTAGTGACCCCCTGGACCAGAGCAGGCCAGGCACTCCTGTCTTCCGCTGCCTCCCGCAGTTTGGTCAGACTCATGCTGGTAGCTCCGAGAACACTGTCCCACCATCTCGTCCTCTGTCGTCCCCTTAACCTTGTGCCCTCCATCTTTCCCAACATCAGGGTCTTTTCCAGGGAGTCTTCTCTTCTCATGAGGTGGCCGAAATATTGGAGTCTCAACTTCACGATCTGTCCTTCCAGTGAGCACTCAGGGCTGATTTCTTTCAGAATGGATCGGTTTGATCTTCTTGCAGTCCATGGGACTCTCAAGAGTCTCCTCCAGCACCATAATTCAAAAGCATCAATTCTTCAGCGATCAGCCTTCTTTATGGTCCAGCTCTCACTTCCATACATAACTACTGGGAAAACCATAGCTTTAACTATACGGATCTTTGACAGCAGTATAGCTTTGAGTTAACAGCTGCTGGAAGACGAACAGCGAGGGCTGCTTCCTTCGTGGGCTGTTTTCTGAGCAGGCAGGAGGCGGCTGACTGGAAACATGAACCTTTTGCGTTAAGAGGCGAGGGTTGAAATCTAAGCGGAGGGAGCACTAAACCCTGCCTTAAGTCTCAAAAACCGATTTTAAAAAAGGCTATAGTGCAGTACGTACACGGTAATTCTCAGTCTTTACAGTAAATATGAAAGGGGGGGAGAGAGAAAGAGAGAACTTGACAGTGCGACAATGAGAGCTGCTTAGAGTGATAAATCCAGAATTCAAGAGAGTAAACCCCCAGCTCTGCCTAGCCCCCTAAAAACTGCCTCACGCCCATTGTCCCTTCAAAACACCAGAGCATCCTACCAATCTGATTAGGCAACTGATTAAATAAACATAGGGCAAACTGTCTTAATGGGAAGGCAAAGAAACCCATCTGCTTTTATAGTAATTACTATCTAGATGTGGCAGGCCAATTTCAGAATTTATTTCCGCATTGGGTGGACCTAGATTAGCAACTATTGCTAAGCCTGGCACCATATTTTGAGAGGGAAAGATTCTCAAAGCGATTTTTTTTCTTTTCAAAAAGTTATTTTGAAAGAGACACTTTCCCTTGTTGGGTAGGTGCATCAGAAGGACACTAGGGTAATACGGCCAATAGCGATTCCAACAAGCTTTAAGGTTCATTCTACAAAACAATAACCAATCTAAGAACCATAGATTGGAAAAAAAAACCCAACAGTCACATTTAAAAGTATTTTACTCTTTAAATTAGATCCTATTGTTGATACTATTATGAGTTCTAACCTATTATAAAGAGGGTATGGGGGGAAGGGGTGGTGTTACATGATCATAGACTGGCTTTCTTCTGTGATCCCAAGAACCAACAGAGCCATGATAGGTAAATGGGAGTATTTGATCTTATAGGACAGCATTAATATAATGGGCATAACAGAAATCTGGCAGAATGGAGAGAACTCTACATAAAGGACTCACTGGAGGTGCTGTTGCTCTGTCAGAAAGGACACAAAGGCCAGTAAGCCAGAAATTCTAAAAGGGGAACATTCCTCCATAAAATTGTTGTGGGTAGTGATAAAAGGTAAAGGTACCCCTGACCGTTAGGTCCAGTCGCGGCAACTCTGGGGTTGCAGCCCTCATCTTGCTCTATAGGCCGAGGGAGCCGGCGTTGTGGGTAGTGATACCAGGTCCCAAAAAATTATTAATGTGAACATGCTATCATCTTCCTGATCAAAATGCTCAGAGATTTTGAGCTGAAAGCTGAAATCAATGAAGCATCCAAAAGAGGAAATGTTGTAGTAATGGGAGCCTTTAACTAGCTTCACATAGACTGGCAACATATGTGTTCCAACACTAAGAGATAAAAATTTCTAGATATCTTAAGTGACTGTGCCCTAGAACAGCGGTCCTGGTACTGACCTGAGGGGTGACAACTTGGATTTCAGCTTGAGTGGTACCCAAGACCTGGTGTAAGATATAAGTGCTGTCAAAACAACTGGGAGCCATTACCATTGTGCTATTAAATTAAATATACATATAAATGGCCAATTGAAAAAATAATAATTCAACACAGCCACATTTGACTCAAAAAATGAGGGTACTAGTAAAATCACAGGAGAATAATTTTTTAAAAAATTATTTATACCCTGCCCTCCCTGGCTAGGACAGCTAAAATCAAAATATACAATACACCAGGCCCAACTATCTGCGCTGGTCCCATGTGAGCCGGGGGAGGGGGAGAGTTAGGGAGGCCACTTTCATGCAGGGTCGAGAGGAGTCAGACTGAAGAGAAGAGAAATATACTTTTCCATTTCCCTTCCTGCAATACTTTCTTCCACTGAGCTAGGATCAGCCAATCACTTTGGCTGACAATAGTATGCCTGTCTATTTTTCGAAGTACTTTGGCTGCTGTATTTGCTTCCCAGCTGCATTTTTAAAGCTCAACCTCAAGGCTAATTAATCAGCAATTTTTAATCAGCAATTTTCACAGTGACATTATTTTATGCAAATAAGTAGTGGTGGCTGTGGCTGCCCCCTCCAAGAGAGGCACCAATACAAAACTCATGAGGATACAAGGCTGATGACAGATTGAAAGCAGTGAAGTGCAAACAACAACACCACCACACAATGGGGGAGTTGAAAGGGGATAGATTTTTTTAAAGCAAGTTGCCCAATTTGACTTGGATGTTTCACTTGATTTTAATAGAATGAAAATGTATATAGATATAGCATAGGTCAAAAGACTGAACACTCGAACATTTCAAAATAACAGATTTGTTCAACATTGCTCCAAAAAAACAAACCAAGAATCATATATATTGTATATTTAACTAAGACCACAGAGTTTTGAAATTATATGTTTCGATAACAACCATAACTGGGACTGGGGAGAAGCAGAGCAGCAGATCCACCACAACACCCCAAGCCCTTCTGGCTCACACCAGTGAGGGCAAAAAATGGTGGGTGGTGGTTGCTCTGATCTATCTCTTTCTTTCTCTTTCTTTCTTTCTTTCTTTCTTTCTTTCTTTCTTTCTTTCTTTCTTTTACAGCTTCATGGATCCATGGGGCTTTGGCAGGAGCATACGTAGGGATTGGTTAGGTTGGCCCCCACTAAGGGCCCAGGCAGGCACATAAATTGTGCCTTTCTACTCTGGCTCAGAGTGGCTAGGACTCCACCCATCTGTGTGTTCTGGGGCCACTCCTCTGCTTCTCTGAGTGGCCAGGCCAGGCAAGGAACGCAGGCTCTTCCAGGCACCTCAGCAGAGGAATCTGGCTGCTGGCATGGGCCGCCGCAGGAAGGCAGGAAGGCAGATAGACCAATGGAGGAGGAGAGGGAGGTGGAGCAGAGCGGAGCCAACCCCAATGCCCACAGAGGAAGTCACTGGTGGAGTGCAATAGACAAAAAACAACCTTTTTTTTTTAGCTTCTTGTCCATGGTCTCTCCTGGCTTCAGAGGTGCCAATACAGCTCCTTGCCAAGGATGCAAAGGAGCCTAGGTACGCTTTTTGTTGCCTGCCCACACTTCCTATTGCCAGCAGTAGCCTTCCACCTGCCTGGGCAAAGCTGAAGCCTCCATGGCAATAGAGCCTCCATGGCAGTAGAGCCCAGAAACACCTCCCTGCCAAAAGAGAGGCCACCTCTTCTACCAGCCATGAACCACAGAAGATTGTGCATTGAAAATGTACAAACACACTAATACTTCTTTGCCCCACCAACTCACTCAAGTCAAAGGGACATCAAAATTGTTGCTGTAATTCCACAAGAGAAAACCTGGTACACAAGTAGTCAAAAATTACAGTAGCAATTTTAATACGCCTAAAAAAATTGGGACGTTTTATGTAACTGCTGACACATGTGGCACAAAGCATACCTCATAATAGCAGCCAGCACTAGAGCAGAGAGCAAGCCAAAAATACCAGGATAGGAGCCTGGCTTTTGTTGGCAGCTGCAACAGAACATGGCATTATCTAATGCTACTGCCAGTCACCATGGGAACCACAAGCAGCTATATTAGTTTAGGTGGAAATAAGTTGTAGTGGATAGCATAGACTGGGAAAGACCAGAAGTCAAGAAGATCAGAGCAGACATTGCTGCACTGTGGCAGTGGTGTGAAAAAGCCAGGGAAGTTCTCCCCTTGATTAAACACCAACCTAGTGCATGGCGGCGTGTTCCACTGGGAATTTTTCATAATTCATTCAAAAAAAAAATTATGATTGTTCCAGATGTGGATGATTACCAGATAGGCAGGCACACATTACGCCATGTCAGCAAGCACTTTCACTGGTAAATTTGTACTTGACCTATCAAGTGCAAATCTGTGACAAAGGTATTTTACTACTATTGCACTAGTATTACAGGCACCTATTGATCAGTGCCTATGATATTCACATGAGGAGCATCAAACACTCACGTTTGCCTTGTTTCTGACGCTACACCATTATAAAGAAATAAAAAAAACCTTATCACTCTTCCACACATGTACACCTCAAGGTTATTTCTTGCTGGGGTGTTGCTGAATTTGGCTAACTTCAGTAATGAAAATGCAGCAGACAGAAAAAAGACTTAATTAGGAAATGCTCTATATAATCATAAACAGTTTGAAAACATTATTTTTCTCCTGAACTTTTTAAAAAATCTCTCTCATATTTCATAGATAGCAAGCAAATAAGAGATGCCAATACTAACTATTGTCGCCATTTCCTCTTCTCTGCATCTGCTGAGTACATATCCTGAGGTAAAGCGAAGCAATACCTTCTTCCAAGAGAACAGCCTCAAACAAATTATGTAGCCAGTCACAAAACACTGCCTAAAGAAAGGGAGGCCTTTCTTTTTTAAAAGCACACTTTCTACTTCAGTCTAACAGGACCAAAATAATAACTAGCTCTAAAAGGAATGTGGCAAGAAGCAGTTTGAGAGAAAAGGAAAAACATAAAAAGATGATAATATACACTGGGGTCGGGGAACAGTGAAGAATGTCGAGGAGGAGTTTTTTCTATAATTTTTCAGCTGCAAAGTTGTGCCTGTGGTTTTTGAACGCTTTACTTTCGAATGCTTTACTTTCAGAGTCCACGCTACACAATGCGTTTCCTGCTAAGGCATGTTCTAGGTTGCATGCTCAGCTGACATATCTTTCAGGCCTCAGCATCACCAAAGATTAACTGAGTGCATGGCATAACACACACGCACAGAAGACTGATGGTGGGCAGGCAAATGATCTCTTAAGTCACCTCATCATTTCTGATCTCATTTAGGAGTTTCTAAAGAATCACAGGGTTTCCTGGAAAACATTTTGTGAACTAAATGAATTAAAGGCACACTGATTTTGTCTGATCTGGATTCTGTGTTTAGATAGCTCTCCATGCCATCTTCAGTCACTTATTCAGTCCCTGCTTTGTCTTCCTTCTGCACATGAAGTGCAAACTGTTGCAGCTAGAAGCAATCAATATACATTTCCCCCAATGCTATGGGCATGATCTCTCCCAAGAGGTGTGGCTCCCACTCCACATTAGCCTTTAGGAAGGGTTAAAGCATATTTATTCTGTTTGGCTTTTGGCTTGCTCTACCCCCTGCCCCCCCATTGCTGTCTATTCTGTATTTTCATTTTTGGTTTAATTGTGTAAACCACCTTAAGCTTCAAAACAGCAGCTGAGAAATGTTTTAAAATAAAATATAGTGTATATGTGTTACAGCAGAATAATGCAACCACTGACAACATTTCTTTTTTATATGCGATATACACTTACTTCACATTTTGAATATACTTCTGCCTGATGTAAAAAAAATACACAAAATGCAGTTTCACTAGCCCTATAAAATTATTTCCTATCTGGTCTTACCTCCGGGGAACATTACTAAACAGCATTTTTGCAACTTCCTTGCCTTTTAGAAAGCAATGAAACCTGCCTCTCTGGCACAGAAATGTCATTTAATTTTAAAAAGATACACACAACACTATTTTCATTTACAGGTTCCAAGTTATTTTATGGAGCAATAATAGTTCAGTTCTATAGTGTGCTGAAATGTCAGAACCCTTACGCCAAGTGAATATACACAGTGCTGGAAGCTACAGTTGTTAGGAGAGGTGCTCATTTCCCAAGCCTTTTGTCATAGACCCCCAAGCAGTCTCCCTTCTCTTTGCAAGCTTTGAAGGGGTACATTAACAAAAACACAAAATCCATTCTAGAAAAGTTCTTCTTCAACCCATCCTGTAGTTTTAGGAATCATACATCAGAAGAATGCAAGAAAAGAAAAAACTATCACTACTGGAAGCTAGATTATATGATTTCTTAAATCATACTGACTGTGTTCCTTCCTGAATCAAAGTAAAGTATCTTAAGTGTGGAAAATATTTAGGCAGTGACACATTTCAATTTCCAGATAGTGCTGTTTTCCTCCTAAATATCAGAGAAAAGTTCCAAACAATACTTATATTAACTTATAGTTCAATAAATCTTCTAAGAGCTTGTTTGAAGCACTGGGCATCACTAATCCAAATTAAAATGGACAGTTTGGTTGACTTTGATAAAGTAACAACAGAGCCACAAAACTATCCTTGAGAGAAATAGGTCCCAAGTAATATCATAATTAAAACTAGGCACCTTTTACCAAGAAATCAATATTAATAATCCTTCAATCAGTTCCATGCTAATAAGAGGCTCTAAAATATCAACTAAAAAGTAAAAACTTTTGGGGAAAAGCACAGAATTAGGGTAAGGTACAACAATGAAACTCACTGGAGCATGCTCAAATCAAGGTGCCACAATAGAAGGTCTTCAGAGTTGTCATGGAAATAGAAAGGATAGGGATGAAGAGGTGGCTATAAAAACCAGAACTTAAAATATTAAAGGGCAAAGTTGGTAGACACCACAAAATAAGGAAAAAATGAAGAGAAACTAAAAAGAAGGAATATTTTATGTTGTTGTTTTTTTACTTCACAGGAATAAGAACATTCTGCAGAGCAGTTATCTAGCACAGTAATGGGAAGAAGAAAGCAGGATAAATCAGATTCTAATGTTATTGAATTGCCTTTAAAATGCAGTTATATTTGTGCCTTTCTAGGCTCTGCCTCTGTATGATCGGTAGAATATGTTGCAGAGCTTTCCAAATCTAGAAATATATTCAGATAAATTCACCTAACTTTATAAATCCACTAGTCTAAAATCACCATCACCATCTTTCCCCCCTGTGTTCCAGAGCAGCCCTAAACCCATTGCCTTTAATCAACTCTAGTTTATCTAGCATAATACCTGTCAGTACATAACAATTCGCATGGGTAAGGCGACTGAAGGGATGTTGCCAGTGAGCTGCCAGATGTTGAAATATGGTAAATTCTAATTAAATAAACTGATAGGTAAGCGGCTCTTTAACAGGAAACACACTTTCCTGTGGAGAATCCAGGAAGTGAAGCACAAATCAAAGAGAATCAGTGATAAGATGGGTGGGGGTGGGCACACTTCAGCTTTAGACACTATTTTCAGTGAAAACACTCTGCAGGAAAGTTTGTGTTGTTGATGCCACAAATAGAAAATAACTAATGACTGGATTTAAAACAAAGGTTAGTCAAAATAAGTGAGAAGGGATCTGCAAACTGGAAAACGCTTAAAATAGCACATTAAAAATGTTACATGTGAAGTCACGATCACACTAAGAAACTGAAGGCAATACTCAGAAGTGAAGTTTTTCTGTCACCTGTTTTGCTTGATGCACTTAAAGCAGCAGTTTTTTAAACCTCTTTTTTTACTACAGCAGACAAGTTCAGATATACTGGCTCCTAAAGCCCAAGCAGATTTCAGCTAGAAAACATGCACAAAGTCTTGAAGAATCAGTGGTACTCTTAAAAGATTCTGAGGAGTATCAGTGATGCTTCAGACATATATTCTCCTAAGGCCACACATTAAAAGCCTAACTCTCGCTATTTGCTGTTCTCAGATCATATCTATATGTCTTCCTAACAATAAGAGATCTATTTATCCATTAGCAGCTGGGTGACTATCTCATGACCAAACCACATGGGTGGGTGCAATCACATATCTTTCCTATGGAATCAGCAGTGAATGTCTATGCACACACACACCACCACCACCACCAGTGTCCAAGTGAAAGAAAAATCAATAAATTTAAGTGGAAATATGAGGACTGATGTTATTCAAAACTCTTTTGCCATGTGTTTTACATTCTAGACCCTGGTTTACAACAAATGAATTCCATACCGATATGAAAAAGGATTTATAAATAGATGACCAGGACTTGTACCTCCTATTCATTCTTCTTTCTAAAATCTAGTCTAACAGTGGCCAGTTTCCACACAAAATGTGATGTAAGAACAACTATATTGAGCACCCTCCCTAAAGACAACAAAATGCCACCATCGCTAATGGAGGACAAATGCTACTTCAACTGCCCTTAAAACCAAAGATGAAATTTTAAAAAAGGAAAAGGTGAAATAATGCAAATTAACATAGTTAAAAACAAGGCACAAAAAGTGCAAACTCAAAAGCATCACTTCTCAAACAGTAATTTCTTTTAAGTACTTATATTGTATGTGATTATTCAGGTGTGCTTTCCATGCACCTCTCTCTCCCCGCAGCCAACTATTTCCCTCATTTTACAACTGGGCAACTAAAGCAGAGAAAGCAATCCCTCACCACAAAGTTACCCTATTCATCACTAAGCTAAGATCTGAACCCTCTTTCAGTTCAGTCATGAGATTCCTTGGACCCACAGTACTCAATTTCCCCCCGAAGTGATTTCATAGCTTCTGGAACCTCTACCCCTGCTCCAACCTGAACTTGAATGGTAAGCAGTGGGGGAAGGTAGCTACCACATCCTCTTAAAGTCCTTAGCTCAGAAGCAAGTACATTTCCCCTCTCCCTTGAATGGTTGAGTGGAAGAGACGCACAGAATAATATTTGCAGCTCTAAGTGAGAAGCTTCTCAACTTCAGAATTTGCTGTACAGATAATCCAAGGTGACTAAAAACAAGACCATTTCATCTGTCGTAGCCTGAAGTAGCCAGAAGAGCTGGTGAGAGAACCTTCTCATTCTAGGTCCAGGGCATGGGGTGTAGAAAGGGAGACACCTATGCAGTTTATCCTCTCTACTGCTTCCAAGTTGCAACGAGCTTATAGAGGCAAACAATTTTCTCCTGTGACTGACTTATTCAATAGTTTGTAGTTGTTTTCTCCTTCCTGTGAAGCTCAGGAAGCCATGGAAATTAGTCCTATAATCTGAGAAGTGTGCATTAATTTATAATCTGAAAAGAGCTTTGCACCAACAGTTTATGCTAACCACACATTTGCCATATTTGAAGAGTAGCATCAGTATAGTTAAAATCTACATAATAGGAAGCAGCTTACACAAACAACTTATCACATTTTACCCACGACGCTGCATTGCAACCACATAAACATGTGATCTCAGTGTTTGAGGTGGGCCCAAAGTGAGTTTTGGGGGTGAAGGAAAGGAGACCCAAACCTTTTCGGAATCAAAGGGAATATTTATAACAGAAACCGAAAATTCCCACACACAACACTCCTTCATACTTTGCAAGGCAAAAGTAACCAAATGAGAGAAGCTTTACTTTGCGAGAGGAAGAAAATAAATTCTCTGTGTACAAGTTATCACCCATCATCACATGGGGGTGGTGTCAATAGAAAAATCAAAACAACTGACACAAAAGTACACCTTTATAATAAAGAGCAACATCCTCTTGAGACAAATAAGCAGTTTTGCTATAAAACTTCAGCTAAACAAGACTTTCAATTGCATAAAATTGACACTTTTAATACCTGAAGGAAACTCATTTAATTCAGTTACCTTGTCACTGTCATCAGTACAGATGTGGTCTTGATGGATTAACTGGCACTGGAAGGAAGCACCAACACCACCTGCAAGTAAACAAAGGGAAAAAATGCATTTGAAAACACAGACCGTATACTCAAATCTAGCTATCACGGCTTCTGTCTTTGTGATTCTAGGACAGGAGGAAGACATTTCTTCATGAACTGCCAAAACATTTTCTCTAGATTAACAATGTGCACTTGTTCATTGACTTAATATTTGCATTCCAAGAATACACAAGCACAAGTTAAGGAAGACATCTGTGCAATGATTACAAAACTAAGTTCTGAGATGCGAGGTAACCTAGTTCAGAGAATCTGCTCAGCTTTTAAGGCTCGATGGAGAGGACTAAAGTTACCACTGCCTCCTTGCACCAGCCTACCTTCACAGAGTTGTTGCCAGACTAAAGCATCAAATATGGGCTTCTTAGAAGATATAGTACAAATGTTAGCAGATAAATAACCAAGTGCCGTGCCTCTCATGAGTTTCTCAAACTGCTATGAATTTAACAGTGGCCAATTTCATTTCCAATTGACAATTTCAATGTAACTACTTAAGCCAGAGTGAGCCAAAGAGCACAGAACCTCTGCCTTTTATTCTCCCTCAGCTTTTCGATAAAAGTCTATTCTCCTGTTTCCTTTGTCACTTTCTAAGGTGTTTCTGTAATAAAACAGGGGTGAGTGCACAACAAGAGGTTAGCACATGTCTTACCGCCAATACATTAAAATACACGTATATATGTAGTGGTGGAAAAAGGCTCATTTACTTTTTAAACAGACCTAAAGCAGCTTGGATGACAAGGCAAAACAAAATACCTTTACTGATTTTAATGTATGCTTTTATTCTACGTGTATATATGCACTTAACAGTATTGGTAAACTTGTGCTGCCTAAAAATACAATGTATACTTTCTGAAATGTATACAGGATACTGTCTCCACTTTCCTCCTCCCTTATAGCAAGCAATACATAAAGGTAATGTAGAATGCTTTACTCTTCAAGAATTGCATAATATGCCTTTTATCAGTAGCCTTTGGTTTTTCTGTTTTAACAATTCTTTTATTTTCTTTCTTAATCTGTACTCTTTTCAAAACAATATTTTGTGCATGTAAAAAGCATGGTGTTTTGATACTGTATTTTCTCTTTAAAATTAAAGTTATTTACAAAAAAAACCCCAAACCCTACTACAGGATAAAATCACCACCCCCTCCCCCGATAGTAAGTACTATAGATCTCAGTGGGGCTTACTTCTGAGTAGACATCAATAGCAAAGGTGAGCAACCTTTTTTCAGTTAAATACAGTGGTGCCTCGCAAGACGAAAAGAATCTGTTCCGCGAGTCTCTTCGTCTAGCGGTTTTTTCGTCTTGCGAAGCAACCGGATTGGGGATTAGCGCTATTAGCGGTTTAGCGGCTATTAGTGGCTATTAAAGGCTTAAGGGATTAGCGGATTAGCTGCTAAAAGGTTATTAGCAGCTTAGTGCCTTAGAAAAAGGGGGTGGGGAGCGGAAAAAAAAACGCAGGAACTCGCAAGACATTTTCGTCTTGCGAAGCAAGCCCATAGGAAATTGGTTTTGCGAAGCACCTCCAAAACGGAAAACCCTTTCGTCTAGCGGGTTTTCCGTCTTGCGAGGCATTCGTCTTGTGGGGCACCACTGTATCTAACCTGATCTGTGTAACACACAAGATGTACGTAACTGTCTATTATAGCCTTCCAGCATACGACGTGTTTTCTTATTGCCACTTGCCTTGGGCTGATCTTATGCAGAAAGGAAGAGGCATATTGCTAACTTTCAGAGCAGTCCTATAGATGGGGGTGGGCATGTGACCTTAAATATGATTTCGTGCAGTCCTTGGTCTAATTTCAGAGGCCCTATGCTAGCTTATAAATTCAGATCTCTGTTCCTCCTCTAAGGAAGATAGAAGGGGTGGTGCAGAAAGAAGAAGTGGGCAAGGGGCCTTTCACAGATTATCCCTTCCAGCTCTTAACAGAGATTACAAATGTGTGGGAGAATAATAACTAGAAGGATAGGCAATTTTATTATAATACTAAACATAGAACTTTAATACTGAAGCACACTTTCTTCTCTGTGGCAATCTGTATATATAAAAACCTATTGGAGAAGTTAGACTAGTTCTGAACTGCATGTGTATGTTCATCCCTTGAAGACACACACACACACACACACACACACACACAAAACTACAGAATAGCAAACCCCAAAGCCATCAACATGAGGACAACTGCATAAATATTAAGAGGTGTGGGCAAAACATAGCCAGTCAATATGGCTTCTTTGAACTGAATCTGTTGCCAAGGTATTATTTAAAACAAAGTATTTAGACTGTCATATCCTTAACACTAGATTTGTAACAATCTACTTCTTAGAGACCAAAGTTTTGTGTCCATGCTGGTTTCCCCAAAACCATAGTGTAAATGACGTGGTCTTTTCCTGGACCATCTAATGTCATAAGGTTTCGAATTGTATCAAAATGTTTAAATCTAGATGCTATAAGCCACTCTTCTTGCTTTGAATACTTATGCCCGACAAGAATTTCCCTGTAACATTAAAACTTAAACTCCCAGCACACTGAAAATTATACAGACTGCTAAACATATTTTTCCAGAACATTCTTCCAAGTACAATATCCTTCCTCCCAAAACCTAAAATAATGTCTGTTTTACAGACGCTTCCTATATAGGCTATATCATTTTAGATCCCTGCTGAAAACCTCTTTATTTCAGAAAACCTATCCAGACATATAATTAGCGATCTATATTTGTTTTTAAAAGATTTTCTGATTTTATCCATATTTTGTGGATAATTAATTTATGTGTACTTGTGAACAGCTTTGATGATTTTACGTATTAATAATTTTATTATGTATACTGCCCTGAGAGTTTTCCAGTTGAGCAGTCTCTCTCTCAAAGCATGGCTTTCACTTGGTGTGCATTTTTGTTTTCTTCAACTGCATTTAATTTCAAGTATTTTAAAAAAACTATTTCAACCAAACTGTTGAAGAGGAAAAGAAATGTGATGCTTTAAAAGAGCCCTTCATGCTTTCCTCCACCCATACACTTGAAATGCCACTACTAGCCCATGAAGCTGGGAAAAAAAATAGCTTGTAGAATGTCCTGCAGCAATTGCTACTAGTCGCATTATGCCACAGAAATTCTTTTGGTTTGGAGTTCCCTTCCCTTCCCTTCCCCACATCACTGCTCCCCCCCCCCCTTTTCCTCCCTGATCAGCACGAAGTATGGAAAAACAGTGTTCTGTTATGAAGCCACTATTCTGCATTCAGTAAAAACATGTCCAGCCCTACCCAGTACTTGGCCTCTGGATGTTGTTTGTGCATGGACTACAGCCAGTTCACATCATTTGAAGTCTGAGCCACTTCGCTAGCAAACTGGCTGGCTTTACCACAGCTACTGGAGCACAGTTCTCGTCATGGCTGCACAAAATATACGGGGACACAACAAGCTGCTTCTGGCAAGCCCAAGAGCTTGCACATGCCCAGTGGGATTTTGGCCTTGTTTTTCTTCAAACAGCTTATTCCCATCATGCCATATCACAAGCTGCTTTTGCAAGTCCCCTCAATATTAGTAACAAAGCTTGATGTGCAACAAGGAGGGCTGCAGTTTGAGAAACAAATGTCCAAAGCCCCCTTGAATGCAGAAAGCCACTTTCAATGTTCTCTAGATCCTGACTGCTGTCTTTCAAGGAGTGTGGTTCCACCTTATTTGTAAGTTAATGTTACAGCTTTCCATTCAGAATACTTAACATTTTTCACATTCAGGCTACAGGAAACTAGTTCCCCAGTGGTTCCTGGAGGGCATTCCACACAGTTTGGGGTGGTGCCTTCCACTTTCCCCTTATGATTAAGCAAGTTCCTTGTCACATTTGATACTTATTTTGTAGCCAGATTCTCTTTGTTAGCTCTGCTCTGAAGACTTACATAGAAAGCTGTTTTATGGTGAGTCTGACCAATGGACCATCTAGGTCAGTACATGCAGGTCTGGCTTAGCAAAACAATGCTTTCCCTGGAAATTATCTGTTAGGCAAGCGTTCACATAACAAGTTGACAATTTCCTATTTCTAACTGATTCCCAACCGTGGAATTTTGACCCCCCCCCAAGCAAAAAAAACAACAAAAATGGGAAAACTCAAAAAATGCTCTGATTTGTCCGATCGCTCCTCCTCCTTTGAATTTGGTTCATGAAACAAAGCCAGACAGGACAAATATTTATGAACAAGTCAGGTGAAAAGAGGAAGAGAGTTGTCTCGTGTTGACAAATTACGGTACATCAGAAGTTTTACCAATTTAGTTCTGCGATGAAATGGACTCTGGGTATACAAAAGCTTATGACACATAAACCTGTGAGGTGCTACAAAACAGTTGCTTTTATTTCAATGCACTCCAAAAGTCTTATTTATTTTATTGTCTGTTCACATATATTCACATTAGTGATATATTCACTTTAGTGGCTTGAAACTGAGTCAGAATTCTGGCAGAGATAAAGGAGGGGAGAGGCAATTAAGTTTGAGGGAGAAAGTGTCTGCAGTAGTCCCCCTTTGCTACTTCAAAGCACCCCGTTGCAGGCATTTTGCAGAAAGGAGGGAGGGATTTGGGTGTAGCAAAATGAGCAGTCCCCCCCCCCCCCAGTTATATCCAATATGGATAAAATTTGCTGTGGAACATTCTTCCAAAAAGAGATTCAGCAGGCACTCTTACTTTTGACTTTCAGTTGTCTCTTGAAGCCTGTTCTTATAACAGTAGGTGTATAAATTTTTGATTACCCAGTAGTTTAATCACTTAAATTATTATTTGTTTTGTTTTTAATGGTATTTTATGTCTTTATGTTGTACACAACACTGATATGTTATGATGACGGTACAGAAATACTTTCTAACCAGTGGAGAGATGGGCGGTGACAACCCACGCAGGATCACATTTCTCCCCTACAGGAGAATGGGGATTTTAGAACAGCATAAGCAAAGTTATGCATGTAGGTGTGTGTGCGTGGCTGCCAGGGGTGGGGGGAAGAGGAGAAACTGAAGGCTGAACTAGAGAGAGCTAAATTAGACATGATCAAAGCTTACATATCCTCAGTGGAATTTTTGACATTATCTTGTCAACAGCAGACCCCCACCCCAATTTCATACCACAAAATACTTGGGAAACTACCTTCCGATGGGTGATTCCTATTTAACAAACAGAACTCCCCTGCAGTACACTTATACCGATCAAAATGTATTTTTAATGCTCTGACTTTCAAACATTCACACAGGGTGAGGAAACAGATTTGTATTGTTGCCCATGTGCACAACTCAGCTGTCATGCACCATCTGTGAAAGCCACATCTAAGTTGCAGTACAACCATTCTGTATTTAGGTGAGCAGAATAAGTTTATACTATTTAGAATTTTGTCTCCACTTGATATTTTCAATTTTTATATTTATAGTTTTAATTTTAAGAGAAATTAACAATGAAATGATGAATACAGTCAAACATAATAGTACAAAATAGCACCTTCTTATATGTACATTTATGTTGAACGGGAGAGGGGGGATGCAGCTGGTGAACCAGACCACTCCAGCATTCATTCATGCAAGTATCTATATATGGAGTTCATATGGTATATCTGAAAACGCCCCATATTTTACATTTTAACCAGCTGCCTCTTTTAATAATGGCAAGAAATAATAATCCAGAAAACTATGCTCTGTGCTCCCATGAATCATCTCACTACCTTGAACATTGTCATAATAAACTCTACAGAGGAGCCTCTTCTGTTAAAGGAATGTCCTGGTCAAGTGGCCCAGACAAAATATGCCATAGCAATAGAATGCACCGTTCAAAACAGGAAACTGACAATTATTTTTATCAGTACATACAGACTTTCCTTCTAGCAGTTATAACATTAGCTCAGGGGACCTCTAACTAACTTGCCATATAATAGCAATTCAACCCTCTTCAGAAAACAAGCTACAAACCTCCCCAAATGTGGACAGGTAGAATTGGCTTCGTAGGCAAAATTTACTTCGACTGCAGACATAGGGCTGTCATATGAGGGAGGGAGAAGTACTTTAAATAGGCCAGAGGACTCTGGGAAAACAATGTAAAAATAGAGGAATGGGTGAACATTGTTATGATGCAAGGAAATGATCAGGAATGTACTGGTATAAGGTAAAAAGAACTGACTGAAGGCTAGAACTGATGTGGACGTTACTCCAGCTGCAGAAACACTGAGGGTCTCTAGGGACATAGGGAGGTGTCTTATACAGAGTCAAACCATTGGTGTATCTAGTTCTATTGTCTACACATGCACTGGCAGTGCCTCTCCAGGACTTTAGACAGCAATCTTTCCCTGCCTATCTAGAGATTCACTTTAGATATTCATTAACTTCTGGCAATACTTCAGAGTGCTAGTTTTAGTTTACAAAGACCTAAAAGGTCTAGGACAGGTAATGAAGAACTGCCTTCTCCCATACAAGCCCATTGACTAAGCCAACCAATCTTTCTCTAGTTGTCCATGCCTTCAGAAATCAGGTTGGCCACTATCGGATAGGGGTTTCCATTCCTTCTAGGGCTGTGCGATAAATTGCCATACCTTTATTAACATTGTGTTAGGTGTTTCAACAAGAAAATATACCGGTGAAAAAAGAAGTGGACACTTAACAGCTTCCCAAGGGGGAGGCCTCCACCTCTTGGGAGAAAGAGGACACTTGTTCACCCCCTCCCTTGCCTGAAGATGGAGAGAGTACTGCTACAGGTTCTGTCACCAGGGCTCCCTTCGCCTTCACTGGCAGGGATTTCTCAGCTGGGAAGCACGATGGCTCTCGCCCCCCAGCCAAGCAAGGTCCCCAACTGGTGTGCGCATGCCAGAGGGACAGGGGCTTATTTGCGGACCTCAGTCAGGGAGCGCAAAGCCTCCTGCTGCCCAGCTGAGGGAGCCGAGATCCTCCTCCTGCTCATGTGCAAGCAGGAGAAGGATTGGCGCTTCTTCAGCCCAGAGCAGTTACAGTTTAACGGAACCCCCATCCCTGGCTCGTGCGAACCAGTGGTGGGTTAGGGGCTCCGTAAATCTGCTTGGCTGAGGCGAGGGCAGCCGTGCACTCCTCAGTCAAGAAGTTTTTTAAAAAAGGAGGGAGGAACAAGCTGTATTAGTGCCTGGCCAATGCATCTTGATTCTCACTCTGTGCTGGCATGAGGGGCAAACCGTGATGGCGGTTTCAGTCAAGTTGAAACCGCCAAGGCTCTGAGTCCCTCTGCCTCCAGTGGCCAGCTGAAGCTTGTTTTCCCCTCACTGTGCTGGGCACTGGAGAGACAAAGGAGTGATGGCAGTTTCATTAGTGATATACCACTGAGTGAAACCACCATCACCGTCTGCCTCTCATACCTGTCCTGGGCAATATATTGATATGTCGCCCAGGCCTAGCAGAGTGGGCTCTTTTGGTAGCGTCACCACCCTTCAAAAGTGCAGGGAATGACAGCCCAGGTGAGGGCTTTCGCTGTGGCAGCCCCTACATTGTGGAACCCTGTCTACAAAGGTGCATCTAGCAGTTTTGTTGTACGGAGGTGGGACACACCTCTTCCACTGAATTTATACAGTTTTGTTCCATCTGGAATGATTTTCTGTGCAATGGTTTCAACTTTTTAAAATTGTGTATTTTATTGCTGTAATCCACTCTGGGATCTTCTGTTGAGGATGGGAAAGAAATCTTATTAAATCATCTGTCTGAATATGGATATATACCACTTCTGAAACTAGAATATGCAATCTTTCCTCTGCTGCTGTTCTCAGAGTTGATCACACTCTTTTTGCTGCTTCTCCAGTTCACATATCAGTTGCCTCTCTGCCAGCCCTGCATTGTAAACTCCAGCCGGTTGTTGTTCACCTACTCCAATTACTGCCAAGTGAAATAAAACCTATAAGGCTGTTGAAAGTTGTTCTTTCCAGTAAACGGAGCAACTAATTGGAAACTGCCAACTACTTGAATGCTGTTTTCATTATAAGACAGTTGGCATCATTATTGCCATATTGGCCCCAGAGAATAAAAATACCAGGCAACCAGCTGTTCCTGTTGTCCATAATAATTTTTCTGGAAGTTCACCTGAGATCTTAAAGAATGTGTGGTTTCACCTTAAAGTTAATACAATTCTCTAGATGTTCCACAATATCAAGGCCATTCTATGCTATATTTGAAGTCCCACAATGAAGGAGTGTACATTTTTAAGCTTATAATAAAGGATATTGTTTAAGAATAAGACATGGGTTTCCAAAATCATGTACCATTTTTCCTTGACAGGTTGTGAGACCTGCAAACTCACCTCCAATATAATCAGTTACTATATGCAGAACTGAGTATATCTGGTAACTTTACATGCTAGACTGCAGTATAAACTGCACATGTCTGAGCGTAACATTAACAATGCATGAATATAAGAAGCCCATTAGTTGTAACATACTAGCTCATGTCAGTCTGCACAGCAGCCCATGTAGCTGAATGCATCTTTACTTTCATAACGTGAATATATATAAGGTTAGATGAATTTTCTCCCTCAATCCTGCACTTCTGATTCCCCAAAATGTTTTATTCATTTTGCCCACAATATTTTGACTAAAACCTTAGGTTATGACAAGTATTCTCACAAATCAGTGTTTAAGTATTAGTCATGTAAGTGTCATGCAAGACCCCTTATTTTTGTGCACATGCTTGATGGGTTTTTGCTTCAGTTTTTTTTTTTTTTTTTTTTTTTTTTTTTGCTTTTACCACAGAAATGTGCTAGCCTACAACAAAAAATAGTTTGCCATCTTCAATGACTTGTGGCCAACCTGAAGATTCTATCATCATCATCATCTTGTTAATTATTAATTTATTACTTATATCACAGCCACTCTGGGCAGTTTCAAGCATAATATAAAAATACACTGAGACATCAAACATTAAAAACCTCCCTGTACAGGGCTGTCTTATAATACCTTCTAAAAGTCAGATAGATGTTTATTTCCTTGACATCTGATGGGAGGGTGTTCCACAGGGATTGCGCCACGACCGAGAAGGCCCTCTGTCCGGTTCCCTGTAACTGCACTTTTCACAGTGAGGGAACTGCCAGAAGACCCCCAGAATGGGACCACAGTGTTCAGGCTGAACAATGGGGGTGGAGACGCTCCTTCAGGTATACAACACCATTACTGAACACCTATCAATTTTCCAAGTGCTTGTTCACGACAATTGCAAAATATTTAAATACAGATGGCAGAATTCTTCACAACAGACTTCAAGTAGGTGAAACTCACAAGGTGACTTGCACCTTAAAACAGAAGTATATATGAACAAAATCAAGCAGGATTCTGTTGCCTCGCCTTGAGGATCTTATAGTAGATGGAAGTGCTTAGTACAGCAATTCACATTAATAGTCAGACAGAATGACATGCTAGGGCCAAAATGAAAAAGTTATTTCATGGCCCGTCAAACATAAATTAACTTTCACTCTCCCTGTCTGTCTTGGTCTCGCTCCAATTAGTGAGCATCTGTCCCAGTCTTGTTTTCATGAAGGGCAATATTCAAGCTCAGCATTTACTTTTGTCTATATTATATAGATATTATATACACTTACACGTTTTCAACGTATTACGAATGCCACTAGAAACTTTTGCCAGCATGTTTGCAAAATACCCTGGTAATATTTTCTAACTTGTTCAACTTTCTATTACCCCATCCCAAAACATCTTAATTATTTAATATTACAGATTAGTTCTAGATATATATTTCTATATAAAAAGTCCTGCTGGTCTGAAGACATGCAATATAGCCACTTTGCTAAATTTAAACAGGTTTGGTTCTTGTCTGTACCCACACTGCACACTGCCTGGGAAGACCATGAACACCACTTTAAGTTCTTATGAAGGAAAGGTGGGATTATGCATGTAACAAATGAATGAATCAATGAAAAGCTCAAATTCACTCACTGTATTAAAAAAACAACCCAATAATTTGCTTGCATCTTTCAAGTCACTGTACAGCTTCTTTTCTCAAATCTGCAGAATTATTCCTCTTCTATAAGGTACAACTACAGCTGTATGCTGTAGTTATGATTTCATTATTCAGGGTTCTGATTTTAGGACTCCAATCCCAGTATTCTGCTGAATAAACTGTTCACAAAGTGACTCTCTAGCTCCATTTCAAAATATGCAAATGAAGTGCAACCCAAGACACTGGAAATGATACATAATCAACCCCCCACTCTATCCCTGGGTCAAATCTCACTAAGGCCTTAAACTTGTGCCATCTGGCTGCCCTCCATCCGTGTAGAACAAAGCCCAATGTGTTTTTTTAAAAAATCTACTATTGCTCCATTGGCTCACAAGAGCCAACTATTTTAAAAATCAATTATACAGATGTGAATTTCATGGCAATAATTTTTTAGACAGTTAATTTTATCTGTTACCTAAGCAAAGTTAGTATAAGTGGCAATACATTCTAGAATGCGCTATTAGGCTTCAACTTATAATTAAAAAATCATCTAATGTTAATGTGAATATCTGAAGGGCAGATGTCCAGTAGTTCTATTAAGTTGTAGTACTGTATTTATTTATTAGTCATTTAATGTTGGCTTCATGTGCTGTAGAGGGAAATAAGGGGCATATGGGGCTCATCAGCCAGGGAAGCTAGAATCATAGAGTTGGAAGGGACCATGAGGGTCATGTAGACCAAGCCCCAGCAATGTTGGAATCTTTCACCCAATGTGGGGCTCAAACCCACAACCCTGAGATTAAGAGTCTCGGGCTTTACCAGTAGCCCATCCAGGAGAAGGATAACCCTGATTTGAAACCTCTGCTGCCTTGCGGCTATACTCATTCATGAGAAAGGCTTTATGAATAATCCCCAAGAAAAAATCCATACCCGCTGCCTTGCAGGAGATTCTTTGGGAGAAGAAAAAGCTAACAAGTAAACCCTACACAAATACGGCAGAGTCCCTTAGGCAGTTTGATGGCACCTTGTATGCCTCCTTCTGGCAACTCCCAGCGCCAAGCTGGTGCCAAGTGTATTGCTCTGCTTTCCTTTGCACCACACTGGTGAGGCCAAGAGGTCTCATTTTCTGGGCAACCCAGGACCTCCATACACACTGCCCAGACATGCGCCCCAGAGAAGTCACTTCAGTGCTGCTAACGCAGCAAATCAATGTAGTTGTGAGTTACCGGTTTCTGCAGCCACATCAGGCACTTCGATTCTCCACTGCTTTGTCTTCACCCCTGGATGCACACTCCATTGTCTCTCAAGGCAGACTGATGCCAACAAAAAGGAATGTTGGGTAGTTCAGTCGGTAGAGCATGAGACTTAATCTCAGGGCCGTGGGTTCAAGCACCATACTGGGCAAAAGATTCCTGCATTGCAGGGGGTTGAGCTAGATGACTTTCATAGTCCCTTCCAACTCTACAATTCTATGATTCCAATACCAAAAAATATTCCCTGGACTACTTACAAACAGAACAAAAAATAGACTAAAAAAAATAGCAATCAATATAGTAACCAAATGGTAAGGGTTCCATAAGCTTTGATGTTGGTAGTTTGGTTGTCCAAGTATACCTTAGGCTTTATGCAGAAATGTATCTCAAAGCCGCATCTAAACTTGCACTGTGTACTGGTACAGAATTCATGATAGAGGCAAAAAAGGTATGAGTATCTATTAAAATAATAGATCTAACACAATATAGTTTGCATTTTCATTAAAAGATGGGGTATCCCGTTTCTTCTAATATTCAACAAGGGGTATCCTGTTTCATCTCTAATAGTCAACATACTGAGCTCATGTATTTAGTGGACTTGTGTAATTATTATCACAAGGGAGTAAGGGAAAGGGCCAAGAAAACTATATCTGAGTAACTGTGGTATGTAGCATCTTAGACAAACCACCTTAAGATGTCACATGAGGCCTAACCAATGGGGAAATGGGAGCAATGAACTGCAAAGTATAAACACTGCACAGGCTGGTTTAACAGTCGAATCATTTCTCCTCCCACAAGAAACCCTGGGAATTGTAGTTTTGTGAGAAGGGATTATGGGGCACACTGAATTCCCAGTGCCCTGAAATACTATTTCCAGTCTCCCTTAGGGGAAGGAATGGCAGTTGTAATAAATATTTGTAGTCAAAATGCTGCAACAATTAAGTTCTTGCAAGTTCAAATTTGCCTCGGCATTTCAAATCCAGGAAGCTAAAATGGCCAGTTGCAAATAAATTATCCATAACAAACCTCACTATTTCAACTAAGCACCAAGGTAATACTTGGAATGTGAGAGGCTAAGAATAAAGCAAGACCTGCGAAGACATATTTTATCCAAAAACGAGTACACTGAAAGGGACTCAGGGCAACAGAAGTTTTTATCAGAAAATGTTGAATGTTTTCTACCCAAATGACCTAACCCAAGGAAGTCTGAGAGAACCAGCATTCTGGAGGCTTCCACTCTACTTAAAGATTAGCTTCCCCAGTCCTAACAGCTATGTCATCTATTGAGGAGGGGTGTTTCAAAAACATGAGGACTTTTAAAGTGTAGCACTGTGGCACACAGACCTGGGTCACATGTAACACTAACCTAAACCATGGCATAGCCTAAATGTGCAATTTCTGGGACAAAAAATAATGGTCGCTTCAGATCGTGCTGTTCCCAAATTTCTGTGAGTAAACCCATGATTCTGCTTAGTGTTACGTCGAAACCTGGACTTGTGATATCTCTTGCTCTAGCCAAACCACAAGCTGTAGCCAAGGTTTGTTCTATGGCTTACTGAACATGGCTTGTCTACAGGAGAAAGCCCAGTGAGCCCAGGTTTGGACATAATGCAAAGACAAAATCCAGCTTGACTTACAGCAAAATAGTAGCAGGACAACCAGAGGAGGAGCAAAATGACATGAATCTTTGCTATGGGAACCAACACATTAATTGGTTTGTGCTAAGCCATGGTTTAGCTTAGTGGTACATGCAAACTAAGCCACAGTCTTCTGATGTATTCATCTGGGTAGTTTGTAAACCCAAGAAATCCCCAACACCCTGAAACTCATTTCCATATACATGATTATCCTACGATTGCTCAAACAGTATCAATTATTTGCCACAATGTTATTAAGTTTAAAAAAATACTTAATAAACTGCCCAGTTTATAAATTGTGGAAGGAAAGAGCCACTGCACGTAGAAATAATTTAATGCAAAGCTAATATCAAGCTGAACACTAAATATGAGTAGAATGCTCTTTTATTTTAGTTAAACTGTTTAGCTCTTTTCTCCCAGAAGAACTGTATGTTTGTACCTAACATGTTTCAGTTTGACAATGAATCATTTTGGCACATCTTACATAGTTACAATTCATTATTTCCTCTCTTCTAGAAAATAGAATAATCAGATGCCTGACCTATTAGGAGCATGATTAATGGCCAGGTTCAGACATCACTTTAAAGCATAGTTAAGGTTATACTGCGGTTTAATGTGAACAAGCAGTATGTTGGTGTACACTGCTCAAAAGTCCATGCTGCACTCCTCCACTGTTGCTTCCATTGGCGCATTGGGGAAGAAAGAGACCACAGGCTGTCTTTGAGTTATGTGTGAACCGGCTCTCCTGGTTTGTTTCTCCAAAACAAACCTTAAGTAATAAGCAAAGTGCAAGCCTTGGCTTCCACTCATGGTTTGTTTGGAGAGAAACAATCACAAAGCCAGCTTCTGTTTGGTTTGTTACCCAAGCAGAGAGAGAAAGAAGAAGTGCAGTAGGGATTTTTAACCTTAACTATGGTTTTAACACAATGTCTGAATCAGTCCCTTTATCCTACTAGGGTATCGCTTCCTACTGTTCTACACGTAAGGCTAGTGCAGATATAATGTTGATTGATCCTTGAACTGCCATTAAAAAAAAAGAGAAGGAATAGCTAAGCATGTGGAATTACCTTGTGAAAATCATTGGCCCCTTGCAGCAAAGTACACCCCAGCAATGGCTTTCTAATGTCCAATGCCCTGTACTTGAGTTCATCATAAAACGTACTGCAGAACGATCCAAGGACTTTCATGCAAAGTATGCTGTGGTACAATGGGTCAGTAAATCTGGCTGTTAACCAGAAGGCTGGTGGTTCGAGTTCACCCAGGGACGACTGTGGACAGGATACCTGCATGGCGGGGGCTGGACTAGATGACCCTCAGGGTACCCTTCAACTCTACAATTCTATGATCCTAGTGGCTCTACCACTTAGCTACCAGCCCCACTGACTTGCCTCTTGCCTTTGGCACTGTAATTCTTTCTGAGGCACTATGAGAGGGAAGGGCAGTGGATCACAAAGGAATTTTATCAGCAACTAGTATACTGCTGCTTATGAAACAGTGGCAGGAGTATTTTGACATAAACAGATTGACAAATAGACAAAGCTGTAATCCCCCCCCCCCCAATTTATTTTTATATTATCAACTCTCATTGTGGGTAACTTTCCTGTTGTTTCCCAATCCTGCCAATAGAGCTATAAGACATATCACAGTAGGAATGAAACTGTAAACTGCTGTGACTGTAAAACTATATTACCAAGAAGTTTTACAAAAAAAAAAGTAGGAACTTGGCTCCTTTGGATAGGAATTTTGGCAAAGAGGCTCAGTCTGACTCAAGCCAGATTTTAACAGATACAATGGCTGGGTTTGAAAGGAAGTACAAGAATACTGGAATCTGTACTCCTAGTATATATGTATATAAACAACAACACAGCCTCCCAGTTTAGGTGCACTTCAAAATTTACAAAGAGCATAAATTACAGCAGTAACAACAAAACAATCCTAGTTGGCTCAACTGAAAGTGAATTCTTGTTTTTCTCCCCTTTCCTACTAACAGGTCATTCTTGGCGGCGTGCTTTTCAGAAGTGCAGACACTTTCCATAAGCCATAATACTACATATTTTCCCCCCACCACAAATGATTCCGATCTAAATCAAACTGTTATCTTAGCATACTTGAAGTTATTAATATACACAGAGACAAGGAAGCTATGATGCTGCAGAAAGATTTGGGTGGTCATGGCTTGTCTTCACAGAGTGAATGCAACCCCATCTTCAACCCATGTCTGTCAATGTGTCACAGATTGTGTGGATCAGACTTTTAAATGGGCGAGTGATGACCCAAACCCCACGAGTCTTGGAAGATAAAGATGGTATATAAATGTGATAAACAAACAGCAACAGCAACAACAATCACATTGCACCTCTGCAGAAGATCAAAACAAGCTGGGGGGAGAGAGCAGGAGCAGGAGTTGTGTGGGCAGCAGATAAGTATGGCCCCAGTGCCTCAGCTGATTAAATGACTGTATTTGTGTATGTGCTTGTACATGCGTCTGACAAGAGGAAATGCAGGTGCTACATGGTAAGTGGAGAAGGGACCTTGCAAAGCTGCAATGTCAGAAGATTCTAAGAAGGGAAAGGGGGCAGGCAGTTTGTTAAGCCTGAAACAGTTTATTGGCCTAGTGACATAAGGCCTTTGGTTTAACTCACCATTTTGACACTTTGTTAATAAACGTTAGCATTACAACTAAAGATGTAACACAGTTGCAGCCATAGGGAAAATAGAAATAGGGAAATTGAAATACACTCCTTTCTTATAAAACCTAAATTTGTCTTACTGTTTTAATATAAATTGCATAATTTATAAGGTAGTTAGCATACTATAATTATACCTACTTGGCAAATTTATTAAATTTACAGAGCAATGCTATGCATGTTTACTCAGAAGACAGACCTAATCTGTTTAGTGGTGCTTACTCCCAAGCAAGAACGCTATAGGCTTGCAGTCTCCAAAGAAGAAATGTCTTAGTTTTGTCTAAGCAAACTTGTGAATATACTCAATACAAGTGAGATACACACACACGTGGCTGTATCTATGCTACCTAAACAAATGTATCTTAGCTTTTGCCATCTGAGAATGGCTTTGTTGAGGGGAGGAGGGTTGAATTGGAAATAGAAACAAAGCCATGCATTGGAAGAAAGTGTTTTATCTGGCAACAGAAGCAGTTTTACACAGTCATACTAAAATGCTTGTGTGTGTGTGTGTGTGTGTGTGTGTGTGTGTGTGTATGTAGATATATATAGAACATTGCACTTATTCTTTTACTAAGAGCCCAGCAGCATATTGCATGTCAAATTTAATCTGGATAACAACACTTTTCAATAGCACATTATGATTCTTAAACGCAGTAGATTGCCTTTCCCAAAATATGAGGTACAAACATTTTTATATAGATAAAAACTTGTCTCAAAAAGCATTTAACTCACTTCAAAAGATAAAAGTATTTCATGGGAGTTTCCTGGTAGGGGAGAGGAGTGGATTCTGAAAAGATCCTGAGGAAGAATGTTCCTTCTCCCCTGAATATTTATGTTGTTCTTTTTCACACCTCATGGCTACAATATTAGAATGAAACCTGGTACAAACATCCAGGGTGCAATTCCATGGATGGTTGGTTTTCCTTTTTTTGTTTATTTTGGCAGAGTTCTGTCTGAATGTCAGCTTGGCTACTGTACCCAGTTAAGCAGGGAAGGAAAATAGTATACAGAACACAGTTCAATTTACACTGAGACATAAAAAATCCTGAGACATGAATGAAAGTGGATGTACAAATCAAGGAGAATATTTTGCTTCAAATGCAAACCCCAGTTCAACATGTAGGTGTTTTCAACGAGGTCAGAAACAAGTGAGGCTTCTTTGACCACAATAATAATCAGCAGCAAGAACACCTACAGGCCACAAAGAATTTCAGATTTATGTTTACAACTTTAAAAAAAGCATATGCATGCCAAGATGAAAGTTCCACAGACCTTACACTTTTCTACAGCAACACACACAACCACCCTTTCTGTTATGGACCTACTAAACATGATGCAAGAAATTCTTCAATTAGATCTCCGTTTTTTGAATAAGTGTCAAGAGCAACAGCAGGGAGAGAATATATTAGGAATTCAGCACTTGGGGAGCTACTACTCACCAATCTTCTATATTACATCTACTTTGTCCTCAAATAATGTGTTCACGTGACTAGAAGTCAAGAGACATGACTATCATTAAACTAAAATATACACTCAGAAAGATTCAGAGGTGGTTGCAACGGAGGGGGAAACCAAATATATGCAGATGCTTCTGTGTGCCACGATACATTCATTTCTAGCGGCAAATGCATCAATGGAAACAGATGCAAGGAAAGGAGACCCAGACCCCTAAGAGGCTGGAATTTATCATCAATTGCTTATGTTCTGAACTCTTAACCCTTCTTTCAGAGCACCAGGATGCTAGCAGCACACACATAATAGCAGGGAAAAATGCTTACTGAATATTCAACAGAAATGTAAATGCATACTTAAAGCAGCCTTTGAGCAAAACAATGGCCCTATGACCTATTGATATCAATCTTTCATTCAGCACACTACCCTTTGCTTTTCTTTCCCTGTGGTAGTTTCTGTTTGCTAAACCCAAGGGTCATGTCTCAAGACCAGAGGAGAGCTATGCTAAGTGAATTCTACAGTGAGACTGTAGGATAGAGTTGTGTAAAGAATAATCTTTTTGCCTCCTTTCTCATATGAAAACTGTTTGCTTTACTCTAAAAAGCACCAGAGATCAAAATACCACTGTGTTTTGGTATTTTATATGATGCTGCAAAGCTGAGATAGAAATGCCTTTCTTGAAATACCACATACCCATTTCCTCCGTAGCCAGTATATTTTTTTTGGGGGGGGGGCAGGACTTGGGGGGCAGTAGTGACATGATTGGTCAGCTAGTTAAATATTTCTATTGTTTTACTTGATCTAGGGGGGCAGCTGCCCCCCTGCCCACACCCATGTGCTCCGCCATCAGTTTCTCTCTCCCGCTACAGCTTAAGTTCAGTCACCTTTTCAGGGACTCAAAGGCAATTTTAAGGAAGGATCTCTGCTCATGTGTATACTCATCCAACTTCAACCTTTGATAATATATATTGCAAGTTTTTATATAGGTTCCAAAATCTGTTTGACCAGAGGCATCTATTTGATAAACTATGTGCACATGATGGGGAAGAGTAGCCTGTCTAAAATCAACTTCAGTCTCCAGTGTGTTCCAGTGTCACACTAGTTTTTACAGGACTCAAATAGCAACCTACATCACATAAAACTTTCAAACATTAAAGACCAGGACAGCTTCTGAACGACAGAAAAACCATGTATGTAACATATCAGTAAGAGTTCACAGCCCATAGGTTTCTCAATTTCCAGTCCATATCATCCATGAAGTTCTGTGCTGTATTGGCTCTTACAAGCTATTACGCTTTGGGCTCTTATTTCTGGAAATCCTTTTAAGAGATTTTGGGGTTGGGGTTAGGAGGAAGTCACAATAAAGTAATACGGGTCATGGTTATTTCCGATTAAGACTGACCCAGTCATCCTATTTCAACACAAAGAACCTCAAGCAGTATTGTATTTGATAATTTAAGAGTCTATCGGCTTAGATGACCCTTAAAAGGGAGGGGGGCAGAATAACTGTTCTCAGACACACAGACCTGAGATTTATTGGATTAAAAGGCAGACATGTATTAGATACCCACATTAAATTATTTCAACTACTTTATTAGTTGGAAAATGTCAAAATCCCGGGTATTGTCCATTTGACATAATTTTACTGAAGTGAAGGAATCTTTCTGCATAAGAGTGGCCTTGATTCCTTCCTTTTAATGCATTTTCATTTAAAATGAAGAGGCGGAGAAAGAGGAGGTGGTGAACCACAACACATACTGCTTTTGCTCACTGTTTTAAAAACCTTTAAAAGTACACCACCCCTTCTATACTGGCTGTGCAACTGACATTATGAACCCATTTGCAGCAAACAGCTCAGAATTAGAATTTTACGACGACTGTCCCTAAGCTGTACAACCTCCTTCCTGTTGAAGTCAGGATAGCTACCTCACTGCTGCCATATATGTTAAGCCCTTGATCCAAGTCCTATTTGTGAGGCTTTTAAAGTTTGGGTTGTACAATACCATTGATGACATATCCATTCTTCTTATTCTGCCTTTCCAGACATCCACCACTAGCTAATGTTAGTATCATAATCTATGCTGGATCCAGTGTGTTGGAAGCTCAGCATGTTGCTGACAATATTTAGGACTTGGTCACTGACAAGTCAAGCAATATTCTTCTTCAATGCAAATGATGCACATAAAGCTGAATTGCACCAGCACAGTCCATTAGCACATCCCCCTCCAAGACAGGTAATCGGTAATTCACAAGAAAAGATAGGCAACGGATGGTGCACAAATGAAGAAACACAAAGCGGGAACAAACATGCTGCTGTAGCAGGAAATCTATCATTATTCACTCTTGATTATAAGGCAAAAGCACTACATAGGTGGAAACGTTGGCTGAAGAAGAGTGACCAAGAATGTGAACATGTAGCTTATACTGTTAATGTTAAAACACATCACTAATCATACATTCACTGTAAGAACACAACACAATGGAATAAAACTCCCAACTGTACGGATTTCAGATTTTCTGAGGGCTACAGTCAAGGCACTGAATAACCCACCAATTAAGTAAGTCGCACAATTCTAATTTTGCCTATCCCTATAGGAGATGAACATCCTCAAGTTAGATGCTATAGCCCAAGGCAGAAGTCTCCCCAGAGTTCTGTAAAATACTGTAGTATTTTCCAATGTCTTTCTGATAATACTGCTTTTGATGTGTTCTAGAATCCTATTAACCCTTCTTTGATGCAACAAAAGCTTTGTTCAATCCCATCTTCATATTGCCACTACATCTGAATTTACATTTTCAGGAAAACAGAAACTGTACAGAAGTGGAAGACAGCATATAAAGAGAGACACATGAAGAAATCTATGTTCTAGTTTAAGGGTAATCACTGACACTTATTTCCCAGCAGAAAATGCTTCAACCATGAAGACCTGGGTGAAAAAACTGCAACCTGATTTGACCAAATCAAGAACATGGGGGGGGGGGTTCAAAAAATGAGTGTCAAGTGCATCTAGCCCAGCAATTTTAAGGATTACACTTTTAAAGCAAGATAAAAGCACACCCAAACTACCCCTACTGTTATCTTGGGATTCTAAACACTTGTAAAATCCCGTTTTTTCTTACATTGACAGTTCAGTTCCATCCCCTCCTATTTCCTACATGAGTTGGTGCAAACCCAAGTGAACTGTCAGTAATGTAAACAGCATACATTTATACAGAAATATAAACATGCCCACAGACAGATTTTAAATTATTCACTAGGTAGCAGCTCATCATATTGATAATCAAAAAGGAATAGCTGGGGACTTCCATCCCCTCAATTTAAGCCGTTCACATGCTCCCCACCTCATACCTTCACTTACATCTGACTTGGTGCACCCTAAAGTTAGCACAAGTAGGAAGACGGCTGATGGCAAAATAAACCCCTTATATAAGAGTGCAAGAGAAAAAATACAGACCGCGAAATTATTTCATCAAATAGCTGTAGGCTGCCAAATCTGTCATCTGAGGCAAAACACTGCAACATCAAATTTCCATTTGACAGCAGGAAGTCCTTTTTGTGAAGTTACAATATAGAATCAATAGTCTGGTGCATATTTTATAAACACATGAGATTCACTCGCCTTGTGCCGCCGCCTCCTTTAGTACCAAATTATATGGACATGTTCAGAACTATTTAGATAGGACTACCAAACAGAAGGAACATAATTTGGTAGATGTACCAATTTGAACAGGAGAATCTTAGCAGTTTATGCAGTTCAAATTCTTACTCCTAGTTACTGAATCCATCTGGCAATAGCCAGTTTCAATGCCCCTGGCCGTAAGCATTTCATTGTTCAAGGATCCACCCTCAACGTCATCAGCAATACAGCAGCTATGTTCTTTCTTGACTTGATGACGGCATGTTAATCATTTATTGTATCACCCTATGTTTTAATTCCTATCCACAATTACACAAGACTGGATGGGACACGTGCAGTTAGCCAATTTTCATCTTCGCAAAGGAAGATGACATGTATAATCCACAGCTAGGAAGCTGCCTTATACTGAGTCAGACCATTGGTCCATCTAGATCAGTACTGTCTAGACTGACTGGCAGCAGCTTTCCGATGTTTCAGGCAGGGGACATTCCCATCCCTACCTGGAGATTGAACATGGAACCTTTTGCATGCAAAACAGATGCTCTACAACTGAGTTGCAGCCCCTTCCCCTGTTCCGTTAGAGATGATCTCCAGATACAGAATAGTCACCCCTCTAGGGACTACACATTTCAAACTGCATGTTTTAATGCTCCCTCATACATAAAACACCTGTGAATAGAAAATTTAACACATCAGGAAGAGAGTTTGACTACAATCTCTCTCTCTAACTCTGCTCACACTCATGATTGCTCCCACACAAAGATATGGGAACTGGTCCCTCTACAATGTATAGGTGGTCACTCTAATTTAACTACAGAAGCCCTTTTTATTGTGATCATACAAATAGCAGCAATACAGACAAAACTCAATGAAAACACCAGTGTTTATAGATAATTGTTCCATACTGTCATGTCCACATACACTCCCAAACGCCCAAACCACATTTTAGCCTTTGTGCTTCCCTTTTCAGCAACAGTAACCCATCCACACAACAAATAACCCATTCACACAACAAATATCGTTGTGCAGGGCAGCAGGGGGAGAATGCTATTCAGAAGAGGCGAAAGAGAAAACAGCCTGGGTAGACAGCTATGCTGTTGTATAGCCCTCAGTCTGAAAGAAATAAAATCTAACTAAATAAATATATAAATGGAAGAGCAGGTAAACATCTAGAAGCAAAATAGTATCACAGCCCAGAAAGGCAATGTAGGCACCTTCAGATTAAAAATCTCCAAAGTACTTTCTTGTAAGAACACAGACATTTCTTTCTTCTTTCTGAACATAGCAATCCTTCTAGGGTTGCCATACGTCTGGAATATCCCAGAATACTGCAGTCAGCAGCAGTGTCTGGGCGGAAGTTGGTAAAATGTCCAGGAAAATCTGGATGTATGGCAGCCCATGTCGGAAGTCATTTTTGCCCATAATCCATAAAAATAGTCCCCAAACAGCAAGTTTTTATGTGATTTTGCAAAAGCTCAAAAAAAGAAAGCCCAACAACTTTTCTGTCGAGATTTTTACTGTTTGGAATATGACAGCCATGGCTGAGAGGCTATAAGATATGGTAGATGCCCCCACCACCACCACACCACCAGATATGTCACTGCCATGAAAACACCCCTATTTTACTAAACCAGAGCCAAATACCCAACAACCACACCTACTCCTGCAATTGGGGGTGTCGGGACAGAACATCCCATAAAGTGGGCAATCATGCCACCAAGTATAACTGCTGCAGTTATTTTCTATGTCTTAGTCCATACCCTTCATCGTATGTATTTTGTCATCAATGGGCACTAGTCATGAGGGCTGTGTTCTACCACCACTGTTGAAGGCAGTATGCCTCTCAATGTCAATGTGCTGGGCATCACAAGTGGGGAGAGTGCTGTTATGCTCAGGTCTTTCTTGTGAACTTCCCATAGGTTGGCTATTCTTATGTTCTTGTCTGAAGCATTGCTTTTTCCTCCCACCCCCAACAGTGGGAAAAGTATTTCTCCCACACAAAGGAGACAGACTTCCTGCCCCACCCCAACAGAGTAAGTTCTCTGTTGGTACAAGCCGCACACTCCACTCCACTCACTGTCATTGTTAGCCAAATGCTCATGCTTTCCCCCTGCAGGATCAAAGCTAGGATGCATGGAACAGAACAAACTATCACTACCACTGCACATACACCTCAAATGCAACTCCAAAGGGGAAGGGATATGGATACTTACAGGTCACTACAGTCCCCTCCTCAGGCAGAGCCATGTTCACAGGCAGAGCACTCAGGTGACACCACTTACACCTGCCCAGAGATGTATTCAGATGTTGTGTTGTATGAGCTCCCTTTCCTTCCCTTTGCACATTTTGCTCCAAACCAGTGGTTATAGAGGGCACCAGTAACATTTCCTTGCTGATCAGGCTACTGAAGCTGTTGGATTGGGGGTGCTCTGGCATCACCATGTGTGTTGAATGGTGATGCAAAGACATGTGTCTCAGTCATCATAAGCTAACTGGTTCGCTCCAAATGTGGGCAGCAAAGGGATGTATGTTATAGCCAACACCCCTATTGATGGGCGTTCCAGGGATGCCTGCTATTTTTAAGCCTTTTTGTATTCTGCAACTATTTTCTCCTCCCAGGCTGAACACATACAGCAAGCTGTTCCACCACAATATTCCCACCACCACATAATTGGTATACTGTATAGGATTGCTCTGCCCATCTCCAGCAACTGTTTTCAAAAGACATTTGAGATACAAATTGGTACAATTTATGATAGAATATGTTCTTTGATCTTAGGCTAAAAAACTACATTCTTTTGAGATTTGTATATACAAACTATCCTAAAAAAAGTCATCCATATACAATTATCAAAATTTGGCCATTTCGCCCCCCAGCACGCTGCTCTTTCCTGCATTTTGTGCACATCATCTTTTTATTTTTCCTGCACAAATGTCAGTTCAAGTAAATGTTTTATTTCTGTAATTATTTACTTTTTGTTTTCTGTTGTGACCTACTGTTGAAACAATAGATTGATGATTTCTCATTTAATGAGACTACTTCTGCTACATTCATTTCATCTACCTGCACATCTTCCATCCACTTTCAGAGCACATGAGAACTTCCAGTTCACTTCTTCCTTTAGTCACACTCATCATAGTGCAATGCCAGTCCACCAACCCCTCCTCTTACATTTTAATCTTTTCAACAAGAAATACCAGTTGAAGCCACATAAAGGTATTTAATGCCCCCTGTATATCTGAATGATAAATCAGGAAATAGCCACCTGCCATTTCAGCTTTCATGTTTAAGGGTGTAAATTTGCACATTTAAGGGGGTGTATTTGTAATGCAATAGAGCAATATGTGTGCATTAAAGCATGGCACTTCACAAAAGAATGTCTAAAATTATGGCAATATGCTACATGTCATGGAGTTCCCTCCCCAAAATGCATTCCATCATGTTGCTAGAAGCCACAATTTACTTACAAATATCTATGCTATTCACAACACTGAAGGCTAATTTAAGATTTTCCTTTCCAGAAACACTCTATTCCACTAGGGGCTAGAAATCATTACAGGGAAAGGATTACAATAGCACACTAGAAAGCTACTTTGAGCCTCTATGAAAAGGCAGGGCAAAACTGTTCTAAATCTACTGGTCAGGCAGAGATATTCTGAAACTGACTTAGGTTAAAAATCCCATGTCTAACTCATGGGCAGAAAGACACTCCCACACTACAGGCTTTAGTCACAGGAATGCAATGAAAAACAGCCCAGGGCAAGACAACAATATAACTTCTCTCCCTTGTCTGCATGCAGGCAGGCAGAACAGATGTAAAGTAATAAACCTTGTGTCACGGAGCTGACACTTACATAGACTGACTCAAAATCAAGCCCTTTTACTTGATTTCCAGCTAGCTACAAATGAAGCCCAACTTGGTTTAGATTCAAACAGGCTCGCAATTAAACAATTAAATTGGTGCACGGTATGCCTGGGCAATATATCAATATTTCACCCAGGACCGGTATGAGGAGCAGACCATGATGCTGGCTTCACTCAGCGGTATATCGCTGGTGAAACCCCCACATTCCTGAGTCCCTCTGCTAGCGACTTCCAAGCAGTTAAAGGATCCCCCGGCCCAGCACTGACACGGGGGGCGGGGACACCAGGGATGGCTCTGCGGTGTTGAGCCCTCCTGATCCCCAGCAGAGACACGCAAAGGAGCCCCGGTGCTCTCCCCGCTCGTACTGGGATGTCTCAGCTGGGGATCGAGAGCCCTCCTGCAGCCCAGCTGAGCCATACAAACAAGCTGTGTTGTCCCAGCCTGCTAGGTGCTGGGGTGAAACTGCCTCAGCTCCTGCGGTGAGAACTATGGCAATTTCACCTGGTGCCTTGCAAGCTGAGACCAATGCAGCTTGTTTTTTCAACATCGTGGTATACCGCCAGACTGCAATGTTTGGCTGGTAATATATCACGATGTTGAAAATCTGATATTGCCCACCCCTAGTGCACAGTTGGAATAGAAGATTTCTGTCTACACTTTCTACGTAAGTTTTTGCCTTGAATTTTCCACAGAAGTATATGTATACACTCACAATATAGTAAAGAGGCGAATGCAACAGAGCCCAATGATGAATGAAGACAACTACAGAAAGATATCTGGAGGCAAAGGTGGTTCAGGGATGAAAAGTGTAGCTGCTACTTCCGTACCCTGATTAGAGCACCACAGAAAGGGAACCTACATCACAAGCAATTTCCTACTCCCTGAAATATCATTGCTACTAGTTGAAAGAGGGAAGTACAGCTATTTCAAGCTGGGAAACTAACACCACACACCAGAAACTTCCAGGGTCCTGGAAAACAGTTTATCTCAGAAAGTTAATTCTGAGATACAACCTGCTATATAGCTCCAAAGTCCCCTTGCAGGCAATAAACAGCTTCAGGAGAGGTTAGTTTTTGACAAGACAACAGTGCAAAGAAAAAGCATTAAAGAAACACAAACCCATATGCATATTGTGGTAACCAACCCTTCCCACATAAGAAAAATCAGAAACACTAAATGCACTAGCCAATTTAAAGTATTGTCTTATTTGACCCTCAGTCTGAGAAACCTGTTGTGCAGGGATAACCTTGTTGCTTTAATGAACATCACCTCTCCCTTTGCTGCCTACATCCCTATTGCCCCTTTCATTCCAGCTACATACTTGCTTGCCTCTTCAGTCACTAAAGGACACTGAGAAAACCCATACCTGGATGTGTGATAGAATGAAGCACAGCTACAAAATCGCTGCTTTATCAATAATCAAAAGATATTTTTTTAAAAAACAAACAAACAAGAGAAAACAATGCATCCTGCAAGTGAAATTTCAGCTCTTTCTGTAAACACAGGATGAAGAGAGAGGTGCAAAAATGGAAGCAGTTAATTTGTAATTAAAATGATGCTTTTGAAAGCTGTGCACAAATGAAATGTTAAAGGAGGGGTCTCAGCAGGATTTTTCTCCCTTAGTGAGCCTGGCATCCTCCCACCTTCATAAGGTATGTGACAGACAGACCTACCAGCAATATAAATGCTAATTCAGTTAGTAGTTCAGCCTCTCCCCCCCCCCCCCTTTTTAGACAGGTTGTGTGCTTTCTTTTTTTCTGAAGCTTTACATGTGCATTTATTCAATTAAATTTTCATTCATGTGTTTTTATAAAGCAATCTCTTTTTCTTTGAAAGGAGGGGGAGGTTGGTTCATGACATCAAAGGTCAGCAGCCAAACAACACTGGACACAGCTGTTTTCCAAGGCAAACTTGAAGAAATGTTTTCCCCCAAGCTCCACTAGAGAGTAATTCAAACATGAATGCAGGAAATGTATTTCTAGAGTGGCACCGTCACTGACGTTTTGTTTGTACATAGCTTTAAGTTCACTCTCCCTGCCCCCCCTCAAAAAACGACTAGTTCTAATATTGTGTCTTCTCTCTTCCCTGACAATATCCCTTTAAAGAGTTTTGGATGTCATTCAGCTTGTGACAGCTTGATGTTTTGTTCCCAATCTAAGAGGGAGCTGTGGTTAATTCTTCACATTTTAGCTCCTTTGATAAGTTTGTATTGAAGTGGCAATGGCATGTGTTTTTAAAAATAACTTGTGTTGTGCATGCAATAAAGTGAACTTTAAAAGTAGACCGAGAACAAGACCTGCAGGCATAAGGGCATCTCTTTGCTAGGATTATTGTTTTGGGGCAGAGGCATTGTAACACAAACCTGTTAAGACACTAATTCTGATTCAAAAACAGGCTAATACAGGTTCTATTAGGAGCGACAAAAATGTTACAAATAGTGAACCATCTTTCAAGTTCTCCACAACACTTTATCAGACTGGATGTTAAGAAAAATGAGGATGGGATATAGAGGGGGAAAGTAGTATGACATTTAAGGCCCAAAGTCTGCAGTGCCTTAAGATGGACTGTACAAATAATGCAGGTGTTTGACAGCCTTAATTAAGCAAGTCTCCCTTTGGAGCAAAACAGCTTCAAGGTCATGCTAAGGTGAATACACACCACACACCAAAGCCCCATCCCTAAATAAAGGAATCCTGGGGAAATAGTTTACACCGGAGAGAGCTACAATTCCCAGCACCCTTAAATAAACCACAGTTTCCAGGATTCTTGCAGAAGATGTACTTTAAATGTATGATGTAGATGGGACCTAAGTGCTGCTGGAACCAAGAAAAATAATGGTTGTAGTCTTTAAATTGAAACTATTAAAGCCAGCAGTCACTCAGACCTTTCACCAGCACCAAGTACAGCACTGTCTCTTGTGAGACAGAAAGCAGATGTAAATTAAGTAAAGAAATACATTGTATTTTTTATATCAGCCAAGCTAGAGATTAATTTTGAAGCACCAGGTAAAAATAGTCCAAAGCAGCCAAGCAGAATATTGTTTAGTGGTTGCAGGCATGCAACCCCTTCAAAGTAAACTTTCATCTTCAGGTGGTAGTAGATAAATTTATTTCTACTATTAAGACTGCTCTTTTGGATAACAAAATTTGATATTCACCAGAGTGCACAAAAAGCATAGGTAGCCCACAGTGGTCCATTAGAAAAATCTGAACGTCACAGTAGGATAACAACTTTATTAATACTGCTAAACTCTCACAGCGTAATGAACAAACTTCTGAGTTTTCCGCTACTGTTCTTTATGGAGGATCTTAATCAAAATGTGAACAAGGGAAGAGAAAAGGGTGGGTATGGTTTTGAAGACCAAACATGTACTGCCCTCCCCACAACTACTGCCACCCTTTCCCTTTATTCACTTTTTTCCCTTTGAAAGGAATCACAGTTCTGGGTTTCACTGCCTTGCCCAGGTAACGTTACAGCAGCTATTCACAAGCGCAGTCCCACTACTGATTGGCACGGGAGTTTTTACCTGCTCCGTATCCAACTAGGACCAGTTCACTTCACCTTGGGCAATCTGGCATACCTCGGCTTGCCATACTGATGCTGAACGTAGTGCGGACACTGCATAGTCCACAGCAGCCCTGAACTGATAATCACACTTCTATCATCTTAATATAAATTAGCTACATCACCTATGGCCAGTTCCATACTCAGCCATTCTATATATGGAAAATATAACTCTTAAGTATTCACACTACTGCCACTTCCTTCACCATTACCAAACTTCTTTTACATTGCCTCTTTCACACAATTGTTTACATAGGCTTTTAATCAAGGGGTCTGTCTTGCCCCACCAAGTGTCACTCCCCCCACCTCAAACTACTCAAGAATACTACAGCGTATCACAGGACAGTTACAAATGAGTCATAAGCAGTGTGGCCGTGTTTTGCTTCCCAGTGCTTACAAAATAAGGAGAGTAATGCAAAAATACTGCAACAGCATAACCAGTCAGCAGTGTACAGTATTCTGCTTCCAGTTACAATGGTTGCTGCTCTGCTGTACACCTGGAGGCAATAAAGGGGCAGCTGGCAACTCACTCCTGCAAATCAACAACCCACCAAAACTGTACCTAGCTTACTTTATCAAATATCTGCTTTAGTTATTTGTATGGCACAGGAAACCTGAAACAAACATTCAATCCCATATTAAAAAGCTTCCCTTCTTGATCACCTGTTCTTGCTCACCGTAGGCAAGTAGCTGCTTAAAAAACCTGGGTTAACCGAATGCCAAAATGCCTGGCTAATTTGTAATTAAGTCCAATATATGTCATTAAATCAATTTACAGATGTGCCTTGGACTGCATTTTGGACACTTTATGCATATATATCTTGCTTAGACTAATAAATAATCAGCTGGCATGTGTATTACTATGTCTGTTTCTGAAAAGATGGAATTAAATCTTTTAGTCTGCTGTCAGCTTCATAAAGGTTATGGTAGAGAGTAACATCTCCAAATCATCTCTGCCTCATTTCTAGCGAAGCCATTGCTGACTTTATGCCATATCCAGATGGACTCTGGCTATGCAGATGTCAGCTCCTGTACCTTATAACATAGGACATTGGTACTTCAACTGCCTTAGGGCTGATTCAGAAAGCTAATGGATACTAAACTCCCATTTAAATCAATAGGAGCTGCAGACTCAAAATGCCCTTGCTTGAAGAACCCCTTCACATTTTTTCAGCTGGTATTTGGGGGGGGGGGGCGGAGAATATCCCAATATATACAGAGTGAAAATGAACAATTCTCACACTCCAATATTTCATATTAATATACCATACAGAAATAGATCTTCCCCTCAATTATGAAATACTTTTCTGTCTGCAGATTTTATTATTCATAGACACAGCTAGTTTAACAGTGCAATTTATGTTACATCTGTCAAATGCCTAAAGTCTCAGATGCAGGCTTTCATTAGCAGAAGTATGCTCTCAAAACTGGTAACATGATTAGCAATACATGAGATGAACTTATAAATTATTTCAACCATTTGCCATCTTTCATCCATGAGTGTTTTGCTCATATTTAAAAATGCAGCATTGCAAACCTCTGGCCTAATATTATTCCAAGCCTTAATAATCCTTTACAAAGTTTAGTTAATGCAACTAAATTCACCCAGGCTCTTCATGCTACAATAATTTATTCAAATGGGGGGCAAGGGTGGATAGATAAGTTCCCAGTAAAGATAACTGATGTAGTTCACATATTCTCATACATCATTTGATTATTCAGCAACTGACAAATAACAAAATGAGTGAAACAACTCAATTGAAATGCATCATGTTTAAAGTGACATGAGGTGAATTTGGCATTATCTATATTTACAGACTGGGCACTAGAAAAACACCACCTTCATATCAACCTACATATTTCAAGACTTATCATATGTACTCAGATTTTCTACAGATAAGATAGGTAAGTTTCCTGTAAATATGTTTCCCCCTCAGACCAAGGTTTTCAGTTTTGTCAGAAATATTTATTATGAATATTTATACAGGCAGGCCCTCGTTTACATGGGGGTTATGTTCCGAGGCACTGCATGCGTCAGTGAAAATCGTGTATAACTTAAGCCGACTGAAAAAGCCTGCAAACGGGCTTCCGCCTTTTTAGTGATGTTTCAGTGACATCTTTATGACGTTTCCAGGTCACTTCCGGTTTCAGCACAATACACGTATGCACAGTTGTGAATATACTGAACAGGCATAAGGGGGGGGGCTGCATGTGCGTGCACATGCATATTTGCAGGGGAGAGAGTATAATCTACACATTTCTATGCACTCCCATTTCTGCACCTCAGCTTACTTTTGAGTTTGGGTATTGTACTGTATTTCCTTTTTGTGTATGTGTCTCTTGAGGTGACATGAGAACATATGAAAGTTCTATCTAAGGACTCATTGACTCATACAAGTTATAGGAAGAACCTTGCTAGACTTGCTAAATGAGAACTATCAACTAGAGGATTCTACCACCTTGAAAGCTAGAAGCTAAATGGCACCTTAAACTTAGGTTATGGGTTCATTTTTTCACACGGTCTTTTTCAGATGTGTTTTCTTTGGGATTTTTTTTTTAAAATAAAGGGTGATCTAGAAATTATTTCAAACGACAGCCATCATGAGGAAGGTTTGGTGCTGATACTGACCAACTCCATGCCACCCAGTAAACTTCACTGACCAAGTTCTTCCCAGTCCAATACTAGCTCTCAACAGCTACATGAAATGGGGAAATGTTTTAAGTTATGTGCTTCTGCTATTAAATATTGCCACTTATATATTTACTTATTTATTGAGACTTAATTCCTTTATTAACTGTACTTTCCAAGTAATTAATTCAGAAGCTTCAAGAGAAATGTCACTTAGCAGAGGTACTGAGTTATTTCTGCATGTTTGCACTCCATTAAATACTGTAAACCTCTGCTGTCCAAGTTTTCATTAAGGATGTGTTGCAGACTAACCTAATTTAAGGTATTAAAATGAGGCACACACTAAATATGGAAGCCCAGTTTTCATCTACCAAAAATCAATCACAATTTTTTTAATTGCCAAGAAACTATTGAACTTGCTCACAATAAATTATGAAAACTCTTTTTTTTTTAATTTAAGGATATCACAAAATGTCAATTTTAAGGATACAACTTGCTATAAAGCTACAGTACATGCTTTTCAATTACAAGGCAAAACATACTGCTTTAAAACAATTAAAAAAAATATTGTGCCAATTCAAGATTCACACTATTGAAAATGTACAACATCTGTCAAGATTGCTGTGAACTAGCGGTTTTTCATTCACTACTTTTTACATGGTTTATAACCTTCACGTGATGAATTTTGCATATTTAAAAAAAGGCATAGATCCCTCACTGAATTCTTTCAAACTAAAGCTGTTTAGAAGACAGCTTTTCATAACCTCTCATCACAGTATTTGATGGTAAAACTGGTGAATACGTGCCTTTTGATTATGAACACTTTTACTGCCTTAAAAAAATATGAAACTGAAGCATGTTGAAGACTAACCCTAAAGATCTTAGTACAGTTAATAAAACAATCCTAAATACCATGAGAGATTTGAGGTATTAGCAAGCATGCAAGGGTACCCCAAAAACTGCCTTGACATATTCAAAACTTATTTTTATAAAGTTTCCCTTAATAAAGCCAAAAACATCTACTTATAAATAAACTAGCCAACTAAAATGTTCCATTACAAGGAAGATCTCACCTTGTCTCTAGCCAAGGCCTGTACAAATTCTGACTCACCAAGCCAAATGCAACCAGCAGTTCTGTATGGTAAACCTCCTGGGTTTTTTCTGCCTGTCTAGGACAGCAAAACATGAAGCGAATAGTGACTGCAAGCTACTGGCAGGCCACAATAAATGGGCTGGCTCACATACTGAGCAAACCTGCCCAAGCTGCTCCCCTCTCTATCTCCAAGACAAGACAGAGATATGGCTAAAGACTGCTTTCCTCTTCATTTTGCCTCTGTGTCTCTAGGATCTAGTTCTTATATGAAAGAGAAGTTAAGTTGCTCAGCAAAATGTCCCATCCCAATATTGCTTTGCTAATTCAATAACTAAGGCCAAATACGCACACTATCTTTAAAGCATTCTAAAAACATTTTTTTCTGGGCTCAGTAGTTTGCTACAGATTGCTGGGAATTGTAAGTCTGTGAGGAGTAACGTACAGTGCCCAGAATTACTTTGAGAAGAATGTGCTTCAAAGTCAGTATGTACACAACCTATGGCTACAATCCTATGCACATTTGCCATCAAATAAGCATGCATATGAAATTGTGGTACATATCTTTGGCATTAATTATGAATATACTGATGAAAACCTGAATTATGCATATCAAACATTTATTTTAATTATTTAACAAAATGTATATAGCCCCCTCAATGATTTTCATAACATTTGACATACAAACACAGTTTTTTCTACTTCCTGATTTCATCTGGGGAAAGTGTTTTCACTTTATTAAACTGCACATCAGACCTGTAAAGTTGGTATTTAGCAATACCATTTCCATAGATATATCAAGGATGACAGAATGACTTACTCAAGGCAATCCAGAAGATTCATGAACAGGAATTGAATCCAGATTTGCCTAGTCAGTACTGGGGACACTATTTCTAAACCACAACAGTGCTCAAAACTCCCATTGTTCTAGGCACATTTTGTGACAGGGGATTTCATTAGCACAAGCAGTTTCTGAGCTCTGGGTGCCGTACTGCGCCTAAGATTTCAGATTAAAATCTGAAAGGAAGTGGAAGGAAAGGAGGACCTTTTTCTGCCTCTCCACTTCCAGCTACTCTCTGAAGACTGGATAAGAGACCCTTTTAACAATATTAGGGGCGTGGGCAGGGGAAGGACTAGACCATGTAAAAAATGAACTTAATATTTTAGCTGCAGTTCATTCATTTTCAGCTTTGTATTCTTGTTATAAAAAAGGGAGCCTGGACATTCCATTGTTGCACCATAACCTAGGTTTAAGGTGCCATTTAGCTCCTAGCTTTCATCTCAGTTTCTAACACTGAACCACAGTGACACTTCAATCATGTATTAAATGTAGTGATCTCACATTACATTTTAAAAAGTGAGGAAATAGGAAAAAGGTTTGACTACTAAATTTCACAGAACACTTTAACTCTAGTTTGCCAAGACTGCTGATAAAACAAAAAAAAATTAAGCACAGAAATTCACTGTCCCATCTTACTATTTGCCAGTACTTTTGTGATAGCCAATTTCAATAAATAAAGAGCACTCTGAAGATGTGGCTCAAACAATTATAAATGCACAAACTCCATAATTATACTTTTCTAACACCCCAGATATTTATAGTTCCCCTGCAAATATCACAATCCTATGTGTGTTTAGAATTCAGGAGGAAGGCACTTGCTCCCAGGGAACTGTGCATAGGATTGCAGCCCAAATGAATTATTTGGGATTATAAACAGCAACATTTTAAAATACCATGTTGACACTCCTTTGGCCCACCTATCTCTCCAATGTTTATGTAACATACAATGAGCCAAGTTTATTATTATCATTATTGTTTATTAAATTTGTATACTGCACTTTATTCAAAGATCCCAGGACAGTTCACAACAGAAAAATACAAAATGAGAATACTAAATATTTTTTTAAAAACAAACCAATAAACTTCCTTCCACATAAAATGTTAATTAGCTGAACACATGATTGAAGAGAAACATTTTCACCTGGCATCTAAAGATATGGCATCTCCCTGGGGAGAGCATTCCAAACAGGGAACCACCGCAGAAAAGGCCTGTTCTGGTGTCACCACCATTCAGACCTCTTGTGGAGAAAAAGGGCCTCAGATAATGATCACAGGATAGGTTCATATGGCGAAAGGCGGTCCTTGGGGCATTGCGTTCCTGAGCTCTTTAGGGCTTTATAGTCCAAAACCAGCACTTTTATTGGTCTACCTTAACTGGCACCCAGTACCATTGGGCCAGGATTACTGTAATATGCTCAAACTGTCTTGCCCCAGTGAGCAACCTAGCCACCAAATCTGCACCAGCTGAAGTTTCTGAATCATCTTCAGAGGCAGCCCCACATATAACGTGTTGCATTAATCAAACCTAGAGGTTGCCAGATGACCTAAGTTATTCTATCCCTGTCCAGATATGATATGGGTGCAGCTGGGCCACAAGCAAAAGCTGATGGAAGGTACTCCACACCACTGAGGCCTCCTGAGCCTTGAGCAACAGTAAAGGATCCAGATATACCCACAAGCGACATGCCCACTTCAGAGAGAGTGTAAACCCATCAAGAGTTAAACTATGTCATTTTGATATGCACAGGTGCATATTTTGAGGCTACTTTCAATGTTATTTTTATTCTCTACAGAGTGACATTCCAAATATGGAGGCACAATGGACCAATTTAAATCACACCTCCCATGTATCTGATGAAGTGGTTCATGCCCACAAAAGCTTATGCCACAATAAATTTGTCTTTTAACGTGCCACAAAATTATTTTACATTTACTGTAACTTTGTTATCCTTCTGACAGTACTCCATACTGTACGATTTATTTAAGGCATTTATATACCGCTTGATCATTATCAATTCTAAGCAGTGAGAATAAAAATAAACCACACAGAGAATAAAAAGGCACCACTAGGCCAAACACTACATTAATATGCCTGGTGGAAGAATAAAGTCTTTGTCGTGTGCCTGACATTCGGCAAGGAGGGTGTCTTTCTAATCTCAGTGGGGACTTTCACAGGACTAAGCCAGCACAACACTGAATACTCAGCTTCCAAAGTAGTTACAAGCTGTGAATCTGAGACATGGGAGACCACAAACAAGAGACTCCCCCAAATTTCTTTGTGCTCAAGCAGGAATATAAGAGATCAGGTGGCCCTTAAGATATCTTGGACCACAGTTGTTAAAAACCTTGTAAAAATACAAGAACCTGGAACCTGTCCTGGTAACATATGAGCAGCCAGTGCAAGCTTTTAATCACCTCAGTTATGCGCTGGCAGTAGCCTGTCCCCATAAAAAAAAAAAAAATCTGCCCACAGCATTTTGCATCAGCTGGAGCTTCCAGACTAGGCTCATGTGTAGCACCACATACAGTGCATTGGAACAATTAAGTCTTGAGGTTATGAAAGCATGGATCACCATGACCAGGCTATCCCTGACTAGGAATAGCTGTACCTGATGCACCAGTAGCAGGTAAAACTGTAGTTCATACATTTCCTGAATACACTTGCATACTAACTGGCTACTATAAAATAGTAAAGCACTGATTTGTAAATAAAGACATCCTTAACCATCATAAGAGGATATTCCTATAATTATTTTAAGCTTAGATAGTACCCGTCAGCTCCCATCATCCCTAACCAATGCTGGAGCTGATGAAAAATGTAGTTTATCTGGCATGCACTACATTGGCTACCCCTGGCTCTGTGTGTGTGTGTGTGTGTGTGTGTGTGTGTGAGAGAGAGAGAGAGAGAGAGAGACAGACAGACAGACAGACAGACAGACAGACAGACAAGATTTCTGTTTGGTTGTCTCTGTTCACATGCAGGACACAAAGCAAGGTCACTGAGTGCCTATCACTTTCCAAAAACTGCTGGTTGTTAGTGAGCAAAACTGTGTTTCTTCATGAAATCAAAAGTAAATAATCCTCCTTGTTTGGTTAGTAAAGTAATAAAATATTCAGAACTGAACACACTGCAGATCTCAGGGAGTTACAAGGCATAAACGAAAAAACAAGTTCACCCAGGTGGGGTCCAGTGGATGATCCTAGGGAAATACAGAATTACATCTCCTGGATTCTATATCCTAGCAGGTTTGATGGTTTGCTTGTTCTTTGGTTCAAGAAAAAGCCCACAGTAATAACAGTCATATAACTAGGTCATATTTTTATGTTTGACTCAGATGCCCTTTTTTTTAACCTGGTTTTCTTTTTCTTTTTTTACAGAAAAAGCAGACTTCAACTCAATTTGAGTGATAAAGGATCATGATTACAGATTAAGATTAGAAGAATATAGGCTTTAAAATATGTTAGATTTTTAAATTTCATAAACCAGATTTTTTAAAAAGACGCACAACTGAAATGCTAATAATTCAATCTTTTATTTTTAAAAATAACCCCCACAAAAGATACCAATTTCCAGCTGCATATAGATATGCTCAACCTACAACTATACTACTGGTTTACTGCATGCTTACATCACTGTACAGTTTGTACTTGACCAGCAGTAGTTTACTACTGTGTCCTCTGGGCTGCTTAAAATAGCTGGACAGTGTGATTTGAAAGGAGAGTGTAAGTCTGTCTGTCCTTCTAGGCAGAAATATTTTGATAGAGTATTGATCAGGAGAATCCACAAGTAGGATTCCCACCTGTTTATTTAAGGAGGGGGGGGGAGGAATACCATCAGATGCAGTAGAGGACAACACTCTTTTTATTATCAACTGTTGTGTCGAAGAGCGAATTCCAGCAGCATGAGAAGCTGAAACTACAAAAATTAGTTCTTCTACACTGAAACACCCTTTTCAAAAGCACTTACACCCTCATACACAATACAAGCGAGTATGGAACCTCCACTATGTCATCTTATCAGCATAGAAACAAAGTAGGGAGGAACAGCAATGGTTACAGAGGCCCATTTGTGTGGTCAACAGCAATGACCATAAGTCTCTTACTGACGACCATCTTCTGCTAGCAGCCCAGCACAAAGCAAGAGACCCTTCCCCCTTCCCCCACATCACAGAAATCTGAGAAGGGAGGAGTCTCTCAGCTTCTGCTGGACAAGACAGTCAGGCTATGTGCACATTAGCAGCTTAAAACACAGTGAAATAAGTTTTCCCTTGCTGCATTTCAAGTTGCATGTGCATATTTATATGCACACTACAGAAGATGTGGGAATGTCTTCACCGAGGCATGTTACCTGTTTGGTTTCCTTGCCCCTGCAACCCCTTCCCCCGAACATGAAGATCTCATCTGTGCATAAGCTGCCATCCACACATGCACAATGGCTGTCTCCAATGTGTGAACCTCAGCTTAACTGCAAAGTGAATGTGGCTTAAGTTTTCCTTCCAGGTTGAAGCTGGTTTGAGAGAAAAAGCATCAGACAGCAGTACAGTGGTGCCCCGCAAGACAAATGCCTCGGAAGACAAAAAACTCGCAAGACGAAAGAGTTTTTCGTTTTCTGAGTTGCTTCGCAAGATGGATTTCCCTATGGGCTTGCTTCGCAAGACGAAACGTCTTGCGCCTTTTTTAAAAAACCGCCAATGCATTCCTATGGGAAACCGTCAATACACAGTGGTGCTTCGCAAGACAAAAAATCTCGCAGAACGAATTAATTTCGTCTTGCGAGGCACCACTGTATTTCTAAAGAAACTACAGCAGAGCTTTCTAAACTTTTCATATTGGTGACACATGGGGAGTGTTTGCATGACACACTGCAGCCAACACACTAATGTGTTACAACACAGTTTGGAAAGCTTTGAACTACAGTACAGGGTTGTTAGTAACAACATTTGTATACAGATTTATACTCAGCAGCGGGAGTGCACTGGAGCCAGAATAAATGGTAAGATTCATGCAGCTGCAGACTCTTGTTCCTTTCCCAAATTATCCAGGCCCAGCATGATACAAGACACCTCACTTACCCAACACTCACAGTTGGGCAATGCCTTTAGTAGGGCCAACCAAAATGTCACCAAAGTGTGGCGAGCTTTTGAGTTCTCTAGAACTCTTCATCAGATAAGGTGTTACACAAGGTCTCTTTAATTTAGCACAGCCAAGGACATCCCCTCAAAGCGCTTGGTAATACTATACAATTTGGCTTCATTTGGCTTTTTTACTTAGTACATCAAAATTAATCAGTGGCTTTGCTAAATTAAAGGCTGCCATGTTTCGCTTTACTTCTGGTCTCTGCCTACCCAGCAACCTGTGTGTTCTATTTAAGGTTTGGGATTGATCTGGGTTACAAATTAGACCTTAATTTCTCAGAAATGAGTAGCAGTCATTGCTTTTTTATCCCAGAATTCTACATGCGTAACCTGGTTTCTGTAGCACCTGAGAGGGACTTATCCAGCCTGCAATCTTAGAACAAGCTAACTTCACAACTACAACATCATCCTAATGTTTGAACCTTGTTTTCCTTTGTCCCCCCCCACCCACCCTCAACTCCTGATTTGTATACTATCTTGCCTGAAGAAGAGTTCTGGATAACTTGAAAGCTTACCACAGATTTTAAAATTTATATAACGAGTTTATTCAATGACTGAATAAACTGAATAAGGTGCCTCCTAAATCTGTCTTGAGGGTTCCCCCAACCTCTCAGAGCAGATTTGAAGATTGTGCAGAGCACACACAGGAAGAGGACAGGGGAAGGTAAAGGGTTGTATCAAAAATGACAATGGCTTGCTACAAAGGTCAGCCAAAGTATGAACACCCAATTGCTTTACTCTCCATTGAAGCAATAGTTCAACCAGAAACTATGCAAGGATAAGGCACTGTTGTTGTGTGAAAAAGGAGGGATTGATCATCTACAACTAACCTCTTCTTGGTTTAGAGTGACATCATTAATTGGAAGTCTATTCCATTTATTTTTAAAAATAAAATAAGATGCAATAAAGTCTAATACTTGTCTCCAAGATGTAATGGGAGTGCTTTATGTTTTCCTATGACAATTCCTATGCACATTTACTTGAAACTAGTCCCATCATCTCAGTGGGTTTTCTCGAGTAATCATGTGCAGGTGTAAATATGCAAATCTGATTTTTTCAGGTCTAAGAAATAACTCTAATGAAAAGAAGAACTGAAACCATTTTGAATTACTTACTACAGCCCAATGTAAAACTAACACTTTATTTGAAAGTGTACCATCATTACTGGCTCTGCCCCAGGACTACATCAGTCACTTTAGCTAAACATTAAAAATAACCTAGTACTGAAGCATGCTCTCTATACATTACAAATTATGTCACATATTTTGCTCTTTATTCCACATTACTCCATTTAATGACTTCAAAAGTATTCAAATTAAATAAAAATGGAATAACAAAGTGTCTGCCAGAATGTTTAGAATTGAGATTCTTAAAAATATTTGCAGTTCTTAAAGTTGAACAGAAAAAGATGCATCTCTCATTGAATACTATTGTAAATAATCCCTTACACTAAGACAGGCATAGGCAAACTCGGCCCTCCGGATATTTTTGGGACTACAACTCCCATCATCCCTGACCACTGGTCCTGTTAGCTAGGGATGATGGGAGTTGTAGTCCCAAAACATCTGGAGGACCGAGTTTGCCTATGCCTGCATTAGGACATAGGCCTAACGTTCAAAATCAGGTATCAGCTGCTCAGCACAAAGCCAATTCAATAAAAGAAGATGCATTTAACTTTTTTTGGTTATCTGAAATTCAGCTACCACAATTAAAAAAAAAAAAAGATTTTGCCCAGCTGAAATAAATACATATCCAGCCCACAAGTACTGTTTTCTCAGCATACTAGGTTTACAGGTTTCTGAGGAAATCAGGACCAGGAATCTTTCAGATCATACCAGCCCCACAAACGCAAATTCATGGGGGTTTATTACATGTGAACTTTCAGGAGAGCAATAGAATTCATGTCCTCAAGTATTAACAAGCAACTCTAATTTTAAATGCAAATCATATCTAAGATCATCTTACTGAGGTGAAAGTTGACATTTAATAAAATACATTGATCATTTTTACGTTACTTAGTGGGTGCAGTGCAGAAAATTATTATCTCCAGCACCCAGAAAAAGTTGCTTAATTTAGACAAAACTTGAACCTATCACAATGTAGTTCAAGAGCCTGATCTGATACTGAACTCATGGATACCTCATAGTGCTCATATGAGCAATGCAACTTGTAGAGTGCCTTTCCTTCCCTAGTGAGTAACCACAACCAGCCCACGTACATGTGGAATTAGGAGGAAGATCATCAAGGGCAGAGGGAGTGACTTCCAAGAAGAGTTAAAGCTCTGGAACTTCTAATTTATTCCAAACTATTAATTCATAAAATGGTATTAGTCATGAAACACCTGGAAATATTGCCTTACTGTATCAGTTATTATTCTTAAAGCCATGGGACAGTTTGAACACCTCATGTCAAAAGCAGAACCAATAAGATTTTGAACAGTCAAGAAAGCAATTACAATCACACGCTCAAAGGGAAAAAAACATTTTAATTAATTTACAAATAGATGGGCACTCTCAACTATAAGTTCCCCTGTCAATGACATGATTCTTTCTATGGAACCAAGAAAACCCAGAATACTCCCATATATATATATATATATATATATATATATATATATATATATATACCATGTATACTTGCTGTAAAGATGTCTACTCGGTATGGATATTATTGTATGAAATATTGCATGTTATGTGACAGTGGTTGTTCTAGGGTCTAGAGCAGTGGTTCCCAATCTTTTTTTGGCCATGCCCCACCTAAGCATCTCTAAAATCCTGATGCCCCCACCCCCTGGTGACATATAATTCTTATTATTCAAAAAGTGAATTCCTATTCACATGGAGGAAGCCTAAAAGGCCATTAAATTGGTCTAAACAAGCTTCCAAATTGCCCCCCTTAAAAATCAAATTGCCCCTCTGTGGGGTGTGTGCCCTAAGTTGAGAACCACGGGTCTAGAGTTTTCTTTGGCAGGAATTTCAGGCCTTCCAGAGTCACAAATTCTGATACCTGTGAAAGGTGAAAAGTTTTTTTTCCCCTCTTCTCCCACCACAGCATCTTGTTAGGTTGAACACCACACTGAACTTTGTCACATTATTTCTAGCTTCAATGCACTTAAAAGTTTTAGCCGTTCTGAAAATCACCAGCTGCAAAATTGTTGAAGTTATTTAGTTGTGAGCTTTCTCTCCCCCCCCCCCAAAGCCAACTTGTTGTTTTTTTCATCTCCATATGTACACTATTGCCATTTCCCTCCAAAGACAGTCTTCCAGCTTCCAATTCCAGGGGACAACACAATCTACAATCGTCCACACCAATTCACAGGCTACTACACCAAGTTTATTACTAAAGAATCAGGAGCCTCTTTCCCAGAAGTGGAAGATGCACATGTGTCGCCAAAGCACAGGAAAAGTCCTCCCAATGTCCAAGGCCTTCTCCCCTCTCTCTCTGCCCCTCCACACAAAAAAAGGCAGCATGTTTAATGCCCTTCATATTAAAAGAGAATACACACACTAACACACTTAACACCGACCCACAAACACACAGAGGAAGAGCAAAGCACCACTGAGAAGCGGAAGGGGTGATGGAGGAGAAGTAGCGCTGAATGGGACAACTTTTGTGGGAAATCAAAATGCTGTTTTTTTGTGGGGGGTGGACCTTCAGCCCCCACCCCACCCCTCTGAGGAAAAGCAGCTTCCATTTCCATCCTGCCTAGCACATGTTGTGGGGGGGGGGGGAGGTGTGCTTCTGGTGGTTGGGGTGTTGTTGTTTTTTTTTGTACTCTTTGTCTCTGGGTTTTAATTATTTCCTCGGTTTATTATGGCTTCTCTTTAGACCCCGCACCTGGCAAATGAAGGCATCATTTGAAAGCCAGGAGGCTTTGAAGAGCCAGCGCTCTTTCGACGAGGCGGGCATCCTCAACGCACTTCACGAGGAAGTTGCGCCCCATTGAACTCGGTGGGACTTCAACTCCCAAGTAAACAGGATTAAGTTGAAGGCTGGGCCAAGTTTTTTATTTTTATCCTTCCCCCCATTTTGTGGGGTGTCCCCCCCCCGTTTTTTTGTTCCCAGCCCCCGCCTTCTGGAATATTTGCTCGGCGCCTCACGCGGAATTCACCTCAGCACCCACTTATTAGTCACCTCACAAACATCCTGTCACCTCCCGTTCCCTCAGAGGCTGCCTCCTCCCCGCTCCGCCGCCGGCCTCTTCCTCCCCCCCCCCCGAGACACCCCCCCCCCATGTTTACTCCCCACAACCGCCCCATTCCCACATGGCCTCCCCACACTCCCTCGCCCAAACCCCGCCTGTGTGGGTCCCCCCCCCATTACCTGGCGCGGGCGCCCTGGCTCCCGGCGGGGCCCTGGGGTGCCCGTGTCCAGCTGGGCTCCCTCTGCCTTGGCTGCGGGCGCCCAACTCGGGCAGGCTCGGCCCATGGAGATGCGGCGGGGCAGGAGGTGGCGGCGGCGGCTGGAAGTGCGCGGCGGCGGCGGCGGCGGCAGCTGCCGTGGCTGTGGCGCCGCCGCCGCCGTTCATGGCGAGGAGGCTGAAGAATCCGGAGCGGGAGCGCGAGCGAGTCCGTGGGGGCTCCGGCGGCGGCGGCGGGCCCGGCGGAGAAGACGGCGAGAAAGCCAGCAGGGCGGGCGGCGAAGCGGCGCCGGAAGGAGCCGCCGTTCTGCCGCCGGCTGCCCTCGCCACCGCCGCTTCCCCGGCGGCCTGGCCGTGGCGGTGGGGCTCGGGGCGCTCCTCGGCGCCTTGGTGCTTGGCGGGGTCCCGGTCCCGGAGGCGGACGGAGGCGGCGAAGGGGCGGGCGTCGGGCTGCTGCACCGCGCGGGGGTGCGAGTTGGCCGCCGCCGCTGCCACCGGCATTCGGCCTCGCTCAGGGGCCGGGGGGCGCCGGTGCCCGGCTCAGCCCCACCGCGCGGGAGGAAAGGGGGGTCCGCCGGCCAAAGCCCTTCCTCTCTCTCCCTCCCCCCCCCCCCAACCCGGGAGTAGTTGGGGCGGGCGGTTAGGCAAGGCTGCGAAATATGGGGAAGTGCAGCGGCGGCGCTCGTAGAAGAAGAAGAGAAGAGAAGAAGAGGGGGAGGAAACTTCCTTAAGAGGAGGAGGAGCAGCCGAGCAAAGTACACCGGGGGGGGTGGAAGGGAAGCGGAGGGGAGGGAGGAGGGGAGGAGAAAGAGAGAGAGAGGAGAAGCGGCAGCTGCCCCTGGCTTGTACAGCCCCCCCCAACTGCTTCCTCCACGCCCGGCCCACGAGCGTGTTCCTCGTGGGGGTGTAATTCGGTGCAAGAGAAAAACAAAGGTAGCAGCCGATCTCCCCAGGAAACGCAGCTGCTGCTCGCAGCAGCACCGCCTCTTTGCAAAAGCAGCAGCAGCAGCAGCACGCCGTCAGGGGGAGGGAAAGCGAAGGGCATCCACGCAGCGGATTTCTAAACACGCACACACGCACACCCTTGGGCCCTCCTCTCCAAAATACTGGCGGGACAGCGGCGAAATCCACTCCCGATTCACATCCGGTGTGGCGCTGGGAGGCGGCGGAGAGCAGAGAGCGTGCGCGCCCGTTTGCAAGAAATAATATCGGGATCTGCCTTTGTGCCGCCGTCTCCTTTTTGTATCCCTGGGAAAAGAAGTTTCTCGCCTCTGCTACTGCAGACCCCGAATGAGAAACTCCCTCCCTCCCAGCTCCGCTGACGCCGGCCTCAAAAGCGCCGCGTAAACTATGCAATGGGGGGGGGGGGGTGTTGTCAACAAGCTTTTCTTATTTATTTTCTTTCTCACTTCGGGACCAGCCCCGTCCGCTTGGATCGGCCAGAAACAGGAAACGGCGTGTTTGCAGAACTGTATCAGAACAGGGACTCATGCAGAGACGGCGATCGATTGCGCCCGCGTGCAGTTCCCCTTCCTATGGAAATAGCCGCCTTTTCGACCTCCTCCCGGTTTTCCTTTCTTCCGCACCTCTTCTTCGTCGCAACTGCATCCGAGCGAACTAGCAGCTCCAGACATTAAAGGGTTCTAGGTGGCAAAAGAGGCTGGACCTGGCTGTTATAGGGGCTTCCTACATCCACAAAGCTAACCCTGCAGTGCAGAGTCTGTTTCTTACGTCCAGATGCTGTGTGAGGACTGGGCAAGGGTGACTTATTCAGCCCTGTAACTCTGCCAATAACCACTAAGGGCGCACACTCCGCATCACCTGCCCGGACCGGGTCTGTGATGGCCCTTAACGCCCTTTTACTCATCCCGATGTATCATCAGGGTTGCTGCAAGAGCGGATATTTCTCACTCTCAAGGGAGAAGCATGGGTGGAGTGAAGACAAGTCACGTTTGTGAGTGTGTAAACGGAACCAAGCGGCGGTACTTGCTCCGGATTAATTAATTCGGATTATAAACTCCCGATCTTGTGCCGAAAGTACTGTAAGGCAGAGAAGGGGAACAAACCGAGCGCCTCTCTACTCCCTCCTTGCATGTGTTAAGAGTTGCTTTTTAAAAATAAAATGAAACGAGGTTCGCTGTGTTTTCTCCGCGGCGGGGCTATGATGCGCTGGAATACAGAACATTTATTTAATATTATTATAGTAGGTGTGTGTTTATCCGCACATTGCATAATAAAGGGGGGAATGGTCTTATATTGCACCCGTGCATGTGACTGATTGCACGGCTGCACGAAATGAGTTAACTGTCAGAGGCTGGGGGAAAGCGGCCTCGCATCTCTCCAGCTGATGCCGTTTTCGAGGAAGAAATGCTCTCCCAGATGAGCTCTGACACATGGGATCCGGAGACAGAGTTTCCACAGAGACAGGAAACCTCTCTTGGCGACCACGGGGTGAAATGTGCAGAGATCAATAGCGCTGGAGAGCTCTGCCTCAGGCAGACCCGACGAGCCAAACCCGGAATCATCCTCATACACCCCCCCCCCCCTGCTCCCAGACGCTTTCCCCCTTCTTTGTTCCCGGCGATCTAGGGGGAGGAGTGGGCGGGAAGGGGAACGCAAGCAACCAGGGGGCCTTGAAAAAAAAACAAATCTTTATCTGCCCCATTGCTGGCCTTCTGGCACTTCTTCAGCAAGGAAAAAGCTATCCTTTCGTGGAAGGAAGCGCAAAGTGTCATTGCAAGCAGGAGAGACAGGGCTGGGGGTGTTTGGTTTCGTTGCAATTCCTTAATTAATAGCAACGAATTTCCTTCCTGGTGCGCACTTGGCGAGGAAATGGATCCTGTTTCTCGCCCTCCCCCCCCCCCGCCTCCTTTTAAATTTAAGGCACGCTTTCTTTCGGGAAGCCGTCGTCCCCGGTGCTAGGAAGTGAAACAAATAGCATTTTATTTTATTTATTTTTTTGGTGGTGCAATCGATTGGACGGCCGGGCGATTGCACGAGGCTTGATCGCTCCAGCTCCCGGGCTGGCTCTCCATCCATCATGCATTGAGGACAGCGAGGGAGGGAGGAGGGGAGGCCGTGTGGGAAGCAGGGGGATGAAAGAGCTGCCCGGACAAAGCTGGGGATCTGACTGATGGAGGAGGAGGAGGAATGGGGGGGACGGGACGGACGTTGGAGGAGGAGAGAAATCGAGGGATCTATTATTTACTAGCACAGAGCAGCTCCAGGGACTGCAGGCTGCGTGGTCACAGCTTGCCACTGCGGCTGTCAATCACGATCTTGATCTGGGCTTCCCGCAACTTCACAACAAGAATAGCAATAATATAATAATAAGAGAGCAGCAACTCTGCCTAACGCGAACAAGGAGCTTTTACGATCCCGATTGCTTGCTCGTTGGATGGTCCGCTTGCTTGCGCACGCCTGGGCGCACGACCCAGCTGTTTGTGTTTTTAAAGGAAACCTTCAGTGCGCAGTGTGCTTTCCATCCAGCGATGCTAAATTCTACCTGGGCGGCGGGTTTAACGTAAAAATAAAGGAAGGGACGCTCCGGAGGCCTGTAAGGGAGAGAAGGGGGAGGGTTGTGCCTCGCAAGAGGACGAATCAAGTGCGTTGCGCGAGGCTGTCATGGTTTTTGGACTGCCCTTTCATGGGTGGAACATCTGGCAACCATGCTTGCAGACTCGCAAGAACCTGCCGCCGACAACAAGCGCTGGAGAGGAGCGTGAATACTTCCTGAGTAGCCCCGTCGCCCCCCAAAAGCCCTGATTAAAAACTAGTGCTAATTATGTGGCCTTCATTGCTCAAATGCTGCTGTCTGGAAGCATGAATCTGGGGCATCCAGGCACATAACTGGGAGTGCATAGGACTGGAATTATGGGACTTCCTGCTAAGGCAGGCTGCAGACATTTGCACTGGCAGTTAGCCCTACTGAACTTGGTGGGAGTTGTTTCTGGATAAACATGGACAGGATTCAGCTGTATATACCTGTGTTTGGGGAATATCCTATGTCACACTCAAATTCCTCTGCAGCTATACAACGCATTCAAATCATTGAACTTTATGCCTGAATCCCAAACACTTTTACTTGGAAGTTCCTCTCAGTCTTCCCCCTATATTGCAGAACAGTCATGCAAACTGAGATTTAACACAAAGCAAAATGATTAATAAATACAATTTTATAAAAGGGATTAGAAATAGATTGGTTGCTTCATAGAGGTGGTGGTGTGCATTGGGGAAAGAGCTAGAAAATTGATCTATTTTTATTTTCCAAATAAATTAGGCTTGTTTAATTGGTTAGTTAATACTAGTTTTCAGACACTGTTGCGATTGTCAGGCAAATTAGTTGCCTTCAGAGTCTGGAATTTCTAAGGCTTGGAATGTCCATTGGGATTTCTCTGGTGTCTCCGGAGGTTGCACAACCAATGCAGAGTCTGAACATGAAGATTAATTTTCAGTTGATAATCCCAGATGTTTAATTAGTTCAGCAATGCCCTGTTCCGCTGTCAAAATCAATCAGAAAAGGTGTCTTGAAAAATAAACAGTTAATTTTGCTTAAGAACACAAAACTGAAATGTTTGGCTAGGCTGTGACAGTACACTAAATTACCCTGATCTGTTGCCAAAATATTGCCTTAATACTAGAGTTAGTAGCATACCCTAACATTACAGCTTGCTTTTATTCGGTGGTGGATATTTAGTGAAACTTACGAATTCATTAACTGAATGAATTTTTAATGAGATCTACCTAGACAAGAATCAAATAACTTTCAAGCTTTTAACCAGAACATCAGTTTAATCAGTCTCCATAAAGGAGTCTTCTGCAGGATTTTGAAGGGAGAATACAGCGTGTCTATTAAGCATGATATAGCTTTAAAAGGTAATAAGTAAGAATTGCCATCCTCTATAAGGCAGTCAACCTTTCTTACTTTCCTGTCAAATTTGATAATATGAAATATTTCCAGTTATAATAGAATGCCAATGCCAAATCCCCAATGCCAAAATAACTTTGAACTTAACAAGATCAAGGCTTTCAGTATTGCCCTGCACTTGTGAATCACATCAAGAGGCGAAATTGCACAATTATTACAGAGCGGGGCTAACCTGTTGGTCCCATCCCTGTTCATCAAGCACACTGGAAGCCATTTGGCCTCGGCCCAGTATACCTGAAGGAGCGTCTCCACCCCCATCGTTCTGCCTGGACGCTGAGGTCCAGCGCCGAGGGCCTTCTGGCAGTTCCCTCATTGCGAGAAGCAAAGCTACAGGGATCCAGGCAGAGGGCCTTCTCAGTAGTGGCACCCGCCCTGTGGAACGCCCTCCCATCAGATGTCAAAGCGATAAACAACTATCTGACATTCAGAAGACATCTGAAGGCAGCCCTGTTCAGGGAAGTTTTTAATGTGGGATATTTTAGTGTATTTTTGGTTTTGGAAACCCAGCCAGATGGGCGGGGGTACAAATAATAAATTATTATTATTATTATTATTATTATTATTTGAACTGATGAAGCCTCTGCCTAAATGTGTGGGTGCCCCATCTGTGTGCAAGCCCATGTGTGATTGTACATGGGTTTTGTCATTTGATGCATCTACACCAATGCCTGATTCCAGGGATGTGGCCTCCACAACAACCCCATTTTGTGGCAAGGCACACAACATTGCGTGCAGAAGGGGCACTAGTGTTGTGAAAGACCCAGGTTTAAGATACATCTTGATACTGATCTCAACAATCTCCCCATCAAGTGTCTTAGGCCTGAACTAGACAAAATGGCTGTGCCCACACTATACCTTAAAGCAGCATTTTTTAACCTACTTGTGAGTAGGTCACAAAGTCTGTGCAAGTGGGTTGCAGGCTCTCTAAGTAGTCCCAGAAAAATTATTGCTTGTAATCCTTAACTGATGTGATGAATGTCTCTTACAGCTTCTCGCTTTCTTGGCATGCTATAATGCTTTGTTGACACTTGTAAATGAATCTTAGAAAGGCTCATGCATTTTATTTTAACACTTGGGAACTGCTGTCTTGCAACTGGCAGCAGAGTAGCCCTAAGGTCCAAAATTCAGTTGACAATAAATCAACGGGTCACCAAAGCAAGTAAATTTGGTCTTGTGGGATGCCATACCGAAAAAGTCAGGAACCATTGCCTTAAAGTCCATTTGAAGCACATGATTTCCCTCATAGACTTCTGGGCACTATGGTTTACTCCCCACATAGTTACGATTTCCAGAAACTACAGTGCCCAGCAGGGCCAGCCCACCCAGAGGCAAGGTGAGGCAATTGCCTCAGACATTGCCTACATCGATGTGTCTATTTTAGGTAAGCCCACCAATCCTGGGACGCAGGTGGCGCTGTGGGTTAAACCACAGAGCCTAGGACTTGCCGATCAGAAGGTCAGCGGTTCGAATCCCTGTGACGGGGTGAGCTCCCGTTGCATGGTCCCTGCTCCTGCCAACCTAGCAGTTCGAAAGCACATCAAAGTGCAAGTAGATAAATAGGAACCGCTCCGGTGGGAAGGTAAATGGAGTTTCCGTGCGCTGCTCTGGTTCGCCAGAAGCGGCTTAGTCATGCTGGCCACATGACCCGGAAGCTGTCTGCGGACAAACGCCGGCTCCCTCGGCCCATAGAGCGAGATGAGCACGCAACCCCAGAGTCGGTCACGACTGGACCTAATGGTCAGGGGTCCCTTTACCTTTACCTTACCAATCCTGGGAAGGTGCAATGGAACATTCTAACTCCACAATGAGTCCTACAGTTAGCCAAGGCCGGCCCATACATGAGGCAAGTTGAGGCAACCGCCTCAGGTGGCAAGATTTATAGGGCCAGCGGATCCCAATACAGATCTTTATTCCCGCCTTGTTTCTGATGTAGATCTTCTCTCACCCCTTCTTCCCTGGCGGGGAGGGGACCGCCATTTTGTGATTTGCCTTGGGTACCCAAATGTCTTGGGCTGGCCCTGTCCGTAGCACTAAACCAACAATGGTTTGTAAGCTCCTTTGTGGCTCGTATGAGTGAAAAGTGGTGTAGAAATATAATGAACGAACGAACGAACCATTACCTGCATAAAGTTCATTATGGAATGCCAGTTCATTTCTAGCTCTAAGTAACAGCATGCAACACAGTGTTTCTGTTCATGTTAAGTAATATAGGCATACCTTAATGGAATGGTCAGTCAGTGAGAAAAATGCAAGAGTCTGTTATTGCACTCATTAATGTTATTTTAATGCCTTGGTGTTTTAGTGCCGTGGTTAATGAGCTCTGAATTGTGCAGATACAGCTTCTGCAGCTACAGGCCAAAGTTACCATTTCCAGCCAGATCGCGAAATGACTTTTCATATTTAGCGCTTCTTTTTAAACAGAAACATTACGCAAGAAGCCTCATTGTAATGACAAGAGGTAGTGAACACAGTTCAGTGAGCTATGTCAAAATGCAGGTTCCTACGCATTCTGCCAAAAGAAAAAAAGTGTCTATTACAGTGATATAATGAGGTGCTTCAGGAATCCATCTGTCTCTCTTGTTCCAATATACCGTATTTTGGTTAGAGGTATCCCTTATGGATACACTTTGGGTTACTATGACTGAGCATGGAGGCTTATCACTTGGAAGACGACCCAAACCCCACAGTCTTGAGCAGGATGGGGAAGCTTTTTCAGCCTGGGGGGGTCACACCTTCTTATGGCAGTGCTGGATGGGGACAGAGGCAAAGGTGGGTGAAGCAAGAGGTGTGGTTCTTACCTTTCTGGACTGGGAAGGTGTGTGGCCTGGGAAGAGCTCTGAGGAGCACATTCAGTCTTCAGAGCTGAGGTTCTCAACTCCCTGATCCTAGAGTTAGATAACAATGCTGTTGAGGTTATAATTTAATAGAAGATAGGGTACAGCAGAAGGGGAGAAACATGAAAAACGGGGTAGAGAAACAACAAAAATAAGAGAAAAGACGAAATTGTGTTTTTATTGTATATGTTAAAAATGTTGAAACTTAAAAAATAGAAGTAGTAGAAGTAGTAGTAGAAAAAGAAATTGCTGAGAGTTTTCGTGGACCACTTAACAATCCTCCCCCCACCTCTTGTATTTTATTGCCTTACAATTTGAATGTCATGCAGTTGTACCTTGGAAGTCGAACAGAATCTGTTCCAGAAGTCTGTTTGACTTCCAAAACGTTTGGAAACCAAAGCGTGGCTTCTGATTGGCTGCAGGAAGTTCCTGCAGCCAATTGGAAGCCACGGAAGCCCCATCGGACGTTTCTGCCTCCAAAGAACGTCTGCTAACTGGAACACTCACTTCCAAGTTTGCGGCGTTTGGGAGCCAAAACGTCCGAGTACCAAGGCGTTCAACAACCAAGGTACGACTGTATTATACAAAATAAAAGAGGCAATAAAAGCACAGTTAAAAATCATTGTGAATATTTAACGACTTGGATGTGGTCACGTCCTGTCTTCAGGCACAAATCCACAGACACACCATGGACCCTTGAACGAAGCTCACAGGCCAAAGTTTGGGAACTCCTGATTTAGAGAGTTATCTCTTAAGCCTCTGCAATTGGGATGCATTCATGAATTTTCCCCTCCGCCGAAGTACGTATTTAAGATATCGCAGGAGATGGAGGTCTTTGTGCGCATCAGCAACCGGCCTTGCATTTCTTCCCATTTCTTTATCTCTACGTCAAGAAAAGCTTCACTAGCTCAGGCTAAACAAAGGAGATAATCTTTGAAATAGGGATTGACACTTGTACTTTTAAGGCTTTTTGTGATGCAGTGTCAGGGCAACTCTCTGCACCACAGATCACGTGAGCTTTTGCTTATGCCATAATAAATAGATGGGGAGCTCGGCCGCTTATCAACCCAGCCTAGGAGGCTGAATCACATCACTGGTCCATCTAGGCCAGTCATCACTGCACTGACCGGCAATGGCTCTCCAGGGTTTCAGACAAGGACATCGCCCAGCCCTATCTTCAGACACCAAGGATTGCACCAGGAACCCTTCCGCAAGCAAGGCTGATGCTTTGCCCCTGCGCTACGGTTACTTTTAGCTCTGCTAATAATTACTGCCGGCCTCAGATTTTGCATGTGGTTCTGCTGCTGAAAGACACAGGAGTGCAAGGCCAGTAGAAGCACTTTGTGTGTGTGTAAGAGAAAGAGCAAGGGAGAACTGAGGTCAATCAGGGTTTGTATGCAAAAGGCCCACAGTTCAGCTGAATCCTTGGCATCCCAGTGGAACAAAGGATCTTGGGGAACAGAGCTGAGAAAGGCCTCTCTGCCTGAGATCTTGGACAGCAGCAGCTGCTGCTAACCAGAGGAGACAGTACTAGGCTAAATTAAGCAATGGTCTGACTTGGTGAAACACAGAAACACTTTCGCCCCTCTTACCTTTTAGCTGGAAAAAGAAATATATTTAATACCAGAAACCATCTGTGGATGAATTAATGCATTTTTTTATGGTCGAACATTACTGCAACTTAAATATTAATACAGAGGATGTAAAAGCACACGATTTTGAGCACTGAACAGATGAGATTTTCCAAGACTCAGATACACCTGCACATGGCTTCCTTGTCAGTTTGCAGACGACAGAGTCAACTTTTGAGAGATGGCAACGGCTTAACACGATGCAGGCGGGCTGGCCTGATCTAAAGTAGGCATCTGCACTGGTGCAAAGGAGGATGGTCAGGTTCATGAGGTGGGGGTCGGCTCCACTGGGGTATCTTATTTTGGTCACAGAGGTCAACAGCAGATCTATCGACTTCAGCAATGCAAGGTCATGGCCTCAAGGCCAGAAGTTAATGATGTACAGGTCACCGAGCATCTGCTCAGGAGCAGTTCTACCAATCAGGATTGTGCTCAAGGCAGAGACCCAGAGGTGAAAGGCTTCTTATCTCATTATCAACTTCCTAAGCAGCCCCCCCCCCTCCCCAGGCCATTCGTTTGAACTATTTTATGCATTCCTCCTTGCTGCCACAATTTCTCTCTGCGTAACTACATTTTCCTTCTTGCAATTAACATGTGAACAAACCCTGGCTTTGTTTGCAGGCATGTTCTTCCAGCTTCTAGTCTTCCCTCTATTCCCCCTCCACCCACCCACCGAATCATATACTGAATGAGTGACCCATTTCTCCTTGTTTTCTTGGTGTCTGAGATGCCTGCTTCCATTTTATACAGTGGTACGTCTGGTTAAGAACTTAATTCCTTCCGGAGGTCTGTTCTTAACCTGAAATTGTTCTTAACCTGAAGCACCACTTTAGCTAATGGGGCCTCCTGCTGCCGCCACACTGCCGGAGCACGATTTCTGTTCTCATCCTGAAGCAAAGTTCTTAACCTGAAGCACTATTTCTGGGTTAGTGGAGTCTGTAACCTGAAGCGTCTGTAACCTGAGGTACCACTGTAGTGGCTGGAATAACTCCAGTGCTTTTTTTTTTTAAAGAAGAAAAGGTTTCAGTACTTGCCATGCATTTCAGGGGTGCCAACCTAAATAAAAAATGGGGGCCGCAGGTGAACCCCACATAATCGATCACAAGACATGGCACGTACACACCATTTGTATGGCAATGCCCATCAACTTGGGGGGCTGGGCACTCAAATATGTTATTGAGGGGGGCAAAGGGACCTCGACTTCTAGGAACTGGCTCTTATGGTGAAGTCGTTGCAGTAAGTGCCGCACTTTTAACATCTTGGGGGGGGAGGTGTCAGTGCTCCTTGGGAATGTGGTGGATTCTCCTTCCTTGGAGGCTTTTAAGCAGAGGTTGAACTGCCACCTGTTAAGGATCTAGTTGAGATTCCTGCATTGCAGGGGGGTTGTACTGGTCCCGGGGGCTAACCAAGAGGCAAGGTCCGAGTCCAGTCCGAGGTCGAGGGTGCAGTATGGAGGCTGTTCGTCAAAGCTGTAGCTGGGTCCAAGGTGGGGAGTCGGGTGGGGTCAGGAACTCTGGCAGACGAGCAGGACAGGGTGCAGGCAGGAACAGGCTATCAACAACGTTGCTCCCACAACCTGGGACTGGGGCTGACTGGCTTTTATCTGCCCCGAGGCATAGGGTGCCCCTGGTCCACAGGTGACTCGCCTCTCCTGGCCTGGAGGCGAACACTCCTCCTGCAGGAACTTAGTTCCCTCCGCCTCTCTGCCCTGAGCCTCTGCAGCTCCGGAGAGGCTGGAGGGTTACTGGACCCAGAGGCAACCTCAGCTTCCCCTGACGGGGCTGAGAGTGGAGCACCTGCAGGCAATGGGTCCTCCATCACTGACTCAGCTGGTGCCTGCACCTGAGGATCCAGCACAGGTGAGGACCCTTCAGGCTCAGGCCCCAGCCCCGGCTCAACTGGTTCTGGAGGCGGGGACTCCTGTGCAGGCTGGGATTCCTCAGGTTCAGCCTCTGAGTCCGAATCCCAGGCCCTCTCAGCTCTACTATTCTGTAATTCTATGAAGCCCAGCTTTTGTTAAGTAAAAGGCAGCCTACACATTACTTAACACTACTTAGCTTTTATATAGCACTCTGAGCACACAAAACCCTTTACCTGGTGTCACAAAAGTTGGCTGCTGTCCCTAGTCTCTCCCAAGTGTCAGGAAGATTCCAGGGGGTTCTAGGCACTCACCCAGGGTCTATGTTCCTTTGGAGAATTGAGATACGATACGATAATCTTCATTGTCATTGTCCCATACAGAACAACAAAATTGGAAAAATCTACACCAGACTTTCAAAAACCAACAAGCCTGCTATCCCAGCTATCCCAGCCTGGTTAGTCCCCTAAAAACTCTGATACCCCATAATTAAATACAATGTACTCCCATAGAGACTACCTTACACTGCGTTTAAAACCAAAATCACATTTGGATAGAAACTGTTTCTCAGGCGACTAGTCCTAGTCTTTATAACCCTGTACCTTCTTCCAGAAGGCAGAAGCTGAAAGAGATGCGGCGGAGACTGTCATAGCTTTACGAAATTTGATTTATCCACATATTTACACCCTCAGTTTGCATGGAAGGAGTCCAGCTCTCACAGCATGGTCATCTCAAACAGGGCTTGTTCCCGACAGCAGTGCAGCCATGGAGTCAAAGACTTCAGCCAGCCTGCCCAAGATGGACACCTCCCTTTTCTTCTTCCGGGCACACCTTGCGCAAGACTCTCTTTTCCTGTCACTTCACACCCAGTCACCCTGGCAACCTTCTGTCTGCCCAGGCCCAATAATTCCTCTCAGATGTGCCATCAACACCTTTGGTCATGTAAATGGCACTATCCTGGGACCTAGGTGAAGTCCTTGTTTGGAAAGAAAGCTTAGCTTGTATTTTTCCACTGGCCTGAAATCTTCCCTTCAGTACTACAAATAATCAGAACTATACCATTTATTAATTTCTAGGGTTTAGTGGGGTCCCACTCCTAAAATCTAAAACAGTACTTTATATCAAACACCTTTACAGCCACTATGTAAAAGATGTCAGTATTATGTCTTCCACATTGCTGATGGAGGGATGAGAGAATAGCAGCTTATCTAAAGCTACTAAACACATGGTTAAGAGAAGATTTGAACCCACGACTTCCTGTTTTTGCCACTTTAATACGGCAGCTCTACAGTGATCCTCAAGGGACGCGGGTGGCACTGTGGGTTAAATCTCAGCGCCTAGGACTTGCCGATCGTCAGGTCGGCGGTTCGAATCCCCGCGGCAGGGTGCGCTCCCGTTGCTCAGTCCCAGTGCCTGCCAACCTAGCAGTTCGAAAGCACCCCTGGGTGCAAGTAGATAAATAGGGACCGCTTACTAGCGGGAAGGTAAACGGTGTTTCCGTGTACTGCGCTGGCTCGCCAGATGCAGCTTCGTCACGCTGGCCACGTGACCCGGAAGTGTCTGCGGACAGTGCTGGCCCCCGGCCTCTTGAGTGAGATGGGCGCACAACCCTAGAGTCGGACACGACTGGCCCGTACGGGCAAGAATACCTTTACCTTTTTACAGTGATCCTCACCTTAAAATAGCTTTTGCAATCCTTCTTTTTCCACAGCTGCCCTCCCAATGCCCTGATAAAGTTCTCTAAGTACCGTATTTTTCGCTCTATTGGACGCAGTTTTTCCCCTCCAAAAATTGAGGGAAAATGTGTGTGCGTCCTATGGAGCGAATGCAGGCTTGTGCCATAGCCGCGCGCAACCCCTCCGGCAAGGAGAGGCTGCACGGGGTTAAAGGGGAAGGCAGAACAGCGAGCGGGATCCATCCCGCTCGCTGCCTTCCCTTCTCCCATAGCCGCGCGCAACCCCTCCGGCAAGGAGAGGCTGCACGGGGCTATGGAGTCTTTAGCCCCACGCAGCCTCTCCCAGGAGAGGCTGCACGGGGCTAAAGGGGAAGGCAGAACAGCGAGCGGGATCCATCCCACTCGCTGCCTTGCCTTCTCCCATAGCCGCGCGCAACCCCTCCGGCAAGGGGAGGCTGCACGGGGCTATGGAGTCTTTAGCCCCACGCAGCCTCTCCAAGGAGAGGCTGCACGGGGTTAAAGGGGAAGGCAGAACAGCGAGCGGGATCCATCCCGCTCGCTGCCTTCCCTTCTCCCATAGCCGCGCAACCCCTCCGGCAAGGAGAGGCTGCACGGGGCTATGGAGTCTTTAGCCCCACGCAGCCTCTCCCAGGAGAGGCTGCACGGGGCTAAAGGGGAAGGCAGAACAGCGAGCGGGATCCATCCCACTCGCTGCCTTCCCTTCTCCCATAGCCGCGCGCAACCCCTCCGGCAAGGAGAGGCTGCACGGGGCTATGGAGTCTTTAGCCCCACGCAGCCTCTCCCAGGAGAGGCTGCACGGGGCTAAAGGGGAAGGCAGAACAGCGAGCGGGATGGATCCCACTCGCTGCCTTCGCCTTCTCCCATAGCCGCGCGCAACCCCTCCGGCAAGGGGAGGCTGCACGGGGCTATGGAGTCTTTAGCCCCACGCAGCCTCTCCCAGGAGAGGCTGCACGGGGCTAAAGGGGAAGGCAGAACAGCGAGCGGGATGGATCCCACTCGCTGCCTTCGCCTTCTCCCATAGCCGCGCGCAACCCCTCCGGCAAGGGGAGGCTGCACGGGGCTATGGAGTCTTTAGCCCCACGCAGCCTCTCCCAGGAGAGGCTGCACGGGGCTAAAGGGGAAGGCAGAACAGCGAGCGGGATCCATCCCACTCGCTGCCTTGCCTTCTCCCATAGCCGCGCGCAACCCCTCCGGCAAGGAGAGGCTGCACGGGGCTATGGAGTCTTTAGCCCCACGCAGCCTCTCCCAGGAGAGGCTGCACGGGGCTAAAGGGGAAGGCAGAACAGCGAGCGGGATCCATCCCACTCGCTGCCTTGCCTTCTCCCATAGCCGCGCGCAACCCCTCCGGCAAGGGGAGGCTGCACGGGGCTATGGAGTCTTTAGCCCCACGCAGCCTCTCCAAGGAGAGGCTGCACGGGGTTAAAGGGGAAGGCAGAACAGCGAGCGGGATCCATCCCGCTCGCTGCCTTCCCTTCTCCCATAGCCGCGCAACCCCTCCGGCAAGGAGAGGCTGCACGGGGCTATGGAGTCTTTAGCCCCACGCAGCCTCTCCCAGGAGAGGCTGCACGGGGCTAAAGGGGAAGGCAGAACAGCGAGCGGGATCCATCCCACTCGCTGCCTTGCCTTCTCCCATAGCCGCGCGCAACCCCTCCGGCAAGGGGAGGCTGCACGGGGCTATGGAGTCTTTAGCCCCACGCAGCCTCTCCCAGGAGAGGCTGCACGGGGCTAAAGGGGAAGGCAGAACAGCGAGCGGGATGGATCCCACTCGCTGCCTTCGCCTTCTCCCATAGCCGCGCGCAACCCCTCCGGCAAGGGGAGGCTGCACGGGGCTATGGAGTCTTTAGCCCCACGCAGCCTCTCCCAGGAGAGGCTGCACGGGGCTAAAGGGGAAGGCAGAACAGCGAGCGGGATGGATCCCACTCGCTGCCTTCGCCTTCTCCCATAGCCGCGCGCAACCCCTCCGGCAAGGGGAGGCTGCACGGGGCTATGGAGTCTTTAGCCCCACGCAGCCTCTCCCAGGAGAGGCTGCACGGGGCTACAGGGGAAGGCAGAACAGCGAGCGGGATGGATCCCACTCGCTGCCTTCGCCTTCTCCCATAGCCGCGCGCAACCCCTCCGGCAAGGAGAGGCTGCACGGGGCTATGGAGTCTTTAGCCCCACGCAGCCTCTCCCGGGAGAGAGAGGCTGCACGGGGCTAAAGGGGAAGGCAGAACAGCGAGCGGGATGGATCCCACTCGCTGCCTTGCCTTCTTCCAGAGCTGCGCGCAACCCCTCTGGCAGGGAGAGGTTGTGTGCCGCCTGTACGCTGCTCTTTGGGGCTGGGGGGGGAAAATATTTTTTCTTCTTGATTTCCCCCCCTAAAAACTGGGTGCGCCCTATGGTCCGGTGCGTCCTATGGTGCGAAAAATACGGTATATTTTCATAATTCGTAACTGCTAGTTAATTTTGTTATGTGATCAGTGATGCTTCTTAATGGTGTTTTCAAGAGCAATTAATAGTATTCACTCAAGTTGAAGGATGGAGGATAAATTCTATTCAGTTATCATTTAAAGCTGACTCTATCAACTTTGCACTTTATGAAACAACATGGGAACTAAAACACAGCTATCTTTTAAAATTTGTGCTTTGCCAATTTTTGCAAGGCAATTCTCCAACCAAACATTTTTTTACAAAAATGTGTGTGTTAGGGGAAAGTGTGCATAAGAATGAATATATTAGTGAACACAATGTAACAAATTGAATCACACTGAGAGAAATTGCTTGCAAAAATGTGTGTATTAGTCAAAACTGCATAAGAAAAATGTGTATTGGAAGAAATTTAATGCTGAAGAGATTTCCCCCCCAGATTTTTTTAAAAGAGCAAATTGCTGCAGCAACGCAGAGAGCCAAATTTAAGATGGGAAAAAGAAGAAACCGAGAGAACCAAAACAGACAGACCGTTTCATCCCTTCTCCAGAACAAATAACCCCATTTCTTTTCCACCTTTCGTTTCTAGTTTCTGTGATTTAAATATCAGCACAGTGACCTCAACCTTTTCCCTCTTGTTCTTGAATCCTCCTCTTCTCTTGCTCCTTTGTAATCCTCTCCCCGTGGCATTCACAGCTACTCTTGTAATATTTAAAACTCTTTTGTGTTTTGTGTACTTTCCGTTGTCTTTAACAACCTATTGCTGTTCACATAAATAGGGTCTCGTTTATCCCCAAGGCGGTGTGTGTGTGTGTGTGCTCTTGAAATTCCTTATCAAATTTGATTACTTGCTGGACCGCCCATTAGCAAGTCACTTTATATGTGCCTATGTATTTCATCAACGAGGCAGAGGTGCTGCCTCTCCACATCTGGATCAGGTGCTGCGATACCTGCAGGCCGTTTCACACATTACACAGCAATAGGCGTGCCAACTCTAGTACCTTTGGCCCCCTCAATATTTGTTTTAAGCAGGCGGGGCCGCCCCCTCAATCTTCAGGTGGCCCTGCGTGCATCACACGTGCATGACACATGTATGTGCACGATGCTCAATGCATGTCGCAAGTCCAGTAGCCAGCTCATTCAGAGCGCTCGGCCTCCTCTGTCGTGTGTGCATTGTCACATGCACACAGTGCATGACATGCACCAGGGGCCCCCGACACAGCAATTCTTCAAACAGTTCTTGTTTATTCACAGGCCAGAACAGAACTGAACGGTTCAGCCAGCCTGCTTATATAGAGCTCCACTAGAACGCAACAGTAACCATTTTCTGTAACTATCCAATCACTGAACGTCACTTTCAATCCCTTATTTGCATATGTGGACCTGAGTGAAAACTATCTACAGTATCCCCCTGCTGGCCCAGGGTGAGAACTTCAGTGCATAACAGTGTTGCTCTGAGTAAAGTCCAACCTCCTCTGTCTCTCCTATTTTACGTCATCCCTATGTTGGCTGATCTGTGCTTTCTGCCTCTGAGCTTTCTGTTCTCCTACTTTCAATGCCCACTGAGTTTGGGGTCAGGGGGAGTGTCTGGAATGCTTTCTAAAGACACTGCGTCTGTCACCTGTCTCTCCCCTGGCACTTCCTTTTCTTCCTGCTGCTCTTCCAATATTTCCCAGCTTCTCCCCTCTACAGCCTCTGAACTGTGACCTGGTCTGCAAACCACTGTTGTAAATCTATACTGTCTCCTTCTTCTCTGAGAAGAGGGGGGGGGGGGGAGACAGTCACCACTATTCCTCCTCAGTCCAGTCCCTGACACAGAGCTAATTAAGAACCTAAGAAACTGCCTTATACCAGATCTGAGCATTGGCCTGACTCTAGTTCAGTGTTGTGTACACTGAGTGGCATTGGTTTTTCTGGTTTTCAGGCAGGAATCGTTCCCAGCTGTACCTGGAGACAACTTTGGACCTTTGCATGATAAGCTATCTCACCTTTCACCCTTGGAGCTATGGATGGCATACATTGAAATGGGGAAACTGTGGCCCTTCAGGTGTGGTTGGCCATCATGACCAGTGGCCAGGGATGATGGGATTTGTAGTCCAAAAGCATCTGGAAGGCCACAAGTTTCCCTTTCCTTGGTGTACAGGATTCTTCCCCCACCATTTAATCCACACAACAATCCCAGGGGGTAATATAGACTGAGAGATACCAGTGACTGGCCCAAGGTCACCCAGTGAGCTTCATGGCCAAGTGGATCTAGATTTGAATCTGGACCTCAGTGCTAAAATTTAGGCTGGAAGCTCCTTGGACCCGGATCTGTTCCCTTTTGCTTAAGGTGCTCTAGAAAGCATCATATCCACCAGGATCTGAGAGTTGTAGCCCAAAACAATCAGATGAAACCAGGCTGGGGAAAGCTGATGTACCATGAAAGCTTAGCGAAATTATTAATGGGTAGTAAAAGCAAGTCTATTTAACAAAGCCACAATAATTACAATTTATGTAGCACTGTCCAGATAAGCTCACATTTATGGATATGTGTAAAACTCTATTCTAAAGAGTTTTTATAGGTAATATGGGTTTTTTAAGGGGGCCCTTAGCAGACCCTCCAAGTGTCCCTGAGATTAGTGACCCCTGGGGAATTCCACCAGCCATGGACCAGTGGATCGCTGATCCAAGGTAGCCTCACTTTTACCTGCCTTTGGGTAACTAGATACAGGGTTGGGATGTAAGTTATGGGCTGTTGCAGTGGCAAGAGACAAAGCTTCTGATCTAAAATAGCATCAGGTGTCTCGCAACAATGGCAGTGATCAAAACATCCCCCATGATGTGAAAAAGAACTCGCATACAATGAGAAAAAGGTGATTGTGATAACCCCAACATTTCCCTTGTTGTTAAGGTACCAAAATTAACAATTCAAATGGAGATGAGGCATGCAGATAGAAAGGTGCAGAGAAAGTGAAAGAGAAAAAGAAATGTGTTTCATCAGTTTATAAATGATGCAGTATTGTTGTGTATGAGTGACAGTCCCATCAAGTGGGTTACCCAATGGGAAAGAGCAGGTGAGGGGGTGGGGGTGGGGAATCATTCTATAGCAGGATACACTGAATGATTTGTCAGACAGGTAGGAAGGGAACCAATGGAGAGGGATGTGAAAGAAAGGGGGGGAAGCCGTCATACTGGAAAAAAAGAGACCACACACACACACACACACACACAATGTGAAATTAGATGCAAGCAAGCACTTAACAAGGCTAGAAAAGCCTGCCTTGGTAAAATGGACAGAAATAAACCAAATCACATTCAGGATGTTGTTGTTGTTTAGTCGTGTCCGACTCTTTGTGACCCCACGGACCAGAGCACGCCAGGCACTCCTGTCTTCCACTGCCTCCCGCAGTTTGGTCAAACTCATGCTGGTAGCTTCGAGAACACTATCCAACCGTCTCGTCCTCTGTTGTCCCCTTCTCCTTGTGCCCTCCATCTTTCCCAACATCAGGGTCTTTTCCAGGGAGTCTTCTCTTCTCATGAGGTGGCCAAAGTATTGGAGCCTCAGCTTCACGATCTGTCCTTCCAGTGAGCACTCAGGGCTGATTTCCTTCAGAATGGATAGGTTTGATCTTCTAGCAGTCCATGGGACTCTCAAGAGAGTCTCCTCCAGCAACATAATTCAAAAGCATCAATTCTTCGGCGATCAGCCTTCTTTATGGTCCAGCTATAAAGGTAAAGGGACCCCTGACTATTAGGTCCAGTCATGACCGACTCTGGGGTTGTGGCGCTCATGTTGCTTTATTGGCTGAGGGGACCGGCGTACAGCTTCCGAGTCGTGTGGCCAGCATGACTAACCAGAGCAGCGCATGGAAACGCCCTTTACCTTCCCGCTGGAGCGCTACCTATTTATCTACTTGCACTTTGACATGCTTTCGAACTGCTAGGTTGGCAGGAGCAGGGACTGAGCAACGGGAGCTCACCCCGTCGCGGGGATTTGAACCGCCAACCTTCTGATTGGCAAATCCTAGGCTCTGTGGTTTAACCCACAGCGCCACCCGCGTCCCATCTCCCCTAGCCAAAGACCACCCTAAAAACATCATACATAAGGAGGTGGTCTACAACAAAAAAAGGGTGAAGGATTGGTTTTCTGTGGAGTGTGTGTCTGCTATGTGTGTGCACACTAAAATGTTATAACAGCTTCATGGCAACAGCATTGAAGGACAAGGGCAGAGGATGGAATTGGTTGGCTGCACCTCTCATTTGCTGTATCATTGATTCTGGCTCCTCCAACCATCAAGCTCCCTGACTTCCACCCCATCGATTCCAGTAGGCAGCAGCCACCAATGAATTTGGGAGATCCCACCCCTGATCTCCTACAGTATGATGATGGAGAAGAAAAAACAACCATGAGCAAGCTTGTGATGGTACTAGAGGTAACATTGCAATGTCATTATTATTAATGTGTCGAAAAGCTAATCAGTATTTATGATGTACACCACATTTTATTAGTGCTTGTCCTTTCTCATTACTACAAATGATGACCCAAATATTGAAACAGTGTATTGCCAGACATAAAACCAATTTATTTTAAGAGCAGCATGTGCTTACCCCATAAAGCCATAAGATTTCTCAGCATTCAGGAACACTATATCGTACGGAGTTGAACTTCTCTCTTATCTCAACATTATTACCACTCCATAAAATTATATTGAATAGCGACTGGCGATATATTACAGGGTGAGGCATACACCTCTTTCCTAAAATTTATGCCACTGTTTGGAAAATATTTATGGATTTGTCCCAGGAAGAAAACAACACCATGCTATGTTTGCTTGCCACTGGCTGCTCTACCAAAGTCTAGATTGGAAAGGTTTCTCCAGCTTAATGTCCATGGAGGTCTAGTACTGATGCAGAGATGGAACCTAAGAGGGCAGGCGATACAACAGGAGACTGACCAGGCAATGGACCATCATTTATCTCAAGCTTCCCCAATCCAGGTGACTCATACTGTGAATGTATCACAGGAGCTGATCTTGAAAAGCACTTTTCCTTTTATAACCAAGGAAGGTCCTAAATCTGTGCTCACAGTCCTGGGTTTCTCATTAGCCTTTGTTCCAGGTCATGAGGCTTCTGTTAGGAATCTGTTGGAGGTCACAATGCTGTTGGAGGTCACAAAGGTGATGTCCACTGTTTCCAGTAACTCTTCTCATTGTGAGACTTTGGTGGATAAGATGAGAGTTTTTTTGGAAAACGAACACACCCGCCCCCTTTGTATTAATGTAATATTTTAATATGTAACTGTGTATTCTTGTAATCAGGACATGGGTGGCGCTGTGGTCTAAACCACTGAGCCTAGGACTTGCCGATCGGAAGGTCGGCGGTTCGAATCCCCGCAACAGGGTGAGCTCCCGTTGCTCAGTCCCAGCTCCTGCCAACCTGGCAGTTCGAAAGCATGCCAGTGCAAGTAGATAAATAGGTACCGTTCCGGCGGGAAGGTAAACGGCGTTTCCGTGCGCTGCTCTGGTTCACCAGAAGCAGCTTAGTCATGCTGGCCACATGACCCAGAAAAACTGTCTGCGGACAAACGCCGGCTCCCTTGGCCAGTAAAGCGAGATGAGTGCCGCAACCCCAGAATCGTTCGCGAATGGACTTAACTGTCAGGGTTCCTTTACCTTTACCTTTTTATTTTTATAATATTTTGTTGACATTGTCTGTTGTTGCTTTAGTTTTTTTGTGCACCACGCACCACACAGAGGTATTTATAAAATATTAAGTAGTATAGAAATTAAATAATCAACCAACCAACCACATTTGTCCCAACTCATCAGGTGAGGATTTACATCAAGACTTTATATCCTGCATTCTTAAGGGTTGCTTAACTAAATCTCTTGCTATCCCTGGGATTTTGCTCAACAAAAGCCTCCAGCAAACTTTATTTTATTTTGTTTATTTATAAGATGTATTGCCAGCATTCAAAACTCCCATTGTTCTAGGCGCGTTTTGCGACAGGGAATTTCATTAGCACGAGCAGTATCTAAGCTCTGGGCACAGTACTGTGCTTAAGATTTCAGATTAAAACTGCAGAGTAGAAGGAAAGGAGGACCTTTTTCTGCCTCCCCACTTCCAGCTACTCCCTGAAGACTGGAGAAGAGACCCTCTTAAGAATATTAGGGGGGTGGGCCGGGGAAGTATGGCTTTGTTTTTTGCAGTCTTCAGATGAGGACTAGGCCATGTGAAAAACGAATATAAGATTTTAGCTGCCGTTCATTCATTTGCAGCTTTGTATTCTTGTTATAAAAAAAGCACGCGTAGACATTCTGTTGTTGCGCCCCTAAACTAGGTTTAAGGTGCCATTTAGCTCCTGGCTTTCATATTTCAGTTTCTAACACTGTGTTTTACCCTCCGTTCCCCATGAGAAGTTTTTAATCTGTGATATTTTAGTGTATTTTTGGTTTCTATGGAAGCCGCCCAGAGTGGCTGGGGAAACAAATAATAAATACAAATAATAAATTATTATTATTATTATTATTATTATTATTATTATTATTATTATTGGTCCCACGATGGGTTAGAAAAAATAGAAAATATGGTCTTGAAACACATAAAAATTGCTACCATTTTAAAACACATAAAACCGTTTCCAAAATGGAACAGAGCAATTTGTACGGGGGTCTGAAGTGGAATTTAAGGGTAAAGGGGACCCCTGACCATTAGGTCCAGTCATGGCCGACACTGGGGTTGCGGCGCTCATCTCGCTTTACTGGCCGAAGGAGCCGGCGCACAGCTTCCAGGTCATGTGGCCAGCAGGACTAAGCTGCTTCTGGAGAACCAGAGCTGCACACAGAAATGCCATTTACCTTCCCACCAGAGCGGTACCTATTTATCTACTTGCACTTTGACGTGCTTTCGAACTGCTAGGTTGGCAGGAGCTGGGACTGAGCAACGGGAGCTCACCTCATCACGGGGATTCGAATCGCTGACCTTCAGATCAGCAAGTCCTAGGCTCTGTGGTTTAACCCACAGCGCCACCTGCGCTGTGGGTTAAAGTGGAATTTACAAAACATCTATAAATGAAGCTTACTCAACTTCCCCATATTTTATTAATAAAATGTATCAATCCTCTTTCCACATAGAAGGCACCCAAAGCAATTCCTAGTTTTGCTAGACGGAGTTTGGCTGCTGCAATCAAAATATTTTGTAAATAGCAAAGGTATCATCCATTCAATGGTGGGGGCGAGGAGGAGAGACGAAAACAAAAAACCAAGGCACCCACTGAGGCATCATTCCAGTGGTGACACTTGTCTCCTTGCTTGACTGCTCATGAAATTTCATGGAAGAGTAGATGCTCCCCCTCCGCTTTCCTGGAGTCAGTTTGGTGGGAGCAGTCACAGAGAGTGAATTCTGTCATTCAGACAATGAGAGACTGGCAGCACGCTGGCGATGGAGGCAATGTTCTTTTGCTTTTCATGTGCTTTGACACCAGTTAAATGTCTGCGGATGATGTTTAAGGCAAAAACTGTACTCGCAGCTTGAGAATGTGCCCTGAAAGTAATGTCACCTGGTCTGTATCTATATGCGCGCAAACAACATCGTTTCAGAGTTCAGCGGGGAGGCAGGGGGAGGTGATAGGGAGGTCAGGATTCATAGAATTGTAGAGTTAGAAGGGATCCTGAGGATCATCTAGTCCTCCAACATTTCTCCAATGAAAATAGGGATGTCCTGATAATAATAATAATAATAATAATAATTTTATTATGCATACCTAGTCCATCTGCTTTTCGCCTGGCATTAAATTGTGTCTTTCCTTTTAGCGCCCCCCCCCCACTTCAGCGTTCACTGGGCTGTACCCTTTCATGAGACCCTCTTGCTGGACCTCTCATCAGTGTTTGATACCACCAGCCATGGTATACTTCAGGGCCAAGTCCGTGGGTTGGGGCACTGTTTTGCAGTGGTCCCACTGCTATCTGCCGGAATTGATTTTAAAGAGTTGCCTTGCTCCCCAGGCAGCTATGCTTTGCAGTGCTGCAAGACAACAGTTTTGTCCCTGTTGCTACTTAACATCTTATATGAAGCTGTTGGCCATTAGGAAATTTGAAGGGCAGCAGCATCAGTACACTGGTAATGCCCAACTCCTTTTCTCGGTATCATCTGAATCAGGTGTTGCTGTGCAAGTCCTGAGTCAGTGTTCAGATGCTGTGGTGGGCTGCACGACGGCCAATGAACTGAAGCTGAATCCCAATGTGGTGGGAGCCAGTGTGGTGTAGTGGTTGAGAGTGGTAGTCTTGTAATCTGGGGAACCGGGTTCGCGTCTCCGCTCCTCCACCTGCAGCTGCTGGGTGACCTTGGGCCAGTCACACTTCTCTGAAGTCTCTCAGCCCCACTCACCTCACAGAGTGTTTATTGTGGGGGAGGAAGGGAAAGGAGAATGTTAGCCGCTTTGAGACTCCTCAAAGGGAGTAAAAGGCGGGATATCAAATCCAAACTCCTCCTCCTCCTCCTCCTCCTCCTCCTCCTCCTCCTCCTCCTCCTCCTCCTCCTCTTCTTCTTCTTCTTCTTCTTCTTCTTCTTCTTCTTCTTCTTCTTCTTCTATAAGGCAACGGGAGGGGGAATGGAACCTCTAATGTTTACAAAGCCCTATGGGGTTGGAATAAGCTCTTTTTCCTTACTTTGACTTCCTGCCATTCTTGGAAGCTATCTGTAAATTTACTGGCAATTCATGTTGTTTTTTTACAAGTGATTTTGAAATGCAGGCTGAAATCACCATTTTAATAGACCACAAATCTAAATGTTGGTTTTATAATATACATACATAGTAGTTACAGACTCATGAAATTTCAGTGGCAAAGTGGAAGAAGGTCTCCAGCTATTCGCTTGTCCATTATCCTTCTCCTGCCCTTGTCTTCTCTCATTTTCACTGCTTTCCCTTTCCCCCTCCTCTCTACTAACATCTTCCTCCATCATCAATATGAGCTATGTAACAGGTAGTAGATACGGTATGGTGCCCTCCAGTTATTATTGGAGTACAATTCCCATCATCCCTGACCATCGGCCATCCCGGCTGGGACTGATGGGAGATATGGTCCAACAACATCTGGAGGTACCACACTGGCCACCCATGAGCTACAACAAATTATCTTTAAAATTAGAGCAGGTATACCAAAAATAACAAGAGTATACAGTAGTACAGATTACCCTAGAAAGCATCCATTATCTGGTTTGCAGACCACAACATGGTCATCAGAGTAATTCTGGAGGTATTCTGCAGCCACCACATTGAAACTGGCCATGCTCAGAATGACCCTTCCTTCCTTCCTTCCCTCCCTCCCTCCCTCCTCTGCTCGCTCTATATCCTCAAGTAAATACTCTTACATAATCCTGCCAATAATGAAGACAGAACAATCCATATATCCTCAGTAATGAAGCGGCAGAACCTGTATTGTGGAACGTTCTGAGCACCACCATCTCCATAGATACATTGAAGGCAATGGAATGGAGTATTATCATATTGTCCTTTGAAAACTGCTGGTGGCAGCTGCTGAATCCTAGCCAAAGTGAATGCTTTCACCAGGGGGAATTTAGAAAGAGCAGATATAATAGTGTTACGAAAGTCAGGCGTCACCTCCACTCTCTGCCAAGCTGCAGCAAGATCTCAGGAGGTCCCAGGCACTCACTCAGGGTCTGTGTTCCTTTGGAGAAATGAGACATGGCGGAGAATGTCATAGCTTTAAGAAGTATGGTTCTGAAATATACTTGGAGTCAGAAGTGGATTTCATGCTCTTTATTCAGCTCATAGTGGTGAGGAGGAATGGAAGTCCTCTCAGAATGTCTGCCTTATATACATTATTTACACAATGGGCCCCATGTGATTGGCTAATTCCGGAATTCTCCTATAGGCCAATCAGGCTGCGGATTCCCTTCCACCTGGAGCTGGATTGGGTGGCTCCTGTGGACCAATCAGACTGCTGCATTCTGGATCCTATCATTCTAGGACCAATCAGACTGCTGCATTCTGAATCCTATTGTTCCAGGGCCAATCAGACTGCTGCCTTTTGGATTCTGTTCAACTGAGTACATAACAGGTTCATTCACCTATTTACACCTTCAGTCTGCGCGGAAGGAGTCCCCTTTCCATACCCATACTTTCTCACTGCTTTTCTTTCTTTTCTGGCAGTGCTCATAACTATTTCTAGCGTGCTCCTGAATGATCCTCCCCCACCCCCAATTTCTATCAGATTTTCACAGAACCCCAAAACTGCATAAGCAAAGCATGGTTGAAAGTTTCTACACAAGATGTTATGGGCAAAAGTCTGAAAAGTGTGTGCCGAGAATTCACAATTGCTTTCATTTATTTTCCAGTGTGCTAGTAAGGGCAGGGGACACCCACCCACAGCCACTCTCAGACACCCCCCCCCACACAGTTTGACCCCCCAGATTTGCACAAAACCAGAAACATGCACAAGCAAATTTACAATTGCCTGGCTGTGCCTCTTGGCCAGGATTTTTTATTTCTTTATTTGAAACTAGGTGTGCCTGTAGCTATCTGCGCACATGCCCTGACTGTGCTGAATTTGCATAACAGACTTCACCAATCAGAAGGCAGGGGCATGCGCAATAGAGAACGCCGACCGGTATGAATGGAAAAAAACCAAAGTTGCTCCTCTCATATAAATTAAAAATGTGGACTGCTCTGGTCTAATTCGAATGGGGGCGGGGAGCAGATTAACAGCTAAATAATGCTCAAATGTGGACAAGCCCAAACCTGCTGTTATTATTAATAAACTGCCTGCAACTTGCTACATGCTGCATAGGGATTAAAAAGCAAGGCAGTCCCTGGCCCCAGGCCCACAATCTAGTAGATAAAACACAAAAAATAAAATGGGATGGGTGGGGAGGGAGGGAGGGACAATGAAAAGAAGAAAGCACTTTTTAAAAAAAAGAATTTAAGATTACACAGCTCCAGGACTCATTCTTCAAAAAATTAGCAAATTAAAAACCCGTAGTCCTAATCCCGCCCCCCCGTCCCAAATTCCTTCCCCCCTCCCTCTCACCCATTTCCTGGGATGGGAGGCTATAAAACGCATCACTTCTCTCCTACATCCAGTCCCAACTATTCCATTTCTTTGTCACACTCGGAGCACAACAGGGAGACGGAATGTTGGCACAGAACAGCAATATATAAGCAAGACAGACCGTAGACACAAACAGCACAGTAACATCAGTGTCTGCGGAAAGTTATGAGCACGCAAAAGCCTAATGTTATAGATATGCCTGTCTAGTTCCCCATTATTATTTCGCACAGTAACTTTTATGTTTTTCTCATGCCTCGTAAGTTACAGCAACGTTACCGTAAAAGATGATGGCATCAGTAAAGAAAAAGGCTAAGGAAGCTTTTAAGAGTAGAGCTCAGCGCTGTGAAATTCACCCAGCCCCCACTGTTCCCCGTGTTCTCGGGCTTTGCGCTTCTGCAGCCCACGTATCACGCATTCTTCTTTGCACGCTAGTCCTCATGACTGTTGAGCTCGAAGAGATCCTGCTTGCTCCCTGGCTCAGAAAACGTGCAGAAGTAGGCCAGTTCAACCCAAGCTAGTAGGAGGATAGCATATGGCAAAATTCCTTACTTGTTTTTTCTGTGACAAGAGGATGCACTGAAATAGCACATTTCCTTGAATGTGAGGCATGGTCTGCATACAAGTACAGAAGAGGAGTCCTACTGTATCTGGCCAAGTGCCCAACTATTCCAGAATCCTGTACTTGCAGGTAGTGGCGTAGCGTGGGTTGTCAGCACCCGGGGCAAGGCAAGTAATTTGCGCCCCCTAACCCGTGGTGTAGTATTCTGCTAAAATTCTAAAAAAAGGAAAAAAAGAAAATCACTTTCTTGCCTTGCTGCACTTCTAGCACCCCTTCATTGTATAACCATTTCTTTACTCTTAACATAATGTTTATTCACCTTCATGCCTATTGCCTTACTCTTTCAGCAAAAAAATAAATAAATTAAAGGTTGCTAGACCCACTGGCTTACATCAACTTATGTTGAGCTGGAGCAGCTACTTATGGATCGAAATCTGTCTCGTCACTGTTGAACCAACCAAACTTCAATCCATCTGGTCAGCTCAACATGCAGAATGACCAGTGTGCCCCCTTTCATTGCAGAATGACCAGTGTGCCCCCTTTCAATGCAGAGAGACTTACCTGCAGCAGCGGCTTCTACTCAGTTTCTCGCGTCTCCTCGAGTCCTCCCGCCTCCTGCTCTGCAGCTCAGCCAATTGCATGCATTCGCCTTCTGGCCAATGAGGAAGTGGATCCCACTTCCTGATTGGCTAGGAGGAGGATCCGTGTGACAATAGCGAATTTTTTGCGAAATCTGTGACAGCGCTGAGAGAGAGTGAGTGAGCCAGGTAGGGGCAGAGAGCTGCGAGTGCGAGCGCACCCCCCCAGATGTTGCGCCTGATGCGGCCGGCCCCCCCTGCACCTCCCACGCTAAGCCACTGCTTGCAGGAGCCAAAAAGCAACTTGCCATTTTAAAAATGTTCATCTTGATGTTTTCTGATATATTATGGGGTTTTGTGTTATATGCAAGGCTGAGGAGAATATTTCCTTCGCCAAATTCCTCCTTCATCTCAAGGCCAGCCCTGCTTCAAACTTCTCATTGCAACCCAAGACCGGGGGGGGGGGGGGAGGGGAGCTGGTCACAGCAGAAGGAGAGACTCCCTGGCTTCTTCGGCAGCCTGCCCAGTCTCTGCCTCTCTGCCCCCTCCTCTCCAGCCTCCACTTCTGCATCTGATTCTGGACTGCTCTCTGCCACAGCCTCTTCCTGCTCACGAAACCCTGTTGCCTCTTCAGCTTCTGACACCACCTCCTCCCAGTCTATTCCCTCTTCTCCCTCTGACCACTCATTGTTGTCCTACCACCAATCCCCTGGCTCTGAGCTTTCTTTGCTTGGGGGTTCCCCAAGCTGGCACCTTCCACCGCTCCTTGGCATCCAGACAGTCCCATTTTGGCACACTGCAGAATGTTAATTTTGTGAGTGGCAGCTGCTAAAGGTTTCATTCTGGGTGCATGGCCCGAATTATGTGCTAAAGGCTGCTGGATCTTTCTCTCTCCCCTCCCATTCGGGCACGAATAACAGCAGATTCTGATTTACTAATGAGAAATTGCAAGTTATTGAGCAGCATTCGTTGTATGACTTATTAATGAGATTCCCAAGTATTGTCAGCAGTGGGACTGCTGGAACGTCTGAGAAGCTAGAGCAGCCCACATAACACAGGGAAGTTTCATTGATTATTTGAAATTAAAAGCAGGGCCAGGGTTTTAAAAGATGTCCGTTCCCTTCCGTCTGGCTTTTGGCACTCACTCTTTCTTTCTGTTCTCAAAAAGGCAAATCATTGCCACATTTCTTTCCCAGTGAAAAGTTTAGACCCAATCTTGCATGCATTAGCTCTTGTCCTTTAAAATATGCCAATAGTGTGATTAAAAGATTGAACTCTTCTGTCATTTGTTAGCGGAGAAGAATCTAATATGTGCATTACCCGAGGAATTCAGAAGCCCACCAAGGGATGGGAGGGGCCAGAGGGGCTGCTGACACACATTGTAGTAAGAAAATGACACGAGCAAATGAATGACTTTAAGCATAGTAAGGCAACTGAGTGTGTACTCTTATCCATTCTGAAGGAAATCAGCCCTGAGTGCTCACTGGAAGGACAGATCGTGAAGCTGAGGTTCCAATACTTTGGCCACCTCATGAGAAGAGAAGACTCCCTGGAAAAGACCCTGATGTTGGGAAAGATGGAGGGCACAAGGAGAAGGGGACGACAGAGGATGAGATGGTTGGATAGTGTCTTCGAAGCTACAAACATGAGTCTGACCAAACTGCGGGAGGCAGTGGAAGACAGAAGTGCCTGGCGTGCTCTGGTCCAGGGGGTCACGAAGAGTCGGACACGACTAAACGACTAAACAACAACAACATTTTCCTTTCAAGACTGCCTACCAGTTCGAGCAAAAGAGCGAAGAGCGTGCATTGTGTACTAAGAGCACCTTGCCGGTTTGTGGTAAGACCCACTTAACTGGGATCACACAGACTTGGTTCATAGCTTAAATGAAAATCCACATGAGATTTAAAAAAATCCCATGCACACACTTAATTACAAAGGTTTTTCTTTAAAGAAAGATTGCCATAGCTGTGGCTGAGCCCTCCCGTTGATGGTTTTGTGTGTATGTGTGTGCGCGCGTGCGCGCACGCACATTCTTCGGTTGGGTGCATTCTGATTTGGAAACTTGGTCCAAAATGCAGTGGCCAGGTTACTGGGTGGGGTTCCCTTCAGATCTCAAATAACCCAGCTGCTGGTTCATTTTCAGGCTCAGTTCAAGGTGCCTGAATATGCCCATATCCCTAAATATATGAAAGATCATCTTCTCCTCTGCTGACCCTATAGGTGCTGAGATTGGCAGAGGGGGCTCTCTTGGTAGTTCCTCCGCCCTCAGAAGCTTGAGGTGGGAGTGGCAGCCCGATAAATGAAATGGAGGTGATTCTGCACCTCAAGTGAGCCATAAAGAAGGGAATCCTGCGGAGGGATCTGTTCTCAAGAACTTACGTGTTTCCATATGGCAGGACTGCTTTAACCCATTCTAATTGAATGTGAAAACGTTTGGTCCAGGGACCACAAAGTTTGCATAGGCTTTTCAACCAGCTTTTGCTCCTGTGCAGGCATGTTTTGTGTTATTTCTAAAACTATTTTTAGGTGCTTTTATGGTTTGTCTGTAAATCACCTTGAGCTACATGCAAAAGGTGATTCTTAAATAAACAAAGAAACGGTAGAAATAGGAAGAATATGTTCATTTCTATTTCTCTCAGTTTCTTAATCCCGCTCCTGTCTTCGATGCACTTCGCAACATTTTGGCAGCAATTTGCGATTTTATTTTGTAATTTTTTAAAAATCCCCATTAATTGCATCGTAGGTCACCTCTGGTTTTGCTGGCAGCCCAGTGTAAAAGCTACAAACTCTGCCTGGATTCCATGTTTTTGTGCCGTGGCAATGCCGATAAGCACAAGTTCTGTGGGTTTTTTTACTGCCATCTTATAGACACCAGTTTAATTAACTATGGAAGGGGGAGTTCCCATGCAAAAAGACTGCCAATTCATAATACAGTGGTGCCTTGCAATACGAAATTAATTTGTTCTGCGAGTTTTTTCGTCTTGTGAATTTTTCGTCTTGCGAAGCATGGTTTCCCATAGGAAATGCATTGACGGTTTCCCATAGGAATGCATTGACGGTTTTAAGAAAAAGGCGCAAGACATTTTCGTCTTGCGAAGCAAGCCCATAGGGAAATTCGTCTTGCGAAGCAACTCAAAAAACAAAAAACTCTTTCGTCTTGCAAGGCATTCGTCTTGCGAGGTACCACTGTAATCCTTAGCATCCAGTTTAGCATCCAGCTGCCCATCCCACTGCTATGCAGTTATTTTGCGACTGGGCATGACCCTATGGCAGGGTTAGTGGTTCACAGCATGTTGCTGCCAAATGTGCTCATAAGCCCTCAAAGGATGGGGATCCCAGTTTTAACAGATAGGCTGCATTATGTGGGAGAAGGCGGTCCTTGATGTACCTTGGTGTCCCATTTAGGGTTTGGAAGTTGATACATCACTTCAAATCATGCCAGAAAGTGGAGCAGCAACCTCTTCCAGTGCAAATTACAGTGGTACATTGGTTCTCAAACTTAATCTGTTCCGGAAGTCCGTTCTAAAACCAAAGCGTTCCAAATCCAAGGCGCGCTTTCCCATAGAAAGTCATGCAAAATGGATTAATCCGTTCCAGACTTTTAAAAACAACCCCTAAAACAGCAATTGAACATGTATTTTACTATCCAATGAGACCACTGATCCATAAAATGAAAGCAATAAACGATGTACTGCGGTCACAAAATCAATCAATCAATCAATCAATCAGTAGCTGAACTGGGTTCCGCACAGTCACAAAAACAAAACAAAAAGAGCCAGAAAAACAAAAACGCAAAATAAATAGCAAAAACAGACAGACCTCAGCAGAACACTCAAAACGGAAGTGTGGCACTCAAATCGGAAGCTTAATACTCAAATTGGAAGCATAACACTCAAACCAGAGCATGTTCAGCTTCTGAAAACGGTTTGCAAACTGGAACACTTACCTCCGGGTTTGCCGTGTTTGGGTTCCAAGTTGTTTGAGTACCAAGGCGCTTGAGAACCGAGGTACCACTATATATAAAAGTGTAGCCACATGTAGTGAGTGAGGAGAACACATGCCCTTCAACATTTCTCTGATGAAAATAGGGATGTCCAGTGCTATTTTTTTATAGAAAAAGAGGTGCCAGAACTCTCCATGAATGCATCTCCTGTTCTCTTAGAATGGCAATGGTGCCCACCTGAGAGGTGCCGGAACTGAGTTCTGGCGAGTTCTGGATGGGGGGGGGGAAGCCCTAGGGGCACCCTGTTCCATTCCCTCCAACAGGAGTTCCAGCTTGGCCCCGCGACCATGGGTGCCCGGGGCCATGGGTGCCATGCAGCATGCACGGCCCTGCCACCAAAATTTGTGGGTGCCCAGCCCCTTCATGGGGAATTTTGTGGGTGCTTGGACACCACCCAGGGACCCAGGGAGTCAGTGCTTATGCCCTCCAACATTTCTCCAATGGGAATAGGGATGTTCTGTGGAAAAGTGGGGCATTCAAAAATCAGAAACCAGGATGGCTTCTGTAAATCCAGAACTGTCCCTGGAAAAGAGGGATACTTGGAGGCTCTGAGAACATGGATGAAGACTGATATCTGAGAACTGGAATATAACCCTCACATTCTGGGGCATGGGTGAGGATAACCTGAAATTTGCAGAAGAACACAAATTCTTTAGGGGGGAAACTGAAGTGGGACACACACACACAATAGACCAGTGAGGACTGAGCATGCTTGGTGATCACAGCGTGTGAAGGGGTGTGTGTGTGTGTGAGAGAGAGAGAGAGAGAGAGAGAGAGAGATGGAACAACTGAACAGCAGCAGTACTCCACATCACACTTTTTGCTGTTGTTGAAGGCCTCTTTGTCTTCTTTCGTATTTTAAATAACAAACAGTGGAAGAATGTTGAAATAACGAGGAGGAAATGCATTGGTGGATTTTTGCTAGGAAATGGCTTTCCCTTGGGAAGCGGGATCAGTCATTCTCTCAAGGTTTTTTTTCCTGGGAAGAAAAAAACTGTTGCTTTTTCAAGCCTCTTCTTTTCCCCTGGCTGGTTGCCTTTGATCTCATGTGGGTCCTTGGAGTTCTCCCATCTGAAGTCCTCCTATAATCTCTCACAGAGGCTCCTCTCTCGTTGCCCCTTTGTAGCTGTGTAACTGGATACTGTTTGGGCTGTGGTAACTGTCTGGCTTTGTAGTCATCATCCTTTCGACTGGTTGCCAAGTCATTTGCCGTAACTAGGGCCGGGACTATGAAGGGAATGGATTGCTGCTGTCATGGTCTTTGGCCTCTACGGAGGAATCCATCACCAGTCCTTTAATGCTCCATTCAGGGAATACCAAGCAAGGGAAATGGACAAATTGTTGTTGGTTTTTAAAGGCAGCTTTCCTCCCTTTGTGAGGTACCAGAAGGTGAAAGTGTTTATTGAAAATAAGAAAAAGAGATGCATAGGATGGAGGTTTTGCCAGTGGACTGTATACGGCGACCCTAACCTGAAGGAGTCTCGGTGGTACTCAGTTTTGTTACAGAACTGGGGGGTGTTGATCACATCCAGATAAGACTGTGGCCAGTAACTCATAACAGAGGGAGACAAATCAATCTGCTAATAAAGCACTTAAGAAATATGATCAACCATGTCACCACGAGGCCGCAGAATGCCATCCTGACTATTGGGGTTTCTTCTTTTAAAATCCAGGGAGAAACCAAGTTTGTGGTTCGTCAAGGGGCAAGTTTGAACTCAAATTTTGCTTCAACTTTGTGAAAAAGCAATAAAATACTGTTACAAAAGTTGTGTGCCCCCCCTCACTCTCTGCAAGGTTCCTGGGGGTTCCAGGCACTCACTCAGGGTCTGTGTTCCTTTGGAGAATTGAGACATGGCAGAGACTGTCATAGCTTTAAGAAATATGGTCTATTCACCTATTTACACCTTCCGTCTGCATGAAGCGGGTCCAGATCTTACAGCGTGGTCATTTCAAGAGAGGCTTGTCCCCCACAGCAGAGCAGAGCCATGGAGTTCAAGGCATCTCTCCCAGCCTGCCTTCAGCCAGCCTGCCCAAGATGGATCCCACTCCTTCTTCTTCCTTCTCCTTCCCAGAGCACTTTGCTTAAAATTCTCTTTTCCTGTCACCCCACACCTAGTTACCTTGGCAACCTTCCAAACCCCCAGTCCCTGTTCACACCTCAGGGCAAGGGGGGGAGGACAGTTCTCTTGCATTGTCAATGGACCTCAACGACCCTATGTTGTTTCTGAATGGTCCTCGCTTGGACAAGTCATTTGGCATGTTCTGGCTCAGGAATTCCTCAGCAGCTTGTATTTCTCCCTTCACATCCCAAATAATCAATATCCTCAAGGGGTTGCTTTTCTGTAGCTTAGAGTGCTGAGGCCAGACTGGTGAGTCACTACCCTGACCCTGGCAACGTGAGATTACTGCAAGCACATATTCTGGGAGGTCTGAGACAACTCATGTGACGAGGAAAACAAGTAGAGAAGGGCAAAGCAATGGCACAACACAGGATGAGATAAATTAGCTGATTGCAAAGAATCATAGAATCACAGAATTGCAGAGTTGGAAGGGACCCAAAGGGACCTCAGCCCCCTGCATTGTTCTTCTGAAATTTTTAACAGGAATGCTCCATGGTCCAGAGCACCATGTGTACTTTTTATACATGAAGCTTCAGCAAGTGTTGCCTTCTTCATTTACTTCAATGGATTCTCAACAAATCAGTATGATCGGTGTGTGTGTATTTCTATTATGGAAGCAACTGGGGTGGTTGGTTTTTTGTTTGTTAATTAGGTTGCTATTCTGCGGGATTTGTTGCTGGGAATAGTAAATATTCTGAGTTACTTGTAAATTTGCCAGGTTTGATATTTAGCAAGGGGTTGGATTAGATAAGACTAAGAGGAGTCCTGCTGGAGGGAGGAAGCCTTTTCTCTATTCACTTTTGTAAAAATAAAAATAAAAGTACAGTGGTACCTCGGGTTATGAACTTAATTTGTTCCGGAGGTCTGTTCTTAACTTGAAACCATTCTTAACCTGAGGCGCACTTTCGCTAATGGGGCCTCCCGCTGCCTCCCGCTGCCGGCGTGCGATTTCCGTTCTCATCCTGGGACAAAGTTCACAACCTGGAGCAACTACTTCCGGATTAGCGGAGTTTGTAACCCAAAGCGTTTGTAACCCAAAGGGTTTGTAAACCAAGGTACCACTGTACGTGCATTTTCTCTTTTTTTTCAGGTTGTGTTTTCTACAGATCAGTTACATTTGTTGTGAGACATTAGTGTTGTGTGCAGTATTCATAGTTTTATAGCCTTCTGTTTTGTCACCGATTACTCACCTTTTCTGTAAACTAGAAAGCCCCAACTGCTGCAACCTTTCCTCAGAGCAGTCGCTCCATTCCCTTGATCATTTCTGGTTGCCCTTTTCTGAACCTTTTCCAGCTCTACAATATCTTATTTGAGGTCAAAACCTCCAAGGTCCCTTTCCAACGCTTTGATTCTATGAAATGTGGTAAATAAATAGAACTTCATGCATTCAGTATATTAATAATCTAAAACAAATTTTAGCAGGTGAGGGCAATTTTTGACTACAGAAGTGTTTAACTTAGTGGATTGTTTGTCTATTTTTTGAGGCTGATTAACTGTAATAAGGAATTTTTTAAAGGGGAGGAGGAGAGAGAAATGAGGTGGCTATTCCTCCCCAAATGAATGTCAGTGTTTATTAAATTGCAAGCTGTCTTCAGTAGCTTCAAAAGGCACTTGTATTGAAGTTTTTGATAAGAGGCAGATTTATTTCCAGGTTAAAAGGCAGATCTGCTTGATCAACTCAATATTCCTGAATTGATCAACAGTCCCAATAAACAATTTAGTAAGTGGTGGGGATCATCTGCACGTGACTTTCCCATCAAAATGACACTATGCAATGCTACAAGGCTGTATTCACTTGTTAATGCTAAATATTGTTGCTTTTGATTATGTATTTCATGGTTTTGTATTCTGATTTTATCCTGTGAACCGCCCTGAGACCTGTGGGTATAGGGCGGTATATCAATTCAACAACCAAACAAACAAAGGCTAATATGCATCAAACATTTGCCTCTCCCCACAATCCTAAAAGAAACTAAGACTGAAATAGTTCTCTGGGATTTGCTAGGAGGAATGTGGAAAAGGCCTGTCATCTCCCCCTTTGAAAAAAAAATCAATGTGTGTGTGTGTGTGTGCTGTGGGAATACAGAATGTTGTATTGAACTCTGTGTCATAATTCAATGTGCATTTCATCCAGTGCAGAGGGCCCACAAAGAAACATGGTTATCCCCATACCTACGGGAAAAGCCCCTGAAGATAAAATATACAGTTGTACCCTTGGTTCTCAAATGCCTTGGTACTCAAACAACTTGGAACCCAAACACTGCAAACCTGGAAGTAAGTGTTCCGGTTTGCTAACTTTTTTTTGGAAGCTGAACATGCTCCGTTTTGAGTGCCACACTTCCGTTTTGAGTGCCACGCTGAGGTTTGTCTGTTTTTCCTATCTATTTTGCATTTTTGTTTTTGCAGCTCTTTTTTGTTTGTTTTTGTGACTTTGTGAGCTCGGCAGGCCAGGAACTAGTTCCCATGCCTTGTTCCTCTCTAAGGAATCAAGTTCAGCCTTCATGGCATTTAACCATGGCTCAGCATCCTCTGAAGTTAAACTTTGGACCCAATGGAAGCTGGGCAGACTGCAGGCCTTGACAGATTGGGTTGTCCTCTTATATACCTGCTGGGATTGACAAGGCATCTCACCCTCACCTGAATCTGATAGCTCTCCTGTAGCTGCCTCTGATTAGTTATCATTTAACTCTTGGGGGAAATAATTAGCATCACATGTCATGTGCATGGAAGTTGCCGAACCAATTAACCAAGTAGAAGGATTACTGTTAAAATCACCAGTTTTCCTATAACTTGATATTGCTGGATAGCTTTGATGAACTGCAAAAGCATTTTTAGTTTGCTTTCTGTTGCCACCCTAGAACTTTTCTTTATTGGTGCCTTTTTCCTTTGTATGATTCCTTGCAAATGAAGGAAAACAACTTTTCTGCTTGTATAGGTTGATAATATAATTTTGGTTACTGAGGACAACAAGATTGTACAAAAACAAGGTTGGGTGCAGGTCTGACCAGGACGTAGGCGTCCTGACTCTGACAAAGGTGACCTGTGGGCTTGCTTGCTTGATTAACAGCTGTTGGGAACTTCAAGGTCCCTGCTCTCCCTTCTTATGGTCTTTGTACTGGACCTGGAAACTCCAATAGAGAGCATTCCATGTCAAGAAGGAGGGCAAGTGGGCACCCTATCAAATGACAAGGCAGGAGCTACATGGAGCAGGGCCTTTTCACTGGTGGTGCCCATTGTATGCCTCACTCTTCCCAGACCTGCTCTCTTTTGGCCTGCATTTTGGAGCTTTATCATTTAGGAAGACTTTGGAAGAACTGGTTGACAAGTCTTATCAGTTGATGACGTATGAGCGGATTTTATTTGCTGCTATTCTGGGCTTCTGATGCACCAGGGTTTACACCAGCGTAACAGAGTTGGCCAGGATGCCAGAAGGGATACAATTTACAAGCTTTCTCCATTATCTGCACAGCAGGGGGTGTTCAGTCAACGGTGCGAGGGCTGAGCTGAAGCATTCCCTGCTGGTTACCTGCTTTCAGCAATAGGGGTCGCTGTTTGGTAGTACCCAATTGGTTAGCTGTCAGATTCTAGAGCTCCCTATTGGTGGCTCTTAGGTTATTCACAAAATACAATCCATTCATAAAACACAGTGTTCATTCATAAAGCAGTAACATAAATCTCCATTGCTACATATTGGGTGTATATTTCAGCGGTTGAACGTACAAGTTTATGGCCATGCTGTAGTTTGGTGCTTATGCAACTGTGAATAAAAGGTGGCTGGGCTCATTGTCTCGGGGTTTGGAGGGAAAGAGGTGACAAAACTGATATCCAATAAGTGCCCCCCCCTTATTTCCACAACAAGTCCTTGAGCCTGTACTCTGAATGGTGACACCAGGGACGTAGAAGGTGCAGGACTTGTCAGTCCAACCCCTGCACAGTCTCATCAGGGCTGACCTTAAGGCAATTGGAGCAATTGGGCCAAATTGGGCCCTGTGGGCCGCTCCTATGTGGGCCGCTGCACCAGGACAATCTAGATGGATTTTATTTATATCCATAAGATTTTGCAGACTTTGGCTGTGAACTGGGCCCTACAAAAGAAAAAAAATTCAAGTTGCGCCCCAGTGCTTCAAATTGGGCCCCACTGGCTAGCCCTGAGTCTCATAGCTGCTGGGCCCGAATTGCCCTGCCCTCGCATGAAGTATGGGGTTTGCAGTTTTGGGAGAGGGGAGACTGCCTGCTGGGGCGCGGGAAGGCTGGCGAGGCCCCTTAGATTTAGAGGCCCTAGGCTTCAGCCTACATAACCTATACATAAATCTGGCACTGGCGCTGGGGGATGTGTGACCTGTGAGCTATATTAGACTCACCAGACCTCCCCATTTGGCCCTTGAGTCCAGGGTGGCCAAATCATGTCCCTCAAAGGTGTCTCTTGCTCTTTCTTAGTGATTTGAGGCTATTTAGCTGCAGTTTGCCTCCTGCAAGAGATGTGGCTTGCAGCTTGGCCACAACTGAATGAGGGTTAGTCCTGACTCTGTCAACCCTCTCCTGCCCAAACAAAAGTTTATTCATGACAGATAGTCATCTTGCGATAATATAGATACCGAATTCCTGAATAAATCCCTCGCCAGGTGACTTCCCAGTTGTATACTCAGTGAGGACTTCAAAGTGCATTGCCTGACTTGCTGTAAGAGTGATGCTGTTCCAAGACTGTACATTAATGTCAAAGTTTCCCACCATCTCTGCAGCTCGGGGGGGGGGGGGGGCAGACTCCACAGAGCTGAAAAGTGCAGCCCTCTCATTTCAAAAAGGGGCTTCGGTTTTTTAATATTGTATATTAAAGGTATCAAGTCCTGCATTGTCATGTTAAGGTAGCCCCAAACAGTGAATGAAGCCAGCTCGGCTTTAGCTGCTAGCACACTATAGCTTTATAGCACATTCCAAACACATTTCCTGCCTCAAAGAATTCTGTGCACTGTAGTTTGTTCAGGGATGCTGCGAATGGTAGCTCTGTGAGGGGTAAACCACAGTGCCCAGAATTCTTTGAGGGCAAGATTGTTCTTTAAACATGCTTTAAAGGTATAGTGTGTACACAACCTGTGAATGCCGTGTGAACTGACCTTTTCTCCATCGGTGTAGCCAGGATTTTTTCGGGGTGGGGTGGGGTGGCAGGCTTTATGTTAGGGGGAGGAAGAAGCAAGTTATCTGCTTGACACAATTGATCAATTTCTTAAGTATTTTAATTTGTTTACTTGATTGGGGGAGCAGATCCCCCTGTCCCCTGGCTACGCCCATGCCTTCCTCCCTTGTTTGTATTTTCAGTTCCTGTGAAGTCACCCAGAAGTGAGGACCACTAGGAAGGTCTGGATCCGTGCCACCCACTTGGATCCAGGGCTACGTTTTTACCGAGCAACTAAGAGTCTGAATCCAAGCGAGGCTTCCAAGCAAGAATGATTTCCAAGCAAGAAATGCATTTCCACAGCATCATGAGCTAATACTCTAGTGGGGTTGCAAAAGACAGGGGAGTTCAGCAATGGGGAACCAGCTGTGTTTCAGGGAATCTTGCTCACTGATCTCACCAAGGGCCAGGTTCAGTTTCCAAGGAATCCCAGTATTCCCAAAACAATCGTTTGAAAACCACTGATTGCTCCAAAGGTCGCTGTGAACTATGTAATGACGGCTCTGAGAATCCCTTGTAGAAAAGCTATCATTCAACAACAACAACCCTGCTTGCCTGCCTGCAAGCCACCAACCACAAGACCTGCTTTGTCTTGCTGTAAGAGACTGTGAGCTTTCTGAGCTATGATTGTGTTACTGTTGTGAATAACCCTGAAGTAGCACTAAACTTATTTTATTTTTTATACCCCGCCCATCTGGCTGGGTTTCCCCAGCCAATCTATGTGGCTTCCAGAATATATAAAAACATAACAAAACATCAAACATTAAAAACTTCTCAATACTACAGCCTACAGATGTCTTCTAAAAGTTGAGTAGTTCTTCATTTCCTTGACATCTGATGGGAGGGCGTTCCACAGGGAGGGTGCCACTACTGAGAAGGCCCTCTGCCTGGTTCCCTGTAGCTTCACTTCTTGCAGTGAGGGAACTGCCAGAAGACCCTTGGAAGTGGACCCTCAATGTCCGGGCTGAACAATAGCGGTGGAGACTCTTCCTCAGGTATACTGGGCCGAGGTCGTTTAGGGCTTTCAAGGTCAACACCAGCACTTTGAATTGTGCTTAGAAACATACTGGGAGTTAGTAAAGATCCTTTAGGACTGGTGTGATATGGTCCTGGCGGCCACTCCCAGTCACCAGTCTAGCTGCCACATTCTGGATAAGTTGTAGTTTCTGAGTCACCTTCAAAGGTAGCCCCACGTCGAGTGCATTGCAGCAGTCCAAGCGAGATTACCAGAGCAGGTACCATTAACACAAGTTAATGGTAACTTTCCTATTCATCCCAAGGTCTCCTTCAAGAATCATAGAAGGGACTGCTATATTTCCCCCCTCATTACAGGTTGCAGTTGTTCATGTGTACTCCTGTTTGAGGCTTGAAATTTCAGAGGAGAAACACTGTGTACACAAATCTTATTAAACCAGCCCCCCCCCCCCCCGTGCTTGCAGATGCCTTTCCAACCTGACAATTTACCTTTGGCAGCTATTGATTTTGGGATTCTGCATGCATAATAAAGTGCACACGGAGAAGCCTTTGAGCCTTCTTACTTTTCTAAAAAAATATTCTGATCATATTCAGCAATCAGACGAGGCACCTGTAGAGCAATCTCCTCTTCCTCCCCATGTTCTGTTCTTGGGGTTCTCCTGTCCCCCACACAACTAATTTTGAGGGGTGCAGAGCGGACAGAGGGACCCCATTGAGCAAGCAGATGTCCTTGCACAAGGTCTCCTTAGGCAAACCCTGCCCATTGAAATTAATGAACAGGTCTCAATCAAGTCCATTAATTCCAATGGGTTGTTGTTGTTGTTTAGTCGTTCAGTCGTGTCCGACTCTTCGTGACCCCATGGACCAGAGCACGCCAGGCATTCCTGTCCTCCACTGCCTCCCGCAGTTTGGTCAAACTCATGCTGGTAGCTTTGACAACACTGTCCCACCATCTCGTCCTCTGTCGTCCCCTTCGCCTTGTGCCCTCCATCTTTCCCAACATCAGGGTCTTTTCCAGGGAGTCTTCTCTTCTCATGAGGTGGCCAAAGTATTGGAGCCTCAGCTTCACGATCTGTTCTTCCAGTGAGCACTCAGGGCTGATTTCCTGAAGAATGGATGCATTTGATCTTCTTGCAGTCCGGAGTTTCCTCCAGCACCATAATTCGAAAGCGTCAATTCTTCGGCAATCAGCCTTCTTTATGGTCCAGCTCTCACTTCCATACATCACTACTGGGAAAACCATAGCTTTTACTATACGGACCTTTGTTGGCAAGGTGATGTCTCTACTTTTTGTCCAGTGGGTTAACCCTGAGCAAAACTTCATTGAACACCATCTTTTGTCAACTCATCCAAAGAAGTGATTTATATGAGCTCAGTGGCAGAGAAGGTGAAATAAGAAACTGCTTTTAAAAAGCAAGCAACACTGTTTCTTAGGTAGTTCTTATGCTAATGCAGTTCCTAAGTTTAGAAACTTACAACCAGAGCATCTTCTTCTAGTCGCGCAAACAGACAAACCTGTTCAAGGTGGAATAGAACATATAGGTTTCCTTTGGTTAAAATGGGAACAACTGACATATATTCCAATGGCACTATATTTACGAAGGGCAGTCATCCAATTAAAAGGGATGTTGGGGGTGAGGAATTCCAGCACACTGCCTGTATCCCTTGGAGATGGGTAGTTAGCACTTGTCATTGGTGGGCACCAGGGATAGAGAGGTGCAAATTGGCAAGGGTCTCCCTTTGATTCCTGATAACAAAGGCGGGTAACACCTTTGTATGCATTCAGGCAAAATGGAGCACCTCTTTGTGTTGTTCACTTTGCCCTTTCGGAGAAGGAATTTTTAGAAGACACAATATTCGAAAAGAAGCAGAAAACAAAATATGCAGATCAACTGTTAAAACGAATGCTTTGACAAAATCTGGACTCGGCAATGCTGTGCCTTAATTCGCTTTGAATGTGGGAAAAGCTTCTTCACAATAGTTTTAACCGCATAATTTTCATTAAGGATACGGCCGTTGCAAATAAAAAATAAAGATATAGAAAGCTGTTGTTATGCTGATGGCCTACAATTTGATACACATAGAGAGAAAGATTCCACTTTTTAAATCATATGCATAACTGAGTTTCCTCTACCTCAGAGCTTTCCAAACTTTTCGTGTTGAGGACACACTTTTTAGACATATATCATTTCGCAGCACAGTACAGTGGTACCTTGGTTCTCAAATGCCGAAAACCCAGAAGTAAGTGCTCCAGTTTTCAAATGATTTTCAGAAGCCGGACGTCCAATGCGGCTGTCGGCTATTGTTTCCAGGGCACCTGCACCAATCAGAAGCTGCGCCTTGGTTTTCAAACATTTCAGAAGTCAAATGGGCTTCTGGAACAGATTAAGTTTGGTGCTTTTGTTATTGCTATTTATTTTGCATTTTTGCTTTTGAGGATTTTTCGGTTAATTTGTTTTTGTGACTGTGTGGAACCCAGTTCAGCTACTGATTGATTGACTGTGTGACTGCGGAAATGGATAAAAGCCCCCCATCCAAACAATGACTATCATCAGTGCAGCTAAGGAAAAAATAATAATTTTAATTTTTATCATCTACAATACTGTCTTATTTCTTTTATAGTACAGTACATTGATTATTGCTTTCATTTTATGGATTAATGGTCTCGTTAGATAGTAAAATTCATGTTCAATTGCTGTTTTAGGGGTTTTTTTAAAAGTCACGGGGATTCGAACCGCCAACCTTCTGATTGGCAAGTACTAGGCTCTGTGGTTTAACCCACAGCGCCACCCATGTCCCGGAGGTTGAACTACCCCATTATAAAAGATACGGACACATATTGTGCGATACACCTACACATTGCAACTGACACATTAACATGCAGCGGCACAAAGTTTGGAAAGCTCTTCTCTACCTCATTCATTGGAGGACTTCTCACTCTGTCCCTCCACTAACCCCTTTCCTCCCTGCCTTCTGCACCAGCCCTCTGGCGACAGCTAGCAGAGCTCTCATTCCAGCCCCACACCACAGCAGTGGGTGAGAACGGAGGGGGACCAGTGAAGGAGCGGGGCGGGAATGCACACCAGATGCGGTACTGAAAACTATAGGCACTATGTCTCTGGGTAACAATCTAGCAGCCGTGCTTGCAGAACGTTATGAAAAACGTTTGAAACATTTGCAGCTTATCCAATCTGATCATATCACTTGCACATTTTGTGAGTGTGCCCTCCAGGGCTGGATCATTATCAATGTACGATAACACATCTGTTTATTGGCAGCTCGGTGGCTTTAAATCCTGCCCCATCTTATTCGTAACTCCCTGGGCAGCCTTTACTTCTGAATTAAAATGGGGTCCGTGATTAGTGGCGAGTTCTTCTGGAATTCCCTAAAGTGAGAACATCTGCCTTAAGACAACTATTATCATCTGTCTCTACTGAATTCCACCCACTGGAGAGGATTTCACAAAACTTGTCAGCACAACCCCCCCCCCCCCCATAACACAGTCCAAAGACCTCTGGAGACTGTGAGCTGGCTCACACAACTCTTCTATGTGGCAAACGTTGGTTTGAGCAGCTCCCTATGGAGTTCTAGAATGTTCTACTACATAGCAAAACTAGGGTTTACACTGGCATGGCTAAAATACATCATTACTGTGGTAACCAGGGGATTTTTTGAGCAAGAACTCGGGGGAGCTGAGTTCTCTCACCATTTTAAATTTGTTGTTGTTGTCTGGGGGGCTGGAATCCAATGCCTGAGCCAAAAATTCAGCCATATCTGTAATTAATAAAGTTGTGGCCATTTCCAATCGAGATCATTGTCTGCTTGAGTTTAATAATCACATCTTACATTTAGCCACTGCCCAGTGTGGGCCGCTACAAGCAAGCAAGCAAGGAAACAAACTTTGAGGTGAGTTCCCCCACCGTTTCCCCCCAGAAAAAAAGCACTGATTGTATCCAATGTTGTTGTTGCTCACACAACAAATGTCTATTTGTGCAACAGGGCTTTCCCTCTCCTCTCCCCCCCCCCCCCCCGTGCCCCTTCCATGCACCCTCAAAATCTGCTCACAGGTGTTAGGGGACCCTCTAGAACAAATCCTGGGGCACACAGGGAGAAGAGAGAAGAGGAGGTCGCACTGTGTGAATGGGGCTCTATTTATCTGAACTGTTCTACAACTAGCATTTGGTGTCAGTGGAAGGGAAGTTAAATTTGACCCACATTGCAAAATATAACCATTACTTAGCAGGCGGCAGAGGGGCAAAAAAGTATTTTAAATATGTTAGAATAGCACTCATCAGCTACTAAAAAAGATTAACCATCCAAAATATGGTTGGGCATTTCAGGCCCTGGTGCAAATGTCAGACTTTCTCATCTTGGTAGCTCCTGGTCTTCACCACCATTTCCTCTTCCCGTTTTCCTCCAGTGCTGTACAGTACATTGTACAATGTATATTTTCTAGATAAAGAACGGCAAGAACAAATTTTGGGATCATGATATAGGAGTGCTAGGTCTCCTGAGGCTCAGACAGGAGATCGATGGTAGAGGTTTGTAGGGTACTGGTGGAGCCCAGTAGTAACTGGCAGCAGGATGTGACAGCACCCAGTAGACTGGGGAAGGGGGGGACCTGACTGTGACTGTTGAAGGGTGTTGGGTTGTGGGTGAACATATCAGACGACACAGCGATTCTTCAAACAGCTCTTGTTTATTCACAGACCAGGACAGAACTGAACTGAAGGGCTCAGTCAGCCTGCTTATATAGAGCTCCAGTACAACGTTACTGTAACAACTTTCTAAAACTATCCAATCACTGAACGTCACTTTCGATCCCTTATTTGTATAACTATTTACAGTATCCCCCTGCTGGCCCAGGGGGATAGGAATAGGAAAGCAATAGGAAATGCTCTCAAGGCATCTAGACTGTAGTCTGCTTACTTGATTCTGGACCCATGCCTTGAGATTTTACTTCATCTCCTGGAGAATCTGAGAAGGAGGCTGAACCCTTGAGAGATCAGATCCTGAGAATGGCAGACTCCGTGGATTAAGACCAGCGGGGTAAATGAATTAGGCTTCATATCTTGGAAGTGACTCCTTTGCCAAATGTCCAATCCATCCTAAACCTGATGTCTCAATCTGTGACCTTGAAATCCTTACCACAAACACTCCATATTGGAAATAATTGTAGGGCTAGATCTCACATCAATATGGATTTATATAGCACCTCTGTTTGAGTAGGTGTGTGTGTGTGTGTGTGTACTGATATTACAGCATTAACAACTAGTTAATCTGCTGGTGTGAATCAGTGTAGCTCTATTGACATCAATAATTCACACCAGCCGAGGATCTGGTACTAAATTATTAACAACTGGATGTGAAAATAAAACATATTTTGTTACTCTATATATTGAATTATCTTGCATAAATCTTTAATCACCATGAGGATTGGATTTAGAGTTCAGGGAGCAATTAAACCTCTGAGTGAGGAGTAGATGGGAAAACAGAAGATTCAAAATATCAATACAAAGTCTTTTGCTCCAATTCTGCTTGTTCTCTGCTCTAATTCTAGGACAAATTGTCATAGGCAATAATGAGAGTTTGTGAATAATGCCCCATCTTCACAATTTTAGATGGATATTTAATTTCCACGAATTCTTTCTATTCACTAGCAATCTGAAGAGCATTTCGAGCCCTCAACTGAAATGCCAGTTCCAGCCTGCTAAGGAAACACACACAATATAATTAGTAAAAAATTATATTAAAAACAATTTAAAAACTCATCAGAGCAATTACTTCAGTAAATTGCTAGTATTTAGATGGAGCAAATGCATTACAAAGGTCAGGATTCATCAAAGGTCAGCATTACAACCACTGAGAGTTAGTGTAATGTGATGGGGGGAAGTATTTACTGCATGTCCGTGGTTTAAGGGTTCAAATGGGGCCTGAACCACCCCTTCCTTCAGTTGTCTTCCTTGCACCAGCCTTGCCTCCACATCTCCAGTAACGGGGCAATAATACCACGCTTAGATATCACTGAGATTGTGGGGGTAAAATGCTCCGAAGACTCAAAACGTGGCCTATAAATGTTGATTCATGTGATGATGTCACGTTGAAGACCTTTGTGCCAAACTGCTTCAACTCAGAGCATCAAGTTGTGAGTTCAAATGTCGCTCTTGCCACAAACTCACTAGGTGATGATCGTAAGCAAGCAGCAACCATTTATCCTCAGTCCTACTAAAGATCTAAAACTAGGGCCAACTCCAAGTAGCTGCATGAGTCTGAAAATTATTTATTTGCTTATTGAGTGCATTTATATCCCACCTTTTCCTCCTGGGAGCTCAAGGTGGTGCACACGGGACTCCCCACTCCTCCGGATTTAGATGAAGACAGGCCCTAGGCTACTCCACTTGTGAGCCCCTCCCCCCTCACAACTAGAAGAAAATGGAAGAGTGTTATAAACAAACTTGAGTGAAGCCAAGGATGATGACGGGTATTTAAAATTCTGCATTTCACAATTGCTTCTCTAAAGGACATAAGATATTATTGTTAAATACCATGGTGATTTTAAAAAATGCATAAAATTAACACTGAAAACCGCCAGGTCGTCCTCTTATATACCTGCTGGGATTGACAAGGCATCTGACCCTCACCTGAATCTCATTCAACTATTGGGGGAAATAACCAATTAACCAATTAACCAAGAAGGAGGGCAAGTGGGCACCCTATCAAATGACAGGGCAGGAGTTACACAGAGCAGGGCCTTTTCACTGGTGGTGCCCATTGAATGGCTCACTCTTCCCAGACCTGTTCTCTTCTGGCCTGTATTTTGGAGCTTTATAATTTAGGAAGACTTTGGAAGAACTGGTTGACAAGTCTTATCAGTTGCTGATGTATGAGTGGATTTTATTTGCTGCTATTCTGTGCTTCTGGTGCACCAGGGTTTACACCAGCATAACAGAGTTGGCCAGGATGCCAGAAGGGATACAATTTATGAGCTTTCTCCATTATCTGCACAGCAGGGAGTGTTCAGTCAACAGCGCAAAGGCTGAGCTGAAGCATTCCCTGCTGGTTACCTGCTTTCAGCAATAGGGGTCGCTGTTTGGTAGTACCCAATTGGTTAGCTGTCAAATTCTAGAGCTCCCTATTGGTGGCTCTTAGGTTATTCACAAAATACAGTCCATTCATAAAACACAGTGTTCGTTCATAAAGCAGTAACATAAATCTCCATTGCTACATATCGGGTGTATATTTCAGCGGTTGAACGTACAAGTCCGTGTCACAATCTTTCATGGACTACAGTTTTACTTCAACAGATGCATGAAGTGTTCCCTCAAGTTGCATGTGATCGACTCCTGCCTGGAAACCTAAATCCCTACTGTGGAAGGACGTGTCGATCCAGAATTGGCCTTCACACAGCCACTTGTGGACATACCATTAAGACTGTGTTCATGGAAGACAATCTTACCCAGCTGCGAGTGATCACCAAAGAGAAGACATGGATGTCTGTGTTTGTGGAGGGGGGTGGGATAGAGTAGCATTGCAAATAGTAGGGTCAGAAGGAAATTAAATGCAGAAAAGATCTAATGGTAAAAATTATGTTATTAACAGTGTCCATTCACAGACACACACACCCCAAACAGTTGTTGAAATCTAAGTAAAGGATCTTGCTGCAGTGTTTATTTTATTATTATTATTATTATTATTATTATTATTAACTGGCCAGCACACGGGAAAGCAGACTTCCTTTTTAAAAAAAAATGCTTTAAAAAAGAAATATGAGGGGAAAGGTCCTGTAAAACCTCTGAGGAAGCTGTACCCCCAAAGCCTCTCAGTGGATACAGTTCCTGAAAATCAAAGTGTGATTTGTTATCAGTCATACCTCTTTTATGAAATTCTTTCTTTAAAAACATGCAGGAGCTAATCATTCTTTTCTCTCCATAACTTCCGTTATTATGAAAATTATGGCTTTATTCAGGGGGATTTAATGATGTGTAAATTTAAATTAAATAATAGAATATAATCCCTCATATATAGAGGCCACTTTGGCTGTGCAAATTTACTGCACCACAGATACTCCAGAGGATAATGGGTCATTTCTGAAATGGCTATTAACTAGAGATGAATTCTCTGTTATTTATGACTCCTCCGTAATTTCACTCTTTCCTCCTTTTCTCTGATCTTTGCTTTTTCCTATTTCTCGCCTCTTAACTTCTCTTTAGCTAGGGGTGATATTAGGTAATGCCAACATCAAATTACGGCCAACCTCTTCTTTGCTTGTCTAATGCAGATATTTCACGCTAAGAATAATTATTTCAGCTTTATGTCCACAAGCCAACTGCTGCCCTCCACCCCTCCTTTTCTGTGTGAGGTTTTCAGAGATGATTATGGCTCCCTTTAGACTGGGGCAGGCTGAAGTGGGGGTGGAGAGTTGCAGGCATATTCTGCAAGATGTTGTGGATAGTGCAACAGTGGTGGATTTGTATTGGACTGCCCATACAACATTCTGCTTTATTTGTTGTTCTACAATGCTTTGCCAAGATTACCAGCGCATTCATGCTAGCTGGAGGGGTACATTTGCGCTATAGCACAACAAAAGCAGGAGAAAACACATACAGAATAACAAATAAATAGAACAACAATGTGGAAAAACAAAAACTTAATCTGTTCCAGGAGTCTGTTCGTCTCCTGAAATGGTTCGAAAATCAAGGTGCTGCTTCCGATTGGCTGCAGGAGCTTCCTGCGCTCAATCAGGAGCCACGGAAGCCATGTCAGATGTTCAGCTTCCAAAAAAGTTTGCAAACCGGAACACTGGTGGGAGCCAAAACGTCTGTGTAACAAGGCGTTCGACAACCAAGGTATGGCTGTACAGGGCTGCCTTCAGATGTCTTCTAAAGGTTGCATAGTTACTTGTCTCATTGGCTCAGGGGTCGCATAACTCCATACCTTCCAATATTTCTCCACTGAAAATAGAGATGTCCAAAGGAAAAGTGGGACATTCTAGGATAAAATGAGAAGCTGTGAAGGCTTCTGTAAATCCTGGACTGTCTGAAACAATGATTCTTCAACATCAACTTCGTTGGACTAGTCATGTTGTGCGGATGCTTGATGATCGTCTTCCAAAACAACTACTCTATTCCGAATTTAAATTGGAAAACATAATGCTGGTGGTCAACAAAAGAGGTTTAAAGACTGTCTCAAGGCATTTTTTTAAAAAAGTAGTATAAACACCAACAATTGGGAAACACTTGCCTGCGAGTGCTCCAATTGGAGAACAGCCTTTACCAAAGGTATCATGGGCTTTGAAGACACTCGAACTCAGGACGCAAGGGAAAAACATGCTAAGAGGAAGACACGCTTGGCAAACCCTCACCGTGATCAACTCCTGCCCAGAAACTAATGTCCCCACTGTAGAAGGACATGTGGATCCAGAATGGCCTCCACAGTCATTTATGGACTCATTGTTAAAACCGTGTTTATGGAAGACAATCTTACTTGACTACAAGTGATAGAAGAAGAAGAAGAAGAAGAAGAAGAAGAAGAAGAAGAAGAAGAAGAAAAATATGACCACGGTGAGCCGTGAGCCCCAATCTTCATGAATGGACGATGAAAAGGATGCTTGGAGGGGCCCTAAATGTGTTGATGGGGATCCGGGGCCACTTCTGCTGCCAATCTGCTCGTGTGTAAAAATGTTTGACAGGTTCACTTATTTCCTTTTCTATCTGTGCCACCTTCGTAGTGGGAGTGCCTGTTTGTTAGATTGTAAGCCTGGAGGCAGGGACTTCCGTTTAATCTTCTACAGAGCCTGGGTTCTGCCAGAGCTGAGCACATTTTAAGTCCCACAGATTTCAGTGTGGGAGAGATGGGGAGTATAATGTATTGTGACTGCACAACCACCTTTGTTCTCAATACATTTTGGAGTGATTCTGTTGGTACGGGAACAAGTAGTACAAGCAATGCCGGAACTGATAAAATAAAGTCATTGCCTGCTGGCAATGAGAAATTCCTGAGAAATTTCCTTCTCCCCTACCTCAACAGATCTTCTGTATTCAGAGGAAAATGTCTCACAAACAACAAGTACTGGATGGAGAGGCAGGAGATCTGTGTACTATGTGAAGCCCTGTCGCAGGGGGAGCAAACATGGTGCCCACCAGAAGTTGTGAACTACAGCTCCCATCACCCCGATTATCAACTATATTGGATGAGGTTTCTGGGAGTTGTACTCCAAAATATCCAGAATGCACCACATTGGCTGCCTCTGCGCTATTGGCTGCTTGTGCCATGTAACATTTGGTCCCAGCTCATGGTCTGAGGACCCAGGATGCCACCACGTTGCTGATGCTAAGCACCTTCTGGAACTGCTCAGGGCAAGAACACCTTGGAAACACCATGCAAGTTGCCTTGAGTTCCGTGATGGAAGAAATTCAGCATATAAATTTATGAAGCTATTAAATAAGCAACTGTACCTTTTCTGGCCAACTATATTGGTGGTGATGGAAGTGAAAGATGGACCATAAAGAAGGCTGATCGCCGAAGAATTGATGCTTTTGAATTATGGTGCTGGAGGAGACTCTTGAGAGTCCCATGGACTGCAAGAAGATCCAACCTATCCATTCTTAAGGAAATCAGCCCTGAGTGCTCACTGGAAGGACAGATCCTGAAGCTGAGGCTCCAGTACTTTGGCCACCTCATGAGAAGAGAAGACTCCCTGGAAAAGACCCTGATGTTGGGAAAGATGGAGGGCACAAGGAGAAGGGGACGACAGAGGACGAGATGGTTGGACAGTGTTCTCGAAGCGACCAGCATGAGTTTGACCAAACTGCGGGAGGCAGTGGAAGACAGGAGTGCCTGGAGTGCTCCGGTCCAGGGGGTCACGAAGAGTCGGACACGACTAAACGACTAAACAACAACAACATATTGGTGGCACCAAACAGCAGAACAATGGCTCCCTCTTTAGGTGTGCTGGCACAGTGGTAAAGGGAGGAAAGTGTTTGGGTTTGGCTACTAGAAATCCGTTGTCCCTCGCAGCCAGAATTGTAGAAAATCTGGGGATCCTTAGACGACAATTAGCACATCCGTGGGGAACCTCTGGCCCACCAGGCCTCCCCATTTGGCCCACCATGGCATTTTGGCCAAGCCCCGCCCCGCTGCCCATCACCTGATGCTGTGTGTAGGGGACAGGTAAAGCCACAGCCACAAATAGCGCAAATTCACCCTGCAGCTGCAAAGTCTAATACGGTATTATTTGATTGCACCTCTGCCTGTATTAACAAGGTGTCTGCAGCAAATTGTAACCACTGTTGGAAACAGAACCCTAGATTAGATTGACTTTCATCTGATTCACAAATTATTATTAACACGTATAAAGCGCCTAAAATTGTGCAAATATTGAAAGACAAGACAGCCACTGCCTGGGGTGCGGGCTCGTAAAATAATGGGCATGTTACAAATGGAGAAGTGAATGTACTATTTGTACATTTCTCCTGAATCTTGCAGCCAGTCTGCAACTCCATTTCAAAGCTCCGTTCTTATCTTTCAAATAAGAAGAAAAGCCACCCAGGCTATGGTTTTGTGGTTATATATAAAACTATTGGAAAACAGAGTTTTCTGCTCCTGTTTTCTACATCCTTCAAATAACCTTAAACAAGATGCATAATTTGCATCCTACCCCAAATGAGTGAGACTTATTGCTTTTAAAATTAATAAATTAAAACTATTAATGTTGAAATCTTTTTTCTCCCTGCTGTCTCCGTGGTCCAATCTGCAGCTACATAAATAGCATTAAATGCTTGTGTGCTGCATAAAATTTGTTTTAATGGACATTAAGAGAAAACATTAATAACACTAATTAACATGGGCATAATATAAAGTATTACATATATAAATTGACTACTATAACAACATTTACTGCATCCTTATCAACAGTATTTCAGGATGCAAATGGAATAAAATGCAGTGTGATTGCTGACACCTGATTCCAACAGTTCATTACAGAATCATAAGTACTATCCATATAAAGTTCCTCTTGAAGCTACGTGTTGTATTGTATGTTCCATTTAAATAAAAAAATCAAAAAATCCAGTTTTGAAGTGTTCTGCCCAACGCCTTGATTCTATTGGTATCCCAACAAAAGCCCACACCTCCATTTCAGGAAACATCGTGCAAAACTGGGCAACGTTATTTTCAGAGGTGTCAAAATCAGTGTAATTTGGAACAGTCCAGTCTGCCATCCATATTCAAAATGGCATTGGTTGGTATCCAGGCATAAACCCAAACCCACTCCTCACTCTCAGGAACCATCACAACTGGGTGACAGTATGGAACTTTCATGCCTAATTGGGCAATGAAATCTCCAGAGGTGTCTGAATTGGTAGTTTTTCGTGGTTTGGTCTGCCATCTGGATTCAAAATGGCATCTGACCGGATCCAAATAGAGACCCAAAGCAGCTCCTCACTGCTGGTTACAGTCATGCCAAACTGGGCAACCATATCTCCAGAGGGTTCTGAATCAGTGCAGTTTGGAACATTTCAGTCTGCCATCTTGGTTCAAAACACTACCCAGCACCCAAACATAGACTAAAAATGGCTCCTCTATCTCAGGAACCGTCACTCCAAATTGGGCAAAAACATCTCAAGGAGTGACTGAACACATACAGGACAAGATGGAGAAACAAACCACTTTCCAAAACATCAGGTGGAGAAGGCAGAGCCAAGTGTCTTAAGATCTTAGTAGACTACAGTTCCCAAGATTCTTTGGGGGGCAACCTAGGAAGTTACATCCTTGCAAACTGATATAAGTTTTTATTGTAGATAACGTCAACAGCTAAAAATGATCTAAGCCTGTAGGAAAGCTTGTCTAGAAGAAAAGAAGGTGATATTTTCAGAGGTTGTTTTGTGTTTATTTTTCTGCTTGTTCCTTTCTTCATGGTGTTGTTGTTGCCCCTTTTGCCTGGTGGCTTCTGATCACTCCCTTTGCCTACTTGTTTTTCAAATAAATATCTCTACACCAACATGAAAATATATATGAAAAGACTGAGAGCTCTCCTCCCTGCCTTGTGTCATTACTTGATTCTGGTTCCAGCGATTGAGGGGAACCCCAGGGGTGAGAACTGACACATCATGGATGCAAAACCACGAGCCACCATGTGAGGAAGGGAGAGAATGAAGGATGGAAAGAGGTTTGGCACTTGAAGGAGGACTAAAATTGAATCCAACACTGGCGGTTATGAGGTGTGTAAATTGCTCTCTTGACAAGTTTACTCCCAGCCTGTGTTTATCTGAGCACATGGTAAATTCAGCAAATGGACCTGTGTGTTCAAACAAGATCGAAGCACTTTATCAACCCATTTAATGCTTTTGCAGCATTGTCATGGGTTTCGTGACTTACAGCGCAAACCGAATCATGCCTACTGGTTTACTCCCAGGTAAAGCTTACTCCCAGGTAAGTGGCGAGGGCTGGAAGACAAGCTTTGTGTGGGTCTTGAAACTTTGGAAATCCCAGTTTGCAGGTGTTGGGTAGTGGACAGTGCAGTGGGGCAGCTGCACTCACATGACCTCCCGACAGCTGTGTCGCTGTTGCTTATGGGGAGGGAGACAGCGAGTGGCAAAATGAGGGGGGGGGGGACTTCTGTGCTGTGCACACTTGCTAGCAGGAATGCCATATTGGCTCTGTCACTGTGTCTACACCACACCAAGCTCCCTGCCACTTCATCTCTGCCATGGGAGCATATTCACCCAGTGCTTTTCCAGCTGCACTGGCTCCTGGTGGAGTACAGGGTCAGATTTAAGGTGCTGGTTTTGACCTTTAAAGCCCTTCATGGCCTAGGACCCTTGTACAGGGTGCAGGCAGGAACAGGCTACCAACAATGTTGCTCCCACAACCTGGGACTGGGCTGACTGGCCTTTATCTCCTCTGAGGCCAGGGGCGATCCCGGCCCACAGGTGACTTGCCCCTTCTGGCCTTAAGGTGAGCACTCCTCCTGTGGGAACTTAGTTCCCTCCGCCTCTCTGCCCTGAGCCTCTGCAGCTCAGGAGAGGCTGGAGGGTTACCGGACCCAGAGGCAACCTCAGCTTCCCCTGATGGGGCTGAGAGTGGAGCACCTGCAGGCAATGGGTCCTCCATCACCTCAGGAGCCAGAGCAGACTCAGCTGGTGCCTGCACCTGAGGATCCTGCACAGGTGAGGACCCTTCAGGCTCAGGCCCCAGCCCTGGCTCAACTGGTTCTGGAGGCGGGGACTCCTGTGCAGGCTGTGATTCCTCAGGTTCAGCCTCTGAGTCCGAATCCCAGGCCATCACACCTATATTCTGCCTGCAGCTATAGCTGAATCTTCAGCTAGAGGCACGACTGCTTCTCTGCACGGTGGTGTGACTTGACCCCCCCCCCCGCCAACAGCATTAATGTTTAGTGTAAAACAGGACTGCCACCCAGTCAGGCAGAGGCTGAGCTCTCACAACTGTTTCCATCTCCCTTTTTTCAGGAGCAAGAACTGCGGAAGGAAGCAAATGAGCTTCCTGCTTAATCTATTAAGTTGTTTTTTTGTTGTACATAACAAACACCCCCACATTACTAAGGTGCACCAGCACAATCTGACAGGAAGAGTTGGCCCCCCCATGTAAACGGCAGGCCTTGGAGCTGAGTGGATGGAAGATGTTGGAGGAAATCCTCTAGCACGCAGGGGCTGCCAGTGTGCAGCTGGCTGTCATTTTCTCTGTATCTGGTGTCTGTTTATACATCAATAAATAGAAGTTGCTTGCAGAACAGCATTCACAGTAGCATAGCTGGGGTCCCCCCCCCACTCTTTACAACACATTCTGCCGAAGTGTGAAGTTGTCCAATCCTCTTCTGTAGAGTTTTAGCTGAAACTTTAAACTACGCCGGTGTAAGATTGCAGAGAATGGCACGCAGGCAGCTGGCAGAGAAAGATGATGCGGGGACCTGGGGACCTTCAGCTGTTTCCATCTTGACCTCAGCTGAATGGGGATGGCTATGGCAAATCTCTCCCCCCCCCCCCGCAGAACCCAGTACCCAACTTTTTCTTTCTTTTGTGACAAAGTGAACAAATGCTCTCCCAAAATTCTATCACTTTCCCCCAACATTCCACCCATTGTGCTCCAGTGGGTGATAGGGGAGGGCTACAGAGACAAAGGAGTGGTACAGATAGGGTCAGGTTCAGTTCTCATAGACTCATTCTGTAGAGGTGAAGAAGGAAAGGGCAGGGGAGAAGAATGAGTCTTCCTGCTTGCCTCACATGTCAAATTTGACAGAACTTTAGCTCTCTGGGTGCATCTGTCTATCTATCTATCATCTCTCCCTCTCTCTCCCATCTATCTCTATCATCTATCTATCTATCTATCTATCATCTATCTATCTATCTATCTATCTATCTATCTATCATCTATCTATCTATATCTATCTATCTATCTATCTATCTATCTATCTATCTATCTATCTATCTATCATCTATCTATCATCTATCTATCTATCTATCAATCATCTATCATCTATCTATCTATCTATCTATCTATCATCTGTCTATCTATCTATCTATCTACAGTGGTACCTCGGGTTACATACGCTTCAGGTTACAGACTCCGCTAACCCAGAAATAGTGCTTCAGGTTAAGAACTTTGCTTCAGCATGAGAACAGAAATTGTGCTCCGGCGGCGCGGCAGTAGCAGGAGGCCCCATTAGCTAAAGTGGTGCTTCAGGTTAAGAACAGTTTCAGGTTAAGTACAGACCTCCGGAACGAATTAAGTACTTAACCCAAGGTACCACTCTATTTATCTATCTATCCTATCTATCTATCTATCTATCTATCTATCTATCTATCTATCATCTATCTCTATCTATCTATCTATCTATCTATCTATCTATCTATCTATCTATCATCTATCTATCTATCTATCTATCTATCTATCTATCTATCTATCTATCATCTCATACCTTTCAACATTTCTCTGATGAAAGAATGGGCGTTCTATTCCACAACAACAACCAGAATAAGAATTTTATTATTTATACCCCACAACTCCTTGGCTCGGGGGTCACATAACTTCATACCCTCCAACATTTCTCCAATGAAAATAGGGATGTCCTAAGGAAAAGAGGACTTTCTGGGATCAAATCAGAAACCAGAACGGCTTCTGTAAATCTGGGACTGTCCTTGGAAAATAGGGACCCGTGGAGGGTTTGAGCTTCCCGGAGACATTTGGTTGGCCACTCAATGGCCTTTAGTCTGATCCAGCAGCCTGCTTTTCCTACATTCTTATTTGCCTTTTCATGAATCAGCCCATTCATTACATTTTTCCTGTGTGCAAAGACAAGATCCCAAAGAGGAACAAATGATTTCTGAGTGTGTGAATAAGCCCTTGGAGAATATGCTACCTCGCTGCCCTGTTTGTGTGGTTCTTTCTTTTGATTTCATATAAAAAATGGGAAGATGGGGGAGAGCAATATTTGGATTTCCTAGCATCTCATTTACAGGCTCCAGAAAGAGCCACTACATTAAGTAACAATTATAGAAGGAGTCCCAAATTGAAGTTGAGTTGTCTAGAGCACTGTCTAAAAAATTGCATTTTGCATGCATTAAATGGAATTGTCAAAACGTTGTAATATTGTGGAACTGACTTGGCTTATCAATGGCACTTTTATGAGTAGAGGATCAGGAATCTGGGAAACAGGAGTATTTTGCACTGGCTTGATGGTGCATAAATCAGTAGCGCTAATAATGGTTCATAAATGTCTCCCATAGCTGGGCCACGGGGTGGAGACAATTCAGGTAAATTGTATTCCTTTTGGCCAGTTCTCCAAGGAAGAAAGTCCTCCACTACAATGCGGACAATCAAGGATCTTGTTCCAAACGTCTATGCAAATGTATTCCCGAGGTGTGATAAAAATGGTAAGATACTTTTTCTGAATGTAACATTTAAATACAGGAATGCTGCAGCTGCTGACTAGCCCTTGATTTGTACCAGCTAAGAACTAATTATTTTAAAAATAAAATCTCGGTTGACGTCATCTTTCTTGCTTTCTCTCCTAGATCTTCAAACGCTTGTTCTTCTTTCACCCCTGGACAAAGCGTGTTCTCCTTCATGGAGAGCACGTGTTGCGGTGGGGGCCGCCAGGACACTCCAAAGTTGTGGGGCAGGCTAATTGATCATTGGTCACTGATGCGATTGGGGCTTCCCTTGTTGTTGGGAAGAAGTTAATGTTGCCATTTGTTGGTTGACAGCCAGAAATGCTAAAACTCCCTGCACGAGGCATAGAGCTTTCTTTTTTTGCCCCGTGCATCGGATTGCCCGTCCCCCCCTCCCTAGAATTAGGGTTGTTCGCTTTGACCTTGCTATGCCTGTCATGGGGTCGTCTGCTCTTGGGGCAGGGGCCCGGTAGGAATTTTGTCCATCTGGCTGATTGGCTGGGGCCATTTGGTTTTTGCCTACTGCGTAGCAAATTGTCACAACTTGTAAGGTTGCGGTTAGGCATTGGTTTATGGTTTGGTTGGTTGAGGGGCAGTGGTTGAGTGCCTGCCCTTCTAATGCTGCTGCAAGGGATTCCGTTAAAGGAATCGGGAGCTAACTATTGCTTGTCCACTCTGTCAAGGGGGCTCCGGCCATAGCAATGAGCTCCTGGTTGCATTTGGGGTGAGGGCAGGTTCCCTGCTCCGTCGCTAGCCCCAAGTGTATTCCCCTTTTCTGACTTTCGCATTGTGCAGAATGTCAGTCTGTCCCCCATGGTGGGGGCAGATAGTCACAACCAATGCCTAAGCAACCACTCACAAATTTGTATTTTAATAAAGTTGTGGCCAAAATTATGCCAAAAAGTCTTAAACAAAAAATTCTGTGTGATGTGTGAGTTATTGGGGTGGCCCTGGGGACCTCGACACGCAACTTCCCTTTACCTTAAAACAAAACACCATCGAACACTAGCAGACTACTCCGTGCTCTTAAGGACCACATTTAAAACAACCCCCCAAAGAATCTTGGGAACTGTAGTTTACTTACCATAGAGCTACAAGTCACATAACCCTTAACGCACTACAGTTCCCAGGATTCTTTGCAGAGGCGGAATGTACTTTAAATGCATGGTGCACATGTAGTCATATATTCAAATGTCAGCCTCATTCTCTCTGTCACCTCCCTTCTTCTCTCCCTTCCTTCTCTCCTTCCTTCCATCTTTCCTCCAGGACCACATCCATTTTATTCTTGCAACCACCCTGTGAGGCAGGTTAGGCTAAAAGACAGTGATTGGCCTGAGATCACTTAGTGAGCTTCATAACTGAGTGGGGATTCGAACCCCGGTCTCCCAGGTCTTAGTCCAACACTCTAACCACTACTCCACACTGGCTCTCTTGCTTCTTGTTCATTTCAAAGGGGCCATTCTAGTTCCTCCATGGTGTTTTTGGTGCTTGCAGACTGCAGCAGACAGATGTCCACTAGCTGCACACCTGTCCCTTGTCAAAACCACTTTTTCGGACTTACCCATAGAATGAATATTTAAGTAATTCTGGGCCATGTAAACAGCTGGCAGGGTCTACAATATGGAACAGACCTGCTCCTTTAAAACCATGATGAAATAGCTAATCTGACACCATGCCTAGAAGACACACAGCTCTCAAGTGTGAGAAGAAATGATTGATCAGTACACCAACCGAGCACCTGGCTGGGAGCACATAATCCAGGTCTAGGAAAGAGATGAGTGGGTGTTGTTGGTTTTTTCCAGAGGGCTGTAGAAGGAACAGTCTATTTGTTTGTTGCACGAGGAGTGGGTGGCAGGGAGGGTAACAAAGCAGGAACCAAATGGATTGGCCATCTGTCGTGGAGCCTCTCAGCTCCTGCCGCTCTCTCCGCGCACACTTGAGAGCCTGCAGCTGTCTCTTTGCCTCCTCAGCTCCCCAGAGGTAAGAGGAGGCTGGTGGCATTTTTTTCTTCCTTGCAGAAATAGTACAAATTTACGTGTACGAATTGCTGTGATGGGTAAGGAGAGACTTAAAGAAAGAAGAAGAATCCTAGGATAAAAAGATATGAGCCAGACTAACCTTGGTCTAGGGTCAACTGTACAGGACTCCTCAACAGCTCCGTGAGCAGGGCAGTATTCAAGAGGTTACTCTTGGCGAGTCTCCTGCATGAAAGCAATGAGAAGAAATAACAACAACAACAACAACAACAACAATAATAATTTATTATTTATACCCTGCCCATCTGGCTGGGTTTCCCCAGCAACTCTGGGTGGCTTCCAACAGAATATTAAAATACAAAACCTATTAAACATTAAAAGCTTCCCTAAACAAGGCTGCCTTCAGATGTCTTCTAAAACTCTGGTAGTTATTTTTCTCTTTGACATCTGGTGGGAGGGCGTTCCACAGGGCGGCGCCACCACTGAGAAGGCCCTCTGCCTGGTTCCCTGTAACTTGGCTTCTCGCAGTGAGGGAACTGCCAGAAGGCCCTCAGCGCTGGACCTCAGTGTCCGGGCAGAACGATGGAGGTGGAGATGCTCCTTCAGGTATAAATAGCTTATGAAGGGGAACATAAGAGTCCTTCCTGATCAGCTCAGAGCTCTAACCCACAGCCTGCAGAGCCCATGGGAAGGATGAAGAACCTGCTGCCCCCTGGCTGTTGGAGGGCTACAACCTCCATCATCCCTGACTGATGCTGGCTGGGGCTGGTGAGAGCTGGAGTTCACCAACATCTGGCCACAGGGTTAGGGTGAATGCGTTGCCCCTGCAAAAAGAGGACATAGCAGAATACCAATCTGCATAAACTTTGTGTATGGCTGTTTATATGCATAGAATAAATTAAGAAGCAACTGTTAGAAAGACGATACATCTCACTGCAGCGAGAAAGATGCCGGTGGACTTATTCGCCTGTTAGTGGTTACCAGGTGCTGCTAACCACTGATGGGCAACTTCAAGGGTCCTCCTCTCCCTTTGTATGGTTCCTACTTCAACTGGAGAGTCCTCAAAGAGAGGAAACTTTCAAATGGAGGGCAGTCCTCTGGTAACCTAGTAGCTCAGTGGGTAGAGCATGGACCTCTTAACATGCTCTCCCTACCACTCAGGCTCTCCACAGGCCCTCCATCCTTGCTGAAGACTGTGGGCCAAACAACATGGGATGCTAAACACATCACTTGGAGTTTCTTGTATCTATTGATTGTTTCCCTTTAAATCCCATCCACTGGGTGTCCTAGTCAGGATCAGGACCATGGCACACATGAAGGGGGTGGGCTCTTTCTACCCCCTCCTCACTTAATCTCAAGTGGAGATTTGAACCCTGGTCTCCCAGGCTGTAGACCAACACTCTAACCACTACACCACACTGGGTCTCAGATTGATCGATAGATAACAGGCCCTACAATTGCCCCTATTTTCCAGGGACAGTCCCCAATTTACAGAAGTTGTCCTGGTTTCTGATTTGATCCCAGAATGTCCTGCTTTTCCTTAGGATGTCTTCTTTTTTAATGTTTAATGTTGTATTATGTTTTTATAATATGTTGGAAGCTGCCCAGAGTGGCTGGGGCAACCCAGTCAGATGGGAGGGGTATAACAATGACAATAGTAATATGGAATAGGACATCCCTATTTTAATCGGATAAACGTTGAAGGCTATGGAGATGTAAGTGCTGTCAAATCACTTGGAAACAGTGGCTGCAATGCTGTTGAAGTTCAACACAGGTGTAAAGCTCATGTGCTCCTGATTGCTCCTTGGCAGCCATGGCTTTACCTGTCTCACACACAGAATATTGAGGGTTCCCGGCCCCCTCTTTGAAAATTGAAATCTCTTACCACCCAGATAAGAAACAGTGCTGCATGCAATGAATACAGAATGGAAAGGGAAATGATGCTTTCTTGCACCCCTATTGGGGGCATTTCATTAAAGCGTGTCCTCCTTCATGGAGAGCACGTGTTGCGGTGGGGGCCGCCAGGACACTCCAAAAGTTGGGGGCGGGCTAATTGTTCATTGGCCACTTATGCGATTGGGGCTTCCCTTGTTGTTGGGAAGAAGTTAATGTTGCCATTTGTTGATTGACAGCCAGAAATGCTAAAACTCCTTGCACAAGGCTAGGCCTTCCTCTTTTCGACCGTGCATCAGATTGCCCGTCCCCCCTTCCCTAGAATTAGGGTTGTTCGCTTTGACCTTGCTATGCCTGTCATGGGGTCGTCTGCCCTTGGGGCAGAGGCTTGGTAGGAATTTTGTCCATCTGGCTGATTGGCTGGGGCCATTTGGTTTTTGCCTACTGCGTAGCAAATCGTCACAACTTGTAAGGTTGCGGTTAGGCATTGGCTTATGGTTTGGTTGGTTGAGGGGAAGTGGTTGAGTGCCTGCCATTGGTAGGTTGAGTGCCTGCCCCTCTAATGCTGCTGCGGCAAGGGATTCCGTTAAAGGAATTGGGGGCTAACTATTGCTTGTCCACTCTGTCAAGGGGGCTCGGGCCATAGCAATGAGCTCCTGGTTGCATTTGGGGTGAGGGCAGGTTCCCTGCTCCGCGTAACCCCCAAGTGTATTCCCCTATTCTGACTTTCGCATCGTGCGGAATGTCAGTCTGTCCCCCATGGTGGGGGCAGATAGTCGCAACCAATGCCTAAGCAACCACTCACAAATATGTATTTCAATAAAGTTGTGGCCAAAATTATGCCAAAAACCTTAAACAACAAATTCTGTGTGATGTGTGAGTTATTGGGGTGGCCCTGGGGACCTTGACAGGCAAAGGACTAATGTGTGCAAATGAAGAAGCGGAGGGAGAGGCCAGGTGTTCTCTATGAAAAGATGGTAACTGGTTTTGCGTGTTCAGACCCAGAAACCTCTCCCCTAAAATAAATTCACACATGACTCAAATTTTGGTTTGGTTTTTGGCAGAATTTAGGCCACAACTTTACTGATTACAAAAAGTGACTGGTTGCATAAGCTCTGGTTCAACTAGCTCCCTGCCATACAGGTAGCGCTGACCCAGGGCACCAGCATAGGTCAGCCAAGGGTGAATACCCAGATGATCAGAAAGCTGGGAACGGGCTAACTCCGCCACCCAAATGTCCCCCTGGACTCAGGCACGGGCACAACCCCCTCACAGCGGTTGACCAAACTATTGAGTCCCTGGATTCCTTTAATGGAATACCCTTCACACAGGGATGGCGAGAGCGTTCTCCCATCCCTATCACCTGAACCAAAGCCTATCCACAACCTTACAAGTTGTGGCGATTTGCTACACGGCAGGCAAAACCCAAATGGCACCTGCCGATCAGCCAAGTGGGGAAAATTCCTGCCATGCCCCTGTCCCAACGACAGATGACACACGACGGCATAACAAGGCCAAGTGCAACAAGCTTTAAAAGTAGGGAGAGGTGGTGTTCCGAATTCACGCGCCGAAAAAGGAAGCTCTGGGTCACGTGCATGGGCATAAACAGGTCCCTCAAACTATTTGGACTGCGTTCCATTGGCCAGATTGTACCCAGCTTTGAGGGACCTACCAAACGGGTGTTGTGGCTGACCAATTATATCCACCAACAACACAGGTTGTCGGTTGTCCAGGTCTCACCCCAATACGTGCCCTCTTTAAGGGAAGACCCGATTTGTAGTGACTGCTTTCTTCGCTCTTAGCAATTCTTCTCCAATACAGTGTGCTTAAAAGCATGTTCCAAGCATACAGCTAAGCTACCTGTTCCAGTGCATCTTTTGTCACACGGCACATAACCAATTCCACTGGGTCTTTCTTATTATTAAGTGCTATAGACTTTGTAATAGAAATATAGACTTTGATGCACAAATTCTGTTCTATCAACAAGAGACTCAAAATCTATAGCATGCTAGACACATCGGATCTCTGCTACAAGGAAAATATGAGTATTGACATTTCATTTAGTGACCATCACAATTTTTAAAAATCAATACTCTAACTGGCTGATTGCTACTCATCATTGACTGGAACCAAATTCGGCCCAGGTATAAACAGCTGCAGCTCCATTTGAATCGAAATCAATGACATTTCTCTAGTTTATATATCAGTGCATTCCACTGTATTGCTTAATTTGGCTGTTTTCCCTAGTAAATTACCCACAGTCACTTGCATGTCAGAAGCTGCAAAACTGGGGGGAATTTTGCAAGCGTCTGAGTTAGCCAGCCGTCTGTGTGATACCTATGTCCTTTTCGGTTAATTCATAGTTTATATAAATACTTTCACGGTTATTTATTGATTTAGTGTACAACAATTTCCTGTACATTTTCCTCTTCTTTCCTTCCTGACTCTAACCTCTCACAAACTAAAGTATGTGATACTCATTTGCAGGAATGGCGTCCCTGAAGGGCCAGGCTAACTGGAAAAATCACACACACAGACACACACAGACATAGACACACACACACACACACACACAGCATGCACAATATCTGATCTCCACCCTAAACCTTATAGCAACATGGTCAACAGCAAGGGGCACTTGCACCCAACTCCCCCAAGTCCATTTTTGTGTTTGCAGCCTCTACCCATCATCCCATCACCTTGCCAACAAAGGTCCGTACGTTTAAAGCTATGGTTTTCCCAGCAGTGATGTATGGAAGTGAGAGCTGGACCACAAAGAAGGCTGATCGCCGAAGAATGGATGCTTTTGAATTCTGGTGCTGGAGGAGACTCTTGAGAGTCCCATGGACTGCAAGAAGATCAAACCTGTCCATTCTTAAAGACATCAGCCCTGAGTGCTCACTGGAAGGACAGATCCTGAAGCTGAGGCTCCAAGACTTTGGCCACCTCATGAGAAGAGAAGACTCCCTGGAAAAGACCCTGGTGCTGGGAAAGATGGAGGGCAGAAGGAGAAGGGGATGACAGAGGACGAGATGGTGGGACAGTGTTCTCGAAGCTACCAGCAAGAGTTTGACCAAACTGCGGGAGGCAGCGGAAGACAGGAGTGTCTGGCGTGCTCTGGTCCAGGGGGTCACGAAGAGTCGGACACGACTAAATGACAAACAACAACAACAACCCATCATTCCATTTACTGGTACAGCGGAAGGGAGCTGATGCCCATATCCAACACAGAGTTCCTGATATGGTTAAGCCCATTTAAATCAATGGGATCTCTTGCCCTTGTGTGCTGCCTGCAGTCTTCCCACACCTATCTGATAGATCAGATAGGTCTTCGGTCTGATCCAGCAGGGCTTTTCTATGCTGTTATGTGTAGCTTTGCATGATGAGGTGCAGCATTTCCTGAAAGTCCTGCCCTCTGTTCTGTCTAGTAGTCACCGTGTTGTGCCTGGCACATTGTTCTACTGAGCCCTGTGGGCAGGTCTGTCTTTATTCTGCACTAAAATAATGCAATAAAATTCTGTACCCAGGCAACCCAAATTCTGTGCCAAATCCTGCAACCTGTACAAAATATGCAAATGAAGCATGTGCTGTGATTGTACTCACTTGCATAATTTATTCATGTTTTGCTTGTCGGGGGAAGGGACAAGGATCAAACCTTTTGATCACTAAAAAGGTTAATTGGGCAGCAGATTTATAAAAGGTATTTTCTTTTAACTCAGTTACTTATTAAAAAGTAAAAGTGGCAGCATGCGTTCACTTTCTCTCTCGCACAGGAGGAACTGTCTCAGAAGATCATCTGGAACCCATTCAGGCATAATCTAAAAACAACGTACCGTATGTTTTTTCTTCAGCATGATTATTTTTAACCAATTAAATTAAAAGCCATACAATTTATCTATTATTTTTCTGTTTCTCTATTACTGCAGCCCCTTACCTCCAACATTTATTCCAATGAATAGGAAGTCCTATATAATAATAATAATGTCATAATAATGATGATGATGATATCCTGCCCATCTGACTGGGTTGCCCTAGCCACTTTGGGTGCCTTCCAACATATAAAAACACAATAAAAAATTCAACACTAAAAAAAATCCCTATACAGGGCTGCCTTCAGATGTCTTCTAAACGTTGTATACAGTACAGTGGTACCTCTAGATCCGAACGGGATCTGTTCCGGAGCCCTGTTCGCATCTAGAAGCAAATGTAACTAGCGACGGCACATCTGCGCATGCACATGTTGCTTTTCACTGCTTCTGTGGATGCGCGTGACGTTATTTTGAGCGTCTGCGCATGCGCAAGCGGTGAAACCCGGAAGTAACACGCTCCGTTACTTCCTGGTTGCCGCGGAGCGCAACTCGAATGCGCTCATCCCGAAGCACATTCAACCTGAGGTATGACTGTAGTTACTTATCTCCTTGGCTCGGGGTATCACATAACTCCATACCTCCAGCATATCTCTGGTGAAAATAAGGATGTAAAAAATAGGCATCATCCATATAACTTCATATCAGCTTCTTTAAGACAATGGCCACAGAATCAATGGGGTCTTTTCTTTCTGAACAGGTCTGCTGAGGGGAGATGGAGTAGGGCGACAGCAAAGATCAGGCTAGGAAACATCTGCAAGAGATGTTTTTCTGCATATAAAAAAACCCTGGATGGAATTCTTCAAACTTTGAGCTACTTATCTATGCCTGGCAACAACACTTCTAAAGTACAAAAGAAAATTCACACCACTGACATTTAAATCTATTCCATAACAGTGTTTTAATAATTAACACCTTATTTTTCTATGAAAATGGCTGTCATGGTCCAACAAGAATATTTCTGCAAATGGGTAACCTATGGGGGCATCTGACAGCACAGCGCTGTGAAAAATTGCAGCTGGTACAATTTAAATAATTTACTCTGCGGATTCTTTTAGTAAAATAATTCCCTTTTTCACAATCTACAAAAACATTTGCATCATTAGAAAATTTCAGTGGGCTGATTTGATTGCAAATTACTTACTTCCAGAGTTTTGGGCTTAGTTTACTTCCCTCAGTTTTGTTTAGCTGCTTTTTATTTGGCTGAAGATTTGTAACCCAACAACTAAAAAATGCAGAACTTTTGCTTCAAAGAGAAATAGCAAAATTGGATTAGCCTCACTTTTTGATTACCTTCCTTTGATGGACGCTAGTTTAATTTACAGGGCAACATAAATTTACATGGGGGCAGTTCTGATCCACCTCACTCCCCTGGTATCTTTCCTAGATGAATTACCGTTTCTATTTTCTCTCCATTTTGCATTTAGGGAAAGTTTTAGGAAGCCTTTCAAAAAAATAACTAGTGCACATACTTCGGCCGACTCCACACCTCCAGCTTTTTAGAAGATACTGTGTGTGATACTCCTTTATTCTAGTGTACATAAAATGGAATACATGTGAACGTATGCAAAATGCCCGTACACTGCTTGCAGCAGTCCCTCATTGCTCAGGACAAAACTACACCATAAATTCAAACCAATCAATGCACATTTAAAGCACAGGGCTTCTTCCAAAGAATCTTGGGAAGTGTAGTTTCTAAGCGTGCTGGGAACTGTAGCTCAGAGGGGTAAAATTCAGTTCTCAGCATTCTTTGGGTGTAAGCCATGCACTTTGAATGTGTGTTGAATGTGCTTTAAATGCATTGTGTAGATATGCCCTAAAAGGCAAAGCCAAGGCTCCCAAGTCCTTATTTGCTTATATATATATTCATTCATATCAGTGATGCGGGTGGCACTGTGGGTTAAACCACAGAGCCTAGGACTTGCCGATCAGAAGGTTGGCGGTTCGAATCCCTGCGATGGGGTGAGCTCCCGTTACTCGGTCCCAGCTCCTGCCAACCTAGCAGTTCCAAAGCACCTCAAAGTGCAAGTAGATAAATAGGTATCGCTCCGGCGGGAAGGTAAACAGCGTTTCTGTGCGCTGCTCTGGTTTGCCAGAAGCGGTTTAGTCATGCTGGCCACATGACCCAGAAGCTGTACGCTGGCTCCCTCAGCCAATAAAGTGAGATGAGCGCCGCAACCCCAGAGTCGTCCCTTTACCTTTACCTTTATATTCATTCATTCATTCATTCATTCATTCATTCATTTAGTAGAAGAGTTTGGATTTGATATCCTGCTTTATCACTACCCTAAGGAGTCTCAAAGTGGCTAACAATCTCCTTTCCTTTTCTCCCCCACAACAAACACTCTGTGAGGTGAGTGGGGCTGAGAGACTAGCCCAAGTGTGACTAGCCCAAGGTCACCCAGCAGCTGAATGTGAAGGAGCGGGGAATCGAACCTGGTTCACCAGATTACGAGTCCACTGCTCTTAACCACCACACCACACTGGCTCTCACGCTGTTCCAACCTTTTGATCAAATAATCCTCAATGCAATTTACAGTAGTTTGTGATAATATACAGAAGGGTAGCTGTGTTCCTGTAAATATAAAGAGCCTTGGAGGACCTTAAAATTACTTAAATGGTAAATTTCCAAATCCGTATCAGGGCAATACCTCTACCAAGTCAATCAAAATATCACAAAATAGTGCACAACCTTTCATGTTTTGCAGAACTCTTCACCAGGCTAAGCAAAGCAAAAGAGGTGGAACTTGGCCGGTGGCAGTGCTATGAATCTGCGTTTCGTAAGAATCATAGGCTGTGTACGGACTGTAAATCTAAAGGACATTCAAAGCAACCCCCCTCAAAGAATTCTGGGTGTTGTAGTTTACCCTCAGACTTACAATTCCCAGAAACTCTCAACAAACTGCAGTTTTCAGGGGGGGAATGTGTTTTGAATGTGCTTCAATGGTATAGTGTGTGCCAGGGCTTTTTTATATACAGGTGGAACTCACCGGAACTCAGTTCCAGCACCTCTCAGGTGGGTGCCATTGCCATTCTAAGAGAATGAGGGACTCGTTCATGGTGAGTTCTGGCACCTCTTTTTCTAGAAAAATAGCACTGTTGTGTACCCAACCATAGAGCCAAATGTGGGAGGAGGTAGCAGACATTCAAATGAGGACCCTTTTAGGTGCCATGCAGGTTTAAGGTTGCCCCAAGGCCTGCTGGGAAGAAGAAGCATAACAATGGTTGATTCCCACCCTCAAAATGACCAACATCAGCTGTAACCTGAGTCAGTCTACATCCTTAGCGAAAACACGCACATCCCTTAATAGGTGGGAAACAGGCACAAGAGAGGCTAGCGTGGCTTTGTATCAAGAGGGATGGAAATTAGGAGGTGTGTCAAACTCTGTAGCTTTACCCAGCAGTTGGAAGGTATAAGACCCCCTCGATTTTAGGATCCTACCGCCGAACAGCTAAATTTGGTATTTTAGACAAACAAAAAGATTTTTTTTAAAAAAAAATTCACAGGAAGGTTCCTGTCTAGTTTTCTTTAAAAAAAAAGAGAGATATTAAATGATTTTATTTTTCTGTGAAATTATTTTTATTTGGTTTTACAAATACAAAGTTATACAAGCCCAAACATACAGAGATTCCTCTGAATCTCGGAACTTGCCCCCCCCCTTCCACGGGGTCCCTTTTTGAACATTTACAACTGCATACTCTTAACTTTTATATCAATCCATATTGTCCATGGTATTTATTACGCTACAAGTGAAATCAAAATCCTACCAATGTTTCCATCTCAGTGGCGTAGCGTGGGGGGTGCAGGGGGTGCCGGCCGCACCGGGCGCAACATCTGGGGGTTAGGGTTAGGGGGCGCAAATCCACGGGTTAGGGGGCGCAAATTACTTGCCTTGCCCCGGGTGCTGACAACCCACGCTACGCCACTGTTCCATCTGCTTATAGTGGTCTCCCAAATAACTTATATCCCCCCCCCATTCTTTTATAAAGTTTTCATCCTCTTGGTTTCTGAGTTTTCCAGTCAGCTTTGCCATTTCGGCTTAGTCCACCAGCTTGGTTTGCCATTCCTTGTCTTCTTTCCATCTCTGGGCTGGTTCCCATCTAGTTTTCTACAGTTTTCTACCTGTTATGCAAAAGCAATTTTACCCTGGCCTTGCAGCTAGAGCACACCTTTAGAATAAGCAGGCTGGTGAGCCATGCTGAATGCCAAGGCTATCGCTGAAACAGTATTAATGTTCATTATGCGCCAACTATATTTAAATTGGTTTCTTGAGCTGCTATATCAGATGGATTAATCACGCTACCAAAGAGGCATAACAGAAGAGTGATATAAAGACACACATGTTTATTCTCTGGGAGGGCTGTGTGGCTTCAGATGAACATGCGGAATTGCTTGGGAGATGGATGAGCCAGTCAGGTCCCTTTTAATTGGATTGACATCGTTTCTGCAAGGGCTCTTTTATTATAAATAGATCAGATAACAGCTAGTACGTTCTAACCTGGACACCAGCAAACATACTCCCCCACCCGCCGAAATGTATCTTTTATCTGTTTTTCAATATTGCCCAGTTTAATTTTCAACCTGAACATTTTCCTAACATTATTGGAAAGCTCCCTGTTTGATATGCTGTGCCAAGATTTTAATTAGCAAGGCTGTCGCTGCTAACACACCTTATGATGATGCTGAGCGGAGGAGGAGAGGAAATGAGAAATTCATATGCAGATCAGTTCACTGCACCTAGGAGAATGGATTCTGTGGATCAAAACTGGCTTTGAGGATCAGCTCCAGGTTTGACAAGGTCCTGGTGGAAGTGCCCTTTAATGGGACGCTCTTCTTCACTTCTGGGGCCCGGCACATGCAATTAGAGAGGTGAGTAAAGGACCCCAGACCATTAGGTCCAGTCGCGAATGACTCTGGGGTTGCGGCACTCATTTTGCTTTACTGGCCAAGGGAGCTGGTGTACAGCTTCCGGGTCATGTGGCCAGCATGACTAAGCCGCTTCTGGCGAACCAGAGCAGCGCATGGAAACGCCGTTTACCTTCCCGCTGGAGCGGTACCTATTTATCTACTTGCACTTTGACAGGCTTTCGAACTGCTAGGTGGGCAGGAGCAGAGACCGAGCAAAGGGAGCTCACCCCGTCGTGGGGATTCGAACCGCCGACCTTCTGATCGGCAAGTCCTAGGCTCAGTGGTTTAACCCACAGCGCCACCCGCATCCCAGAGAGGTGAGTAGCAGCCATCAAATTGTACTGGGCAGCTGGCTCTAGCCTAGGGATGCCATAGGATGTTCCCAAATGATCAGCCACTGTGTGGAACAGAGCGCAACGTTTAGTGGGAAATAGCATTTCTCTGAATTTCGCTGAAACAATAACAAATGATACACACAAAAATGCATGACATAAATGAAAGTATTATTATTTCTTAAATATGTATACTGCCCTATACCCCAAAGTTGCATAAGTGCCTGGAACCCCTGCAATCACGCAGCGCTCAGAGATCTGGGCTGCAACAATATTTTACTCGTATGCACAGAACATGTTGGCTTGATATATTAGGATTTAAATTTGTATTGCTTCACTGCATCTGTCCCCCCCCCCCTTTTGGGAAGATTCAATTTATCCAAGCATCAGAGGCTGAGGACAACAACAGGAGAAAGTCCTAATTTTCAGGTCCTGTGTGCCAGCACCTGGAGGCATCTATACATTTAAATTAGCATATGCTAATTTCAGACAGATCTGTGTCCTCTCTTGTCCTTTTCTTTGGTGATGTATAAGTTGCCTGTCTTATATCATTTCCTTCCAGAGAAGTTTGCCAAGTGGGCTTTGTAGGAATCTGTCAAAGCCATCTTGTTTGGCCAGCTCTTTTGTGCTTGATGTGGTAGATGTAATGTGGTTTCCTGCTGCTAAATCAGGGGTCAACAACCTTTTTCAGCTGTAGGCAGGTCCACTATCCCTCAGACAATGTGGTGGGCTGCATTATATTTTGGGGGAGAAATTCCTATTCCCCACAAATAACCCATAGATGCATTTTAAATAAAAGCACACATTGTACTTATGTAAAAACCTGGACTGCCCACAGGCTGGATTGAGAAGGCGATTGGGCAACATCCGGCCCACAGACCTTAGGTTGCCTAAAGGTAAAGGTAAAGGTAAAGGTAAAGGTACCCCTGTCCGTACGGGCCAGTCTTGCCAAACTCTAGGGTTGCACGCTCATCTCTCTCAGGAGGCCGGGAGCCGGCGCTGTCCGAAGACGCTTCCGGGTCACGTGGCCAGCGTGACGAAGCTGCAGCTGGCGAGCCAGCACCAGCACCGCACACGGAAACACCATTTACCTTCCCACTATAAAGCGGTACCTATTTATCTACTTGCACTTAGGGGTGCTTTCGAACTGCTAGGTGGGCAGGAGCTGGGACCGAACGACGGGAGCTCACCCCGCCGCGGGGATTTGAACCGCCGACCTTACGATCAGCAAGTCCTAGGCGCTGAGGTTTTACCCACAGCGCCACCCGCGTCCCTAGGTTGCCTACCCCTGTGCTAAATTTTTGCTGCTGACTAGATCTTTATTGGGTTTTGATGGCATTTTACAGAAATTGTTGTTGGTGTTTCTTGCATTTTCTTTGTCTCACCGCTTTGCCTCCATGGCAACAGAGCTCATTCTTTGGATATGTAAATGGTGGCACTTGGGTGACCAACTAAGGCTAGTATCTCCCCCCAAAATTGGACCAACTAGTTCAGTGGCTTCTTCTACTAGATTCTAACCTCATAGATACAGGTTCATGGACTTGGACGGGACCCATAGATATCCAATACCAATACATTCTCAAGGGTGCTGTGAACAGTTCCAAAACTCTGTCAAAATGTGTGAAAATACATAATTTAAAAAATCATCTGCAACTCTTCATACACAATCAGTAAACAATGCCTTGCAACAAAAAAGCTAAGTAAGTTTTTTATATTCAGTCTCCAGTTGTAATTCATCCACGTCACCCTACTAATCTAATTCTTTAAGATGACAGAAATGTTGAAGAATACGTTTCCTATTGCTTTATTTTAGAGCTCAAAGTTGATTAGAATATTTTCATGAAGATTGGGTCTGAAAGACTTGACAAAGCCCTAACTAAGCTCATTCATTCCAGTCAAATGGTCCTCAGACAAAATTGTTATCTTCTCAAAAACAGCAACAGATTTGCTTTGAAGTTTAATAAACCTGTTCTCAGCCTTCACTGGCTTCATCTCTTAATGCCAGAAACAGAAGGTATTTGATAGGCTGAAGTAGAAACATATGTCCCTTTCCCCACTGCCTTTATCATATGAAACTGGGCATCATTAAATAGATACCTTTCCTACTTCCTCCCTCAGTTCAAATAAACACATAAGCTTTGTTCATGTTTCCACAAGGGCCAACACTGGTGCCGAAATCCAGCATCGCCTGAGCTCTGCGAGTGCGGCTTTCTCCCGATTGAAATACAGAGTGTTTGAGGACCAGGACATTCACAGGGAAACCAAAATGCTTGATTACAAAGCTATTGTACTACCAACCTTACTATATGCTTGTGAAGCATGGACCACTTATAAAAGCCATCTCCAACTCCTCAAAAGATTCCATCAATGGTGTCTCCGAAAATTTGTACACATCACTTGGGAAGACAGGCGAACTAATATCAGTGTACTGGAAGAAGCAAAGATCATCAGTGTCGAAGCAATGATTCTTCAACATCATCTTTGTTGGTCTGGTCATGTTGTGTGGATGTCTGATGATCGTCTTCCAAAGCAACTACTCTATTCCGAACTTAAAAATGGAAAGCATAATGCTGGTGGTCAACAAAAGAGGTATAAAGACTGTCTCAAGGCAAATCTTAAAAAATGTAGTATAAACACCAACAACTGGGAAACACTGGCCTGCAAGCGCTCTAGAGAACAGCCTTTACCAAAGGTGTCATGGGCTTTGAAGACACTCGAACACAGGACGCAAGGGAGAAACGTGCTTGGTTGTCTAACACCTTGGTAATCGTACGTTTCGGCTCCTGAACTATCAAAACCTGGAAGTGAGTGTTCCGGTTTTTGAACGTTTTTTGGGAAGCTGAACATCCGATGTGGCTGTCACAGCTTCTGATTGGCTGCAGGAGCTTCCTGCAGCCAATCAGAAGCCACTCTTTGGTTTCAGAATGTTTTGGAAGTGACACAGACTTCCAGAACTGATTCCGTCCAACTTCCAAGGTACGACTGTACTGAGAAATGTTAATTGAAGAAAGATAACAGAAAATGAATTTTCAATCCCCTCCTTCCTCTGAGAGTTCCCCGTCCACCTTGAAAAACCACCCCAAGGAGCTGTGGGGAACTCCTGAAACAGTGTGGGATGGGGTACAAGGAGCTGCAATGAGAAAGGGAAATTACCACAAACTGGGGAGCGGTGCCTTGCCTGAATGGAGCTCCCCTGTCCCCCTAGGGGATGTGCATTCATTTCTTAGCTGAAATGAAAGCACATCCTGAACTAAATGTCACCAATTGAACCAAATGAGTGCCATGAATAACAAATGGTCAAATCACAGGTCAAATCTGTATCCAGGGCAGCTGTTTACCAGCTCCATCTGGTACGTAGGCTGAGACCCTATCTGCCTGCAGACTGTCTCGCCAGAGTGGTGCATGCTCTGGTTATCTCCTGCTTGGACTACTGCAATGCGCTCTACGTGGGGCTACCTTTGAAGGTGACTCGGAAACTACAACTAATCCAGAATGCGGCAGCTAGACTGGTGACTGGGAGCGGCCGCCGAGACCATATAACACCGGTCTTGAAAGACCTACATTGGCTCCCAGTACGTTTCCGAGCATAATTCAAAGTGTTGGTGATGAACTTTAAAGCCCTAAACGGCCTTGGTCCAGTATATCTGAAGGAGTATCTCCTCCCCCATCGTTCTGCCCGGGCACTGAGGTCCAGCTCTGAGGGCCTTCTGGCAGTTCCCTCACTGCGAGAGGCCAAGTTACAGGGAACCAGGCAGAGGCCTTCTCAGTAGTGGCGCCCGCCCTGTGGAACGCCCTCCCATCAGATGTCAAAGCAATAAACAACTACCTGACATTCAGAAGACATCTGAAGGCATCTTCGTTGGAAGCCGCCCAGAGTGGCTGGGGAAACCCAGCCAGATGGGCGGGGTACAAATAATAAATTATTATTATTATTATTATTATTATTATTATTATTATTAATGGATAGGAATATGATTTGTTTCCATTAATCTGTTTGTACCTGTTCAACAGTCATTTGTGGGCTTCTTCCACAATGCCCTTACTGTAATATTGCAATACTAGGAAACAAGAGGGGAGGTGAATTATTTTCAGCTGAATGATCCAAAGCAATGTAATGTTTGGGACGTTTGGGGAAAAGAAAATGGCAGCTTCCGAAAGTAGCTCTGCTGCCTCTGCGGCAGGGAACGCCACCCAAAAAAGCAAATGAAAGCAAATGTGAGTGGTAATGAGACAAATGTGCATTTAACAAGTGCCTAACAAACCAGATGTGATTGTTACAAGTGGATTTTGAAAGACTTGCAAAGCCCTCCTTAATAATGAAAAGGATTGGAATAATGAAACTCCCCCCCCCCCCGCACACCCTGAATGCAAGTTTACATTAAAGGAAAATGGCATGCTGAAAAATATGGCAGGGATTGTGCTGCTTTAGGGCTGCCCTACTTGGTTTGGGAGATGATGTCATAAGCAGAACACAATGGATCATGATGTGGTTGCACGCCACTCCAGTCTCTGAGCGGTGCAAAATGCCAGGGGTTCCAGGCACTTACCCAGGGTTCGTCTTTCCTTTTGGAAATGAGGCACAGTGGAGACTGTGGTGTCTTTAAGATATATGGTTTATTTACACATATATACCACCAGAGTCTGCAATGGAGGGTTTCAATGCATCAGCACCCCCAAAAGGATATTGCGTCTCCCATAGCCACAATCCTGGATGCAAGCAGAAATCAGCCACAACTCTCTCTCTCTCTCTCTCTCTCTCTCTCTCTCTCTCCCGCCTGCATTCTTTGAATCCAGCTTCTACTTCACATAACAGCAAACACTTTTGTCTTTCTAACCATCTAAGAGGTGGGCGGAGGGGCTCTACCCATTTGTCATCTGGCACAGAGACCCCTTTACTTTGTTCTCTTAATGGCTTATCACCTTTGCTTTGTTTTCTTAAGAACCCATCACTCAGGCTGACCTGCCTATTCCAGCAGTTGAATCGCTGATGGATACAGGAATCAGAAGAGGACCCAGGCATTCAGCCCTACCTCAAACTCCTAACAATATATTTGCTTTGAGAATCCTCCTTCGAAGAATGCCAGAAAATAAATTGCAAATGCAGAAAATGCTTGTTCTGTTCATTCGCTCATCAAATGTTATGCAGAGCAACCTTTCAGCTGCAGCAATGCCAGCATAACATGGATTTTAAACAAACTCCTTTGTATTGCCTTATAAACTGGTTGTTGAACATTAAGCCCCAAGACTTCCAGGCAAATGGGAACGGGAACTGTATGTGTATTTTAAATCTTGAGTTTTCAAATTGAACAGCATGGTTTATATTGAATGTACATTGCTCTCGGTTTATTTATTTAATGGAATCCCCTTTCCCCTATAAAACTGAATTTCAGTTATTTGATAAGGCTACCAAGCGAGTAGATAGGTGCCTCTCTTTTCCCCCTGCACATCTACAGCAAAATCAGCAGAAGCAAACTTTTGCTTTGCGATGGCAAAACTTGAATAAATATGTAATCACCATCACATCTTACAGGATCAGCTGAATGCAAACAAAGACTTGTGTCTAGGAAGAAGAGGTTTTAAAATAGGTGGCATTTATTTATTTATTTATAGCTACGTATGGAGTAGAGTATAAGAGTGTGTGCAGAGGTTTCTGGTTTGAGGTCCACCAATGGTGCGATTCACAGCCACAACGTCACTAGGTGGCTACGATTCTCTCTCAGCTGCCCACCACCAGCGCTGCTGTCACCATCTGCAAAAATCGGGATAATAATGATGGCCTACCTTATACAATAGAGGGACGCGGTTGGCACTGTGGGTTAAACCACTGAGCCTAGGACTTGCCAATCAGAAGGTCGGCGGTTCGAATCCCCGTGACGGGGTGAGCTCCCATTCCTCAGTCCCTGCTCCTGCCCACCTAGCAGTTCGAAAGCATGCCAGTGCAAGTAGATAAATAGGTACCGCTCTGGTGGGAAGGTAAACAGCGTTTCCGTGCGCTGCTCTGGTTCGCCAGAAGCGGCTTAGTCATGCTGGCCACATGACCCGGAAGCTGTACACTGGCTCCCTCGGCCAATAAAGCGAGATGAGCGCTGTAGCCCCAGAGTCGGTCACGACTGGACCTAATGGTCAGGGGTCCCTTTACCTTTACCTTATACAGTGGTGCTATTGTGAGGGATGAGTGAGAGCCATTTCACATACCATGCAGAGAAAAATCAAGAGGGTGTCCCTTTGCAGGAAGCTGAGTCTGTAGCCAGTGATAATTGTCACCCGGCGCTGTCCCTAGAGGTGTTCACATATTAACATCAATGAGTGCACAATCTGGGTACATAAGCAGTTGAGAAGGACAGTTGTACAGATATCCACATGTGACATTCAACAAGTTTGTATACTTCTGTACAAAACAGCCGAGTTGCACCTGTGTTCGGTGTAACATGTAAGCAAGTCTTCTCCCATCATTTCAGCCCCTGGCAATTTTTAAAATTATTTTGCTAGGCATCTGGATGGTATTAGCGGTCCAGCTTTTTAGTGGCTGTTTCTGATGTGTTGAATGGAGCTGGCTATTCCATGTTTTCACTGATAAGTAATGGCAGTGGTTTTCAAAGGGTGTGGTGTGCCACACTGGTGTGGCAGGAGAGCAGTGGCGTAGCGTGGGGGGTGCAGGGGGGCCCAGCCGCACCGGGCGCAACATCTGGGGGGGAGGGGGGCGCGCTCGCACTCGCAGCTCTCTGCCCCTACCTGGCTCACTCACTCTCTCTCACTGCAGTGCTGGCTGTGCGAATCCGATCCTAGCCGCCGGGTCGCCGCCCACTGTGGAGGGGGGTGTGTGCCAGGTGTGCGGTGCGGTGCGGAGAGAGAGCGAGGGACTATCTGGGGGAGGGACAGTACAGCGGGGGGGGGGGGGGCGCAAATTACTTGCCTTGCCCCAGGTTAGTGGGCGCAAATTACTTGCCTTGCCCCGGGTGCTGACAACCACGCTACGCCACTGCAGGAGAGCATGGCAAGTGTGGCAGGCAGATTCAAGGACAGTCAAAGAAACATTTAAACACTTCAGTGTAGTATCAAAATATTTTCTTTTTTGTGGATATTGCCAGATATATTTTCAAAATGAGAGCAAGAGCACTGAGTGATACTGAAGACAATCCTGACCTGGAATTGCCATTTGAACAGAGCGTTGGAGAAGACTCGTTCAGAATTATATTTGGGGGAAGATTCGTGTCCTTACATAGTTGCTTTGTTTTATACTTTTGGGATGCCCCGTGGTCATATTATAAAGTAGTTGTGTTCTATGTTATAAATCAAACACTGCTAGGAGTTCTTTTTGTTTTCCAGTATATTTCTTACCAATTAAAAATTTGGTGTGGTGCAAGCAATTTTTTATTCTGAAAGTCTGGCACAGAGAATAAAAAAAATCCTTCCAGTAGCACCTTAGAGACCAACTAAGTTTGTTATTGGTATGAGCTTTTGTGTGTATGCTACTGGAAGGATTTTTTTAATTTTGTTTCGACTACGGCAGACCAACATGGCTACCTACCTTTAACTGACACAGAGAAAAAAGTTTAAGAACCACCGCTTTTACATTGTCATTTTATATTTCGCTTCTCCTGTAAATTGCTTTGGGGCTCCTTTCAGCGGCGAGAAGCGATAAATAAAATTTAATAAACGCAACTAACTAGCTGCTGTTTTGAAAATGCTAATGGGACCTTAACTCAGTTGTAACGGCTCGGCTTTCACCCTTCAGATTTGAAAAAGTAAAGACAAGGGGAATGAGATCTCTGAGCCTTCCCATTTGGCACTGTTGCCCCTTGAAATCTTCAAGAGGAATCGAACTCCTGCTCCAATGGGGGCTGTTAAGACCCACAGCAAATGAATAATTTAAGCTTAGCCTTCCTCTCCCCTGTTTATCACTCTTCACGTTCACTTCCCAGATGACTATTACGGCCTCGGCTTTTGTTTTTATATCTGCTCTATTGGTTTGGAATGTGGATCTCATTTCCTCTCTTGTATTTATTCATTTGCTGAGCTGACTCATTATGCTCCTGGACAGCAAGCTACCTGCAGCTCCTGCGTGGGGAACTGGAGTTTGCATGGAAAAATAGATGCCGTGCAACTTATGAATAGTTTATTAAGGGCTAACCAGGTAAGAATGGGACGCGGGTGGCGCTGTGGGTAAACCACAGAGCCTAGGACTTGCCGATCATTAGGTCGGCGGTTCGAATCCCCGTGACAGGGTGAGCTCCCATTGCTCAGTCCCTGCTCCTGCCAACCTAGCAGTTTGAAAGCACGTCAAAGTGCAAGTAGATAAATAGGTACCGCTCTGGCGGAAAGGTAAACGGTGTTTCCGTGCGCTGCTCTGGTTCGCCAGAAGCGGCCTAGTCATGCTGGCCATATGACCTGGAAGCTGTACGCTGGCTCCCTCGGCCAATAAAGCGAGATGAGCGCCACAAGCCCAGAGTCGGTCACAACTGGACCTAATGTTCAGGGGTCCCTTTACCTTTAACCAGGTAAGATGGCCGGCCACAGCAGCACATGCCAGACTTAGGTGTGAGGTGGAAGAGATGGCTGAAAACCCTAGCTTGGGCTTCGTTTTCAAACTTTCAGCGTGCTTAATTTCTAAGGATCGGGGAGGGGAATGACACGGCAGACATCTGAGAAATTTGCTACTCTTACAAAAGTTGTTGTCAAGCCTGCCCAAGACAGTTTGCTGCCCTTGGCGAAGGACAAGATGGCACCTTCATTTCATGTACTGACTGGATGGGCAGTGGAATCTTATTTTGACACGGATGATGGGCATAGGAGCCAACTCCTAGGGGCTAAGGTCCCTTCGGCTCCCCCCAATAAAATAGTTGAGGGGGCTGAGCAGCCCCCTCCCCAGTTGGTGGGCATTGCCCTTCAAATGGTTTGTGTGCACCATGTCATATGACTGGTTCTCCAAGGTGGCACTTACCTGGCATCCCCCAATATTTTATTCAAGTTGGCACCCCTGAGGATGGGGCAGCAGGCTAGCTAGGGGGCAACAGGGCAGGCTGCCCTCCAACACCTCACTACCCCTTCTGGAGACAACTGCCTCATTGGGAGGGCCAGCTTTGGTTACTCTCATTTCGCTTTGCCACACATTTCACTTCCTGAGAAATTCTGTGGTAACATTGCTGGTGGAGGTAGTAGTGCCAAGTGGAACTATAGAAGTACTTACTGAGCTGCAACCTAGACTGTGGGAATGTTGTAGATACCAGGAGAGGATAAATTGATTAAATATCACCCTTCCTAACCTACACTAGTGAGTCATACAGCAGAGTTCATTCCCCAATATATAGCAGGAAGGTAGTTGGTAGATTTTTACTTAAGATCTTTACTTAAGCTTTTGGCAATTTGGCTTTTTTCAGATTGGAGTATATTCCTGGCAAGAGCCCTTTTATCCCTCCTAAAAAGAATAAAGACACAAGAAGCTTCTTTTAAAAGTAATAAGAAGTTTACTCACATTCAGTTCACAGTTGGATCCCTGAAGGCAGCTTTAGCTTGTAGTTACAGATACAGTGTGGCTTATATCCTTGTAAGGATGGGCCCATGTGCTGCTGGCAGAGAGCCAGCAGTGCAGTCCAAGAGAAGAAAAGGCAGCAAAAGAGGAAGGTGCCTGCATGACTGAACCTTTTCTTAGGTCTGCAAGGGGCACGCCCACCTACCTGGTCACATGCAAGGGGAGGATGCTCCAGACCAGGTGTAACAGGAAGTTCAACTTGCTGGATCAACATCCCACTGTCTGTGTCCACTCTAGGCAAACAAGAAGTGTTGTACTTGATTGCTTATGTTACTTTCCATATAGACAGGGCCCTATATTGACAATTATAACAGCACTAGATATAAATAGCATAGAACATGTTAGACACCTCATAAATAATATGTCTATCCCACTTTTTCTCCAAGGAGCTCAAAGTGGCACACATAGTTTTCCTCCTCCCCATTGCATTCTCACAACAACCCTGTGAGGTAGATTAGGCTAAGAGACAGTGACTTGCCCAAGGTCACCCAGTGAGCTTCATGGCTGAGTGGAGATTCAAGCCCTGGTCTCCCAGGTCCTAGTCCAACACTCTAACCACTACACAGGGTGATGCACCCACCTTAACAGTTGTGTTAGTGGCTTCCAGTTGTTTTTGGCTAGATCTTAAAGCAGCCACAGCCAGTCTGGTCAATAAGTGGAGATGTAGTCTGATAACACCTGAAGGACACCAGCCTGGGGAAGACCAGTCTCAGGTGAAGTACAACCTTTGTCCATGGTGTTAGCTCTCTGGTGGCCCATTTGCACACATGCAAGTCACCATGATTACGCCTCACCTGGAGTACTGTGTCCAGTTCTGGGCACCACAGTTCAAGAAGGACACTGACAAACTGGAACGTGTCCAGAGGAGGGCAACCAAAATGGTCAAAGGCCTGGAAACGATGCCTTATGAGGAACGGCTAAGGGAGCTGGGCATGTTTAGCCTGGAGAAGAGGAGGTTAAGGGGTGATATGATAGCCATGTTCAAATATATAAAAGGATGTCACATAGAGGAGGGAGAAAGGTTGTTTTCTGCTGCTCCAGAGAAGCGGACACGGAGCAATGGATCCAAACTACAAGAAAGAAGATTCCACCTAAACATTAGGAAGAACTTCCTGACAGTAAGTGCTGTTCGACAGTGGGATTTGCTGCCAAGGAGTGTAGTGGAGTCTCCTTCTTTGGAGGTCTTTAAGCAGAGGCTTGACAACCATATGTCAGGAGTGCTCTGATGGTGTTTTCCTGCTTGGCAGGGGGTTGGACTCAATGGCCCTTGTGGTCTCTTCCAACTCTATGATTCTATGATTCTATGATATAATTGTGATACCCTCAATGGCTGACGCATGGTCTGATATCTTCTGCCAATTCATGGAGGTTTTTTCTTGCTCCATATGTGCCAACACCCTGCAGGTTCTGTACAGAGTAATTGGTGCACAACCATAAATGTGTTCTTTTTATGCTCAGAGGATCTATTTTCATGATTGTTTTAAAGAATTCATGATGACCCAATGTTTCTTTATAGGCAACATAAAATCCAATTAGAGGAGCTCTCTGCTGCATTCATTATGCCTCAGTTTATTGTATAACATTGCATATTTATTCTAATGCCAGAGTTAAAAAGAATTTAAGAATAAGGCTCGCACTAGAAACAACAGTTAATCACTCCGATTATGTTTAAGGATACAGTGCGTCTAAATGGCACCATAAAACACATGTTCCTTGTTTGAAATGTTGTGAGCCGTAAGTGATGAAGCATCTGCTCAAATGGCAAAGTGTGCCTTGGCTGCTTCTCGTCAAGGCTGTGCTGGTATTAAAATGAAGGTGAAAATATGGTGTGTAATGATGAATCTGTAGGGCTGGGAAGGTGTAACCCTGCAATAGGTTCGTTATCAAAAGACGCTTCTCACCCCAGTGGTGACAGAACAAAAAAAATGCAAAATGGGGTCTATATTTCCCAGATGCTGTAAAATGGCTCTGTTAATCCCGGTTTTGAGAAATCATCGATGTGATCAGCTCACAGGAGCAAATGCAGGTGGCTGGAGAAATCGACATGGATTGGAGAGGAAAGTTATTCTTTCATTTATATAAAGGTAAAGGTAAAGGGACCCCTGACCATTAGGTCCAGTCATGACCGACTCTGGGGTTGCGGCACGCATCTCGCTTTATTGGCCGAGGGAGCCGGCGTACAGCTTCCGGGTCATGTGGCCACCATGACTAAGCCACTTCTGGTGAACCAGAGCAGCGCACGGAAACGCCGTTTACCTTACCGCCAGAGTGGTACCTATTTATCTACTTGCACTTTGATGTGCTTCCGAACTGCTAGGTTGGCAGGAGCAGGGACCGAGCAATGGGAGCTCACCCCGTCACGGGGATTCGAACCGCCGACCTTCTTATCGGCAAGGCCTAGTCTCTGTGGTTTAACCCACAGCGCCACCTGTGTCCCATTTCATTTATATGCCACGCCGCCGTTTAAAAAATACTCCAAGTTATGTTTAGTGGTGCTGCAAGTCAGTCAGTTTTGCAATCCTTGGGCTGGAATGCAAATCTCAGTGACTTGCAATACCTGTCTAAAATCTGAGGCAAGCATTTTATAATCCTTTGCAGCTGACATTCTCATCTGTGCCAGAGAAGAACCTCTCCCATCCCTGTTGAAGCTTGACTGTCACAGGAAGGGAGATCCATCAGGGGTCCTGGGAAAATTGTTTTCCCCAGGGCTCCCAACACCTGAGATGCTGCTATTGTAGAGTTCCAAGCATTAGGGAGGAGAGACCCACCACCACTACTATCTTTGCAGCAGCAGTAGCCAGGTAAGAGGACATTTGAGGGCCCAGATGGGCAATCTGCTACTGCCAATGCTTGATTGAAAGTTTTGAGGAAGGATAGAGGCTCATATAGTGCCGGGGAAAAGAATTCAGGACCAACATTGCCGCCATTGTTATATTCTGTAGTGTAAAGGTAAAGGTAAAGGGACCCCTGACCATTAGGTGCAGTCATGACAGACTCTGGGGTTGCGGCGCTCATCTCGCTTTATTGGCTGAGGGAGCCGGTGTACAGCTTCCGGGTCATGTGGCCACCATGACTAAGCCGCTTCTGGAGAACCAGAGCAGCGCATGGAAATGCCGTTTACCTTCCCGCTGGAGCGGTACCTATTTATCTACTTGCAATCCAACGTGCTTTCGAACTGCTAGGTTGGCAGGAGCTGGGACCAAGGAACAGGAGCTCACCCCATCGCAGGGATTCGAACCGCCAACCTTCTGATCAGCAAGTCCTAGTCTCTGTGGTTTAACCCACAGCACCACCCGTGTCCATTTTCTGTAGTGTAGTGGGTTTAAAAATAAGCTCACAGTAAAAAATTACCAATTAGTTGAGCTTAATTACAAATCTGGGGGCATCCATCAATAGTTATGAGTTAGTCCACCCCCTAGAGCCTCATGGAACTGCGTGGAGGAGTTAAGGAAGGAATAATTTGGGAGAAATTGCATGCACTGGGTTTTGCAGCAAATGTACACAGCAAGTCAAAAATAGCTTTTCAGCTAACACTAAAATGTAGGCGTGAATTTGAAAAGTGTGCTACCTTTCAGCTTTGGTTATGCCCCCCCCCCCTTTTGCTACTTACCACAACCTTTGCTGAAATGGAATAATTATTATTGAAGTGCTTTATAAAGCATAAGCACGAAGGAGCGGTGTCTGTCACAAGCTAACACTAAAGTTACACACCTGGGCGCAGATAAACTCTTAGGAAATGGTATTGTGGGTGGGACTGCAGTTTTGTTCCGCAGTGTGGCCACCCTCCCTGGAAAATGTTATAAAACGTAGGATCCATCACTTGCTGCAAGGGATAGGAGGGAAATGAAATTCAGTTCACATTGAAAGGTGAGCCTACCTAATTCATGCTTCCCGAAACAATATATAAATTCGAACAGAGCCATCCTTAGAGATCTTTACATCTCTGAATATTGCAATGTAGTTCTTCAGACATGGGTGGTGCCGTGGCCTAAACCACTGAGCCTCTTGGGCTTGCTGATCAGAAGGTCAGTGGTTTGAATCCACATGACGTGGTCAGCTCCCATTGCTCTGCCCCAGCTCCTGCCAACCTAGCAGTTTGAAAGCACACCAGTGCAAGTAGATAAATAGGTACTGCTTTGGCGGGAAGGTAAATGGCGTTTCTATGCGCTCTGGCTTCCATCATGGTGTTCCATTGCACCAAAAACGGTTTAGTCATGCTGGCCACATGACCTAGTAAGCTGTCTGTGGACAAAAGCCAGCTCCTTTGGCCTGAAGCCAATAGTCACCTTTGGCCATAGTCACCTTTGACTGGACTTAACTGTCCAGGGGGTCCTTTACCTTTTCTTTACATTTTTACAGTGAGCATAACAATATATATATTAGCAAAGAAGAAGAAGAAGAAGAAGAAGAAGAAGAAGAAGAAGAAGAAGAAGAAGAAGAAGAAGAAGAACGAATTATACATGGGGAAATTGCTTTGAAAAAACCCTCTGTATATTGGACAAAATTGCATACTAGTGTGTATATTGGGGGAAATTCACACTAAAATGCTGAAGAATTTTCATGGGGACTTTAAGAAGAAAAAAATGAATGTGGAAATAGGGAGAAGCGAAGATCAACCATGTTCTTTAGCTTCCTGAGTGGTGTGTTCTCTAAGCCTCCTATGGCAGCTTCCATCGGTTGCTATCTGCCATGACCCCAAAGTCACTAAGTCGGAGGCTACAGGGCTGCCATTTAAGGAGTCAGACCAGGTTCCTTGCTGTGAGCCTGATCAGGCTGCTACTGAACCAGAGACTGGAAAAGAGGAGGCCACTGACCCACTAAGAAATCTCCTCAGTGATGTAAGTGCCATCTTTTGTGTGTGTGTTCCTTTTGGCCTCAGAAAATAACAAGAATCCTGGTTTTCTGGTTTCTTCCCAAACTTTGCCTTTTCACATTATTAGTGTTCTAAACAGAATGTGTGTGTGTGTGTGTGTGTGTGTGTGTGTGAGAGAGAGAGAGAGAGAGAGAGAGAGAGAGAGAGAGAGTACAACCAAGTAGCTGACTTTTTTTTTATTGAAACACAACTGATAGAGAAGAGATTTTCTGTAATTTGGAGGGTGAACCATGACATCCCTTGACAAATATAAGAGAAATTGTTCATTCGCTTTCCCTGAATTTGCTTGCCCTCAATCCAGATTTTTCCTTTCTTTGCTATCATTTGCAAACTTTCTGTCCCTTAACCCTTCCAACCTTTCCCATTAAACTTGCCGTACAAAGGACAGAGATCTCTCAAGAACTGAAAAGGTGTCGTGGTTCCTCTATTGGCAATACAGAATTTGAAAACTATTAGTAGGGTGCAACCTACTTTTATAGAAATCAGGGTTTATTGTTAATTAAATGTTGGAATCCCAACATTAATGGTCTCCTTGTTGCCCTTTCAATGCACTCCTGACTTCATTGCTGTCTAATTGGATGAAGGTTTCCCTAATATAACCCAGATCATTATATTAAGTAATGCTCTAGTGAATGCAGTGGTGGCTGGTGCCCATTAGGCAGGTCAGAAGGCAGAGGGACCAACAGTAGGTGGAGCTAGAGACAAAGAGGCAACTAATTCTTCTTTTGTCCATCTCCCCTTCGCTGCTGATTTCTGCAAGGGGCAACTCTGACATGGAGGAATCTGACAAGCAGGTCCCCCCATGGTAGAGATAGAAGGTTTTGCCGGTTTGGGTTCCTCAACCTTAAATTCAGTTCTCCACATGCTGCAGCAATTTGTGGATCTCCCCCCCCCCAAAGCCTCGTGAAAATTCACCAGCATTTCTCCTAATTAACACATTTTTGTATGCAGGTTTGACGAAAGTGCACATTTTTGCAAAGCAATTTCCCATAAAATAATGCATTTTTGCCAGTATCTTCATTTATACAATGCTTTCATCTGATCGATGCATTTTTGTAAACATTGGTTGGTTGGAGAACTGCTTCACGACATTCGGGCAAGCGTGAATTTTGAATGATTGTTGCGGGAACTGTGAATTTGATAGATTTGGATTTACATGTGAACTGAATTGACTTCCTCCTCCATCCCTACCACTGGAGTGGTCCTAAGTAAGTGGAAAGGGCAGGTGGGGCAGACTGAGGGTGGTGGGGCTGAGCCCTCTGCTAGCCTACATGCCTTCTGCTTGTGAAGATCTCGCCTGAGCTGTCTGGTCTTTCATGAACTGGCCCTTCAACCTGTCCCACTTTGAACTTGCACTTCTTTTGCTATCACTTTAGCTTTCCATTCATTGTGCTTCCTCCTTGTAATGAGTAACACCATTGATTCTTTTGATTAGAGCTACACATTATCCAATTCAGACCTTGGGAGAACTGTGACAAGTCTGAGATCCACGTGAATTGTGAATAAAGTGTAGCTAGCATTTGCTCAGCTCCATGCAAGTTACTTGTCAGGGACTCCAGAGCCCTCTCCAGGCAGGATCCTTGTGTGATGGGTGTGCTCTACACCAAAGTGAGGAACTTCAGATCTGGGAGCCAAATATGGGCCTGCATGTCTCTATCTGGCCCTTGAGACTGTCCCCATGCTACCCCATCTTCACCAGGATACATCCCTTGCCAGCCCTGGCAACCCATCCCTCACCAACTCTATCCCTTACCAAGTCCATCTCCGTCTAGCAGCACATCCCTCACCATCTCCGTGGCATCCTCAAGTTATTTCTCCTGCCTGGAAGAGATGTTTGTGTAGAAACATCAGACTTTGCACAGCTTCAATGTATCCAACTGTAGACACCCCAATCTCTGTCCACGTTTGCCTCTGGCTCCACCCACCATTGACATGTTTATGTTGAATTGTTTCTTTAAATGTAAAGGTTCATCATTGTTTCACCCGATGTGTATATCTTTAAGGGGCCAGAGCAAGGGCCAGAGCAAACTAACGAGATCCAGCTTTACAGCTGTGAAACATAGCAGGTGCTGCTGAGTTGCATTGATTAAGCTGTGTCAGGAATTGGGTGTAGTATATAAGGAGCATCACCTAGCTCTGCCATTACCCTGGGGGATGGGTTGGTGGTTGGGTCGTGTCTGTTTGTTAATGTATTTAGTGTAAAAGGATTTTTTGTTTTTGTAATTAAAGCCTTGTTTAAGTTATTTTTGAGTCCCTTTTTAATGCATGGTCTCCCCAGCAAGCTCTCTGCAGCGCTACCATACTGCAAAAAGCCAACAGTTTCCTCCTCCTCCCTTTGGGAGGCAATGCAGCCCCCAAGTTGAAAACAGAAGCTTGAAACAGCAGTGTATCAAGTAGCCTTATTCCCTGGCCTCCACACCAAGAGTGTGAATGTCTGTAGTGACAGAGCCTTTGCATATAAAGTTTTACATGTGGATACTCAGTGTTTTCCAGCTCCTTGCCTAATAACCCATAAATGACATTTTTATTCTTTGCAGTGTCCATCCTTAGTCACCTTGTGATCAACAAAAGCCTGTGATCCGTGTCCTTTTCAGGGGGTTTCCTACTGACGGATCTCCAAATAAAATTACTACTTGTTTAATCCCTAAAGTGCATGACGTTACACATGAGATTACTGATTTCCATTCCGTCTCTCTTGCTCCAGTATATGAGGTCATCCAATCCAATTCATCTTTGTCTGTGCAGCTCAATGGGCAAATGACGAAACATGCCATGCACTTAGCTATTTATCATACCAAATAAAAATATTCAGTTCTCCCTCTCCTCCCCGCCCCCATTCATTTACTGAATTGCTGAAGTCAACCCTCCTTGTTTTCCACCTAGCAATTCATGCTCCTTGATCTCCACATTTCATCTGAGTCAGAGGAGACGAACCCCTCAGGAGAAGCATTCTCTAACCTTTTATGGAGTCCTCATTTATCTGCATTGCCATTGCCCAATTTGCTTTAATCATCTTGCCCTGCAGGTTCATGACGGCTTGCCACCATCATTCATTCCTGCTCTTATCTTTTTTCATCTCGGTCCTGAGCCACGATGACTGGGCCTGCCACTTAGCTTCCCTCCAGATGCAAATATATTATCTTGCACATCTCCCTGCACTGCTTTCTGCTGTCACAGATGGTCTTCCAGCCAAGCTCTCCCAGCTGGCTTCCCAGACTCGCGTCCACAGGCCTGATTCAGCAAAGCTTTGCTAAGATCAGTTGTGTTGCAGCTCGAGTCAGAACAAACGCAGACCATCCAGCGTGAGCGCCTGCACTGGGAAATGGGCCCTGAAGCCTCAGGGAACCTGCAAAGCAGGTCTGGAGCTAAGTGTGCTTCTCTTCCTGTTCACAAAGTTCAAATGACTGTGTGAGTCCCCTCGTGCGACCTCATCACTGCATTGTACTATAGTGAATCCTCCTAAGTCTTGCAGTCACTCTGCTCTTAATGCTGCTGTTGTCCTTATCTTGACTTTGCTGCTGCTTCTTTTAATGTTGCTATTAGGAGGGAAACAGAGTGCTTGAGAGCAGGGTGGCCATGTGTCCTACTTTACAGCGTCCTCTATTTGAAGGGCAGTCCAGCTAGGCATGGAGGAAAAATTCAACTCAGTTTGCATTTGAACCTCGCAGATTCAAACTTTTTGGAACAATATGTGAACCAAACTCTTGAGTTGGGAGACTTCTTAGGGAGGTTTGTTGCTTTTTTTTGATATTACTATTTTTGTATCTTTATTTTAGATCTTATTATGATTTTTGTGGAAATGAAACAATTGGGTTGTTTACTTTCTGATGTTTTCTTTATTGTTGATGACTACTTTGTTTATGTTTGCAGTTATGCATTTTTTTGCATGTTATAAGCATGGCTTTAATCATGGAAAGACACAATAAAAAGAAAATTATGTATGTATGCGTGCATGAAACATAGCCATCCTTTGAAATTTTGCCTGCATTTATTTTACTGCTGTTGCTGCTGAGAACTGATGCAAGACTAGGAGTAAGTAAATTATATTTTAAACTTACTTCTCAGTCTGTTGTCTGATTGGAAGCACAGGAGTTAGGCTGTGAATCTAAACTCAGCCCCGCATTTTCAACGAAGCAGTAAGCTGATCTCTTTGTATGTTCAGCCCACCCATTTGGGTGCCTGGAGAGATAAATTGCAATTAATATATCCTCCACTACCTATTAAAGCCCATCCCACAAAAGAGGTTAGTAGCCAGTGGAGCTGTTGTAGCAAAAGAGACACGTTCGCCCTATAACCAGCCCCAGCCAACAATCTGGCTGCAGCTCTTTGAGCTGGTTGAAGTTTCTAAGCACTTAAGTTTCATTTCAGCAGAAGGTGATTTGGTTTCTTAATACAATATGGTATCAAGTATATTTTCTCAATTCATGATAGTGAGCTGCTGGTGTTTCCCCCCCCCCCCCCAACTACTTCCCCAGAAGCAGAGGAACAAAAAAGCGGCAACGCTTCCAGTGGATTTCTGACAAGCCCAAGACATTTGAGCAGAACTCCTTTGTGCGCCTGCTAGCCTTCATCACAATGGTTTCCATTCTGTTCCTTGTTTAAGAAATGGACTGACTGGCTAAACTGTTAGCAAACACAGGTTATATTTTGAGAGAGGAACGGAATGGGATAGACCCGCCGGGAGCAGACTCCCTGAATTCAGTGTATTGTGCTTCTCTGTGTGAAAAATGACCACAGACAGAAGCCTTCAGTGCTTGCTGGCACAGAGAGCGGGGTGAGGGGGAGGCAGTGGCATTAGAATTCTGTGGTCCAAAATGAAAGCAGCCTGACATCACGTACATTTGGGGATGGTGTTGCAGAAGTTGGGCACTCTCTGCCGAGTGATAGGAAGATTCCAGGGGGTTCCAGGCACGCACCCAGGGTTTGGGCTCTTTTGAAGATGTGGTGGAGACTGTTGTAGCTTTGAGAAAGGTGGTTTATTCACCTATTTACACCTTCAGTCTGCATGGAGGGAGTCCAGATCTTACAGCACGGTCCTTTCAAGAGGGGCTTGTTCCCCATAGCAGTGCAGCCCTGGAGTCAAAGGCGTCTCTCCCAGCTAGACTGCAGCCAGTCTGCCCAAGATGGATCCCTCCCTGTTTTCTCTTTTCTTCCCAGCATACCTTGCTCTAAATACTCTCTATTCCCAATACCTCACACACCCCATCACCATGGCAACCTCTGTCTGCCCAGGCCCAAGAATTCCTCTCAACACCTTTTGTCATGTAAATGCTGCTATCCCAGGTGAGGCCCTGGCTTGGAAAGGAAGTTTAGCCTGTATTTTCCGACTGGCCTGCAATCTTCCCTTCAATATTCCAAATAATCAAAATCCTACTGTTTACTAATTTCTAGAGTTTGGGGATGGGGGGGGGATCCAAATCTTTTTTTTAATAAAAATAATAAAATAATAAAATAATAATAATAAAAGCAACCAGTAATAGTGACTCTTCATGCAATCACTAGACAATACTATTGTTGTTTAGTTGTTTAGTCGTGTCCGACTCTTTGTGACTCCATGGACCAGAGCACGCCAGGCACTCCTGTCTTCCACTGCCTCCCGCAGTTTGGTCAAACTCATGCTGGTAGCTTTGAGAACACTGTCCAGCCATCTCGTTCTTTGCCGTCCCCTTCTCCTTGTGCCCTCCATCTTTCCAAACTTCAGGGTCTTTCCCAGGGAGACTCATGAGGTGGCCAAAGTACTGGAGCCTCAGCTTCAGGATCTGTCCTTCCAGTGAGCACTCAGGGCTGATTTCCTTCAGAATGGAGAGGTTTGATCTTCTTGCAGATCCAAAAGATCCAAATCTATAATTCTATGATTCCTTGTGGGCTTTTGCACATATGCAAAATCAATATTGGCATTTAATACTTGCGAAGCAAAAGATTGGGGCAGCGGCAATGAATTTGCAACTTTGTCTGACATTTTATCCAGTGAGCTGCCTGTGATTTGAAGGGAACAACTATTGAGCCGCCCAGTTGTCCACCAGCAAGCCAAGGATGCTGTCGTGTTCCAGAAGATCCTGATTGGTTTTTAAAGACTGGATGGAGTTTGTGCTGTTGACACGAACGAAACTGGGCTGGCTCAGATGCAGCACATCCATATTTAATGAACGTAAGAAGAAATACCCGTACGAAAAAATATGACACCAATTACTAGGGGATTTATTACCAGCACAGAACAATGCCACAGCTAATGGGGTGTGGGGAGAGGATGCCACAACACATTACGATGTGCAAATAGCCCTCTGTAACTTTCCACCTATTTTGCTGCATCTGTGGCACAGTTATCTGTGCAGAGCGCAGCATGGTTTTGTACTAGCTAAAAACCCTCGCCATTAATATCTTGGGAGTGAGGGACCTGCAAGGTGCCGGGGTATTGAATCAGGGGCCCTAGCTTGGTAGCAATAGACCAGCAGCAGGGCACATGCCTTATACGCAAAAAGTCCCTGGGTTTAACCTCAGGCTTCTCTGGTTACAAAGGCCAAGAAGAAGGCATTGTGAAAGGCTCCCTGTCTGAGACCCTGGTCAGAACAGGCAAGGACAAATAGTCCTAAGGCAGTTTCCAATATTCCTAACGTGGATTCTGCTAACGGAGGGTGTTGCTGGTTTGCTCTCACTGCCATCAGTTCAGTAGAACCAAGACGGCACTGAGTACCACCTGGTTGTGTACAAGTGCCGCCTCAGCAGCAGATCCAGGACACTGTGACCAGTGCAGCCACACTGTCACAGTGAGTGTCAAGCCAAAGGGAGCATAGCTGAGGGGCGGAGAAGGGAGCAGTGAGCAGCCAGCCCTCCTGCTTGCCCCTGGGCTCTCCTGCACAGCGCACCGACCAGACCATCCCTTCCTGAGCCTCTGCAGCTCAAGAGAGGCTGGAGGGTTACCGGACCCAGAGGCAACCTCCTCTTCCCCTGACGGGGCTGAGTGTGGAGCACCTGCAGGCAATGGGTCCTCCATCACCTCAGGAGCCAGAGCAGACTCAGCTAGTGCCTGCACCTGAGGATCCAGCACAGGTGAGGACCCTTCAGGATCAAGCGCCAGCCCTGGCTCAACTGGTTCTGGAGGCAGGGACTCCTGTGCAGGCTGAGATTCCTGAGGTTCAGCCTCCGAGTCTGAATCCCAGGCCATCACGCCGGCACCTGGGTGCCCCACACCCCTAGCACCTATGGGTAAGACGGCCCTGGAGGGCAGGTTTCGTCCTCACTGCAGTAAAGGAATCACTGGACACTGAATCAGTCCATTTCACATTCAATCCATGCTCCTGTTAATTCAGATTCCAAAATTCTCAACAGCTGTGAATGTCAATGTTAGGCTCAGCCATGTGAATAAATACTGAAATGACTATTTGCATGGATAAGGCACATTTTATTCATGAGTGTGGGGCGCCAGTTTGTTTTAAGCGTATTTGCTACGTGTTCCAACTCAACCTGACAGGGTTGCCTCACCTGCAGTAGTTGAGAATGAAGCTGGGCTGCATTTCTACCCCTCTGGGCTGCTCAATCCTGCACATGCAAAGCGTTTTGTGTCTGCAGAGTGAAGTCAGAGAGTCACAGGGTAGGAGACAGGTAGGAGATGCCTTGTGAAGCTTTGTGAGAAAGTCATTCAGGTCACAGCGATAAGGGCTCGTTTCATTCAGGGCTCACTTCAGCCGGAATATACTCCTAATATACCTTTGAGTAGACAAATTGCTCTGGGAAGATAATGACTATGGCAGGGATGGGGATGCAGAACCCGTGCTCTCCTCCCCTTCCCCACGTTGCTGGACTCACTCTAATTCCCATTAGCCTCAGCTGGCGTGGCTAGTGAGGAGAGATGATGGGAGCCAGAGCATAGCATGGGTTGCTGGTGCCCAGGGCGGGGCAAGTGTTGTGTCCTCCTTGGTGGACCGCACAGTGGTCAGTGTCTTCACTGACCAGCAGCTAATCAAGGGAGTCTCAACTTGCAAACTAGCCCCAACCTGGGAGCAGGGATAAGGCAGATAAATACAAAGCCAGGAGCACCGTTGAGTCACCCCGTTCCCCTCTCCTTGCATCAAGGTGCTTTGGGCAACACATATGGCTCTAGCACCTTCCCCTTCCTTCTTCTCTCCTCAGGGGGCCTTCCCCTCCCTCCCTCGTGGCCAGCCCAGGGGCGAGGTGCATGTGGGCATCCCTCCGCAGGACATGAGGAGAAGGAGGAGACGCTGCTGCCCCAGCCCCAAAGCCCAGACTGGCTGCAGCTTGCCTCCCCATGCCTCTTGCCTCAATGAGTGAGCCTGTCGTGGGGGCACCTGGTTGGGCCTCCTTAGAAATTTGTGCCTTGGGCCACAGTCCTCCTGGCCCTCCCACACTACATCACTGGGTGGGAGTTGTACAATGGTACCTCGGGTTAAGTACAGTGGTGCCTCGGAAGACGAAAAGAATCCGTTCCGCGAGTCTCTTCGTCTAGCAGTTTTTTCGTCTTGTGAAGCAAGCCCATTAGCGGATTAGCGGATTAGCGCTATTAGCGGTTTAGCAGCTATTAGTGGCTATTAAAGGCTTAAGGGATTAGCGCATTAGCTGCTAAAAGGCTATTAGCAGCTTAGTGCCTTAGAAAAAGGGGGTGGGGAGCGAAAAAAAATTGCAGGAACTCGCAAGACACTTTCGTCTTGCGAAGCAAGCCCATAGGAAATTCGTTTTGCGAAGCACCTCCAAAACGGAAAACCCTTTCGTCTAGCGGGTTTTCCGTCTTGCGAGGCATTCATCTTGCGGGGCACCACTGTACTTAATTCATTCTGGAGGTCCATTCTTAACCTGAAACTGTTCTTAACCTGAAGCACCACTTTAGCTAATGGGGCCTCCTGCTGCCACCGCGCTGCCGGAGCACGATTTCTGTTCTTATCCTGAAGCAAAGTTCTTAACCCGAGGTACTATTTCTGGGTTAGCAGAGTCTGTAACCTGAAGCGTATGTAACCTGAAGCGTATATAACCTAGGTACCACTGTAGTTCAGCGTATTATCCCTATTCTTGTTCTGGGGTTCAGGCAGAACAAAGTGCTAGGTGCATGTGAAACCCAACAACCGATTAACCACATATCTCATGCCTTGCCGGGTTCTCACTAACAGCATGTTGAAGTGAGGTGGAGGTTTCTCTCTCCACTTTTTAAAAACAGTTTTCATCTCAACAGGGGGAAATGAAGGAGGGGTTCCTGGGAGATATTTACATAGGAAGCTGACTTGCGCTGAGTTGGACCACTGGAACTGTTTACACAGACTGACAGCAAGTCTCCAGTATTTCAGTTCCCAGCCCTTCATGGAGATGCTTCCAGCCTACATGGTTTGCTCCTACATGGTTATGAACCTGGAACCTTCTGCATGCAGAGCAGATGTCCCGCGGCTGAGCTACAACCCTTCCTCTTATGCCAGCTTCTGAGCTGGTCAAAATATCCCCCTACTTTGGGGGAATATGTCAGGCAGCTGAGACAAGAAGGTCTGGGAGAAGCTCCTGTTTTTGCTTATCTTGTCCAAATAAAGTTGCTCTTCTTGTGTACCTCCTCCTCCAAGAGTTGGATCCAGATGTAGAGGTGCTTAGAACAGACCTGTTAAAACCAATGGGACTTAAGCTAGTCAACTTAAGTCCCATTGATTTCAATGGGTCTGTTCTAAACACCACTAAGTCTGGACCTAACCCCCCCCCAAGAAATCTTTGAATTGGGGACAAAGGCATCTTGCCTATAGTGCATAAGCATGAAGACCAAGGCACCATAGGTAAAGGTAAAGGGCCCCCTGACCATTAGGTCCAGTTGTGGCCGACTCTGGGGTTGCGATGCTCATCTTGCTTTAATGGCCGACGCAGCCGGCGTACAGCTTCCGGGTCATGTGGCCAGCATGACTAAGCCACTTCTGGCGAACCAGAGCAGCGCATGGAAACGCCGTTTACCTTCCCGCCGGAGCGGTACCTATTTATCTACTTGCACTTGGACGTGCTTTCGAACTGCTAGGTTGGCAGGAGCAGGGACCGAGGAACGGGAGCTCACCCCGTCGCAGGGAATCAAACCGCCGGCCTTCTGATCTGCAAGTCCTAGGCTCTGTGGTTTAACCCACAGCGCCACCCACGTCCCTGCCAAAGGCATCTTATCTATAGTGCATAAGCAAGAAGACCAAGGCACCATATAGGATAATTATTAAGCTTTGTATAAAGGCTTCAAATCATATAAATGTTTGCTTTGTGTCTAAATTCTCTCTTTCACCATGCTGATTAGCCTGCTTGAAATTGCACTGCTTTCCACTACCATGTAAAGTTCACGTTCCTGGAGAACAACTCATTACACGCCCACTGCCGTCCTCCAAAACAGAGCATTATAAGAACTGAAATAATTTTAGATACAGGATAAACCATCTTTGATTTATCTGGCAATGAAAATTATAATTGGGATTGTAAAGTAAATTAACAGGGACAAGCAATTGCTATGCTTGGTGCTTTCAACTCAATTAAATAATAGTTGGATGGCCAGGTCCAATAAGCTGCAAATCAAGCCCATCAGCTGCTTGGCAGAAGAAGGAGCAGGGGATGGCTTAAATCTCACCCCTCCATGCGCTCCCTCTCCGAAAGAGCTGATCAGTCTGACTGCAGTTTGTTTGTCCTTGCTAGGGTGTGGCATTTCAAATTAGAACATTTCAAGCTGCACCATTCTGTCCAATAGTAGGACCGGCCTCAAGTATTAACTTTTAAAGGCACTGTTTCGCAGCTTGTTATGTTAATAGCATCATGAACACAGAAAAAGTGAATAAGAAAAAGCAAGAGCAAAATAACATAGTCGGCAGGAGCCTTGTTTTAAAGAGCAGGGATGGGGAACTTCAGGCATGGGGGCAAATCTTCAGGCCTAGGACCCATGTACCTACGGAACCGCCTTTCCTGGTATACCCCACGGAGGATCTTAAGGTCCACAAATGACAACATTTTGGAGGTCCCAGGTCGCAAAGTGGTTAGATTGGTCTCAACTTGGGCCAGGGCCTTTTCAGTATTGGCCCCCACTTGGTGGAACTCTCTGTCACAAGACACTAGGGCCCTGAGGGACTTGACATCTTTCCACAGGGCCTGCAAGACAGAGCTGTTCCACCAGGCCTTTGGTTTGGACTCAGTCAGACCCTCAGGCTGACTCAGTCCCTCCCCTTATGGTCTTGATTTATCGGCTACTTTTAAAATGAGGCTGCATTTTAACCTGTATTTTAAATTGTTTTTTTTTTCTTTTTTCTTTTCTTTTCTTTTCCCCTATTATGTTTTTTACTGTGATTTTATTGGTGTTAGCTGCCCTGAGCCCGGCTTGGGCCGGGGAGGGAGGGGTATAAATAAAATTTATTATTATTTATTATTATTATTAAATCGTGGCCCTCGTCAGGACACAGCCCTCCCCTGCCACACCCTATCCATGGTGTAGACCAGGTATCTCCAACCTTTTCAGACCCAGGAACCCCTTTTAACTTAAACATAAATTTGGGGACCCATTTTGTAACCTGTTACCATGTATTTGCATGGTGGCAGTGTTCCTGTTGTGACCCACCTTGGATCATGCCATGGCCCACTCCTAGATCCCGACCCACTTGTTGAAGACCAGCGGTGTAGACATCCCCAATGGACCAATGGTCAGACTTGGGATCAGGAAGCTTCTTAGGTAATTGAGGGTCTTGTACCACCCCTGCCCTGATGCCACAGAAACATGGTAAGTCAACAGCCCCTTAGGCCAGTGTTTCTCAAACTTGGGTCTCCAGCTGTGGCTGGACTACAACTCCCATCATCCCTAGCTTGCAGGACCAGTGGGCAGGGATGATGGGAGTTGTAGTCCAATAACAGCCGGAGACCCAGGTTCGAGAAACACTGCCCTAGATGGTTATACCTGTGAAAATTAACACAATGAGTTTTAAGCAACCTATAATAGTATATAGAAAATGCTTGCCAGTGTAGGTTCACAGTAACTCAATAAATCATGGAACGAGAGGTACGTACTTTAATGCTTGTTACTTAATTTAAATGGTTTGAGAAAAGAGTTCATTTATAGGTCATCCTTTACAAAATTCAACACCCCCCCCCTTTCCTGGTAACGTAGGAGACAGAGCCTATGGTTACTCAGCCCCTAAGAAACAGAAAAGGCAAAGAACCTCCCTAAAGGTACACAGGTTTGACACAGCCAACCTTCTCTTTGCTAACAAGCATATTTTGCTGACTACATGCTGCGAGGGAACCGTTTTCACGGAACCTGGCAAATTGTGTTGTGCTGTTACTTCTATTTATGGTGGCATTAGCTGCAAACTATACATCCTTAAAATAAACAAAAGGCACACTTCAGTCCCCTCCCTCTCTGCTTGCAAACGCTCGCTGCTGTTTGCTTAATGCATGCTAGACAAGCAAGATTTCTTCCTGAGCCTTCAGGGCAACGTAGCAAGGTACAACATTGCAGACGTACAAACATTCAGGAAGCGGGGGTGGTGGAATCTCAGCCATGAATCTTCATTAGTGACATCTGTTCTCTGGCAAGGGCCGGCCCTGTCATCCAGCAGAGCGAGGAAGCTGCCTCAGGTAACCAATTATGGGTGTCATAAAAGGGCAGCAAATGGTTACAGAGCAAGTATTTGTTGTTGTTGTTTAGTCGTTTAGTCGTGTCCGACTCTTCGTGACCCCCTTGACCAGAGCACGCCAGGCACTCCTGTCTTCCACTGCCTCCCACAGTTTGGTCAAACTCATGCTGGTAGCTTCGAGAACACTGTCCCACCATCTCATCCTCTGTCGTCCCCTTCTCCTTGTGCCCTCCATCTTTCCCATCATCAGGGTCTTTTCCATGGAGTCTTCTCTTCTCATGAGGTGGCCAAAGTATTGGAGCCTCAGCTTCAGGATCTGTCCTTCCAGTGAGCACTCAGGGCTGATTTCCTTCAGAATGGAGAGGTTTGATCTTCTTGCAGTCCATGGGACTCTCAAGAGTCTCCTCCAGCACCATAATTCAAAAGCATCAATTATTCGATGATCAACCTTCTTTATGGTCCAGCTCTCACTTCCATACATCATAGGATAAGTATAATCCTAAATTAAACTGGTGTAAATCGTTGGGAATCTGAGGTGAGATACCCACATAGTGGAAGTTGCTCCCAGTTCCAGCCACCGCACAGAGGCAGCTTAAGGTCCAAAACAGTTTATATGTACAACTTCAGGACATTGCATGAGGTACCCTCAATGTTCTTCAGAAGATGGCGCCTCTGCTTCCAACTCTATGATTTTATGAAATGCAACGGGTGGGGGAGGCCTCTCTGCACTTCAAGCTGCTAATGTGTACATTGCTTTGAGTCCCTGAGCTTTAATGTCAAGTCACACTGCTTTGGTCTGATTCTTCACCTTCAATAGTCCTGAACGTTTTCTAACAAGTATCCAGAATAATGGAAGGTAAACCTGAAGATCAAGTCTCCTGGGTTCCCCAAAGACCATCGCTGGACAGCAACAACTGAGCATTAGCACCATCATGTACCACAGTCACATTGGGACATTTTTGTGTATTACCTTGGCGGAACATTAGTCCTTATGAGGTTGGCACAGACCAAAGAGGCAACCCTGTTTTGGGAAGCTTTTAATGTTTGATGTTTGATTATGTTTCGATATAAGCTGTAAGCCGCCCAGAGTGGCTGGGGAAACCCAGCCAGATGGGTAGAATTATTGTTGTTGTTGTTGTTGTTGTTGTTGTTAATACAGCCACACAATTATAATATGGAACAGGCAGAGAGAAGATTCCAGGGTGATCATGAGAATTGTCATGGCAGGTTTATATAGACCAGTATTCTGTCTCTAACAGCCAGGCAAAAGCCTCAGTTGAGATGGTTACAAAGCAAAATAAAAAAAAATTAAGTGGAGTAAACGATAGTGGCAGCCCAAAGTCAACTGGTTGATCCAAGATACACTGTAGATACAGTGACAATCCATGATTTCTAATAGAGATGAGTGTCCTAAATAAATAAATAAATAAATAAATAAATAAATAAATAAATAAATAAAGTTTTTGCACAATTATGGCTCTGAAGGAAGACAGGAAGAAAGCAGTGTAATGAAGTCCATTACTGTTTTAAACAGGGAAGGTTAAAAAGAATCCTGATCAAAAGTCCTGTTCAGAACCATATGAGATGGACACTTGGCAGTCTGGGTATGAAACATTTTAAGAGTAGGATGCACTATAAAAATTACACCTCTTTTGGCAGATAAATGTCCTAACCTTGTGATGCTATTTATTTATAGTGAAGGGCCAATTTCTGCAGAAATGTTAACGAAGGTTTTGCACATCCTCAAGTCTCATTCTTAGGCATTGCCTCTAAATGTGAAGAAACGATTTGTACCTCTTATGACTAGAAACTGAAGGATCTGTCAATTTCAGTTCTCTCTGTTTCTTACTTTTCCAGTCTTAAATTTAGCCCTCCACATTTCACAGTAGTCTGCAATCTTGAAAAAAAAATCCTCATGAAAATTCATCAGCATCTTAGTGTGAATTTATCCTGATAAACACATTTTTATATGCAGTTTTGACTAATGTACACATTTTTTGCAAGCAATTTCCCCTAACATATGCATTTTTGGTAAACATTGGTTGGTGCATCACAAAATTTGGATACAGTGCAAATTTCAGAGAATAGCTGTGTTCAGAGAATAGCGGTGTTGTTTTGAAAACTGCAATTTGGATTGATTCAGTCTTAAATGCATTCTGAATTGAATTTCTGCTCCATTCCTAGTCATGGCTGATTCCATTTGACAGCCAGGAGACCCCACTGTACTAATCACATTCTGAAGCAATGACTTGCAAAGCTTAATGTAGTATTTTCTTTCATGTCTGCATGACACAGTGCTCATATTGGGTGAGGGAACTATATTTATTATTATTATTATTATTATTATTATTATTATTATTATTATTATTATAATACCTCGCCCATCTGACTGGGATGCTTCCAACAGAATATAAAGGAGCACACTCAAACATCAAACATTAAAATATTCCCGAAACAGGGCTGCCTTCAGATGTCTGCGAAAAGTCATATGATCGTTTATCTCTTTGACATCTGATGGGAGGGCATTCCACAGGGCAGGTGCCAATGCCGAGAAGGTCCTCTGCCTGGTTGCCTGTAACTTTACTTCTGGCAGTGAGGGAACCGCCAGAAGGCCATCGGCACTGGACCTCAATGTCCAGGCAGAATGATGGGGGTGGAGACGCTCCTTCAAGTATACTGGACCGAGACCATTTAGGGCTTTAAAGGTCAGCACCAACACTTTGAATTGTGCTCGGAAACGTACTGGGAGCCAATGTAGGTCTTTCAGGACCGGTGTTATATGGTCCCGGTGGCTGCTCCCAGTCACCCATCTAGCTACTGCATTCTGGATTAATTATCATTTCTGAGTCACCTTCAAAGCTAGAGCACATTGTAGAGCACATTGCAGTAGTCCAAGCAAGAGATAATCAGAGAATATACTCTGGCGAGACAGTGGGCAAGAAGGCAGGGTCTCATCCAGCACACCAGCCAGCCTGGACTCAAAGCTGACCAGTGCATCCATGGACAGCTGTGAGTCCAAAAAGACCCCCAGGTTGCACACCTGGTCTTTTAGGGGCGCAGTTACCCCATTCAGGACCAGGGAGTCCCCCACCCCCAGCTTTGGAGTGAATTACAAATTCACCAGGGCAAGGAAAGGAGCAAGACAGTTTTCACGGTGTGGATCCAGGGAAGATGGATATACAGACATTGTCTCTGTATGGTTAGCATGCAAAACCAGAGAACCCTTGAGAATATAGCAAAATAAAGATCCACACCCTGCCTTTGAAGTAACTGGCAAGCCTCCCAAAGTCAATAAAGATTTTGCTGTCTCCTGGGAGGCCTCAGCATTGAGCCCAATTGAATAATGTAGTGAGTTATTGTAGAAAAGGAAGCGAGCGTAACATACAGCAGAAAACCTCTCATCTAAAATTAATATGGAATGCTTTAGTTTACATTTGATTCTAAGTATGTGAATCTGTGGGCTGGGGGTGGCTGCTCTATAGTAATGGAAAGGCAGCCTGGCCATGTGCAGAGGTATATTTTTATTATGTATTAGTCAAGGACATGGGCAAAGATGGGAGTGTGTCATGCCTTTACTGGGGACACTGTTAAATGAGCAAGCTAGAGTTACAAGTCCAAGCCCAGTAGAATCTGCATGGCGTTTCTCTCTCTCTATGTTGATGCACTGTATCGGCAACATCAGATATATTTAAGCTGAAACAAATATTCAAAACTATTCAAAAATTGAAACTACACCACTCTGGTTTTGATTCTGAAAATTCCTAACTGAAATTTGTATTTTTAATGCAAGATTGTGATGCCAAGGTGTGATATCCAGTGTTTTGATGGATATCCAGTCTTGGTGGCTTTGAGAAGTATTGTCTGACTCCAAACACCATTGCATGTCAACAATCTGATTCAATCAGAACTAAGTACCACTGCTTGTCAACTCTCAAATACAATTAGATCTCGATGTGCCCTTCAACAAACGGAAGGACTCTTTCTGTTCATGGAAGGGACTCTAATCAAAGTGGAGGCTTCCTCTGGCAGAAACAGAGGCACTTTTTGCCAATACTCCTTCAGTTCCACATGCCACGTCCTACATCGCTTGGCATGTCCCAAGCCCTCCAGAGGAACTTTTCATGAGACACAGTGGGCTGCAGGGGGAAGAAGGAACTGATGAAAATCACCTACCCCAGGGAATGGATGAATCTGTCAATTTCACTTTTTCCTAGTGAAATATACTCAGAGTCAAGAGTGGATTTCATGCTCTTTATTCAGCTCATAGTGGTGAGGAGGAATGGAAGTTCCCCCAGAATGTCTGCTTTATATACATTATTTACACAGTGGGCCCCACGTGATTGGCTAATTCCAGGATTCTCCTGTAGGCCAATCTGGTTGCGGATTCTCTTCCACCTGGAGCTGGATTGGGTGGCTCCTGTGGACCAATCAGACTGCTGCATTGTGGACCCTATTGTTCTAGGACCAATCAGACTGCTGCCTTTTGGATCCTATTCAACTCAGTACATAACACCTAGTGTGTTGTCTTTCCAGTCTTACCTTCAGTTTGCCTCATTTTTGTAGCACTTTGCAAATTTTTGAGGAAAAAGAACCTCATGAAAATCCATTGGATTTTTGGTGCACGTTTCTTTCTATACACATTTTTTTGCAAGCTGTTTCCCCTAATATATGCATTTTGATGCCCCTAACCTATGCACTGACGTGCTTTTTCTTATTACTGGAGAACAGCATGGCAAAATTCAGAGAGGTACGCATTTCAGAGTTGCGTTTCGGCTGGTGTTCTGTTCCAGGAAGTGCAAATGAGGTAAAATGCATTAAAATGCAAAGCAAACCCAATTTCTCCTCCATCCCTGTCTCCAGAGGGAGATTCCTGGGAACGGCATCCCTCTCGTGCTCAGTCTTGGGCCCGACTCGTGGAATAGAAAATATTCTGCATGTATCCAAGAGAATATTAGCCACCCCAAACTGAGGAAACATATTTCGGAAGGCAAATATTGTGGTCAGCTCTAGATACGTTGGTGCTGTTTGCTGCTTGGAGGGAGGAAGGATCTACTTAGCATTCTCTTCCCACGGTAACCATGCACCAGCTCAGAGACCAGAGCTACAGAAATGGTGGGCTGTGAAAAATAAAGAGGGCCACTTAAGAGGCTGGCAGGCTCTTGCCTGAGCCATGTATCAGGTAAGCTGCTCAAGAGTCCTAGAGCTAAGCACTGCCAGGAAGGAGAAACAACAAAGGGAAGGTTTCTAGGCAACCGTAAATTCTGAAGCAATAGGCTATTAGCCTTTTCTGCTCAGCTGCATACATCAATCAAGCCAGCATCCCAGGAGAGTAGGAGCTAGGGGCAGCCCATGTATATTCAATGTTTCTCTCTGGCAAAATATTTACCTGCTCAAATGTCACCTTCCCCTTTGATCTGTAGCCCTCAGAGGGTCTGAGTCAGTGTCTCTGTACTCAAAGCCGGACGTGCGGTAGAGGTAGGGGGAGCAAGAGACAGGCTGGACTGTGCCAGTTCTGCCCATTCACGTAGCCTGGCATATCTGAAGCAGAAGAAAAGCAAGGGCAGAGGATGAGCCTTGTCCTTAGAAGTATCAGGGACACTAAGTACCACATTTTTCACTCTATAAGACGCACCTAGTTTTTGGAGGAGGAAAACAAGAAAAAAAAAATATTCTGAATCTCAGAAGCCAGAACAGCAAGAGGGATCGCTGTGCAGTGAAAGCAGCAATCCCTCTTGCTGTTCTGGCTTCTGGGATAGCTGCGCAGCCTGCATTCGCTCCATAAGACGCACACACATTTCCCCTTACTTTTTAGGAGGGAAAAAGTGAGTCTTATAGAGCAAAAAATACGGTAATTATTATTTTTCAGTTGTACTCTTGAGATATGTCTTAAATTATAGCAAGCCTGAACAAACACATGTTTTTCAAGGTATCATGATCAAGGTATCAAGGTATCAAAACTATGTTTGCAAGGTATCATGATGGCTACAGCTCCCTGCCTAACTTTCCCTTTGAGAGGAAATCAAAGTTTGCCTTTGTGTAAGGTGTGAAAGGCCCTTTTGATGAACGAACAGTGTCACATTGGATTCATGTTGTATGAGCTGAGGGTGCCATTGAGGACCTTAAAAGACCTAGGGATCCCATGGCCTTCTAGATATTGCTGGACTACATCTCTCATCATCCCTGGCCATTGGCCATGCTGACTAGGGCTGCTGGAACCTGGAAGGATCTTGATCATGCTATTAAAATAATGGATTGGGGGAGGGGAGGGAAAAACTTATTTATTTAAGACATAGACCAAAAGGAGACCAAGACATAGACCAGGCAAATGCATGTGTACGCTGTTAAGACAGTGAAGAAAAATATACGAGAAAGAATCAATATGACATTTTTTAAGGGGAGGGGGAATATCTTGTTGGGATACTGCCAGACAGACAAAGTCCATCATGACTCCACGTCGTCTCTGGACGTCCATCGATCTCCCGTAGACACGCAGTATCAGCAATTAGCGACACGAGCTCCAGAAATAGCTTGCCACATTCGAGAGCCTATGCACGCTCTATCAGCAGATAATGCACAGTGAAAGATGTACTCAGGAGAGCATTATTTACAAGTTTATTTCTGCGTTGATCAGAACAAAGAAAAACATGACTGCCTGCTTCAGTGTTCCGGCACAGAGAGAGGAACGAAAGCAAAGACACAACAGAAACATCCTGTGAAACAGGAAATACGCAGGCTGTGACACAAACATCCTGCTCCCTTTTAAGGTGGAACGGAAATATCCTAACATATCTATCCAATTAATTTTCCTGGTTAGTTTAAGAGCTGGGGGTGGAGGAGATCTGAGTCATGATGTTCCGTCCATTGGCAAAAAAGCCAACAGAACTTTGTAAAATACCCCAAATATATATTACAACTACAGCTGGAAGGATCTGTCAATGTCAGTTCTCTCAGTTTCTCATTTTCCCTATCTTAAATTCAGTTTTCCAGATTTTTGCAGCAATTTCTAAAAACCCTCATAAAAATTAATCTGAATTTTAGGGTCAATTCCACCTTCTGCATGCAGTTGGAGTGGTGTACACATTTTTTGCAAGCCATTTCCCCTAACAGAATGCATTTTGTATTAATATTAATGTTTTCATTCCCATATTCATTGTTATGCAGCACTATGCACAGGACCAGGGACGTGGGTGGCGCTGTGGGTTAACCAATCAGAAGGTCGGCGGTTCAAATCCCTGCGATGGGGTGAGCTCCCGTTGCTCGGTCCCTGCTCCTGCCAACCTAGCAGTTCGAAAGCACGTCAAAGTGCAAGTAGATAAATAGGTACCACTCCGGCAGGAAGGTAAACGCCGTTTCCATGCTCTGCTCTGGTTCACCAGAAGTGGCTTAGTCATGCTGGCCACATGATCCGGAAGCTGTACACCGGCTCCTTTGGCCAATAAAGCGAGATGAGTGCCGCAACCCCAGAGTCGGCCACAACTGGACCTAATGGTCAGGGGTCCCTTTACCTTTACCTTATGCACAGGACCACCTCCCTCTCACCAGCAAGAGGGGGGGCATTCTGGCAGTGGTGGAAGCAGTTGGGGGCACCACCTCTTTCACTTCCACTACCTGAGGTGGGTGCTTCACCTTGCCTCATCAGCAGACTGGCTCTTCTCCCCCTCAAACCATCTTTCCTCCAGTGCAAAAAATGTAAGCCACAGCTAAGCAGAGGTGTGTACCTTTGAAACAGTCATTGCACATGTGCAGATGGCAGCACATTCACAGTTAACAGCTTAACTGTGGATTGGAGGGCTGAAGGGGATAGCAGACAAATCAGGTAATGCTCATCAGGTGAAGACATCCCAAACCCAGACCCTCCAAGTGTACCTGTTTTCCAGGGACAGTCCTGTATTTACAGAAGCCACCCCTGTTTCTGTTTTGATCCTGGAATGTCCCACTTTCCCTTAAAGGTAAAGGTAAAGGGACCCCTGACCATTAGGTCCAGTCGTGACTGACTCTGGGGTTGCGGCGCTCATCTCACTTTATTGGCCAAGGGAGCTGGCGTACAGCTTCCGGGTCATGTGGCCAGCATGACTAAGCCGCTTCTGGCGAACCAGAGCAGCACACAGAAACACCGTTTACCTTCCCGCCGGAGTGGTATCTATTTATCTACTTGCACTTTGATGTGCTTTCGAAGTGCTAGGTTGGCAGGAGCAGGGACTGAGCAACGGGAGCTCACCCCGTTGCAGGGATTCGAATCGCCAACCTTCTGATCAGCAAGTCCTAGGCTCTGTGGTTTAACCCACAGTGCCACCCGCGTCCCACCCACTTTCCCTTAGGACGTCCCTATTTTCATTGGAGAAATGCTGGAGGGTGTGGAGTTATGTGACCCCCAAGCTAAGGAGATAAGTAACTATACAACCTTTAGAAGACACGGGAAAGCAGCCCTGTATAGGGAAGTTTTTTCATGTTTAATGGTGGCTGGGGCAACCCAATCAGATGGGCGGGGTATAAATAATAACATTAGTAGCAGCAGCAGCAGCAGCAGCAGTAGTAGCATTAGTAGCAGTATTGAATAGGACACCTCTGAATTCACCAGAAAAATGTTGGAGGGTATGCAAGCCCCTCTCTGGTGTGCACAACAATTGTAAAAATGCAACTTGAAACACAGCGGGGGGGGGGGGGGATGGCTTTGCTGTGTTTCAAGCTATAGTCTCATTCTCCTCACAAGCTGCCATTTTTCCTGTTAAGGAAGATGTACAGGCGCTGTCCATTTTCCCAAATGTGGCAAGCATGTGTACGCACGCATACTTGCACATAGGAAATTTACACAGTCCAGAAGGAAAACATTATTTCCCTCTCTCTCAGTGCCATAGTCCTAATCCCATCCGCTTGCACCTATGACAGCTATTTAAAAGAAGGTGATCCAGTAGAGATCACTCTGAGGCATCTTCTCATTTGGCCCTCCAGGCAGCCTTGATACCAGGGGGGAGGAATAGCTGCATTGCCATGTATTGGAGGGAACACACACACCTTTAAGGCGTTGCAGGTTTAGCCTGACTTCAGCTATACTCTCTGCGAGAGCAAACTAATTTTCATTATATAACTATGGCTCATTAGCTTTGTCACCAGCTGCTACATTCCTTTCACTGCAGCATATGCAAATCGCAAATAGACACTGATGGACTCAGTTTCACTATTGCCTCGGCCTCCTGCTGCCTCCCACCAACTCCCCATTTGTCAGTTTTACCCTTTGCTCAGCCCAGTCTTCCAAGGTAGGGTGAATACACTCCACCATCTATCAAGCGGAGCACACACATAAACAAAGCTGGTTATCTGTAAAGTCCTGTTACACAGCGGGGAGGATTATACTATTGTTAACCAGCTGGGTGTTGATTCTGTTGTGTTATGAAACCCTCCTCTCTGGGATGGGAAACAGATACAGGAATTTCAGTAAGTGAAAAAGCACGGGAATCAATATGGCAAAATCCATCTTTTAAAACAATTTCGGCTCACCTCCAGGAAATTTCCCTTAAAAATATCTTTCGGCGGCATTGAACCCCCTTGCAGATATAAATCCTTTAAGCTCACCATTATGTTGTGAAGGCTGTGGAGAACGAGGTTCCTGTTTTCATCTTTGATGGGAGTGTACCATGGTCCAAGCCTTTTGGGGGAAAGTTTTTAACCTGACCTCCAAAATCACTAAACAATCTATCCCTCCTAATTTATCACTTGCCTTTTTATCATTAGATTTGATCCCACATTCTACCCTTAAATCTAAAGAATTAATTTCCTTCCTGATCACAGCAGCTAGACTAATTATTGCCCAACAATGAAAGGAAACTTCTAAAACACCAATAGAGGCTTGGGTTTAATAGCATCAGAACGCCTCACATACTATTGGAGAAGGAATTTCCAAAAAATGATACCTTTGACACGATCTGGTCTCCCTTTTTCTCTTTTATTGAAGAAGAACAGTATATTTTAATGCCGCCATCATCACTGAGGTGTCTGTGGAAGGGTTATATTGATTGAACATGTATTGTATTGTAACTTTTGAATAAATGTTTTTTGAATTTTTTAAAAAATGGGAAGGAATTTATGAACAGGGGTAGGAAAACCTAAGGCTGTCCAAATGCTGGGCTCCAACTTTGATCACCCCCAGCCAGCATAGTCAAGGTTGATTAGAGTTGAAGTTCAACAGCATCTAAAGGGCCACAGGTTAGCCACCCCTGAGTTAAGCCCCTTCTGTGCTAGGCATTTAAAGCACTATCATACCACTTTAAACAGTCATGGCACCCCCCAAAGAACGCTGGGAAGTGCATGGTGCTAAGCGTCGTTAGACGACCATATTCCCCGTAGAGAACTACAATTTGCAGAACGGTTTAACAGTTAATGCCTCTTCCAAGGGAAGTACAGATCTTTGAATATTGTACAGTGGTACCTCGCAAGACGAATGCCTCGGAAGACGAACAACTCGCAAGAAGAAAGAGTTTTTCGTTTTCTGAGTTGCTTCGCAAGACGGATTTCACTATAGGCTTGCTTTGCAAGACGAAAACATCTTGCGCCTATTTTTAAAACCGCCAATGCATTCCTATGGGAAACCGTCAATGCACAGTGGTGCTTCACAAGACGAAAAGATTCACAAGACGAAAAAACTCGCAGAACGAATTAATTTCGTTTTGCGAGGCACCACTGTAATACAGTGGTACCTCGGGTTACATATACTTCAGGTTACATACGCTTCAGGTTACACACTCCACTAAGCCAGAATCTAGTTTATGTGCACTAACTGAATCTTCTGGATGTTCTTCAAGGGTAGCCCCATGAAGAGCGCATCACAGTAATCTAAACGTGATGTGACTTAAAGCATGGATTACTGTTGCAAAATCAGACTCGAAAGGCCAATACCTTTGTTTAAATGAGAAGTTACTTGCTTGCTTCCCTCTCCTCAGCCCTGTCACTAACACAACAATGTGCTCGCTCATTTACTTATAACCACAACATCCTGACTGAAAGTGCAGAGCACATTGCTCACCGCCCTGGCCCAGCCATGGTTTTCCTGTCAGTCCAAGTGAACAGACTCCTGTTGATTCAGACGGTGCTGAGGAGCGTCGAGAGGGGCCTGAAGGAAGACGAACGATGATTTCATATTGCCCCGTGTGTGGAAAACCAGTCTACTTTGGTAAGTTTATTCCTCTCTCCTCACTGTATTTAAACTGCAGCTCTCTTGTGAGTTCATAAGGCTAGAAATTAAGGGCAGTACTTTGAGGCTCTGGTGAGGATGGTACGTCTGAAATGCTCATGGTTAAAAAACTGATGACTGGGGGGGGGGAGTGTCTTTGTATGGGTAAGTGTTGAGATTAGGTTTCATATTAACTTGCCTCCAGATCTGCTGCTCTAGGAGATTGTTGTTGTTTAGTCATTTAGTCCTGTCTGACTCTTCATGACCCCCTGGACCAGAGCACGCCAGGCACTCCTGTCTTCCACTGCCTCCCACAGTTTGGTCAAACTCATGCTGGTAGCTTCGAGAACACTATCCAACCATCTCGTCCTCTGTCGTCCCCTTCCCCTTGTGCCCTCCATCTTTCCCAACATCAGGGTCTTTTCCAGGGAGTCTTCTCTTCTCATGAGGAATTTTGGAGCCTCAGCTTCAGGATCTGTCCTTCCAGTGAGCACTCAGGGCTGATTTCCTTAAGAATGGATAGGTTTGATCTTCTTGCAGTCCATGGGACTCTCAAGAGTCTCCTCCAGCACCATAATTCAAAAGCATCAATTCTTTGGCGATCAGCCTTCTTTATGGTCTAGGAGGTTACCCCATCAAAAAAAGAAAAGAAAAGAAAAGAAAAAGAGGAGGTTCTACAAAGGGTCTACAGCTCAGTGGCAGAACATCTGTTTTACATGCAGAATGTCCCATGTTCAGCCGCCAGAATCTCCAGGGAGGATCGCTTGACATTCTGGAGAGCCACTGCCGGTTAGTGTAGACCACTGTTTCCCAAACTTCTGTTTCCCAAACAGCTGTTTTTTTGGGCTACAACACCCATCATCCCTAGCTAGCAGAACCAGTGGTCAGGGATGATGGGAATTATAGTCCAAAAACAGCTATAGACCCAAGTCTGGAAAACACTTGGGTCTCTAGCTGTTTTTGGACTGCAATTCCCATCATCCCTGACCACTGGTTCTGCTAGCTAGGGATGATGGATGATGGTTAGATGGATTAATGGTCTGACTTAGTATAAGGCAGCTTTCAATACTCCTTTAATAACTCCGGTGCAAATTCTCTGTCATGAAAGAGTTGGATATGGAGAAATTTGGGAGGTCTTCTTTCATGTTAGGAAAACCTTGTCCTTTTGCTTCTGGGCTCTCTGTCTGCTATGTGGCCACAACCTCTTTGCTAATTCTCTTTCTGGTCTTTGAAGTTTAACACAGCGTACAAAATAAGTGGGGGGGGGGGAGGGGGTTCTGAACAGAAGAACAAACCCTATACGGCTGCCTCATTGTTTGAGCTCTGGACTTTTTCAACCAAACTGCCTAATCATTCCACTTTTGTTTTTCCATAAAGAGTGTACATCTGATCCTAAATTTGAAGTGCTCTGTATGGCTTCTGTTGGGCCAACATCAGTCTTCCTTCAACTCCACCCCACAAAGGCACTGAGAACTATTCGTTTCTGTAAAAACTGCAATTCCCGTGCTGAAGCCAATTTGGGTGCTATGCAGAACTATTCCACCCATGCCCAGAAAAAAATAATGAATAGTTGCACAATATGCCCATTTCTCGTGAAATATATCAGAAGAAAGCTGCATATGGTTTGAAGTCATGAGCAAGATAAAGGACTGGTCTTGTAACGTGGGCAACTTCTGTAATCTGTCCAGGCAAAATCAGGAAGCCTCCAATCAGTGGCGTAGCGTGGGGGTGCAGGGGGGGCCGGCCGCACCGGGCGCAACATCTGGGGGTTAGGGTTAGGGGGCGCAAATCCACGGGTTAGGGGGTGCAAATTACTTGTCTTCCCCGGGTGCTGACAACCCACGCTACGCCACTGCCTCCAATAGCTAAAATAGCAAAATTGGCTGAGTCACATTCTCTTACTCTGCAAAATTCTGTAGTTGCTTCAACAGGGACCTACTGTATGGGATGTGAGGAGGGCATGGAGCAAGGAGAAAAGCAAATCTGTAGGTCACTTGCAGGGTGCCTACAGAAATCCATTTTATTTGCACATTTATGATCATTTGTGCTCAAGATGCTGTCAGAGGGGTCACAAACAATCCTACTTTCAATTCTCTTTGGGCCTGCAAAAGTTGTGGAGTGGTCACAACACTTCATTTCCAAGCAGTGCATATCCTACAACTTCCTCCTGAAACCCCACAACTTTTTAGAGCATAGCTGTTCCGGTTTAGTTTTTGCTCTGCTTTGGTTATGCTGTAGCCCCTCCAGACAGCAACAATGTGGTAGCACAGGGGAAGCATCCCAGAACAAACTGAAGAAGAATGACACACAACTAATGCGCTATTGCTGTGTCAGCAGCATATTGAAGAACGCACCTGCACTAAAACACCCGTCTGGAGGGGCCCTCAGTGGAAGTGCTGCATCTTCCCATTTTATGGCTCTTCTCAGCAACATCACAGGTAGTGAAGCCAAACTTTTGCTGGGAATTAATTTTTGGATTCGGGTGGTAGGAAATCTTCAAAGCTCTTGCTTTGGCAGACCCTGGAGACAAACTGCTTCTAGCCTACAACCCACGAAGTACCACAGCCCCCAAAACATGCTAGGAGGGCTTCTCAGGGAAGGCCTCTCAGAAATGGCTGACCCAGAAATTGGGTTGCCTCTACTAAATTCCAGGAATCTGGCCTGGCCTCCAGTTGTAGTGGAATTCAGCACTACTCCTGAATTTGGAGTGGTTGTGGACTAGGGTCGGGCTTGGGCAAGGGATACAAATCCCCAGACAAAAATGAAGCTCCCTGAGTCACCTCATACTATCAGTCCTAGAAGATTATTTTGTTCTGTTCTTCAGTCTATTAATTTTTAATCTTTTTTACAAGTATCCCATGGTCAACTCCCCCCCCCCCATTATTTAATAATACTTGATATTAGTATTGCACTCTTCCCAACTACCCAAAGGTCTCCACAGCTGTCTCAATCATTATTACAACTGTGTAAGCTAGGCTGGTGGGATGCGGGTGGCACTGTGGGTTAAACCACAGAGCCTAGGACTTGCTGATCAGAAGGTGGTGGTTCGAATCCCCGCAATGGGGTGAGCTCCCGTTGCTCGGTCCCTACTCCTGCCAACCTAGCAGTTCAAAAGCACATCCAAGTGCAAGTAGATAAATAGGTACCGCTCTGGCGGGAAGGTAAACGGCGTTTCCGTGGGCTGCTCTGGTTCTCCAGAAGCGGCTTAGTCATGCTGGCCACATGACCCGGAAGCTGTACGCCGGCTTCCTCGGCCAATACAGCGAGATGAGCGCCGCAACCCCAGAGTCGGTCACGACTGGACCTAATGGTCAGGGGTCCCTTTACCTTTACCTTTAAGCTAGGCTGGTATTATGACCTGTGTCATAAGATGGAGGAGGGAAGCTGGAAGTTGTATCGTTTGCCTAAAACCATCTAGTGTGTTCGCTGATGAACATACATTTGAACCCAGAACATCTCAGCTCCTTCTCAAAACACACTCCTGGCCTCTGTAAACTAGCCCAGTGGTTCCCAAGTCGTACCCCCTCATCGCCACAGACCACTTGAAAATTGCTGAGGATCTTGGTGGACCATTTAACGATTTTTCTCCCTGTCATAGAAAAATTGTGATATGTGCTAGATGATGTGTGATTTTTAATTGCATTTTTAATGGCTTCTTTCATTTCTTATATTGCAGTTTATTGCATTACCGTTTGAATTCCACAGAATTAGCATTGTAATGCAATTAAATACAATATCAGAAATAAAAGGAGCAATAAAAAACTATATGACTGTTAATGAGAACATGCCGTGGACCACCGGAATGAAGCTTGTGGACCACGGGTGGTCCACAGGCCACAGTTTGGGAGCCCCTGGACTAGCCTGTTTTGCTCAGAGGGAAAACCAGGCAAGGTGTTGATGTCATGGAAGTAATGCAAGGCTGGGCATTCAGGAAGCCACAACAGTCAGAAGGTAGCAAGTGTAGCAGAAACAGGAAGAACAGGTCACAAACAGGAAGCTTTGAAGATGTCAAGCAGCAGCACTGAAATGCGAGGCAAACATTTACAAACCACAGAGCACAAGCAAAAGGAGAGCTCTAAAATGAGCGCAATCTGATGTCAATTTTCTGTGAGACACCTGCCGTCACTGCCCCCAGCTCACCAAGTGAGTTGCCAGTGGATGTTCCTGGGAGCTCAATAGCTGTGCAGCAAAAGACCTTTTGACCAGTGTGTGGTTGCTCCTTTCACTACAGGAGGTATGCAGAGCCTCAGAGCCAAATGTGGCCCTCCAGGACTCTCTATCAGGCCCCCCAGGCTGCTCCTTTCTGGACTTCCTCCCTACCAGCTGCATTCTCCTTGGGATATGTCCTTGAACAGCAATAGTGCTTCTTGCTTACGTGGGTGGAGCTGTGTATGGACAGAGGTGTAGGAATATCTGGTACCTGCATTACTGGGATGCAGTCCATGGTCCAGGGAGAATGAGCCACATCCAGTTGCTCTACAAGTTTTTGGATCTGGCTAAACCCATTAGCACCATATGGTCTGCAGAAGGTTGCTCAGCCTTAGGTTAAAAAACGGTTCTCCACCTCTGCAGCACACCATCAGACTCCCACTGATACTCTTAATAAATAATATGAGAAAACCAATTGTCATCTCCTTGCCCTTGTCTTCCCCATTTGGGCATGCAAGATGGTTGAGTAAACAGGTGACATGTTGCATTGCTCCTGAAAACCTGGGGTGATGAGTACATGCACCAGTTTCTGTCTGCTGGTAGCCATGATGGCTATAGTCAACCTCCACTTTCAGAGACACCATTCCTCTGAATATCAGTTGCTGGAAATCACAGGTGGGCAGAATGTTGTTGCACCCAAGTCTTGCTTGCAGGTTTCCTATAAGTATCTGGTCAACCACTGTGAAAACAGGATACGGGACTAGATGGGCCATTGGCCTAATCCAGCAGCCTCTTCTTTTGTTATGTGACTTGAATTATGTAGGTCTGACCATCGATTTAGGGATGCCTGAGGATGTATGGAAGTGAGAGCTGGACCATAAAGAAGGCTGATCGCTGAAGAATTGATGCTTTTGAATTATGGTGCTGGAGGAGACTCTTGAGAGTCCCATGGACTGCAAGAAGATCCAACCTATCCCTTCTTAAGGAAATCAGCCCTGAGTGCTTACTGGAAGGACAGATCCTGAAGCTGAGGCTCCAATACTTTGGCCACCTCATGAGAAGAGAAGACTCCCTGGAAAAGACCCTGATGTTGGGAAAGATGGAGGGCACAAAGAGAAGGGGACGACAGAGGATGAGATGGTTGGATAGTGTTCTCGAAGCTACCAGCATGAGTTTGACCAAACTGCGGGAGGAAGTGGAAGACAGGAGTGCCTGGCGTGCTCTGGTCCAGGGGGTCATGAAGAGTCGGACACGACTAAACGACTAAACAACAACAACAACAACTAGGATGGGATTGGTTATGTGTCCTCCCATTCTCCATCCTTTGAAATGTCTTACTCCCTCTCCGGTCTGAAAGGCATTTGTTTTATTCTGAACTTCTGTGGTGTTCAAAGTTCTTCTTCTGTCATCACCATCCCTTCGTATGGTGCATTTGAGTGTGCTCAAAGTGTTTCAAATTGGTAGCTCAGCGGCCCTTACAAAAACTCTGTAAGGTAGGTCAATATTATAATCTCCATATTGAAGATGGGGAAGAGCCTCTGTGGACAATGAATAAGTTCATGGCAGAGCCAAGATTTGAACAGGAATCTTCCTGGATGAACAGCTCACCTTCTTGGGCATTATATTACTCAAGTAAACTTTGTAACGTTTGCACAGTCTTGGTTTGTAAGAACGAGTTAGCACCTGGTTCAAACTTCATGAATCTCATCCAACATCTCCCCCACCCTTTCTTCTCAATTTGCATTTGTCATATGGGGGCCACAGGGCTAATCTTCAGGGATCTTGTAAAGATCATTGAGATAAGGTATGTGTGGTGCTTTGAGCACTTAAGAGCACTGTTTCAATGCTCTTGTTTTTGCCAGTCTGGGGAAACGGCTGACTCAAGGCTGGCACTGCCACAAGGCACTTGGCAGGATGCTTTTCGTAACTAGCTTTTGTGTGCTCTCATTCTACTTCAGAAACTTTCCAGGTTGTAGATTTCCAGTAAAAATAAACTGGCCAATTGGCTTTCTGGTGCCAGCTCTTGGCTTCTCAAGACTTACTATTTCTTTCTCTCTCTCCTTCCCGCTCTCTCTAACCTCTCCCCAAAAGTGATAAAATAAATATTAGTGCAATTTTCTCACAGGTAACAGCTGTGTCGGGTTGATTTAGTAGAATCACACACACTGTCTCTCTGTGGTTGAACACAGCCTTCAGAATCACACATGCTGTAAACACAGAATGTAGCTGAATAGATAGAAAGGAGGATAGTGTGATGGCCACTTTAGGGCTCATCTGCTCTTCCATTTCCCCCGCTGCTTTCCCCTGGGAAAAACTGTGGTTTAGCACTGAATCAGAATGAACACCATTCAGGGTTTCTGTGCATTGCCGTTTGTTCCAATTTCGTGCCAAAGAGCTGGTTTTCTGAGAGCAAAGGCAAAAGCAAAACGGCTCAGACCTGTCTCTAGAAGGCACAGGACAAGCAAAAAAACCACTCAGACCCATGCTTTCTAGCAGTGGCGTAGCGTGGGTTGTCAGCACCTGGGGCAAGGCAAGTAATTTGCGCCCCCTAACCCGGGGCAAGGCAAGTAATTTGCATTCCCCCCCCCCGCTGCACGGTCCCTCCCCCAGATAGTCCCTCGCTCTCTCTCCACACCGCACCGCACGCCTGGCACCCTCCCCTCCACAGTGGGCGGCGACCCGGCGGCTCGGATCGGATTCGCACAGCTAGCACTGCAGTGAGAGAGAGAGAGTGAGCCAGGTAGGGGCAGAGAGCTGCAAGTGCGAGCGCCCCCCCCCGATGTTGCGCCCGGTGCCGCCGGCCCCCCCTGCACCCCCCACGCTACGCCACTGCTTTCTAGGCATGGGGGCAAGTGGAAATATAGGTGAGCCCTCAGAGACTGTGATCCACTCTTCTTCCTGTTTCCATTATTCCCAATGTCCATTAATAGTTATAGAACAGGGATGGGGAACCTTGCTGCTTTTAATGCCGAACTGAAACTAAACAGTACACTTCCTGAGAGGAGACTCAGGAGTTCCTCATATGGCTGAGACACAGGGCTTTTTTTTCAGCTGGAACTCTCCGGAACTCAATTCCAGCACCTCTCAGGTGGGCACCATAACCATTATATGAGAACAAGGGAGGCGTTCGTGGTGAGTTCCGGCACCTCTTTTTCTAGAAAAATAGCACTGTTGATACACCACACCTATAAGCCTCCATATGCCGTTGGACTACAACTTCTATCATCTCTGAGCATTGGCGACGCTGTTTGGAAACTGATGGGAGTAAGAGTTCAGCAATATCTGCAAAAGTTCTCCATCTTTGATTACAACCTGAGTCATGAGGCCAAAGTCAGAGCTGCGAAAGTAAAACAACACCCTGAAACTGTTACAGGTGGGATGAATAATATCCGATAGAATTAACTCATTTGCAAATTTCGCCCATATTAATTATACTCCTGCTAAATCATGGGTGTAATTAAGTCTTGATGGTTATGGAAATGGTTACCGCTGGTAGTATTTTCATATCGCCATAGGTTCCCTAATACCACAGGAGTTATTACCACTGCTGCGGTGTTTGGTCAAGTAAATACTCCTATCAGGAGTAATTAATACTGGCGGCATGCTAATGGTACTCTAAATGCTGTCAGAAATGACTGTGTGTCTGAGTCCTGGCTGTGAAATCCCTTCCGTTAATGAATGCTTATGGGCACAACATGACCTTACAAAGCTTGTTTGCTTGCCAGTATTTTGACTTTGCAAGGAGGAATGTGACAGGAGAATATTTAGGATGACAAGAGAAGCACAAAGAGGAAGAAAGGAACTAAACTGACCATTGATATTAGCAATTTAAACCCAGGTATATATGCACTTAAGGGACACGGGTGGCGCTGTGGGTTAAACCACAGAGCCAAGGACTTGCTGATCAGAAGGTCGGCGGTTCAAATCCCCGCGATGGGGTGAGCTCCCTTTGCCCGGTCTCTGCACCTGCCCACCTAGGAGTTTGAAAGCATGTCAAAGTGCAAGTAGATAAATAGGTACCGCTCAGGCGGGAAGGTAAACGGCATTTCCGTGCGCTGCTCTGGTTCGCCAGAAGCGGCTTAGTCATGCTGGCCACATGACCCAGAAGCTGTATGCCGGCTCCCTCGGCCAATAAAGCGAGATGAGCGCCGTAACCCCAGAGTCGTCCGCGACTGGACCTAATGGTCAGGGGTCCCTTTACTTTTACTATATATGCACTTAGGATACTCTGCTCTCTCTCTCCCACACCCCATTTGTAACAATCAAATTGGTTTCTTCTATTACTTTGCCTTTTCTATGTATGTCCTTGGGTGCTTTATTTTCTTACAGGGTACTCAACTTGCAATATTAAAAAAAGTGATCAGTGAGTGAAAAACAGAGCAATGGAATATATTACATTATTCAAAATTTTAGCAAAGCATGCCTCAACATATACTGCAAAGACCACGTCCAGATTTAAAATTTAAAGATACAAGTATCTGATTCAAAATTAACATGATTCAAAATTGAGAACATGAGCAAAACTTCTGCCTGAATGGTTATGAGGACAGGCGGTGATGTTACTTTGGTGGGGTGAAAGGGGAGACATTATATACTTATTTTACACGTTGTCTTCTTTTGTTAAACAATAAATTTATACAATTATCCATGTTTTGGGTGTTTCTGTGATTTTGCCAATTTTCTTGATAATGATGACAAACATTTATGTGGCACATTTCAAGTGGTCGCAGCACGTTGTGCATATTATCTCTCAATAATCTTTATAAGGTAGACCAAGAATTACCAATCTTTTCGGACCAGAGGGCACATTTCAAATTTGGAGAAAGTACTGTGTGAGTTCTGGTCACAAAATGGCTGCCATGGAGTCCTGGCATAACACAACATTAGAGAAAGTACAGTGGTACCTCGGGTTACATACGCTTCAGGTTACAGACTCCGCTAACCCAGAAATAGTACCTCGGGTAAAGAACTTTGCTTCAGGATGAGAACAGAAATCGTGCTAGGGTGGTGTGGCGGCAGCGGGAGGCCCCATTAACTAAAGTGGTTCTTCAGGTTAAGAACAGTTTCAGGTTAAGAACGGATCTCCAGAATGAATTAAGTACTTAACCCGAGGTAGCACTGTACTGCTGTTGTTGTTGCTTTGCCTTGGGAAGTCACCTGTCCCAATTGTGAAGATCTCACAATATTGATTCCCTGCTGCCCACATAGAATGATGCTGTTGTCGTCTAACAATGACAAGGATATTTCCCCAGTACTAGGGGAAAATACTTGGCAGCTACACCACTTTCTCTCTCTTGCACAAACAGATCAGGCACACTTACATTTCTTTCACACTCACTCATACAAACACACTTCCCATATATACAGCCATACATTCATCTGCCTCCTCTGTCTACCCAAGTGTATCTCTCTCTCTCTCACACACACACACAGAAACCACAAAGACCACACAAACCTCCCCCCTCTCTTTTTCACATGCAAACCACATGCACATCTCTCCCTCTCTACAGAAGTGCATCGCTTTTGCAGACCACACAAACACCCATGCAGTATCAGCTCCACAACATACACCTCTCCCTCTCACACAGACCAAACATACACATAGATCACATATTCACATCTCTGCCCCTCCTCCACACACACCGCACACATATCTGCCTCTTTGCCAATCACACACACGTAGAGAAAGCAACTCACCTTCAGAAAAGCCATTCAATAGGCAAAATAAGGACCTGCCTTCAGCTCCACATGGCTGGCAGGCAACAAACAACCAGCTGAATTAATGGGGTGCTCCTTTTTGCTCTCTTCTGCCCCATCCAGACATAGCGGGTGAGGGAAGTCACTTCACAGCATGAAGCAAGTGCCTGATGCCAGCTCCGCATGGCTGGCAGGATACAAACAAGCAAACAGGAGTGACGCCAATGGGGCAGTCGTCCCTGCCAATTCTCATTCCCTAAACATCCTTCCAAATCAGAGTGTAAGGGAGTGGGCCCTTCTAGCGCCAGTAACTCCTCTGGACTGCTCTGTCATTTCAGCTGCATAATCTGCTTAGCGTTTACCATCTCAGTGCCAGCAGGTATTATTCTTCTGTGTGCCATAGTAGTGACCCCTGAAGTAGGTAAAGGTAAAGGGACCCCTGACCATTAGGTCCAGTTGTGGCCGACTCTGGGGTTGCAGCGCTCATCTCGCTTTATTGGCCGAGGGAGCTGGCGTACAGCTTCCGGGTCATGTGGCCAGCATGACTAAGCCGCTTCTGGCGAACCAGAGCAGCGCACGGAAACACCGTTTACCTTCCCGCCAGAGTGGTTCCTATTTATCTACTTGCACTTTGACGTGCTTTCGAACTGCTAGGTTGGCAGGAGCAGGGACCGAGCAACGGGAGCTCACCCAGTCACGGGGATTCGAACCGCCGACCTTCTGATAAGCAAGTCCTAGGCTCTGTGGTTTAACCCACAGCGCCACCCGTGTCCCGACCCCTGAAGTAAGTCAGCCTATATTATACCCAAGGTGTAGTGGGAAGGCATGGAGAACACTGGCAAGATTGCTTACAGAGCAATCCTATGCACATTTACCCAGGAAATCTGACCTGCTAACATTAAAATCAGCTATGGGGCCAGCCTGACTGTGTAATCCATACACTGTGCTTTCAGTGGCAATAGCTTTCAATGCAGCAAGAGGATGAAGCAGCAAGTGATCCAAACTGCACTCCAAGATCCCTTGCAATGTCAGAAGGGATTTTGAGGTGCACTTCTCATGCTGTAGTTGTTGTTGGGGGCAATAAAACATGGTGCATTGCTTTAATGAGCAGTTCCACGCAGATTTTTCTGGCAAAAGAAAAAGGTGTTGAGACATCCAGCCATGCAGTCTAATGTGATCCTCTACTACCTTTGGGAGTTGCTGCTTGCAGGCACAATTCTTAGGCCCTGAGTAGATTTGAAAATTCTGATGTTGAATAGAAGTCAATGAATACAGATGTCATCATTTTAGGAGCATGTGAAGAAGTACCAGTTTGATGTGCTGGCCTCCTAACTCATGCAGTATCAACCCCAGTCCCATTAACTGTGAACCCTGTGACCGCACACATTTGCTGGGCAAAACAATGTGGAATCTCACCAGTCAGTGATACAGAAAGGGAAACTGAGTCCTGATTCTGTGTCCCAACCAACATAGGTAAAGGGACCCCTGACCATTAGGTCCTGTTGTGGCTGACTCTGGGGTTGCGGCGTTCATCTCGCTTTACTGGCTGAGGGAGCCGTACAGCTTCTGGGTCATGTGGCCAGCATGACTAAGCCGCTTCTGGCGAACCAGAGCAGTGCACGGAAATGCCGTTTACCTTCCCTCACTTTGACGTGCTTTCGAACTGCTAGGTTGGCAGGAGCAGGGACTGAGCAACGGGAGCTAACCCCGTTGCGGGGATTTGAACCGCCAACCTTCTGATCGGCAAGTCCTAGGCTCTGTGGTTTAACCCACAGCGCCACCCGCGCCCCTACTCTGCTTCAAAAATTGCTTCAGTTGCAATGGTACACTTCTTCTTCTTCTTCTTCTTCTTCTTCTTCTTCTTCTTCTTCTTCTTCTTCTTCTTCTTCTTCTTCTTCCTCCTCCTCCTCCTCCTCCTCCTCCTCCTCCTCCTCCTCAACAGGTCGGAACCAGGTGCACCAACTCTAGGGGGCAGAGGTGTCATCAGCCCCCTCAATATTCAGGGGGCTGAGCCCCCTGCTAAGAATTAGTGAGGGAGCAGAAGACGCCGAACCGCCAAGTGAAGTGTGGCACGGCATCGACAGAAGGCTGGCCTGGCCTGCGAGGGGTTGGGAGATGCTGAGGGAGTGGCGTGGCCTGCCATGAGGTTACGCTGGCCTGCACAGCATCTCTCGACACCGCGCAGGCCAGGCCAGTACAGTTTTCTGCTAGGTCGTGCCGGTCCAGCCTGCAGGACATTGGAAGACATGTGTGACGTCACACGATGTGACACACATGTGACGTGTGACGTCCTGCCCCCATCTTGGGGGCAACCCAGCACCTGTAGTGAGAAGCAAATTGGAAAATTCAGTTAGGATCCCCGGTCAACTCCTTGCTTTTTTTGCTGGGAGAAGGGCCAGAGCATTCTCAGGTGGCTGATTTTAGGTGTTCAGAAAACGGCAGCAAATTGTTACCTATGTCGTTTATTCTCCTTGTATTTGTACTCTTGGGAAGAGAGGAGGTTGGGGGATTTTCTGCCTCGGGTGCCAAAATAACTCAGCTGGCCTTGGGTACTATGGCAACTTGACTTGTTGGCGGGGAGAGGGTGTGTGTGTGTGTGCGTTCCCTTTGTTTTTTCCCCACACCCGGCTGCAAAATGTCCTTGAAGTGGACCTGAGGGTGGTTTAGGAGAAGCGAGGTAGACAGTGGAGTTTCTGGGCACAGCTGAATAGAGACGCTGCACTGTTTTCGGCATCGGATTTGTATTTGATAGGAAGTGGAGCCCTCTACAGACTCTGGATGCGAATGGGCTTTCTTTGAGGGATGTGTTCACCTGCTTACTAATGCTTCACCTCAGCAAGGGCAGCGAAACACTCAGTTTGTTCCAGAACAGCCTTTTCCCTAAGGCGGCGAGGACGTACTGTGCTGAGTGTGGAGGCCTTCGGTAGCATCCCCGGCAATTGAGCTTAACGAAGGGGAGTGTGGTGTTTTTAGAGTGTGACTGATGTGTTGTGCATTTAATAAGTCCCAGCACATCCTGTTGGAAGGTGATGGGACAAAACCGCTGACAGATTTATTTTCCAGGATCAGATGGCTCCATTATTAATCACAGAAGGTACATACCAAGGGAAGGAATGAGATGAAAGATAAAAATAATCTGGATTGGGAACCGATAGAGCTTCTTTTACCTTTCTCTCTTTTTTTTTCAGTTTTCAACTCTTAAATGAAAAGTAATTTTGGATAAGAGCTTGCCTATATTTTGCAGCAGGTTTCCAATATATATTTTAATATGTTGGCTATGGTCCAGAGTATGTGCAGAACCCGTTGATAGCTGAGGCAGACAAAGCTCACAAGTGTTTTGTGCATCCGTCTTCCCCTCACACTGGTGAACCTCAAGTCTCAGCACCATGTTATCTTTAGCAATTTTATTTACTTAAAAAGTTTTACATATGGCCTAATCATCAAAATTTCTAAGTGGTTTACATGAACCATAAAATATACATTAACTTTACTGAGAGAATCAGATGCTAAAAACAAGCTCGCCTTAAAAAAATGTTCAAAATGAAAACAGCAGTTTTAAAACATGCATTATATAATGAAATTACATGTTAAACCACGTGAAATTTACATGTATGGCTAGGCTTGCTTAAACAAAATACATTTTAGCTGGCGCTGAAAACAATATAGCATATCAATGGGAATGGAATTCCAAAGTGTAGATCCTACAACAATGAATATTTGATTATTTAGAAGTTTTCCCATATTTCTTTACTTAGCCGGTATTTATTTATTACATTTCTATCTCCACTCCTTAACTGGCTTTAGTACAAAATGGTATTTTAGTCCCTTCCCTGCCATGATCTGGTCTGCTCTTCACACAGACTCCCAATTAAGGTTTTAGCCCAGGGGTCTGCAACCTTTAAGACAAAAAGAGCCACTTGGACCCGTTTCCGAAGAAAAAAACACATGGGAGCCGCAAAACCATTGCGACATTTAAAGCATGCGCGTTGCTGCCCTCCGATCTGACAGCGGGTGGGAAGGTGACATCGGGACGGTGCGTGACTAACACAAACACTGCCCCCATGTGACGTCACAGCCAGTACAGCGCCCGCCACAGTGGGGAGTGTCAGGGCGCACAAAGCGCCTCCTCCCCTCACTAGTATCCGCCCCGGAGCCGCAGCAAAGGTGTAAAAGAGCCACATGCGGCTCCGGAGCCGTGGGTTGCAGACCCCTGTTTTAGCCTGAATGTCTGCCTGTTAAATGTATAGCAAGGTTAAATGAATAATAATCATGTTTTCCTTTTAAACCTGCCTACCCTCAATTCCCTTCCTAAACCTGAAATAGCACTGATCTTTTTTGATATGAGGCTCCTTTGTATGTAAGCAGTGTGCTTAGTTTGGCTCATGACTACAAGCAAGCAAAAAGCAAAATGTGAATTTGCACCGGTTTCCTCTGCCTTGGGGTACAGACCTATGAAAGTTGAAAGGAGAATTGGGGTGCGGGTGCTGCTCTAGGAGCAGAAGTTCGGACCTGATCCTGCCTGGCTTAAAGAGGTGGGGATTTTCACTGTGAACCTTTGCAACCCCCATGCCTAACCTATATTTCTGTCGTGGCAGCATCACATCCTGCAGCTACATACATGAATTTTTAAATATTGTGTCAGAGGAAATTAGATGAGTTCGTGTTAGTACAAATCTCCTTCCACTTTTTTTTGAGAGTGATAGCATGTGAGCAGAAGGGGTCAGGACGGAATGTCTCTATTAGTAAAGATTTGTTGCTTGTTATGGACTTATGCTGTGATGGGGAACTTGTGACAAACAACAACAACAACAATAATATCAGTATGCCACCCATCTGACTGGGCTGCCCCAGCCACTCTGGATGGCTTCCAACAAAAACACAATAAGACATGAAACATTAAAAGCTTCCCTATACAAGGCTGCATTCAGGTGTCGTCTGAAAGTCAGATAGCTGTTTATTTCCTTGATATCTGATGGGAGGGTGTTCCACAGGGCGGGCGCCACTACTGAAAAGGCCCTGGTTGGATTGCAGCTGCCATCATTCCTGACCATAGGCCATGCTGGCCGAGGCTCATGGGAGTTGCAGTCTAACAGCATCTCAAAGACCACAGGTCCCTGTGCCAGGATGAATGCAAAACATCAGGGGTGATTCTGGCTTTTTAAGACCCTTGGATGGCTTACAGCACAATTCTAATTGCGTGGGCAGGTACCACAACTCCCAAAATTGCAAACCCAAGACTTCATGTGAGGCCAGGGCAACTTGGGCCTCTAAGTCTAGGGGGCCTCACCAGCCTGCCCTCTCCTCAGTGCCACAGTCTCCCCTCTCCCAAAATTGCAAACCCAAGACTTCATGTGAGGCCAGGGCAACTTGGGCCTCTAAGTCTAGGGGGCCTCGCCAGCTTGCCTGCTCCCCAGTGCCGCAGTCTCCCCTCTCCCAAAATTGAAAACCCAAGACTTCATGCAAGGGCAGGGCAACTCAGGCTAAGCAACTATTAGACCCAGTAAGGCCCAATTTGAAGCAGTGGGGCGCAACTTGATTGTTTTTTTTTGTAGGGCCCCAGTTCACAGCTAAAGTCTGCAAAATCTTATAGATATAAATAAAATCCATCCAGATTGTCCTGGTGCAGGGACCCCTTTGGGCCAATTGCCGAATTGCTCAAATTGCCTTAAGGTCAGTCCTGATGAGAGTGTGCAGGGGTTGGACTGACAAGTCGTGCACCTTCTAGATCCCTGGTGTCACCATTCAGAGTACAGACTCAAGGACTTGTTATGGAAATAAAGGGTGGCACTTATTGGAAATCAGTTTTGTCACCTCTTCCCCCCCCAAACCCCGAGACAATGAGCCCAGCCACATTTTATTCACAGTCACATAAGCACTACACTACAGCATGGCCATAAACTTTGTGTGTTCAACAGCTGAAATATACACCCAATATGTAGCAATGGAAATTTATGTTACTGCTTTATGAATGAACACTGTGTTTTATGAATGGACTCTGTATTTTGTGATTTACCTAAGAGCCACCAATAGGGAGCTCTAGAATCTGACAGCTAACCAATTGGGTACTACCAAACAGCGCCCCCTATTGCTGAAAGCAGGTAACCAGCAGGGAATGCTTCAGCTCAGCCTTTGCACTGTTGACTGAACACCCCCTGCTGTGCAGATAATGGAGAAAGCTCATAACTTGTATCCCTTCTGGCATCCTGGCCAACTCTATTACACTGGTGTAAACCCTGGTGCACCAGAAGCCCAGAATAGCAGCAAATAAAATCCGCTCATATGTCAGCAACTGATAAGACTTGTCAACCAGTTCTTACAAAGTCTTCCTAAATTATAAAGCTCCAAAATGCAGGCCAAAAGAGAGCAGGTCTGGGAAGAGTGAGGCATACAATGGGACCACCCGTGAAAAGGCCCTGCTCTATGTAACTCCTGCTCTGTCATTTGATAGGGTGCCCACTTGCCCTCCTTCTTGACATGGAATGCTCTCTATTGGAGTCTCCAGGTCCAGTACATAGACCATAAAAAGGGAGAGCAAGGACCTTGAAGTTCCCAACAGCTGTTAATCAAGCAAGCAAGCAAGCAAGCAAGCAAGCAAGCAAGCGCGCACACACAGGTCACCTTCATCACAGCCAGGACACCTATGTCCTGGCCAGGCCTGCACCCAATTTTGTTTTTGTACAATCTTGTTTGTTCTCAGTAACCAAAATTATATTATCAACATATACAAGCAGGAAAGTTGTTTTCCTTCATTTGCAAGGAATCGTACAAAACAAAGTGGCACTAATCAAGAAAAGTTCCATGCACATGATGTGTGATGCTAATTATTTTCCCCAAGTTAAATGATAATTAATCAGAAGCAGCTACAGGAAAGCTATGAGATTCAGGTGAGGATCGGGTGCCTTGTCAATCCCAGCAGGTATATAAGAGGACGACCCGGCCTGCACAGGCCTCCAAAGCTGATTCCAGGGTGTAGCCACCATTGCAGGCAGGATGGTGGACAAACTACCCCAGAAGGAGCACAACCCCCTGTGATTGGCCAGTTAGGCAGTAAGGCAGAATTTAATCTTCCTGGCTGCTGGAAGGGGAGTTATCCCATTGCCAGCCAGGATTCCACCAGCCAGGCAGCTTCCGTCGGCTGGTGGGAGGCAATGCTACTGCCTCTTGGAAGTAGGTAAGCAGACCTATGCCTACTCAGAAGTTACTCCCAGGTAAATAGGCGAAACAAAATTTTAAAAATCCTTCCAGTAGCACCTTAGAGACCAACTAAGTTTGTTATTGGTATGAGCTTTCGTGTGCATGCACACTTCTTCAGATACACTGAAACAGAAGTGTATCTGAAGAAGTGTCTGAAGAAGTGTGCCTGCACACGAAAGCTCATACCAATAACAAACTTAGTTGGTCTCTAAGGTGCTACTGGAAGGAATTTTTTTATTTTGTTTCGACTACGGCAGACCAACATGGCTACCTGTAACCAGGTAAGTAGGGTTAGGATTGCACCCTTAGCCTAAGAAGTTCAATTTTTGATGGAGAAATAAGCAGTGGCATGATCAGGACATGCAGAGTGGAAGTATGGCTCAGCATCCCTGCACATGTTCTGCTTCTGACCTTAATACAGTGGTACCTCGGTTTAAGAACAGCCCTGTTTACGAACTATTAAGTTTACAAACTCTGCAAAACCGGAAGTAGTGTCCCGGTTTGCGAACTTTACCTTGGTCTACGAATGGAAGCCGAACAGTGGAAGGGCACCGGCAGCGGGAGGCCTCATTAGGGAAAGCGTGCCTCAGTTTAAGAACGGTTTCGGTTTAAGAACAGACTTCCGGAATGGATTCAGTTCGTAAACCGAGGTACCACTGTAGTGTGCTTTGTGTCCTGGCTGGATCATGCTACACCAAGTGAGAGACAAGGCAATGGCATTGGCTTTTGGTTCTGGACTCAGCTTTGGTACAAGTCAGGAGCTTAAAGTGTTGGGTTCAGAGCATGGCTTGTTCTGAAGCAGAGAGCCATAATAACCTAGTCTGAGCACAATGGGAAACAATGGTTAGTTAGACACTCCCTGGTCTAACTGTGGGATGTGAAAGTGGAGGAGTGAATGGGATCCATGCATGAAGAAAAGGTATGTGCATATCTCAGCTGAATCATAACCAGGTCATTCTCTCTCAGCACCAGGTCATTCTCTCTCCTACCTCACAGGGTTGTTGTGAGAATAAAAAAGGGGGATAATCATGCCTACTTCGGAGGAAAGGCAGGTTATACAGGGTGAGTCTTTTAAAAGAGGCCCCGTGGAACAGGTGTACTCTGTATCCTGTAGAGAGTCCTTTAAAAGAGGACTCACCCTGTACAGTCATACCTCGAGTTGAATGTGCTCTGTGGCAACCCGGAAGTAACGGTGCGCGTTATTTCCGGGTTTCACCACTCGCGCATGCACAGACGCTCAAAATGACATCACATGCATGCGCAGAAGTGGCGAAACGCAACCCGCGCATGCGCATGTGTGCTGTCGCGTCTTGCATTCCGTTCGGGATGCGAACGGGGCTCTGGAACAGATCCCGTTCGCATCCTGAGGTACCACTGTATATATAATAATTTAACTAACTGTATATATAATAATTTAACTAACTAGAAAAATAAAACACACAAGTTTTGTCGCCGCAAAAAAACAAAACAACCGGTAAAAAACTGCCAATCCTCTTTTCATTTTTGCTTTCCTCCCATACCAAAAAGACCAAAGTTTTCGGCCTACAAAGAAAATGGTGCCCTTGCTTGAGCACTCAGAAGAATTTCCTTGAACATCTCTAAGGCTTTATGCGCCCTCTAATTGGAAAACACAAATCATATAAACTAAACAGTTTGTGACCTGGGGTAAACTATATTATTATTTTTGTGTGTGCAAAAGATGGCAAAATATGAAAGAAAAACAACACGCGATTGAAGTGAAGATGAAAGCTCCTTTATTGTCCTGGCAAGGTATGAAATATCCAATATGTAAAGTTTGAGCAAACTTCAAAAAAGATTCATGTTGCAAAAACTAAGGTGTTAAAACAGGAGGGGGAAATGGCAAATTGTTCCTGCATGAAAAGATTCTACAACTCCTTTCATTCTGAAATTACTTTGGCAAGTAATTCCGTGGATCAAAGCTGCATTCCACATATGCTCCTCCATTAATGAGGTGCTTGGAGTATAATTACTCATACCTTTTCCCTCTCTTAACAGCTGAGCGGAAGCGTTCTCTAGGCAAGGACTACCATCCCCTTTGTCTGAAGTGCTACCATTGCAAACGGCAGCTCAGCCCTGGCCAGCATGCTGAGGTAGGAAACAAACCATCACCCCATCTGTCTGCTTCAGTGACTTGCTACACCCTGACAGCAATCTGTCTCTCCCGGCGGAGGGCTCCGCTTCCAAAGGCCTGCCTGGGATTGAGTTGCTGCCACCAAAGGCTGCTTAGAAGTGCTTTAATGTGATGGCTGGGGAGATGGGAAGGAAGATGCACGGGCTATGGTTACTTGGAAACTGGGGAAATGCCTGTCAAGGGTACATGTGTGTGCAGAGGGTATACGTGTGTGCAGAGGGAAGATATTGCAAGGCTCCCAGTGTGTATGGGCATGCAATGGGTCTCCCTACAGAGGTGGGCGAATCGGTTAATTTCAGTCTCTCCTTTCTCCAATCTCAAATTGAGTTTGGCACATTTCCACAAATATTTGTTTTTTCAAAGGTCCTCAAATCAGATTCGTCTGCCACATCTCTTCTTAATGGACACACATTTCTGCCTAATATACATGCTTTTGCAAGCAATTTCCCTTAATATTGCATGTTATGCTCACCAGCATGTGAATTTTTATGTAGATTTACCCATAATAAATGCACGCGTTCTTGAACACATTTTTGGATGTTTGACGAACTCCATCGCAAAATTCGGATCAGTGAGAATTTTGAAGGACAGCTGCGCTTCATTTTGCAGTTTGTTTTGGGTACTGTGAATTAGGTAGGTTTGCATTAAAATGTGGACCAACCAGAACTTCTCCTCCCATCCTTACCTCTGTACGTAGGGACACAAGAAACTGCCTCATAATGAGCCGGACTTGTAGTTCATCTTAGATTGGGGTCTCTCCCAGCCCTGCCTGTAGATGATTCTGGGACCTTCTGCACAAAGTCATGATATAGGTGGCCCCAGAGTATCTTGTCAGGTTTGTCCCAGGCCATACAATTATGGCAGGTGGGTTTTGCCTCCTACTGTAGTTTATAGGAGAAAGGAAAAGGATCACTCTGGGATCCCATCAGGGTGAAACCTAAGTCTGCCCTTTGACGCCCATTACTAGTTGGCCATGACCAGTGCCTAGTATTGGAAGCAAGGAAGTTTCAAAGGGAAATGGGCATGGAGCTCAAACAGGGATCTGTAATCCCAGCAAGAGGCAAACAGAGATTAAGATGCTTATACCTTCACTGCCCGGGACGCGGGTGGCGCTGTGGGTAAAACCTCAGCGCCTAGGACTTGCCGATCGTATGGTCGGCGGTTCGAATCCCCGCGGCGGGGTGAGCTCCCATTGTTCGGTCCCAGCTCCTGCCCACCTAGCAGTTCGAAAGCACTCTTAAGTGCAAGTAGATAAATAGGTACCGCTTTATAGTGGGAAGGTAAACGGCGTTCCATGTGCTGCGCTGGTGCAGGCTCGCCAGAGCAGCTTCATCACGCTGGCCACGTGACCTGGAAGTGTCTCCGGACAGCGCTGGCCCCCGGCCTCTTAAGCGAGATGGGCACGCAACCCCAGAGTCAGTCACGACTGGCCCGTACGGGCAGGGGTACCTTTACCTTTACCTTTACCTTTTACCTTCACTGCCAGCCCCTCTGCTTCCTGTTCATCATTGCTCACAGCTCAATCTTCTCTGGCTTCCTCCCTTCCTGCCCTCCCTTCCCTCGAGGGAACCCCTGGTAAGGAAGCTTTTTGGCAGCCAAACAAGAACTTCTGTGCCAACTCTGGACTTCCTACCTGGACCACTGAAGGCTTTATTCTTGAGGTCCAGAGAGTGAAAGAGGAGAACTTGAGATCTGAGGCAGGACTTGGGATGTCGTCAGAGAAAGAGGGCCATTTGAGAAGTTCATGAGATGAGGTGCTTCAGGACTATAGCAGTAGTACTGAGGTTTTCATTGGGATCTATGACACATTCAGTAGAGGTCTCCCTAGGGTTTATTCTGCTTGGGTGGGATCCTGACATCAGTACTTCAAAGGGGCCAAAGTGTTGTTCTCTCTTAAGTACGCTCCAGATTGTGTCCTATTTCTTTTGTCTCATAGACAAAAGAAGCTGTTGAGTTTGGAGGTTGCCCCCATCTGCTTAGCCCCATCTATCATTTCAGTCAGGAAGCCCCTTTCTTGCACAGAGACTAGCTAAAAGACTTGCCAAGCCTGACGGGTGGCGTATGGTACAGGGAACCACTCTTGGCCTCAGCAATTCCAAGATGAATCTCTGAGCACCATGACAAGTCGAAAAAATGTAATATTGGCCATGGCATCAATGAAAGGAGAAAGGGTGCACAGACAGAGTTCCAATGAGTACAAGCTGCCTGCAAGACAACCCTAAACCATAGCTGGCAACTTACAGCTTTGAAAATAAGGGACCAGCAGCCTCGAAAATAAAGGATCAGCAGCCAAAATAAGGGATTTTCCCGGCACAGGTATGTTCAACTTCTGAGCCCCTCTGAGCCAAAGGCAGAAAGCCCAGCCAGCAGCCAAACGAAGCCTCAAGCAGTGGTTCCCACAGCGCAGCAACCTGGCAAAGGGGATGCAGCAAGGAAAACCACCATCACCTCTCCGCTGGGAAGCGCTGAGCAAAGGCGAGTCCCCAAGCAACATGGCCGATTTGATCGGCACAAGGAATCCAAGCTCCACCCCCCCAGTCGTTCTTAGACTCCTTATTGGGTGAGCAACGCAGCCAAGCAACACAGTTGGAGCCTCCCTCCTCCCTGGCCGGCAGGGAGGGTGGGAGAGGAGCTGCTTCCTTTGAAACCCGGGAAATTTAAGGGACATCATCAATAAGGGACAGCAGCGGTACACAGTGCTGGGATAAGGGACTTTCCCGCCAAATAAGGGACAGTTGACAGCTATGCCCTAAACCAATGTTCCTCAACCTGATGTATGCTAGATATTTTGGTCTACAACACTTGACAGTTCTGGTCAGCATGGCCAATGGTCTGGGGTGATTGGAAGTGTAGTGCAAAATATATAGTGGGCACCAGGTTGGCCATGGCTGCCCTTAGCATCTTCTTTCTAAATTACCCGGTTGGGTTGGAGGCATAGACAGAGGAACATGGGAAGCCACCTTACATCAAGTTGGACCATAGGTCCATCTAGATCAATATTGTCAGCTCTGACTGGCAGTAGCTCTCCAGGGTTTCAGACAGGGAGTCTTACCCACCTCAACCAGGGGGTGTTATGGATTGAACCTGGGACCTCTTCCAGCAGTCATTGCAGCAGACACAGGTCAGAGATAACATTATGTAGTTCATATGCAGCTGACTTGGAGACATCTGTGCAGAAATTTTAGTTGAGCCGTAAAGTATTATCTCTAAATCACTTGAAGTCAGAAGGGTAGATAACGACCAAGAAACATTCTCATTCCGATTCGGGAAAGGGACCTGCGAAGCAATGGCTTTCTTGTGCTCGGTAATGGAAAAGAGAATCGATTCTAATACGGTTCTTCCAGGGCAAGCCCAAAGCAAGAGATTTCAGCTTACCATCGCTGCAAAGTGGTTTCCCGAAGAATGTCTGATCCAGTTTTGTTGCATTAAATCAAGTTATCTTCATGGGGATGTATGAAAAATTCATTGTATATGGAACAGCGCTAATATTTGCACAGCATGTGCCACAGGATGAGGGGGGAAATACTGAGCATCTTTTCAGCCACATTTGAAATCCTTGGGGGAATCAAGTCATGCAGCATAAAAACTTACATTTGCAGGATCATTTCCCGAGATTCTATACCCTCCCCCCTGGATTTTTTTCCTGCACCATTGAGCTCTAGATTTAAAAAACACAGGCCTAGTATGCATGATCTTACAAGCATCAGTTTGTTTAGAGAGGTCTGAGGATGCACAAAATGCACTAGATTGTTTTCTTCACTACGATTGTTTATTACATACGTCTTTTAAATATGCTGGTGTTGGCAGTATGGGGTTTGGTAAGGAATGACCAAGAGGGACACGGGTGGCACTGTGGTCTAAACCACTGAGCCTCTTGGGCTAGGCGATCAGAAGGTCTGCAGTTTGAATCCCTGCAACGAGGTGAGCTCCCGTTGCTCTGTCCCAACTCCTGCCAACCTAGCAGTTTGAAAGCACCTCAAAGTGCAAGTAGATAAATAGGTACCGCTCCGGCGGGAAGGTAAACAGTATTTCCGTGCGCTGCTCTGGTTTCACTAGAAGTGGCTTAGTCATGCTGGCCACATGACCCAGAAAAACTTCTGCGGACAAACGTCGGCTCCCTCAGTCAGTAAAGCGAGATGAGCGCTGCAACCCCAGAGTCATCTGCGACTGGACTTAACTGTCAGGGGTCCTTTAGCTTTACCTTTAAGGAATGATCAGGATCCAAAGAGGTCTGTGCCCATTCCCAAAGAAGGTTAATAAGTCTGCAGGATTTTGCTAATTTTGCTTCCACCGTAGAAGCCTCTTGTGTTGTCTGGCTTGCTGACCTTTGTGAATTGTTTGGGACAAATTCTTCCTTTCAACCTGCTATTCGCATTCAGAGGAAATCCCATATTGGCCCCCAGTGGAGGATTTTTCCCCAAAACAAAAAGCACTTTCAGAGAAGGGGAGGGGGAGGGGAGGGTTGAACTGACACCCCACTAATGATCAGCACCCACCCAAAAAAAACCCCCATTTGTGTCAATTAGGGATGGAAAGTTCTATCACTTTGGTTCTCTCAGTTTCTCATTTTTCCAATCTTAAATTCCGTTCTCCACATTTTGCAGCAATTTGTGAATTTTTCATTTGTAAAATCCTCATGAAAATCCATCTGCGTAAATTTCTCCTAATATGCTGTTATGATGGATGTGCACATTTTTTTGCAAGCAATTCCCCCCAATATAACACATTTTTGCATGTTATTTTTCTCCAATATGTTCACTTTTATGCACCTTTTCCCTCAGTATATGCATTTTTGTGAACCTTCGCTGGTTGGAGAATCGCATCCCAAAATCTGGGTAAGCGCAAATTTCAAAGGATGGCTGTGCTGCAGCTGACGTGTTCTTTCAGAATGGCAGTGCAAAATCTGGAAGAGTGCAAATGTTAAAAGATACATAGCTGTGTTTCAGTTCTCATATTGTTCTGGAAACTGCAAAGGTTAACACCATGGCTGGTTTAGGTCAGCGCTGGGAAAGAGCCCTGTTTGAGGCCCTAGAGAGCCCGTCACAGTAGATAACAAGAGTCTGCATCAGTCTGATGTAACATATCCTCATATGCCTTGTCTCACAGGGTGGGGAGAGCAAGGCCAAAATTTCACACACACACACACACACACAAACACACACACACCACCCTCATGCTGACTTTCCAAAGCCAGTTAAGTGAGGCACCAGTTTTTGGGAAGGAGGCACGATGCTCTTGCATGATCCTAGAGCCCTCTCACCTTCTTCCCAAAGCTGGGCAAGCTCTAACTAGGCTTTGGGAAGGAGGTGGGAGGACTCTAGGACCCCATCAGAGCCCTCACACCTCCTTCCTAAAACCCAGCACCTCGCTTACCTGGCTTTGAGGCTGTCTTAATTGACTCAGCCTTGTAGAATATTACATAATTATATAGTGCCGTTGAGCATGTAAAGAGTGCCTCTTCCTCACCATTGTGGGAAATCTGAGACATAATCCTGGATGAAGAGGCAAAGCTTGCAGGCTGCTCAGATCTTATTACTTCAAGTCAGGCTTCAGTCCTGGCTATTCTCCATTTATAAATTAACCGCTACATGCTGCCGGTGGAGGTACCATTCTAGTGAACAGAGCGTGACCTGTCAAAGAGGATCCAAGTCAGGCTGCCCCAAGGCGTTCCAGCTTTGGAGAACAGGCTGACCTCTGGGTGGGGTTGCTCTGCAGGTACCCAAAGAACATTTCTGATGTCATCATTGGCCATGCTAAGTGCAGACTAGGGATGAAAGGATCTGTCAATCTTGGTTCTCTCGGTTTCACATTTTTCCATATCTTAACAGTAGTCTTCCATACTTCCATAGCAAGTTGCAATTTAAGAAAAAATCATGGAAGTTCACCAGCATTTTCATTTCAATATTCTCCTAATAAACATTTTGGTATGCAGTTTTGATAAATGCAATTTTGCAAGCAACTCCTCCTAATATAATGCAACATAATGCAACTTTCCCCGATATATTCATTTTCATGTGCACATTCCCTTAATATATGCAACCTTCGCTGGCTGGAGAACAGCACCACAAAATCTGGATAAGTGCAAATTTCAAAGAATGCCTATCAAGTGTTCATGCCCTCCAACATTTCTCCAATGAAATTAGGGACGTCCCATTCTATAATGACATTTATACACCACACATCTTACTGGGCTGCCCCAGCCACTCTGAGCAGCTTCCAACAAGTATAAAAACACAATAAAACATTAAACATTTTGAAAAACTTTCCTACACAAGATTGCCTTCAGATGCCTCGGGGGTTGGATGACTCCACACCCTCCAACATTTCTCCAATGAAAATAGGGACATCCTAAGGAAAAGCAGGACATTCCAGGATCAAATCAGAAACTGGGATGGCTTCTCTAAATTAGGGAAAATAGGAACACTTGGAGGGTTTGTAGGTTAGCCTTTAAATGTGACCTGTATCACATTTCTTCCCTGCCCCTAGTGCAGAACAAGCCCTTCTTTGGATAAAAAGCAAAGCGAAGTATGGAATAATGGCAAGTTATTAACTATGATCTCTCAGTGAAGGCTGTGAGAGCTTCCCACACTCCATTCTGCCATTAAACCCTCATCCTGCCCTCCTGTGTAACAGCCATGTGTTTTACTCTGCATGATCACACCCACATCTTTGCCAGAGTTTAAATCCCATTAACAGGAACATTTGGGGGAGGCATAATGACATGCATTGTAATAGCTTAAGAGTCAAGGTATGTTTTGAATGATTGGGGGGGGCATTAATAATATGAAAGGGTAAGGGGCTGTCTCTTCTACTCATTGACTGTTAGAAGGGTCCTATTGCATATACCTCGTGCAGACGCTATAAATAATTTTCTATTAGCACCTGGTTTAAGGTTAATAGTTAGGCTTCAAGAGGAAAATGACCTGGCTGGATTTAAACATTTCTGGGCTAGCAACAGGCAATCCAAACTTGCAAAGCAATTTTCAGCAGGTATTGAGTCATTGAAAGGGAGAAAAATAATTCTATATGCAATGTATATCTTATATGTAACATTTTCAATTAAATTGATTTATAAGAACATAGGGAGTTGCCTAAAACAGAACTAGAGCAACAGCTCATTTTGTCTATAGTGGAGACAGGCAGACTTTAGGCTTGCCAGATCCCTGGGTTCTAGTAAAACAAAAACCAAAACCAGAAAGGATCTACCAATTAGAGACAGGTGTAAAAGGCGTACTGTTGGCATCTGTGCATCTCGAGAGACAATGGAGTGCACCTCCGGGGGTGAAGTCAAACCACTGTTTTAGCAGCTCCAAAGTGACCTTCCATGGTGTGCAAGCCTGGGCAATGTGTATGGAGTTCCTGGGCGGCAAAGACATTTGCTTCACTGATGTTGTCCAAAGGAAAGCAGAGAGCAATACATTGGCACCAGCTTGGCTGCAGGAGTGGCAGGAAGGAGGTGTACATGGTACCATCCAACCATCTTAGGGACACCATCTGTGTAGGGTTTAAAGGTAAAGGTACCCCTGCCCGTACGGGCCAGTCTTGCCAGACTCTAGGGTTGTGCGCCCATCTCACTCTATAGGCCGTGAGCCAGCGCTGTCCGCAGACACTTCCGGGTCACGTGGCCAGTGTGACAAGCTGCATCTGGCGAGCCAGCGCAGCACACGGAACGCCTGTTTACCTTCCCGCTAGTAAGCGGTCCCTATTTATCTACTTGCACCCGGGGGTGCTTTCGAACTGCTAGGTTGGCAGGCGCTGGGACCAAACGAAGGGGGCGCACCCCGCCGCGGGGATTTGAACCGCCGACCATGCGATCGGCAAGTCCTAGGCGCTGAGGTTTTACCCACAGCGTCACCCGCGTCCTTACCTTTTCCTTCTCCCAAAGATATCCTTCAAGGCAGCAGAAGCACACACACAGTTCCATTTTATATTATCACTGTCACTGTCAGAAGCTCCCATGCAGAAAACTGCTGAACTTTGGATAACATTCAGCTTGACATCTTTTCTCTCTCGGCTTTAAATCTCGGCTCTAAATCAACATCTTTCATAAAGCCTTTCTTAAATCACCAGGGATTCACCTGTTCTGTGTTAATTTCGCTCCTGCCTTCACATCTGATACATCTAGGGATGGCTGAGGAATTAAATTTCTGTGAATTCCAGTGTGAACTAACCTGATCCGCACCTCCTGGACTAGTGTGCAGATCAGAATGTAATTATCCTTCAGATTGTGCACCTCTCCAAATCTTGTGACGCTGTTCGCAGCTTTTTTAAAAAAGGTATTAAAATGCATATTTTACTATAAAATGCATTTAGAAATGCATACACTGAGATGAAATATGGATTTAAGTGTGTATTTATTTTTTTAAAAAAGTGCAGATTAATGCAGAAATGGGATGGAACAGACTTATGAATCAACACATAGGAAAATGACATAAGCTCAAAATATGCTGGTATGCCCAACTTTGCATATTGTTTCCCACCCACGCGATAGGAAGTTGCAAGGGGAGCCTCTTGCAGTGCAGTGAAGAGATAGGGTGCCTTTTATAACTAGCTATTTATTCACAAATGTACAGGCCAAGCCGATGCAAATCAAGCACGTTCCCTGGTAAAATTAGTCCCAACCATATCAGTCTACCTCCCCAGTATCCCACAATTTCCTGCGGCTTAGCAATATTGCTGGAGCAATTCCCAGGCTTGAGCTGCTTTGAGCCTCTGTTGCTGGCAATCAAATACTAAAAGCATTCTTCCAGCCCAGGTGGGTTTGAGCAGCAAGTGGCCATCAACAACCGGGAAGCAGGATCCTACCACCTTCCAACAAGTTCCCATCAAGGGGGTGGGGCAGCAACTTTCGCATCAGGCTGTGTCTCGTACAATAGCCTGCATGACATTAGCAACATGTAAGTGTCCTTAGCAAATCTGGGAGAACTAATCTTTCTTCTGTTCTACTTTCACAGCATGACGACAAACCTTACTGCACCCACTGCTACCTTCAGCGCTTTGGACCCAGAGGTAAACTCCTATCCCTTTAACCCGTTGCCCTGCACTCACAGAGAAGAGCTACAACTCTCAGAGCCAATTCCTCTTCACAGAGAACTCTGGCAATTGTATCTTCGCGGGTGGCGCTGTGGGTTAAACCACAGAGCCTAGGGCTTGCCAATCAGTAGGTTGGCTGTTTGAATCCCCGCAACGGGGTGAGCTCCTGCTGCTCGGTCCCTGCTCCTGCCAACCTAGCAGTTCAAAAGCACGTCAAAGTGCAAGTAGATAAATAGGTACCACTCCAGCAGAAAGGTAAACAGCATTTCTGTGCGCTGCTCTGGTTCTCCAGAAGCGGCTTAGTCATGCTGGCCACATGACCCAGAAGCTGTACGCTGGCTCCCTCGGCCAATAAAATGAGATGAGCGCCACAACCCCAGAGTTGGCCACGACTGGACCTAATGGTCAGGGGTCCCTTTACCTTTAACAACTCTCAGCACCCTACAATGCCAGGACCCTTTGAGGGAAGCCGCTGGCCAATGCACCGTTATCAAGAGATGCATTTGTGTTCTTCCACTTAACAACTTTTAGGACAACAACACTCCTATTATCCTACAATAAAAATTCATTTTGCAACCAATGCCTGCCTAGAAGCAGCCCAGGGTTCCTGATTGCAAGGAAAGGCCTTGCTCATAAACTGATCTATGTGCATAGGTTCCTTTTTCAGCAATGCTGCTAATTTTTGTGGAGGGGTGGGGCAGGGAGAGATGGCCAGCTGATGCAACCCTGTTCCAGGGGCATAGAAAGGGGTGGGTGGGGGTGGTCCGACCTGGGTGCCCTCGCTGAGGGAGGTGACATTCGGCGCGCCACCCACCCGCGACTCCCAAGCGTACCCCGATCCGTCGGGGTAAGGGGGGAGCTGTGCTGTTGGCCGGTGGCATTCCCTCCTTCCCCCTTTGTTTTGACAGCTTGGGGGAGGCTTGGGAGTCGCGGGTGGGCGGTGCGCCAAATGTCTGCCATGGGCAGCTCACTCTGCCCCTGTGGGTGGCTCACTCTGCCCCGGCTACTCTGGGCACCTGAGCAGCTATCCCACGCCTGGAGGAGGGGAACCCTCCACAGCACGCCCCCCTCGGGTGCGCACCTGCCCTGGTGTGCTGGTCCCAAGGGTTAACTGTGTAGTGAGATCTGGGTCCAGTCCGAGGTTGAGGGTGTCTGTCAAAGCCGAAGCTGGTCCAAGGCAGGGACTCGGGTGGGGTCAGGAACTCTGGCAGGAGAGCCGGACAGGGTGCAGGCAGGAACAGGATACCAACAATGTTGCTCCCACAACCCCTGGGACTGGGGCTGGCTGGCTTTTATCTGCCCCGAGGCATAGGGTGGCCCCGGTCCACAGGTGACTCGCCTCTCCTGGCCTGGAGGCAAGCACTCCTCCTGTGGGAACTTAGTTCCCTCCACCTCTCTGCCCTGAGCACCTGCAGCTCAGGAGAGGCTGGAGGGTTACCGGACCCAGAGGCAACCTCAGCTTCCCCTGATGGGGCTGAGAGAGGAGCACCTGCAGGCAATGGGTCCTCCATCACCTCAGGAGCCAGAGCAGACTCAGCTGGTGCCTGCACCTGAGGATCCAGCACAGGTGAGGACCTTTCAGGCTCAGGCCCCAGCCCCGGCTCAGCTGGTTCTGGAGGCGGGGACTCCTGTGCAGGCTGGGATTCCTCAGTTTCAGCCTCCGAGTCCGAATCCCAGGCCATCACACCTGGGCAGCACGGACATATGCTCCATTGCTGCCTTATTCACCTCTCATATATTCCACGAGAGAGAGCAAGGAGGCTGTGTGAAGACCCATCATGCAATGCTGCTCTGTCTTCCATTGAACTAGCTGCATGGAACTGTGGATGTTGACGTGCAATTCCCAGCTGTGGCAACTCGCTGTTGTGCAAACTAGAGCTGGGCCAGGGCAAAGAGAAAACACAACACCAAATTAAATCCACAATCTTCCTGCAACGAGTCATTTGGGATTTTCTCAGAACGACCATCAGAGAGACCTGTTAGCAATTTGTGCTTGTGGGATGATTCAGGTGACTGGGCCATCGCATGCCCACGCCAGATGGAAAGAGTGGCTTGCACAGATTGAAATAAATCCCCATTTATCCTTGCATCATCAACTCCCCTGCCAAATGGACTATATAGGACTTTTCTTGAAAAATACTACCATACATTTGAAGTGCATGACTACCCCTAAAGAAATGGATGCGGGTGGCGCTGTGGGTTAAACCACAGAGCCTAGGGCTTGCTGATCAGAAGGTCGGCGGTTTGAATCCCCATAATGGGGTGAGCTCCTGTTGCTCGGTCCCTGCTCCTGCCAACCTAGCAGTCTGAAAGCACGTCAAAGTGCAAGTAGATAAATAGGTACCACTCTGGCGGGAAGGTAAACGGCATTCATGCTCGCCAAATGACCCGGAAGCTGTACGCCGGCTCCCTCGATAGATAAAGCGCGATGAGCGCCGCAACCCCAGAGTCGGTCACGACTGGACCTAATGGTCAGGGGTCCCTTTACCTTTACCCCTAAAGAATCCTGGGAACATTTTTGTTAAGGGTGCTGGGAGTCATAGCTCCGTGAGGGTGTGAACCACAGTTCCCAGGACGAAATGTGCTTTGAGGTATTGTATGTACACAGCCTATAAACCACTCATCGTTTTAATCTGTCCCTAGCTGCTTCCGTGAAAGTTCAGCCTCTTGCTTCAGGGAAACTTTTGGGGGGTGTAGCAAGAAAAAGGCACTTGGTTTCACTTGCATCAGCTTGGCCAGAAGCCAGCCTTCGCTCTGTGCCTGGCATCTGGCATAAAGGGGTGAGAAAGGTGAAAAGGAACGAGCTGCTAATTCCCTCTCCCTTCATACACGGTGGGCCTGCCACTTAGTCAGCAAGCCTTTTCCTTGCTGCAGCCAAGTGGAACGTAATACCATATGTTGCTCTCCAATTATGGCGGTGGGAGAGCCCAGCTCTCTCTCAGGAGGGAAGAGGTCTAGAGCAGTTCCGTTCTTTTGCTTGGTATCCATCTGGAGCAGAATGCAGGGACGGGAAAGACACTCCGAAGACCCGATAGGTAAACTGCTATGCATGTAACACACCTTTTTTTCTTTAGGTAAAGGTAAAGGGACCTCTGACCATTAGGTCCAGTCGTGACCGACTCTGGGGTTGCGGCGCTCATCTCGCTTTACTGGCCAAGGAAGTCGGCATACAGCTTCCGGGTCATGTGGCCAGCGTGACTAAGCCGCTTCTGGCAAACCAGAGCAGCGCACGGAAACGCCATTTACCTTCCCGCCAGAGTGGTACCTATTTATCTACTTGCACTTTGACGTGCTTTCGATCTGCTAGGTTGGCAGGAGCAGGGACCGAACAATGGGAGCTCACCCCGTTGCGGGGATTCGAACCGCCGACCTTCTGATCGGCAAGCCCTAGGCTCAGTGGTTTAACCCACAGCGCCACCCATGTCCTGCTCCCCCCCCCCTTTAATACCTTGGTAAATCCTTTTAAGAACCTGATTCTGGCTTCTTGTAAAGAGTCAAGTTTGGCATCTGATCATTCAGAATATGGTGGAACGTTGAGAATAAACATGGAAGGGCCTGGAGGGAGTTTCTTTAATCATACGGTAAACGTAAATTATCTTGAGCCCTTTTATACTGTTTTTGTCATCATTGTTTCAGAATTAGGTCCTTCTACTTTCTGCTATCCGTGACCCGTGGCTGGGTTTGCATCCAGGTTTCTAAAGCAGCAAATTAAATTTTCAAGTACTTGGATTAGCATGCACATTTGTAATGCCTAGGTCTGGATTTTGATCTTGTGCTCAAGGTCAAGGCTTGTTTCATGGTTGAAATATTTATACCCCTTCTCTCAATTGCTATTTTTGTGTCAGCTATGTGAGGTTGGTTGCATTTACTTCAGAGATCATAGATGTCTGTTCAGGGTCATTATCCTGAGTTAACAACCCTTGTTTAAACAAGAAAGAAGCCTCCTTTGGGTTGTTGCTGAGGTCCATTTGCTTCCAATCTTGATTCATTGTGTTCCTCCACTAAGTTCTGAATGCCATCCAGCATATCAGACCAATATAGGAAGTTGTGTTACATTAAATCATACCATTGGTTCATCTAGCTGTCTATACTGACTGACAGCAGCTCTCTAAGGTTTCTGACAGAGGTTTCTCCCATTCCTACCTAGAGACAGGTAAACGAATTTGGGGCCTTCTCATGCAAAGCAGATGCTCCAGTACTGAGCTACAGCCCAACATCTGCTGAACATCACGTGGTAGAACTGTTCCTGGACTGTGTTATTTCTGGTTGCAAGTGGGGACTGCATTACTGCATTATTTTATTTAAAAACTCCCTGCACATAGAAAGCTAAGTAATAAGTATTCTTGCCCATCTTCCTCCTTGACTTGAAAACCCACACCTGCAAGTAATGGTTTTCAGGATCACTGAGTGTGGTCCATGTGGTGGGCTGTTTGCTAAAGAGCCTTGAGATTCAGTGGTCCAACATACCTGTATATAGGATGTTCTCTTTAGCTAGCATGGCTAATGCCTGTTGATAGACCTGTTCTCTGTCAATTTGTCTAATTTTCTCACAGTGCAGCATACAAACATTAAATACCAGTATATATTATAAATAAATTCCTCAGATTCCAATGTGCCAAATAGACATACAATAACTAGACCTATTTTACAACCCCCCCCCCCAAATGAATCAAGACAGTGAGCCAATTTTCATTTGCCGGGTCTTGGTGTTGTTTGCACTGTTTCACGGGGACTATCACTGTGTGCTTGGATTACTCTCGTTGGCCGAAACATCTTGCCTCAGTCTTAGGCTACTTATATTGGCACAATGTATAACGTTATGCAACGTGAGCATAATCCTTTGCAGTCTCCCATAGGTGTATAAACTGGGATCAGATTGTGGCTTCATATGTCAAACGATATAAATAATACCGGAGCTTATGTTCATTTCGGTTTCTCGTGAGGCCTGGAAGTTCAACTGAGTCCAGGTTTTAATTGAACACTTTGGCAATGCTTCTGCAAAACTCTGAGCAGGTTTAATTTCCTGGCAGGAGAAATCTTTGATAAGGATTTCAAAGGAAGAGCTGCAGATTAGGCTTGCGCACCATGTTCTACAGCATGCATCTGTGTTTTTAATTATCCGACTTTTGAATGTGAGTTTTGCTTTATGGAGAGAGAGAGAGAAAGAAAGAAAGAGAGAGAGAGTAAAATACGATTTTTCTCCCACAACGTTTCCTAAAATGTTTTATTTTTTATTTGCAAAGGAACAAGACCATCAACCACCCGCTCATCCTTTGGGGCATCGCCTTCTCCTAAGGTTCCAGCAGGAATCCGAAAGGGCTCATAGATGTCTTTCCTTGCTTATGCTGTAGAAGTAGCAATTTATAAAGCGATGTCAGCTGAAAAAGGGTGTTGCTTGAACATAACTAATAATCTAAACAAGGTCAGACAGCTTCCGTAATAGAGTTCACCCTACCTCTGGTTAACATAGCAGCTGTGATAAATATATTGTAGCAGGTTAATAGTGAACATTGTTGAAATGTATAAATGCTTGCAAAGCATCTGTAGCTTTATTTAGACTAAGATATGTGCCTATTTTGTTATATGTTGGTACTGAATAATAAAGCACTTGTGAACACCTGCATTTTGCAGTTTTGTGTCCTTCATTCAGCAGAGCATCATGTAAGCCAAGGAAATCAAAAGTTGAATTAATGTCCTCATTGCAGACCCACAACCAAAGATACAATTGAACTGGCTCAACATCATAAGCAACACAAACTGTCACTTAGAAATATTCAGAGGGATAGCAGTGAAACCTTGTGCAAAGTATCTCACACAAACAGCCACTTCAGATTTGCAAATGAGTCTTTCATTCGTTGATGGAATAAAATATATGCTAGAGGCTCGAACAATGACTATCAAAATAATCATATGCTCCAGCATTTCATTTTGCAAAACTGGAAGCTCTGTCACACCTTGACCACTTCTTGATACTAAGATATGGGTCGAGTGAATGCGGTTTGAACTTTTGTGTTTATTCGACACAGATGTGGGCCAGTGATGTGTTTATGTGGTGACTTCAACAGAGATATGGAATAGGGAGAAGTACAGAACAGCTGGTGGAAAAGTACATGTGGCCAAAGGAAGATTTTGATTGCTGCAGGTAATACAGGCAGTGTTATCTGCACAGATATGCCTACCTTGTGTGGGACAGATATGCAGTGCAAAATAGCTCAACCGAGACACACATAGCAGCCTTCGCAACTCCTGTGAGAGTATTCTGCCCATCTTCATCTTGAGAAGCCACCTGCAAGACTGAGAGTTAGTGAGAATTGTAAAAAGCAAGCCTGCCCCCCAATGTTGTCAGTGAGACAACCACAAGCTGAACTGAGCAATAGACAACAGAAACAACAAGATCAGCAACTGCCCTGCCTAGTGTGAGCAAGGTCAATAGTACTCTTTCCAAAATCATAGAATTCTTGAATTGGAAGGGATACCAAGAGTCATCTAGTCCAACCCCCTGCAATGCAGGAATCTCTGCTAAAGCATCCATGACAGGTGGCCATCCAACCTCTGCTTAAAAACCTCCAAGGAAGAACAGCTTAATGTCTCTCATGGGAGTCTGTTCCACTCTCAAACAGCTCTTACCATCAGAAAGTTCTTATGTTTTTTTAGCATCTCCTCTCTTATAAATTTGAAGTGATTGCTTTGAGACCTACCCTCCAGAGCAGGAGAAAACAAGCTTGCTCCATCTTCCATGTGATAGCCCTTTAAATACTTGAAGATGGCTATCCCCCTCTTTTCCTTCAATCATTCCTCAGAAAGCTTAGTCTCCTGACTCTTGATCATCTTGGTTGCCCTCCTCTGCACACGTTCCAGCTTTTGAATATATTTCCTAACTTGTGGCAGCCAGAAATGGACACAGTACTCCAAGTGTGGACTGATCAAAGCAGAATAGAGTGGTACTATTACATCTCTTGATCTGGACATTATACTTCTGTTGATACAGCCTAGATATGATAGCCATGTTCAAATATATAAAAGGATGTCACATAGAGGAGGGAGAAAGGTTGTTTTCTGCTGATCCAGAGAAGCGGACACGGAGCAATGGATCCAAACTACAAGAAAGAAGATTCCACCTAAACGTTAGGAAGAACTTCCTGACAGTAAGAGCTGTTCGACAGTGGAATTTGCTGCCAAGGAGTGTGGTGGAGTCTTCTTCTTTGGAGGTCTTTAAGCAGAGGCTTGACAACCATATGTCAGGAGTGCTCTGATGGTGTTTCCTGCTTGGCAGGGGGTTGGACTCGATGGCCCTTGTGGTCTCTTCCAACTCTATGATTCTATGATTCCATGATTCTATGAATAGCATTAGCTTTTTTTACTGCTGCATCACACTGTTGACATGCTAAGCTTGTGGTCTACTACAACCCCTAGATCCTTTCCACATGTACTACTGGCAAACCAGCAATTCACCCATCCTATATTTGTGCAGCTGGTCTTCCTGCCTATATCCTTTTGTCATTCTTCTTTCCACTTTCCACTTTCCCCAATCAGCCTTCCTAGTTATCCAAGAGTACACATCTGGACCTTCCCTCAACCATATGGCCTTCTGAAAATGTGTGGTGCTCAGTTTTCAGACCTGTAAGATGCATGGCGTTGGATGTTTCCGTGGCTCATATTTGAGACAAGTACCTGCTGGGCGAAGGACGGAGGAAAGTAAATACCACAACTGCTTACAAAATATTCATAATAGGTTTTTAAATGGATCCTTCAAGACACTGTAAAAACACCGTGAAATATTAAAGCTGTTGTTATCGCTTCTGTAACCATAATAGCTAAATTATGACACACCATAACTTGTGGGGGGAATTATTGAAAGCATTCTTCTAAGGTGCTATTCTTCAAGGAGAGAATCTATTATGGTGACACAATAATTTTCTGTGGGTAATTTACTTCAGTGATTAAACAACAGTAATTTATTTTATTGTGGAGTGTACCTGGGGTTGAGCCAAGCCACAAAACCTGCCAGCAAGTCAGTCAACTGAGCCTAAAGGAGCAGGAGTACGAGCAGCACATTTTTACAAAATAAGTAATTAGGTTTTCACTGCCACACCTAGAAGTTGCATGGAAGTGAACAGGACTGGTCTTCAGTTTCAGCTGAAATTGCAAGCTCACCTGCAGCAGACCTGGAAGCATCATCTCAAACGTGGGCTAACTCCTTGTAATAATGAACAGAGGAAGGTCAACAAAACAGGACCCCTGAGAATGAAGGAAAATGGATCAGAATGCTCAGAAGAACCCCAAAGTTTGCAGAAGTACCAAAACAAAAACAAAACCCCAACCCAATTTTTTATTAAATTAAAAAAGAACTAAGGTGGCAAAAAAAAAAAATCCCCCCCAAACCCTACTCAGTGAGGACTAGAATGTTGTGAGCCTGTTGAAAGCAAACATAAAATAGAGGGGGTAAAATGCTCTGGCTGGAACAGGAGCACTCTTGTAAGGATGGAAGGAGGATATACTGCAACATTTTATTGCATTACAAAAAGAGAGAGATTTGCACAACTATTGCACATGCTGATTTACAGTGGTACCTCAGGCTATAGACGCTTCAGGTTACAGACTCCGCTAACCCAGAAATAGTACCTCGGGTTAAGAACTTTGCTTCAGGATGAGAACAGAAATCGTGCGGCGGTGGCTTGGCAGCAGCGGGAGGCCCCATTAGCTAAAGTGGTGCTTCAGGTTAAGAACAGTTTCAGGTTAAGAACGGACCTCCAGAATGAATTAAATTCTTAACCTGAGGTACCACTGTATACTGTATGTAATGTAAGTGCAACAGAAGGTGTTCCACTTTTTGTTTTGAAATACCTTGAGAATTTCATCAAAAAATTTCTCTCCTGTATGATCATTTTAAAAAGCGTTTCCTTTGCTCATTGGTAATGATTGGTGAGAAAGTGTAAGATGTTTTCAGTACAGCGCTACGTTTAACAGCAAACACTTGTTTTAGCTTCTCTTTTCCATCTCACAGCGCTACAAGTTACAGAGGATGTGAGCTCAACTTCTTATGTCACCTGCTAAAAGGAAGAATGGCTTATAGGCATGGCTCAAAGCGGGTTGTACGGAAAGGTGGGATGCAATCTCGCTCTTTTTTAGATGGTTCTTGAGCCATTCCACTTGTCAATGGATGTCAAAAAAATCCCAGGATGTTGTATAGAGCAGAGTTATGCAGCGCTGGTTTTTTGGGTTTTGTTTTTTTTTAAAGTCAGTCAATCCAGGTCAGGGCTTCTTGTTGAACTGAGAGGGGCAAACACTTGCAAGGATGGCTTTTTGTTACCTTCAGCAGTTGAAAACCCAAACCCAATAGAGTCTGTGTTGAGCTTAAATCTTGGAAGGAAGGAGGCGGCTGTCCAGCCAAGCGCTTGCCTGCTTGCCGCACAACTGCCATTACCTGGTCACAGCTAGAAGCTGGAAATAGGCCCCCTACAGTAACCCTAGGGACGCGGGTGGCGCTGTGGGTTAAACCACAGAGCCTAGGACTTGCCGATCAGAAGGTCGGCGGTTCGAATCCCCGCGGCGGGGTGAGCTCCTGTTGCTCGGTCCCAGCTCCTGCCAACCTAGCAGTTCGAAAGCACGTCAAAGTGCAAGTAGATAAATAGGTACCGCTCCGGCGGGAAGGTAAAGGGCGTTTCCGTGCACTCCTCTGGTTCACCAGAAGTGGCTTAGCCATGCTGGCCATGACCCGGAAGCTGTACGCCGGCTCCCTTGGCCAATAAAGCGAGATGAGCGCCGCAACCCCAGAGTCGGCTACGACTGGACCTAATGGTCAGGGGTCCCTTTACCTTTACCTTACAGTAATGCTTTTCTTTTCATGGCAAGAAAAACTGACTAATTTCAAAATACAAAGGTATTAATTCAACTTTCTTAACAAGCAGTTCAGAGGGATATAAAAACAGGCAGCGGACTACGGGCTAAATGGAGTCTGGACAAATTAGAAATGAAATCGTCCCATTTCTTCCACCATCACCTTTGAACACTGCTTAAACCTGTCTCCCTTGTGCAGTATAAGACTCAGTAGCCAAGCAATTCGTTTTAACAAGGAATGTTATGCCGTGTTAACAAGATTAGGGGAAAGGAGCGCTGAAATGACACTTGCCCTTCCTTGATTTCTAAACCCATGGAACAGATGCTCAGGAACATCTGCTCCTCAAGCTATTTCCTCATCTGGTTTCGATCAAAGGCACCTCCTTTCCATGTCTTGCTTATATTGTACGTTGCACACGCCTCATATCTCTGAGCGGTGATAAGTTCCAGGGGTGGTGCTGCAGGGCTCGGTTTCCTTTGGATGAGAAAGAACACCAGAGTCTTGTGGTGTCTATTGACACTTGGTTTATTTATAAAATTACAAGAAAAGCTTAGGGCTGGTGGTGCGGAAAGAATCCTAAGCACTGACAGCAGATCAGGACTGGTTGCTTACCGTGAATTTCCCTTCATGCAGGAGACATCCAGGACAGCAATGAGTTAATCCCTTCTGTTCCCCAGGACACATGAGCTAGCTAGAGTCACACATGGTCAGCTCCAACCTTAGTTCCAACAATAGCCAAACCAATGGAGTGGCAAAATTACAGAGTGGAATCAGAATGGGCAGGGTGGAAGGCAAGGTTAAAGAAAACACTCCCTCCAAAAAGGCATGAAATGAAGTATGCATCTTGCAAAGTTACCACCTGAACTGAGTGGGACCTGGAAGCCTCCTGCACCTTGCCACCCCGCCCCTGGCCAAGAAGGAACAGTCGCAGCAAGTACCCTATGCTCTGTTCCTTGGTCAGCATGCAAGAGGCCTCCAGATCCGAATGGGTGACAGACAGGTGGCATGAACTGATGCCCCTTATTTCAGCTGCTTAGAAGCTCTCGCTGCTCCCTCTCTCCATTCCAAAAACAGCTGCTTCTTAGTCAAGCTGTTAAACATGACCCATGTTGTTGCAACCTCGCCTGTAACCAAAGATGGGACAAAATTCCTATTTGTTGTCAAAAATATACAGTGGTACCTCAGGTTAATAATAATAATAATAATAATAATAATAATAATAATAATAATATTTTTTTATTTATATCCCGCCCTCCCCAGCCGAAGCCGGGCTCAGAGCGGCTAACAACAATAAAATAATACAACATTCTAAAATCATTTCATTAAAAAATGAATCATAGAATCATAGAATCATAGAATAGAATCATAGAATCCTAGAGTTGGAAGAGACCACAAGGGTCATCGAGTCCAACCCCCTGCCAAGCAGGAAACACCATCAGAGCACTCCTGACATATGGTTGTCAAGCCTCTGCTTAAAGACCTCCAAAGAAGGAGACTCCACCACACTCCTTGGCAGCAAATTCCACTGTCGAACAGCTCTTACTGTCAGGAAGTTCTTCCGAATGTTTAGGTGGAATCTTCTTTCTTGTAGTTTGGATCCATTGCTCCGTGTCCGCTTCTCTGGAGCAGCAGAAAACAACCTTTCTCCCTCCTCTATGTGACATCCTTTTATATATTGGAACATGGCTATCATATCACCCCTTAACCTCCTCTTCTCCAGGCTAAACATGCCCAGCTCCCTTAGACGTTCCTCATAAGGCATCATTTCCAGGCCTTTGACCATTTTGGTTGCCCTCCTCTGTACACGTTCTAGTTTGTCAGTGTCCTTCTTGAACTGTGGTGCCCAGAACTGGACACAGTACTCCAGGTGAGGTCTGACCAGAGCAGAATACAGTGGCACTATAACTTCCCTTGATCTAGATGCTATACTCCTATTGATGCAGCCCAGAATTGCATTGGCTTTTTTAGCTGCCGCGTCACACTGTTGGCTCATGTTAAGTTTGTGGTCAACCAAGACTCCTAGATCCTTTTCACATGTACTGCTCTCAAGCCAGGTGTCACCCATCTTGTATTTGTGCCTCTCATTTTTTTTGCCCAAGTGCAATACTTTACATTTCTCCCTGTTAAAATTCATCTTGTTTGTTTTGGCCCAGTTCTCTAATCTGTCAAGGTCGTTTTGAAGTGTGATCCTGTCTTCTGGGGTGTTAGCCACCCCTCCCAGTTTGGTGTCATCTGCAAATTTGATCAGGATGCCCTTGAGTCCATCATCCAAGTCGTTGATAAAGATGTTGAATAAGACCGGGCCCAAGACAGAACCCTGTGGCACCCCACTAGTCACTCTTCTCCAGGATGAAGAGGAACCATTGATGAGCACCCTTTGGGTCCGGTCAGTCAGCCAGTTACAAATCCACTGAGTGGTAGCATAGTCAAGACCGCATTTTACCAGCTTCTTTACAAGAATATCATGGGGCACCTTGTCAAATGCCTTGCTGAAGTCAAGGTAGACTACATCCACTGCATTCCCTTCATCTACCAGGCTTGTAATTCTGTCAAAAAATGAGATCAGGTTAGTCTGACATGACTTATTTTTCAGAAATCCATGCTGACTATTGGTGATCACAGCATTCCTTTCTAGGTGCTCACAGATTGTTTGCTTAATGATCTGCTCCAGAATCTTCCCTGGTATTGATGTTAGACTGACTGGGCGGTAATTATTTGGGTCCTCTCTTTTCCCCTTTTTGAAAATAGGGACAACATTTGCCCTCCTCCAGTCTGCCGGGACTTCGCCTGTTCTCCAGGAATTCTCAAAGATGACTGCCAGTGGTTCTGAGATCACATCTGCCAGTTCTTTTAATACTCTTGGATGCAGTTCATCTGGCCCTGGAGACTTGAATACATCTAAACTAATCAAGTATTCTTGTACTATCTCCTTAGTTATTCTGGGCTGTGTTTCCTCTGCTGAATCATTTCCTCCAAATTCTTCAGGTCGGGCATTGTTTTCTTTATCGGAGAAGACTGAGGCAAAGAAGGCATTGAGGAGTTCAGCCCTTTCTGTGTCCCCTGTTTGCATTTCACCATCTTCTCCTCTGAGTGACCCCACTGTTTCTTTGTTCTTCCTTTTGCTACGAACATACCCATAGAAGCCTTTTTTGTTGCTTTTAACCTCTCTAGCAAGCCTGAGTTCATTCTGTGCTTTAGCTTTTCTGACTTTGTGTCTACACGTGCTGGCTATTTGTTTGAATTCCTCTTTGGTGGTTTCCCCCCTTTTCCATTTTTTGTACACATCCTTTTTTAATCTTAACTCAGTTAAAAGTTCTTTAGATAGCCACCCTGGCTTCTTTAGGCACCTTCCATGTTTCCGTCTCATTGGTATTGCCTGAAGTTGTGCTTTTACTATCTCCCTCTTAACAAACTCCCAGCCATCATGAACTCCCTTTCCTTTTAGTATTACTGTCCATGGGATCTCACCCAGCACTTCCCTAAGTTTTATGAAGTCGGCTTTCTTAAAGTCAAGAAATTGAGTCCTAGTGTGCTTGGCTGCTCCTTTCCGTTGTATAGTAAACTTCAGAAGAGCATGATCACTTGCGCCTAATGATCCTTCCACTTCTACCCCATTAACCAGGTCATCGACATTGGTTAGGACCAGATCTAAAATGGCTGTTCCTCTTGTTGCTTCTCCCACTTTCTGGACAATGAAGTTGTCTGCAAGGCCAGTGAGGAATCTGTTTGACCTTATGCTCTTGGCTGAGTTTGACATCCAACAAATATCTGGGTAATTGAAGTCCCCCATTACTACTATCTCCCTTCCTTTTGCATGCTTGGCCATCTGTTCCAGGAAGGCATCATCTATGTCCTCCGTTTGGCTTGGGGATCTATAGTAAACTCCCACAATGAGGTCACTATTATTCTTCTCTCCCTTAATTTTGACCCAAATGCTCTCACTTTGGCTTTGAGGTTCTAAATCTTGGATCTCTTCACAGGTATACACATCCCTGACATATAACGCCACTCCTCCTCCTTTCTTGTCTGGTCTGTTTCTCTGAAATAGATTGTATCCCTCCATTTTTACATTCCAATCGTGGGACTTATCCCACCAGGTTTCAGTGATGCCTATTATGTCATATTTAGTTTGCTGTACCAAGAGCTCAAGCTCATCTTGTTTATTTCCCATGCTTTGTGCATTAGTGTACAGACATTGAAGTCCATTAGTCATTCCCCCGTGTCTCTTATTTAAGGATTTTTTCCTCCCACCACTAGGTCTGCTTGCTGTTTGCTCCATTTGGTCTATGACATTTGGATGATCATCTTCATCAATTAATAGACTCCTACCTTCAGGAGCACTGTCTCCCTCCCCCACATTAGTCAGTTTAAAGCCCTCCTGATGAGGTTTCTTAGTTTTTTGGCAAAAACATTCCTCCCAACCGTTGTGAGGTGCAGCCCATCGCTTGCCAGAAGTCCATCCTCAAGAAACTGCAGTCCGTGATCCAAGAATCCAAACCGTTCCTGTTTACACCATTTGCGAAGCCAGCTGTTTACTTCCACTATTTTCCTCTCTCTCCCTGGGCCACGTCGTTCAACTGGGAGGACAGATGAGATGACGATTTGTGCATTTAATTGCTTCAATTTCCTGCCCAGAGCCTCGTAGTCTCTTTTGATCTTCTGGAGGCTATTGCTTGCAGTGTCATTGGTTCCCACATGAACCAAGAGGAAGGGGTATTTGTCAGTGGGTTTTATGATTCCTTGCAGTCGTTCAGTTACATCTTGGATCTTAGCCCCGGGGAGACAGCACACTTCCCGAGACATCTTGTCAGGCCCACAGATCACTGCTTCTGTTCCCCTCAGTAAGGAATCCCCTATCACCACTACACGCCTTCTCTTAGGTTTGGTTAGGGTTCTTCCATGAGCGGTCCGTTCCAAGGTCGCCTGCACATTCCCTGAGGACTGACTTTGCTGCTCATCTTCATATACGTGATCGACTGTAATGAGGGAGAGATCCTCAAATGGAGTCTGCTCTTCGTCTTCCATGCTAGGGGAGAGGACCTCAAAGCGATTGTGTATTTCTAGACAATCAGAGCGAACCCTGGGCCTCCTGCTTCTTTGAGTCACGTTTCTCCACATATCGGGCTCCTGTGTTGGTGAACTAGCCTCCTTCTCAGGGGAGTCCCCTGTCTCCTCCTTGGTGGAGACGGTGTGCTCTGTTGCTTCCAAGAAGAGCTCCAGCTCTCTAATTCTTTGGAGCGTAGCTACACGTTCCTCCAGTTGCTGGACTTTGTCTTTTAGGAGGGCAATCAACATGCAATTGCTGCACGTAAAGCTGCCTGCAACCTTTGGCAAGATGGCAAACATTGCGCAGGAACCGCAGGCGACTGCAGCTGTTCCCTCCCCCTCCATCTTGAGAATGTGTCGTTGGGCTTGAGACTAGCTCCCCTAAATCTAAAAGATGGTTCAAACTGCGCGCGCCGATAGGCGCGCGCCGCTGCCCTGCAAACACTGATAAGCTCCTCCCACAGATAATCACCTGCCTCAACAGAAACCCTGCCCCCTCTGACCTTTGACCAGGGAAAGCAGCTAATCAGCCACAAGAATCACACACACAAGAAACCCCTTTTGGCTCCTTCTTCAGCCGCTGCCCTGCAAACACTGATAAGCTCCTCCCACAGATAATCACCTGCCTCAACAGAAACCCTGCCCCCTCTGACCTTTGACCAGGGAAAGCAGCTAATCAGCCACAAGAATCACACACACAAGAAACCCCTTTTGGCTCCTTCTTCAGCCGCTGCCCTGCAAACACTGATAAGCTCCTCCCACAGATAATCACCTGCCTCAACAGAAACCCTGCCCCCTCTGACCTTTGACCAGGGAAAGCAGCTAATCAGCCACAAGAATCACACACACAAGAAACCCCTTTTGGCTCCTTCTTCAGCCGCTGCCCTGCAAACACTGATAAGCTCCTCCCACAGATAATCACCTGCCTCAACAGAAACCCTGCCCCCTCTGACCTTTGACCAGGGAAAGCAGCTAATCAGCCACAAGAATCACACACACAAGAAACCCCTTTTGGCTCCTTCTTCAGCCGCTGCCCTGCAAACACTGATAAGCTCCTCCCACAGATAATCACCTGCCTCAACAGAAACCCTGCCCCCTCTGACCTTTGACCAGGGAAAGCAGCTAATCAGCCACAAGAATCACACACACAAGAAACCCCTTTTGGCTCCTTCTTCAGCCGCTGCCCTGCAAACACTGATAAGCTCCTCCCACAGATAATCACCTGCCTCAACAGAAACCCTGCCCCCTCTGACCTTTGACCAGGGAAAGCAGCTAATCAGCCACAAGAATCACACACACAAGAAACCCCTTTTGGCTCCTTCTTCAGCCGCTGCCCTGCAAACACTGATAAGCTCCTCCCACAGATAATCACCTGCCTCAACAGAAACCCTGCCCCCTCTGACCTTTGACCAGGGAAAGCAGCTAATCAGCCACAAGAATCACACACACAAGAAACCCCTTTTGGCTCCTTCTTCAGCCGCTGCCCTGCCAGCGGCTGAAGAAGGAGCCAAATGATTAAGGTTAAGTACTTAATTTGTTCCGGAGGTCCATACTTAACCTGAAACTGTTCTTAACCTGAAGCACCACTTTAGCTAATGGGGCCTCCTGCTGCTGCCGCACCGTTGGAGCCCAATTTCTGTTCTCGTCCTGAAGCAAAGTTCTTAACCTGAAGCACTATTTCCAGGTTAGCGGAGTCTGTAACCTGAAGTGTATGTAACCTGAGGTACCACTGTATAAAGAAGAAGAAGTTGGTTGTACCAGCAAAAGCACGACATCACCCACAACCATAGAGATCCGATTCTGAAAAATGTATTTTTTATTATTATTATTATTATTATTATTATTATTATTATTATTATGCCACCCATCTGAGTGGGTTGCCCTAGCCACTCTGCCAACAAATTACAACTACCGGCACTTAAAACAGGCAGAGGAGCAGATGAGCACAAGCAAGAAACCAGGCTGCATGCAAAGCTGTTGCAACATCTCCACCGGCAGCAGGGGAGTTAAAAGTGAAGACTGCAGTCTCCAGGGGCACTCCCAGAAAGTCACTATGTTTGGGTGGGATTTAATCGCACACTGGCAAATTCAGGATGCACAATTAAATCATGATTAGGCAGCCAAAACAAGATAGGAAAGTAACATCAAGATGTGGGGAAAGACTTTGTAATGTGAAACCTCTCTCGGGAAATGTGGAATATATATTTGTTTAGAAGTCTAAATTTGTGACGGCGGTAAGTCTGTCTTCCCCAACCTAACGCCCTCCAGGTGGTTTTGGACTACAACTCCCATGAGTTCCAGGCAGCATGTGTATACCCTTCAACATATCAAAGAGAAAAACTGGGACACCATCTTCTGGGATGCCATCTGCCTGTTTTGTCTTGTGAGAGCATGGTGGCTATTTTTGGCGTTGTGATCTGGAGTGATTTCACACTGTGATTTCCCCCTGAAAAAACCATGGCCCCAGAAAAAGTGATTTTTTGGGAGTGGGGGGTCACGGCTTGAAATCATGCGAGATCACAGCACCCGAAATGTCCACCATGCTGTCATAAGAAAAAATGGAATGTTCTGGGACACTTGAGGGGTATGTATGTAGTATCTGGGGTTGATGCGAGCTGTGATCCAAAATATATGGTTGGGGAAGGTGGCAGTAAGAAAAACATGGTTCAAATGGCCACTCAGTGGCATATAGCAATGTAGAAAACATTTAAAATATATTAAAAGGGGGAAGAGGATTGTTGGATATGTAGTCAAACAAAAGGTTATTTATTTTTTGGCACGTGGTGGAAGTATCAGAAGGCAAAGAAAGAAACAACTAAATCTGGAGGACGGTAACAGCTGTAATCACAGACATGGTCCAGATTAACATACTGTTGGATCCAGTGAGATGTTTACTGGACTGTATAAAGGAATGTGTTCCATATGAGAAATAAAGGGCAAGTCTTGCATGTAGCTAGAGATTTATTTACGAAAACATGGGAAAGCAATCAAAGGCCGCACAGACAGAATTTACTGAGAGCGATTTGGGAACCACTGTAGTTAGTAAAACTGGCTGTGTTTATGAATAACCCACCTAAGGACCCTGCTATACTTAAGAAGTGGGGAGTTCTCCTAGAGCAGAAGTTTTAGGAAACAACAGAAACTAATTATGCTGGTATTAAAGGTACTTACAGAGTGCTTCCAGTAAAGTTAAAGGGACCCTTGACCATTAGGTCCAGTCGTGACCGACTCTGGGGTTGCGGCGCTCATCTCGCTTTATTGGCAGAGGGAGCTGGCGTACAGCTTCCGGGTCATGTGGCCAGCATGACTAAGCCGCTTCTGGTGAACCAGAGCAGCGCACAGAAATGCCATTTACCTTCCTGCTGGAGTGGTACCTATTTATCTACTTGTACTTTGACATGTTTTCGAACTGCTAGGTTGGCAGGAGCAGGGACCGAGCAACAGGAGCTTACCCCGTCGCGGGATTCGAACTGCCGGCCTTCTGATCAGCAAGTCCTAGGCTCTGTGGTTTAACCCACAGCGCCACCCGTGTCCCTCACAGAGTGCTTCTACATGGGTCTTTAATGTGGGATTGGTGCTATTATTATTATTATTATTATTATTATTATTCCCTGCCCATCTGGCCTGGTTGCCCCAGCCTCTCTCCTTGAGAATGCACTTTTTTTTTTTGGAAGGGTCTGTACAACACTGTCAGCATCAAAATGCCAGCCAAAACATTTAACCCAGTCTTATCCTATCTAGAAAAAAGCCTGAAAGGGGGGAAATGGCAGTTTTAAGCTTCTCCCTCTTCCATTTCTCAGATGCTTCAGGAGAGAGATAAAGCATGCAGAGCCCTCCACTATTCCATATTACTTTCCCACAATACATTTCATTCCTGGTACCATGTGTTGTCTTCAACATGAAGTTCCAGGTTATCTTATGCACATTGAATGATACGTTATCCTGTGCCAAGCCAGCCATACCATTAGCCAAGGTGAGGCAATCATTTGAGGCAACAGATTCTTGGCTCCACAGCTATTCCAGCCTTCCTGAGCTGGTGCCCCAGAAGCAAGTGATGCTTCCATCTTGTTGGCCTGGGCTAGCCAGCTTTCTCATCTAGTCACCGTCTCCCAATGCCTGATGGAAAGGGCCTGGGCTATAAAAGCAAGCAAGCTCCCCAGTGCAACATATCAAGATTATTAAAACGCCACAAGCCAATGAGCAAAAGCATTCCCAAAACTTCTCCTCGGGCTTGATGTATCAGAAAACAGCAAAAACAAAAGCAGAAGGAGGGAAAGATGTTTCAGAGCAAGACGGGTGACGGGGAATCTTCAAAGCCTGTGGGTTAAGATGGAGTACGGGGTGTGTTGTGCAGAGTTAATTAGATTACATCCTGCTAGATGCAAAACAGATTTCATGTTGCACAAAAGGCTACTGGAAGAAAAGAGAAATGTCAGCTGAAAATATAAATGCCAGCGGCAATTTGGATCCGCCTCAGGTGCTAATCGGAACATGCTAATTGGAAAATAGCCCTGGCAGGGGTCTGCAAGAACCAGCCCGCTCTCCCTGTACCTCCAACCTTCCACATGCACTTATTCCAGCCTGATGGATGTATAAGGGGAAATGTGCAGGTCGAGCAGGCGGTATTTTACCCAGTTACTCAGCATAAACTAAGCCTGCTTCTGCTTTTCAGTGTTCTGCTCAATGCACTGAGATAACAGGGAAACAGCTGGATTCCTGGCAGTGCTGGATTTACATATAAGCTAAACAAGCTCTAACTTAGGGCCCCACTCTCTTGGGGGAGGGGCAAAAAAATTAAAGAAAAAACACCTGGATGTATATTTCCAAAATATAAGATAAAAAACAAATAAAGTATAGCCTACATACAGCAACAGTGTTTTGTGTTGTGTCGGCTCCTATGATGTAAGTCATGGGACCCGCCTGCTAGCCTGCTCCCTAAAATATCACTGGTTTGCTCATTTCTATATATAGGGTGCCTACATTCTGTATGTGCAAATGGCTTTAGATACCTATTAGGTCCATAAATTACCATATAGCATATATTCAACACAAAAAACAGCGAGAATTTGTTGTTGACAAAGAACAGCTGGACATATAAAGGGCCCCATTACCTTCAGTAGCTTAGGGCCTCATCAAACCTAAATCCGGCCCTGATTCCTGGTATGGATGTTTGAATGTTATTAACATTTTATTTCATACGGTTACAATTATTTTATCCAGTGCTTTTCTTTCTAAAAAACTGTTTAGGGGTACTCTCATTTTGACTCAAGAAAATCACCGTTTTACAGTTCAAATCAGGAAAAATAAATACAGTAAATGGACAAAAGTACAAAGATTCACAAAATGTTTAGGGGTATGCGTCCCCCTGCGTCCCCCTCCGCCCCCCCCCCAGGAAAAACACACACACTGATTTTATCTACCTATCTATCATCACAACCCTCCAGAGATTGTGGACTCTCCTTCCATTGATGTTTTTAAGCAGAAGTTTGGGTGGCAATCTGTCGTGGATGCTTTCGTTGAGATTCCTGCATTGCAGGGGGTTGGACTGGATGACTCTCAGGGTCCCTTCCAACTCGACGGTTCTATATCCCACCTTTTCTCCAGGGAGCTCAAGGAGGCACACATGGTTCTCCCCCTCCTCATTTTATCCTCACAAGAACCCTGCAAGCTGAGTCTGAGCAGAGGCAGATTTAGGGGGATGCGACCGGTTTGCTTGCATTGGGCGCCAAATCGAGAGGACGCTGCAGGGGTACCACAACAATGACTAAGAATGTAAGGTGAGAGGCTGGAGGGGGGAATTCTGGTGTCACACAGGGCACCGCTGAAATTTGAGAGCCCAAAGTCAGCCACTGGACCAAGACTGTGACTGACCCAAGCTAATCCAATGAACTACGTGGCTGAGAGGGGATTTGAAACCTGGTCTCCCAGTTCTTATTTAATAAATCGGGTCCTCCCTTAAAGAGGGCCTGTATTGCGGTGAGACCTGGAAACTGACACCCTGTGTTGTGGGTGGGTACAATTGGTCAGCCACAACACCCGATTGGTAGGTCCCTGGTAGCTGGGTGCAATCTGGCCAATGGGACACAGTCCATACGGTTTGAGGGACCTATTTATGCCCATGCATGTGACCCAAAGAGCCAGTGTGGTGTAGTGGTTAAGAGCGGTAGTCACGTAATCTGGGTAACCGGGTTCGCGTCTCCGCTCCTCCACATGCAGCTGCTGGGTGACCTTGGGCCAGTCACAGTCTCTCAGCCCCACTCACCTCACAGAGTGTTTGTTGTGGGGGAGGAAGGGAAAGGAGAATGTTAGCCGCTTTGAGACTCCTTAAAGGGAGTGAAAGGCGGGATATCAAATCCAAACTCTTCTTCTTCTTCTCTTTTGGCGTGTGCATTCGGAACACTCACCCACCTCTCCCTATTTTTAGGGCTTTGTGCTTGACCTTGCTATGCCGTCGTGTGTCATCTGTCGTTGGGACAGGGGCATGGCAGGAATTTCTCCACTTGGCTGATTGGCTGTTGCCATTTGGGTTTTGCCTGCTGCATAGGAAATCGTCACAGCTTGGAAGGTTGCGGATAGGCTCTGGTTCAGGTGATAGGGATGGGAGAACGCTCTCAGCATCCCTATGTGAAGGGTATTCCGTTAAAGGAATCCGGGGACTCAATGGCTTGGTCAACCCCTGAGAGGGGGTTGTGCCCGTGCCTGAGTCCAGGGGAACATTTGGGTGGCAGAGTTAGCTCGTTCCCAGCTTTCCGCTTATCCAGGTGTTCACCCTTGGATGACCTATGCTGGTGCCCGGGGTCAGCGCTACCTGCATGGCAGGGAGCTAGTCAAACCAGAGCCTATGCAACCAATCACTTTCTGTAATCAATAAAGTTGTGGCCTAAATTCTGTCAAAAACCAAAACCAAAATTTGAGTCACGTGTGAATTTATTTAGGGAGAGTTTTCTGGGTCTGAACACGCAAAATAAATAACTCTAAGCACTGGACGTCAAATCTTTAGGGTTCTGCTGTAATTCATTGCCTTACAATGGCATGCTGGTGTTCCTTTCTTGTGGTTTTGTTACAACGGCGGTATATGTGTTTTGCTAAATAAATAAAATAAGTAATATAACAGAACAATAAAGCCTCTTGCATTCAGTGAGACTTACATCTGCGTAAACAGGCATAGGAGTTCACCGCATAGCTGTCAACAGTGAAATATACTGTCATTGCACGCTACTTATCAAATACTGTCAAATATTTTAGACTGCAATCAAAATCACGTATCATTTGTACGTGTGTGTGTATTCAGTGACTATCAAGATTAACACAGGAGAATTCCGAGGCTCTTTTTTATGAGAACGTTGGTTGTAGCTGTAGTTTATTGCATGTGTAATTTGAGCACGCTGAACATGAGGCAGCACAAAATAGAAATGTGCACATTTCTTCCAGCTCTTCAGAGGAGAAAATTGGCGAAAATTCTGTCCTCCTTGCTGAGATCTGAAACATGGCCTAAGTACAACATTTGTGGGTATCTGCTAAACACAAATAAAGAGCTGGCTTTAATCTTTTATTTCTGTTGCTACAGCTTGAGAAATGGAATATGCCTTGTTAAGGAAGCGCATTGTGTGAGTGTGATTCCTCGTAATTACATTCCTAATGCTTCTCTAAGCATTATCCCCAAATGCAGGATGTTCTTGATCGCACCAAGTAGGGTTGCATCCTTTTAACCTGGCAAATTATGAGCGGTGCAGCTGCTCTCCATAGCAGTTGGGCAGACAAAAAAATAAAAATGCCAGAGATTATTGTGACCACAGGTAATCAACTGCATTAAAAATATACTTTGACTACTATTTTATTTTGTTTCTTGAAAAATATATAAAAGATAAACATAAAAATGTGTGTTGGTGTAATTATCCTTCCAAAATCTGGGGAGGACAAAATAAGTCTGTTGAGGCCACCTAGGGAGTCTCCTTCCATGTTATAAAGAGCTCAGGTGCCTATTTTTAAGTTTGCTGATAATTTGTACATGTATCTTTAAATATTGGGACTCAGGTGTAGAGATGGTTGGGCCTGTTGATTTTGGTTTCTTTCAGTTTCTCATTTTCCTAATCTTAAATTTTGTTCACCTTCTGCAGTAGTTTCCTCATTTTTGTTTTAAGAAATCCTCATGGAAATTTGTCACTAATTTAGTGTGAATTTCTTGTAATAAAAATATTTTTGCAGGCAGTTTAGACTAATACTGTATGCACATTTTACAAGCAATTTCCCTTCATGTAAAGCATACAAAAGCTAATATACGCATTTTTTGGACATGTTCATGTAAGCATTTCTATATACATTGTTTGGCTGGACAAGTGCATTGTAAAATTCAGCGAGGTGCAAGTTTCAAAGGACAGCTATGTTTCAGCTTTGCATATTGGTTCAAGAAGTATGAATTTGGTAGTTCCTCACTGGAGCAAAAGCTAAATCAAATTGATCCCTCATCCCAACTCAGGAGAGAACTTACCAGCTGCATTGGTGCCATCTAGCCAGATAAACAAAGCCAAACTTATAGGCCTATCTCTAGACATATGTCCTGCAGGCGGAGTATTAGGCTTGCTCTATGCTCCAACATAATAAAAGACACGACTGTAGATGTTAACAGTCTAGCATTTTATAGCTGAAGCTATAAAAACGGCTGCCTTTTGCCTTGATGGTTCAATCAGCTGACAGTGAACCTGTGTGTACATTTTGTGTGATGCTGGCAGATGCCCTGCTCTCATTCTGTTTGACTCACAAGGTCAGACCAAAAGCAGTATTTTAACATCTCCTCCTGCTTCCTTGCGTTCCATAAAATGACACCTATTTTCCATCTGAGAACTGGTCTAGTAGAGCGAGTGCCAGGGTTCAAGCAAACTGATTTAACTCACAAATAATACTGGGGTTGCCAACTTGTGATTTCAAAAATGCGAGGCCATTGGGTGGGGCCAAGGGGTCAGAGTAAGCAGAGCCCAGGAAGATTCTAGCATGTATGGGGCCGAGCCTGAGGGGTTTGGGGGGCTGCTGAATGCAGTCTGGAGGAATCTGGGGTTTACTGGTATTTCAGTCCCAATATTTAACTGACTGATATTTAACTGGCTGATCGCCGAAGAATTGATGCTTTTGAATGATGGTGCTGGAGGAGACTCTTGAAAGTCCCATGGACTGCAAGAAAATCAAACCTCTCCATTCTTAAAGAAATCAGCCCTGAGTGCTCACTGGAAGGACAGATTGTGAAGCTGAGGCTCCAGTACTTTGGCCACCTCATGACAAGAGAAGACTCCCTGGAAAAGACCTTGATATTGGGAAAGATGGAGGGCACAAGGAGAAGGGGACGACAGAAAACGAGATGGTGGGACAGTGTTTTCGAAGCTACGAACATGAGTTTGAGCAAACTGCGGGAGGCAGTGGAAGACAGGAGTGCCTGGCGTGCTCTGGTCCAGGGGGTCACGAAGAGTCGGACACGACTAAACGACTAAACAACAACAACAATTTAACTGACAGAACATAAATTTACTGGTCAGCAAAATCTTAGATACCACAAGACTCATTCTGAAATCTGTAAGTTCGAGGCAAGTACTGCTTCACATCTATTTCCAGCAATAAATCTTATTTCTGTAATATTATATCCTGACCTAGGAATCTTACACACATCTCAAATACTCTAACATGATCTCTACCAAACCCAGCAACAGAGATATGTGCAGGGAGGTTTGGCTCTGACTGTGGGAAACTGCCCACAATGGGCCTCCCCATTGCTTAGCAAAAGCCTGCCCTCACCCACATTCTTAATATAAAAAAAAGGCTCTCCACTGCCCCTGCTACCCATGGTGGAGGTGGCAAAAACTAATTCCAAGCCAGGAGTCAAGCTCACCAGCACCCCTATCTTAATGATGGTGTCCCCATCATTCATGTACCATCATCAAGATGGGAATGCTGGCAAGTTTGGGCACGCCATGTGGAGTGCCACCCAGCACCACTTGTTAAACTCTTCCTGCTCAAGCTCCCCACTAGAGCAGATGAGTGTGCCAGCCCTCAAAAAGAAGAGTTTGGATTTGATATCCCTCTTTATCACTACCCGAAGTAGTCTCAAAGCGGATCACAGTCTCCTTTCCCTTCCTCCCCCACAACAAGCACTCTGTGAGGTGAGTGAGGCTGAGAGACTTCAGAGAAGTGTGACTGGCCCAAGGTCACCCAGCAGCTGCATGTGGAGGAGCAGAGACGCGAACCCGGTTCCCCAGATTACGAGTCCACCACTCTTAACCACTACACCACACTGGCTTGAGGAAACATCTCCAAGCTATAAGTACACATCAAGGAGCTATGTTTAGTAGCTATTCACAGGACTGGCCTACCCATGAGACAGAGTGAAGCAGCTGCCTCAGGCAGCAAAAGCCTTTGAGGTTTCCCACCCATCTCTAGTGAGATCTCAATAGAAATCAGTGGCCAATGCCTGAGCCGCTTCTCCACCAGTGGCTGTGGATAGCAGGGAGGCAATGCCAGCAGAGGCAGGGTGGGCAGAGCAGAGTGGCACTTCCTGTTTCTCATCAGGCAACAAAACAGGACACATTGCCCCAGCTATGCATTTTTTGATTGGTGCAGGGATGTGGAATCTGCGGTCCTCCAGGTGTCGCTGAGTTACAACTGCCATCATTTCCAGCCATTGGCCATGCCAGCTGGGGCTGATGGAAGTTGTTGAAGTCCAACAGCATCTGAAGGGTCCCATGTTCTTCATCCTTGAAGTAGAGAAAAGTGTTGCCTTGCTTGAAGGCCATAAAAATGTTCAATCAAACTCATCCATTTGTGCTATCTGTCCAAACTGACTGTTTCTCATTGGCTCCCGGCTGTTCTATTACCTAAGCACTGTTAAAGGTAAAGGGTAAAGGGACCCCTGACCATTAGATCCAGTCGTGGCCAATTCTAGGGTTGCGGCGCTCATCTCGCTTTATTGGCCAAGGGAGCCGGTGTACAGCTTCTGGGTCATGTGGCCAGCAGGACTAAGCTGCTTCTGGCGAACCAGAGCAGCGCACGGAAACACCATTTACCTTCCCGCTGGAGTGGTACCTAATTATCTACTTGCATTGGCGTGCTTTCGAACTGCTAGGTTGGCAGGAGCAGGGACTGAGCAACGGGAGCTCACCCCGTTGTGGGGATTTGAACCGCCGACCTTCTGATTGGCAAGTCCTAGGCTCTGTGGTTTAACCCACAGCGCCACCTGTGACAATATGTAGGTTTCAGGTAGGACGGTTGCTTTTTAGAAAAGAGAGCTCCTCATCACCTCCACCTCACATCAGCACTACTTCCGCCCTTCTACTTGTGTCATCGGAGATTTTATTTTATTTTATTTTTAAGCAAGCTCACCATAAAAAGGAGGAGGAAACAGACATTTATCACATGCCAGATGTTCTTTTGAAAACCTGCCACCTAAACACTAAATTTAGCTCATCTCAGGTTGCATATCAATTCTGTAAGCGATAGGAATTAACTAGGTCACCTGAGGGTTCTAGCTTTATTTATAGGAAGGCTCTTGCAAATAATTTCCACAATGTGAATCATAACATGGGAAGAATAACCTTGGTCACTTCCAGGCAACCTGTTTTATGAGTATTCATCCTGATTTGTTTGCACAAAGTTTGTGGGGAGGTTAGGCAACAGATGCTGTTTATTGAGCACTTTTTCTGATTTGGTTGTGGGGAAGTGAGATGACCTTGTGTCATGCAGCGATCTCACACTTTTCGATACATTTCCCCATCACTTTCCTTCTTGCAAAAAAATCTGATTGGGGAGAGAAGCAGGATTGTTGAGCAAGAGTGTCAAATCAACTTTAATTGTGCAACCTGAATTTGCTGGTATGTAATTGAATGAATTGTGGGACGTGGGTGGCACTGTGGGTTAAACCACAGAGGACTTGCTGATCAGAAGGTCGGCAGTTCGAATCCCCGTGACGGGGTGAGCTCCCGTTGCTCAGTCCCTGCTCCTGCCAACCTAGCAGTTCAAAAGCATGCAGTGCAAGTAGATAAATAGGTACCGCTCCGGTGGGAAGATAAACGGCATTTCCGTGCGCTGCTCTGGTTTGCCAGAAGCAGCTTAATCATGCTGGCCACATGACCTGAAAGCTGTACGCCGGCTCCCTCGGCCAATAAAGCGAGATGAGCGCCACAACCCCAGAGTCGGTCACAACTGGACCTAATGGTCAGGGGTCCCTTTACCTTAATTGAATCCCACCCATAGGCACCAACTGTACAAGACTGAGGTGCCTTCAACCCCACCAAAACTCTATTGGGATGGGACTGAGCCCCCACCCCCACCTTGAGGGTCTGGGCCCTTGCAGCAACAGGCCTCACTGGGCTCTCCACAGCTGTGGCAGGCCTTACAGTGTGATTCACAGTGTGCATGGTATTGCACACACATTATCCCCCCAATGTTGGGTGGAACTCGGGCCCCACCTGAGCATAGTAGGAGACATGCCAGCATAGATCCCCCATCTTGGCTCAGTTGTGCCCAGCCAGCCTGTGTTTGGGGAGCTTGCAAGTTGTGTGACATGGGTGTGCTAGTGTGCTCCACATGCATATGTTTACCTACTTTCTGTGTCACGCTATTGTTGTGTGAGGCTGTGCAACTGCCAGAGAGTGTGCGGTGTGGATGCTTGTGGCATGGGCTGGTTAGCTGCTGCAGTGAGCATTGCAACGGACATCACAAGCGCTCTGTGTCACGCATTCAATCGTCTGTGTTTGCCTGAGCATGAGTCTGAAGTAAGGATTCTGAGCCCTTGTGTTCTAAATCAATACATGAAATCCAATCACAGAACACTTCAGGATTTGGGCTACTGCCATTGGCCCTTAAACTCTGAATTATGATTCGCAGCTTGGGAGTTTAGACAACCAATCATGTTGAGAGTGGGCGTGGCCCAGGCCTTCAGAAATGCATATAAGCAGTTGCTTTGCCCCTGTTGTTCAGTTCTGTTAGTTCAGTAAAGGTTACTGTTGTTATCATGGTGTCTCGCTTCATAAGAGCCGACATTCTTTTCACTCTGTCCCCTGTTTATTTGCATTCATGTGTTGGAGACTTTGAGGCACTTCCCATAAGCTCTCTCAGAGCAACTTCTCAGTTTGTAGATACCCAATAAGGGCCTTTACGAACTTTCCCCTGAATGTGAACAGGTGGACCTCATTTCTATGGAAATGCCGGTTGAGCTGTTTTTTCTTGATTTCTTTTCTCTCTGCAGAGCTGAGGCTAGGTCAGCTTCCCAGGGGCTCCTGCACACAGTTTGGTCTTAAAGTGGTGTAATTTACACTGTCTTCCCATATTTAGGATTGCCCCCTTATTTATTCAGCGGAAGAGCAAAATATTATGAGTGGAAGTGCAAAGCAGATACAACGCTTCCCTGGAAATCACTCAAAATGACAATTTTGCCAATGTATTATGGGCCCGCAAATAAAAATAATAATACAACAGATTATGGGAAATTAATGAACCATTTAAAAAGCTTTAGCGCTCCCTCCTTTCTCCTTTCTCCCTCTCTCTCCCTGCAGCTGATAATAAAGAGGGCAATGAAGGGTGGGAACGCGCTTTGCACTATAATTTTAAAAACAATTATCCATGGGCACTAGCCAGAGATTAGGAAACTAATTTCCCTTTATTAGAGACTCTTCCTTTCCTCATTAAAGTGTTACAGCACAAAGAGAAGAAGCGGGTATTGACAAATGAAAGACTGAAATAAGACCAGGGTGAACTGTATAAGTTTTTTTTTTGGGGGGGGGGGAGGCAGGCCCAGATCAAGAGGGTGAGGAGCAAGTGGGGGCATGTGTCCCAGGTGGCAGGTTAAGCGGGTGGCAAAAACCACCCTGTCCTGATGATGTCCCCTACCTCTGCTGCCCAGTGGCGTAGTGTGGGTTGTCAGCACCCGGGGCAAGGCAAGTAATTTGCGCCCCCTAACCCGGGGCAAGGCAAGTAATTTGTGCCCCCCCCCCCGCTGCACTGTCCCTCCCCCAGATAGTCCCTCGCTCTCTCTCCGCACCGCACCGCACGCCTGGCACCCTCCCCTCCACAGTGGGCGGCGACCCGGCGGCTCGGATCGGATTCGCACAGCCAGTACTGCAGTGAGAGAGAGTGAGTGAGCCAGGTAGGGGCAGAGAGCTGCGAGTGCGAGCGCGCCCCCCCAGATGTTCCGCCCGGTGCGGCCGGCCCCCCCTGCACCCCCCACGCTACGCCACTGCTGCTGCCACCACCCAGTAACATCTCTCTCCCCTTCATTTCTGCTGCTGCCACCATCATGAAAAAGAAATCTGCGCAGCCTTCTTTCTCTTGTTCCACTCTATGAAGTCTTACTATGTGACACAACAGGCTGTAAGTAACCTCTGAGAAATTCAGGTTTCCCAGGGGCTACAGGTGGCGCTATGGGTTATATCACAGAGCCTAGGACTTGCCGATCAGAAGGTCGGTGGTTCGAATCCCCACGACGGGGTGAGCTCCCGTTGCTCGGTCCCTGCTCCTGCCAACCTAGCAGTTCGAAAGCACATCAAAGTGCAAGTAGATAAATAGGTACCGCTCCGGTGGGAAGGTAAACGGCGTTTCCGTGCCCTGCTCTGGTTCGCCAGAAGTGGCTTAGTCATGCTCGCCACATGACCCGGAAGCTGTACACCGGCTCCCTCGACTAGTAAAGCGAGATGAGCGCCACAACCCCAGAGTCGGTCACGACTGGACCTAACGGTCAGGGGTCCCTTTACCTTTACCTTACTGACTACAGTCTTGGGGAAAGACTGTTAAAGTGGTATAAGAATGCTTTCGTTTGCATATAGGTATTATGGATTCCAACTGCACGACTTGTCTTTCTACAAGGTTCTACCAGCGTGGAGCTAGCAAGATTGCTCTGATTCAAAGAGCAGCCTAGGTCTGATGAATTGGACAACCTGGTTTTATGGAACACATTTTCATACACAGTCTCATTAAAAAAATAAAAATTATTAGGGTGGCTCTCATCATCAAAAGGAGCAAGTTGTCTGCCTGGTGTGAAGAAGCATTCTGATACCTCAGTTGCGGAAAGTTTCCCTAGAGGGGAACAGCTTCACAGGACAATTCTGTGAAAGTTCCCTCTAGCATTTTAAGCTGTACCTTCCATGAACAAAATAGAGTTTGGCGGTGTCTGTGTGTCTGTAGAAATAAAGCACCATCTCAACCCTGCTATTTTCCAGCGTGCTGTTCCTAACAGGAAGCATACTTTAGAAATCCATCATGTTTTTAATTAAGGATTATTTTATTTTTTTAAAGGTGGGGCATTATTTTCTTTTGAGTGTAATGCTATCGTGCTGATCGTGTAATTCCTAGAACAAAGCTGAGCCGTGTGAAGGCTCTGAGGCAATCCCACAAAGATAACAGAACTCGCATTTCACAGAGAAACCTCCCAGGGTAACTGCTCAGATTAAAAAAAATTAAAAAAATAAAAATTAACTGTTTACTGAATGGATAAGCTTGCCTCGTGCTGTGGCAGCCCATTGATCTGACTGGTATTGGCTCTCCGTGGTCTCAGGCAGAGGCAGTTATTTGGCTGGTTACTTGAAATTATTTAACAGGATAGGCAAGGGATTGAACTGGAGTCATTAAGTTGTTGTTGTTACTCGTCAGCAGGGTTACCTTGTATAGAAGAAAAAAGGACAGGTCTAATTAACATGCAGTTACAATTAGGGACACGGGTGGCGCTGTGGGTTAAACCACTGAGCCTAGGACTTGCTGATCAGAAGGTTGGCGGTTTGAATCCTGCGACGGGGTGAGCTCCCGTTGCTTGGTCCCTTCTCCTGCCAACCTAGCAGTTCAAAAGCACGTCAAAGTGCAAGTAGATAAATAGGTACCACTCTGGCGGGAAGGTAAACGGCATTTCCGTGCGCTGCTCTGGTTCGCCAGAAGTGGCTTAGTCATGCTGGCCACATGACCCGGAAGCTGTACGCCGGCTCCCTCGGCCAATAAAGTGAGATGAGCGCCGCAACCCCAGAGTCGGTCACGACTGGACCTAATGGTCAGGGGTCCCTTTACTTACAATTAACAGATGAATCAGAAAAATGTTTAGATTGCAAAATACTGGCCAAAGGTCATTAAGGTGGCCACGTGTTCTACTTTACAGAGAACAGTCCTCTGTTTGAAGTGATGTCAAAGGACAGCCCTCTCTTCTCAGGGTGGGAGGTGGGAATTAGTCTGTGGGCCACACTCCTTTCTGGGCAACCTTCAGAGTAGGGGCACAAGCCAACTGTGGTCATGGTCAGAGGGAAAAAGCAGACATGTAAATTTCACCTCTGTACAATTTCATCAGACGCGGGTGGCGCTGTGGGTAAAAGCCTCAGCGCCTAGGGCTTGCCGATCGAAAGGTCAGCGGTTCGAATCCCCGCGGTGGGGTGCGCTCCCATTGCTCGGTCCCAGCGCCTGCCAACCTAGCAGTTTAAAAGCACCTCTGGGTGCAAGTAGATAAATAGGGACCGCTTACTGGCGGGAAGGTAAACAGTGTTTCCGTGTGCTGCGCTGGCTCGCCAGATGCGGCTTTGTCACGCTGGCCAAGTGACCCGGAAGTGTCTCCGGACAGCGCTGGCCCCCGGCCTCTTGAGTGAGATGGGTGCACAACCCTAGAGTCTGTCAAGACTGGCCCGTACGGGCAGGGGTACCTTTACCTTTACCTTTACAATTTCATCAGATACAAAATTGATCTTCCAGAGATCATAGAATCATAGAATTGGAAGGGACCTTGAGGATCATCTAGTCCAATCCCCACCCCCCCACCCCCGCGATGCAGAAATATGCAGGTGTCCCTTACGGGGATAGAACCTGCAACCACGGCATTACCAGCAGCAAGCTCTAACCAGCTGAGCTATCCTGTCAAGAGTAAACTATGTTGCAGTGGCTGGGAATTGCGTTACCAAGAAAAAAATAAGTGTTCTGTAGGCACCTAAACTTCCTCACACTGAGTGCCTGTGATTTCGGCTGGTAATTGATTCCAGAGAGCTGGAGCTGCAACACTAAAAGCCCAGGTTCTAGTACAGACTGAGCGCACCTCTAGGGCGTATGGTGCCCCACCTGAGGAGCACAGTTGTCAGGCAGGGATATAGAGGGGAAGGCTATTGTGGGATTGACTCAACATTTTAGAAGCAGTTAAACATTCATATTTGTGCAACTGCAGTCCCCTTCATCTTAAAGGAACTATACAAATGAAAACCATAGAATTTCTCTGTTATCGTGCCATGGCGTTGCCTTTTGATTAACATGCTTTGTACACATGGGTGTGAAAAGCATGTGGGGAAATTAAGGCAGGAAAGGCGGCAAGACTTCTTAAGGAACTATCTTAAAACATCTTCTTTTGACTCTGGAGCAGGCATGCTTGTTGAAACACCCTCTGCCAAGAAATTTCTTTGATTTGCCTTTGCTTTCTTTGATCATTGATGGATTGCGACTTACACCAGTCAGCGTTCGGTAATGTAATACAACCATGAGATTCCCTGTAGGCCAGGCCTGTGTGCACCAGAGTCATTTTTCAAGGCAAAAACAATGCAGAGGGATGGAGATACAGGAAATGACTGTGCAAGGGAATCTATCTGCTGTTTATCTTATAGGCTGGGGTTGGTTGGTCTGCCTTAAAACTACAATTGGAAAGGTAGCTTACATCACAGATTATGGACTAAGAAATGAACCACTTTGGTATAAAATAGAAGAACCCACACCTGGGAAAACAAATATTTTCACCCATTGGTTATTTGAAATGAGTTAGAGTTGTGTCACCCTCTACCCCACTTTGAGAAACATCAGTGATTATATCAACCTTCATTTGAGCAACTGGTTTGTTTCATCCTCCCAATTCTCTATATTTTGGCCTTGGATTTCACTTTAGTAGCAGCACTCCTAGAGAAATTACACTAATTTTCACCAGCAGTCCTTTCAATTTAACTGTAAAGTTCCTATGGATTTTTGAATTAGCAGAACCTTCACCATTTCCTCAAATTTACCTTGAGGAGAAATTTGGTGGCAGCCCAAAACAGTTGTATTATTGCATTCTTTACTTTGTGCTATTAAGAAAATATCATGCATATATAACTGACTGTGGTCTTGTAGGTCCACCAGTCCTTACGGTTCCCATGTGTCAAACTTTCTTAATGCTGCAAGTTTAAATGTTGTCTAGTTTAAATAAAAAGGGGGGGCACACATTTTTGCATTACATTGGGTAGTACATATGTATAGATGCAAATCTGGAAACAATCCCTATAATTTAAACAGAAATGTAACCCTTCTCCCCGTAAGGGGAAAGATTAGCCTGGCAACATCTATACCTGCTCAGTTTGCTGCCCATGTGCTACTGTAGAAAAGCAACTTAAAATGCCTTTGTTCTCCCTTTCTTATGATGCTTTTGAGTCCAGGTCTGGACTCAGAAGCCCTTCAAAGAGAGGACTATTTCAAAACAGAGGACTATCCTTTGACAGTTCTTCAAAGCAGAGACGTGGCTCCCTTACCAAAGCAACAATGCATTCCTTTTTCTAGCCAAAGTCCTTTCTAAACAACTGAGCTTTGTATAAAAATCTGAAAGCTAAAGCTAGGAGGAAGCTAAGAATCTTAGAACTGTATAGCTGAAAGGGACCATGAGGGTCATCTAGTCCAATTCCCCTGCAAAGGGGAATCTTTTGCCTAACATGGTCCTCCAACTCATGACTCTTTGAGTCTCATGCTCTACCTACAGGACCGCCTCTCCTGGTAAGCCCCGCGGAGGACCTTAAGGTATAACAACACTTTGGACGTCCCGAGCCTCAAGGAGGTTAGATTGGTTTCAACCAGGGCCAGGGCCTTTTCAGCACTGGCCCCGACATGGTGGAACGCTCTGTCACCAAAACAGAGCTGTTCCGCCTGGCCTTTGGTTTGGACTCGGTCTGACCCTTATGTTTCCCTCCCCTTATGGTCTTGATTTATCGGCTACTTTAAAATGAGGCTGCATTTTAAATTGCATTTTAACCTGTATTTTAAATTGGGTTTACCCCACCCCCCACACACGCTCTTTCCCCCCTATTATGTTTTTACTGTGATTTTATCTGTATCCAGGGCAGCTGTTTACCAGCTCCATTTGGTACGTAGGCTGAGACCCTATCTGCCTGCAGACTGTCTCGCCAGAGTGGTGCATGCTCTGGTTATCTCCTGCTTGGACTACTGCAATGCGCTCTACGTGGGCTACCTTTGAAGGTGACCCAGAAACTACAACTAATCCAGAATGTGGCAGCTAGACTGGTGACTGGGAGCGACCGCCGAGACCACATAACACCGGTCTTGAAAGACCTACATTGGCTCCCAGTACGTTTCCGAGCACAATTCAAAGTGTTGGTGCTGACTTTAAAGCCCTAAATGGCCTCGGTCCAGTATATATCTGAAGGAGCGTCTCCACCCCCATCGTTCTGCCTGCACACTGAGGTCCAGCTCCGAGGGCCTTCTGGCGGTTCCCTCACTGCGAGAGGCCAAGCTACAGGGAACCAGGCTGAGGGCCTTCTCAGTAGTGGCGCCCGCCCTGTGGAACGCCCTCCCATCAGATGTCAAAGCGATAAACAACTACCTGACATTCAGAAGACATCTGAAGGCAGCCCTGTTCAGGGAAGTTTTTAATATGTGACATTTTAGTGTATTTTTCATCTTTGTTGGAAGCCGCCCAGATGGAAACCCAGCCAGATGGGCGGGGTACAAATAAATTATTATTATTATTATTATTATTATTATTATTATTATTATTATTATTATTGGTGTTAGCTGCCCTGAGCCCAGCCCTGGCCAGGGAGGGCGGGGTATAAATGAAATTATTATTATTATTATTATTATTATTATTATTATTATTATTTATTGGTGTTAGCTGCCCTGAGCCCAGCCCTGGCCAGGGAGGGCAGGGTATAAATGAAATTATTATTATTATTATTATTATTATTATTATTATTATTATTATTATTACCAGCTGAGATATCCCTTGGAGGAAGCAACAGCTGGCGTCTTGGAGGAGGTTATCCTATGGAAACAGCTCAACCACACAGAAAGCCTTCCTTTGTGCAATACGGGCGACAGCCATAGTTCCCGAATGGAAGGGTCTTGGTGAGGAGAGCATACTAGTAAAGGGAGAGGTCTATGGTATGCATGCTCTACGAGATGAAAGGCTTCAACCTAGTATTTCGAAACGGGTCCAAAAGCTTGTCCCAGCCTATGCATTTGGTTTGGAACAGGCTGAAGAGGTTCTCATCTGCACCCACCAACAAGTGGGTAGTTATGGTTAACGCTTACCCAAATGCAGTGTGGGTCATGGTATCCTGCATTAAACAAAAGCACACCTGCCTGTTGCATTGACTTTATCGTGAATCATGGCTAATGAAAGCTGTATAAAAGGTGAAAGCGAACCACCGAACGTTTTCCCTTCAGGAGTGAGAATAAATATGCCCGTTGCAATCTGCACTGATAGTGCAATCAGACGTCTCTCGCCACCACCACTCCCACCAGACACATCTTCCTGCCCCCTGCTTTCTAAAGAAAGACCTTGATGATGATAATTGGCTAGGTTCTTATGCATCTTCAAAATAAAATGCATTTTGTTGCTGACGAGGGTTGCTAAATAGCAAGACCCCGCAGAGATCAGTATCCATTATGTTAGATTCGAACCTCTCTTCTAAAACATTGGCAACCAATGATCATTCTGATCCCTTTCATCTGGATGTCTACAGATAATGTGCCCGTGAAGATTTCAGAATGGAAAAGTGATGAGAGAAAAACTCAGCCTCTCAGGATTAATCATCTAACATGCTAATTGAGGATAGAAAACTCGGTGGCTCTACCATTAGACAGAGTGAGGCAGCCACTTCAGGCGGTGGGTGGGAGAGCAAGGTGGAGTGGTGGTAAGATGTTGGAGGACCAATCTGTGTGCTCCACACAGTCTGCACTTAGTTACAATGGAGGGTCCTGTCCAATGATCAGTGTGGAAGTTAAGGCCAGCTACCAATCAAGTTCAGTTCTGTACGTCATGGAAGGGTGCCATTTTGTCCTTTGTCTCAAACGGCAAAATGTCTTGGGCCAGCCCTGAGACAACAAGTATCCACCTGAAAGTGGCTGAGTGCCATGTTCAGTCAGCTTACGAATCAACAGCCCCTTGGCCCCAGCAAGGGTTAATAGGATGCTTTCTACATAATGATTTAAATGTTGGAAAGACAGGACATCCTATGCAGAACTGGTTCATACGTGGCGGGACAGTTGACAGGTGCAAAATTATTGGGGATAAATTAAATTGGTTACTTCTCAATTCCGCATTGATATTGTTCAATGCAATTGAATAGTCCCAATATTTTGAAATCCCATTTGTCAGCTAATTAATCCCTGCAGAATGCTTTGGGACTTGCTATTGGGGAAACCCAACTTTGCCAATGATCTGAGTGTAGCTATTGAAATCTCTGAAATCGGCTGAAATGGACATGCTGATGCCATCTATAGAAGATATGGATCTGACTTTATTAATTAATGAACCTTTCATTATTTACTGGAAGGTCCATTGCGACCCTACAAGGCTGGAGAGAAATTTGTTCCTATGTTGCATCTGCTTGGTTTCTTATTTTTAACAATGAAAAGGAAAGTTGCTTCTCGGAATTGCAACGCTGTTGAGTGTTGACATGGTCGTCATGACAATGCATCTTCAAATTGAACCAACTCTTTGTGAGGGAGGCTGCAACATTCTAATGTTGCTCTTTTACTGTCTGGGATTAGACTGTTGGCAGAAGCATCTTTGGGTTACTCCTGATGGTGGATCCTGCTGGTGCCAACTTTTGCCCTTGTTTGGCTGTGACTGAATCAACACTACTGTCACAGCAGCTAAGAAAGAGTTCAGAGTAAGTGCTGATCACCAAGCCACACACAGGGTGTTTGTTTTAAGTGGGAAGGAATAGACCAGTGGAGTTTAATGTTTGTTGGTTTAGGCTTCTAGGCTCTTAGTTCATCCTGGCCCCTTTGGTATGGCCCAGGTGAGGAGCGCTAACTTCCCCTGGTCCCTCTCTTGCCATGACCTTAAATGGATTTCTGCTCTTCCATCTCCTTTGCAGTATGTTGAAAAGGGACGTCCATTCTTCCGCATTTTGGCATTGATGGAAAATTCTATATTTTATTCATTTTCATCGGTAGAAATAATTTTATGGTGCCTTTTAAGGCATAGCCTTCCCAAAGTGGCTCACACAAGATGAGCATAAACTATAAAAAATAACAACATTAAGAACAGTCCCTATGGATAGCCTTAGCCTCCACATATATTTATTCCCCTTTTAAACCATCCAACTTGACAAACACCACTCCATCTTGTGACAGTGAATTCTACAGTTTAACCCATTTAACAGCTTAATTCTACAGCTTACTCAGGGCCAGCCCAAGACACTGTGGCACCTGAGGTGAACCCCAAAATGGCTCCCATCCCCCCTGACCGACAAGGAAGAGTAAGTGAAGATCTACATCAGTAATATGGGGGAAATAAAGATCTACATCTGAATTGGTTACCCCTGTGGATTCTGCCACCTGAGGAGGTCGCCTCACCTTGCCTCACAAGTGAGCTGGCCCTGTGTACACTATGGGATGAAGCATTTCCTGATTTTCCCAGCCTTCAGGTTCAGCAGATGATCCTAGGTCCTAGTACAGTATTGAGAAAGAAACTTCTCCTTATCCACTTCCTTCATACCAAGCACAATCCAATTCTTTCATATCTATCATGTCACAATGTATTTCCCTTTTTCCTAAACTAAAAAGCCCGAAACATTGTAATGTTTCCTTACAGGGGAGTTTCTCCAGCCCCTTAATCATTTTCTTTATTTATTTTTCCAAAATTTTTATTGGTTTTTACAATATTAACGACAAACAAAAACACAAAACGAACAAACATAACAAACATAAATCATAACCTTATTGAAAATAACAGTTATTAACTTTGTAAAGCGACTTCCTCGTTTCTCCTTGGTTGAATTTCATTGCATATCCTTATAACGGTTTTCCAAATCCCAATTTTTATACACTTTAAATTGAACATTAACATCTTTAAATCTTCTTATAGTATTAAACATATTATTTTATCAGTTAACATACATACAATCCTAAGCCCATTAAATATCTGGAAGCTATTTCTGGTTAGTTTAGCTTAACAAATTTAGCTAAATAATCATTAAATTTCTTCCATTCTTCTTCCCCTTAATCATTTTAACTGCCCCTTTTCAAGCTGGACACAGCACTCCAAGTGCAGTCACATTTCTATAAAAGCATCATGATATTGGAAGTTTTCTGTTCCATCTGTTTCCAAATGACCCCCAATATGAAATCCACCTCCCTTCCCCACAGCTACTCCAGTAGTTTGAACTGAATGTAGTCAGTGCCTACACCATAAAATCATTTCCCAACAAGTATTTCGGGTGACTTATTAAGTGAGTATTGATGTAAAGAGAGTGATTTGAGAAGTGCAAATACCGTGCTAACGAAAAAGGACCAGAGACAGGCAATCACAGTTAAAACAAATCCTTCCAATCATACATTTTAAAATTTATATTCTCTACAGAGAGCAAGTGATTGGGCCAAGAAGACAGCTCCCTCTCACTAACCAGAAATAAGGGAGCAGCACCCCAGGCTATAATTAAAACTTCAAATTAGAGAATGATAATTCATTAATGGTATTGTAAAAGAGAACACGAATACAACAATGGTCTTAAAGTATGCTGGGCTCACCTGCTGTAAAAGAAATGGGGTCAGGCAATAAAGTGCATTAGTATACTCCTTTAACTATATACCATTAAAGAGCTGAGCCTGATTTAGATCACAGAAAGGTTCTTTATCTTGTAATGTATTTTACTGCGAAGCAATGGTTGCGTTCCACTAAGTATGATTTAATACAGCCCTCAAAAAAAATCAATATAAAGCCTTTGTTCATACACATCTCGGGCTGTTACCTCTTATGCGTGTCAGGTAATCAAGCATAGAATCGCAGGCAGGAGGGCTTTAGGTAAGCATCCACGCTTACTTTATTTGAAATATTTATATACCACCCTTCAGTGGTACTGGTTCCAGGAGAGCTCACACAATTAGAGTATCAAAACAATAAAAGAGAGTTTGGACAGGCATGAAGTCCAATGGTCAGAAAGACCATGTACGAGAATTCTAGGAGATTCAAATATTGCCCAGTAACTGAACAGACCTAACTGTAATTGAATATCCCTGGAAAGAATTAGCAAATTAATTGAGCGATGAGGGGAAGGATAGAACAGACCAGCCAAAGTTGTACCACGCCACTGCTTGGATTATGCCTTTTATCACATCTTTTAAAGGGGGAAAGTATCCCTTTAGGTTGCGATGAAGAAGAAAAAGCAAAGCCAGTTGCAATCTGCATTGTTTGATGCCTCTGCGAACAATTAATTATCACAGCCAAGTACATAAAACTACAGATTTGTATGAATTTTTTAATCGGTGACTTTATTTATTTATTTATTTATTTATTTTGGTAAAGCTCTCTGATTGTGCTACATCACTCCAGAAGTGTTCAGTTTCTGAAGAAGTCCAGTAATAATACGTAATTTATACATGGTACAAGACAGAGAACAACTCTTGCAACCATTGATGTGATTGACATGTATTACACCAAGTTGTAAAATACATGATGGGGTGGAAACGACCCTTGTATCAGTGGCTTGGACATTGCAGTGCTGGAAAAGATTACATTTCCCTGCAGCTTAGATGTTGGACTGGAGAAGAAAGTTTTGATTCCATGGAACGACAGAGGGCTAAGTGGGTTTTTTTTGTTTGTCTTGTCTTCTATCTATGAAAGTTCACAGCACAGTAAAATATGCTATTAAGATGCTTGAGAACTGATAGATTTGCTGCCAAAGGTATTTGGAATGTGCACAACGAAACTGTTTATAAAGGCAGTTAAAAATATAGTGCTGCAAATTTGTTAATCATGGTTGTGCAGATGGAGCACAATACTGAAGGCTTGCAGACCTGTACAAACATCTGGGGAAGTTTGGTTGAGAAAATGAACAGTAGTCTACTGCCACCAGCTGGTCTGTATGTAAAAAATGCTGGTAAAATACTCCCTTCGAGGAATAAAATAAGCACAGCAACGTTCAGAGAAACGTGATCCACACCACTAAAATTTATTTTTCCATTAGGCTAGGATGTATAAAATACTACCTTGCTTTCTCCATGTTTTTTTGTGGAAGACCACAAGCACATTTCCCTCGTGAGATTTTTGGATGATCCATGGAAGCTAAATCCAACTACTTGTGCTTTTAAATAGTTAATCGAAATTATGCAAATCCCAGTTTTCTCCCTTTGGAAAAAAATGCTCATTTTCAGAGCTGCTCAGCTGCTGTTTGTCCATTTTACACACACACACACACACACACACAATTTATGGAAAGCATTCAGTTTTACCAGAGCAATGAGCAGGGGCGAGTAAGAGCAACAGCCAAAGGCATTAGAGAAACTGACAACGAGTTTGACAAATGCAACATATTACAGGGCAAGGGGGCGATTAGGGACATTTGCAGTGCTGAAAACTAGTTTTCGTCACCACACTTCTTTAGAGGGAGGGGTCAGACCAAAAAATAAAATGCAACACTAGATTTGATCATAAGTTGCAGTTATTTTAGTGCTTAAAAACATCCTAAGGACAAGTCTTCATAAATATTCAGCCACTTGACAAACTAATCAAAGCAGCTGTGGGCGTCTCTGCTGCTCCTACACTTAGGAAGAAATCCCGGGAAATTTACCCAGGCTTGTTTAGTCAGCAATCAGTTAGAAATACGATCCACGTAGGATTAAGCGCTTTAAACATATTTTACTTTATTTCTCCCACTGAAATAAGAAGCAACCTTGCACGGCCATTAACTTTGGCCAGGAGGCGTTTTCTCCCCGTTACTAAATTCGGTTCGCTAAGGAAAGCTTCTGTTTTACAAGAAACACAAGTGACGCCCAAAACTACATCAGTAAATAAACTAAAAACCGACTCTCTAAAAAAACCTCTCCCCCCCCAGGAACACCCATCATGGCGGACCAACGGCCGACATTCCCGCCCCATCTTTTTGCGTTCTCCTGACCTTCCTCCCATGGGCCCTTTCGGCCAGGCCCGCCTTTTCCGGCCAGAACGCCGCGTTTGTTTGGATGGAGGGCGGAAGTGCTGGCGCCGTCCGGGAATTTTAAATCCTTGGCTGCCTCCGGGACGCCGTTGCTCTCGGCTCGGATGCCATAGGCGGCTGAGGGGATTTGTGGCTGCTGTGATTTTAACCTGGTAAGTAATGCGAGCTAAGTCGCTGTGGAACTCGAGGGGCCTTTTCCCTCGGGCGAGCGTTGGGCGGGCTTCGATAAAGGGCGAGCCGACAGACAGACCTTCGTTTAGTGAGGGAAATTAAAATTAAAAAATTAATTAATTAATTAATTTAAAAAAGCAAATAATAATAATAATAATAATAAAAGAGTGAGGGGAAAATATCGTATTTTATTGACGCGCGTTTTAACCCAATACGCTCAGCGAGTCACTGCCTCTGGCTGTTTACCAGAAGGACCCCTGCATTGCAGGTGGTGGTTGTTGTTGTTATTACCAGCGATTCCCCCCCTAAAAGAATGTTTAGGGGTGGTCTCATTTTGACTCAAGAAAATCACAATTTTATAGTTCGAATCGGGGGAAATAAATACAGTAAAAGGACAAAGATTCACAAAATGTTTAGGGGTATGCGTACCCCCAGAAAAAAAACACTGCTTACTACTGTGTGTATATATATATGTGTGTGTGTGTGTGTGTGTATACACACACACACACACACGCACACTTATATACATACCCCACCTTTTCCCCTGACAGGAACTCACTTTTTTATTACATTTATATACAGTGGTACCTTGGGTTAAGAACTTACCATAATTCGTTCTGGAGGTCTGTTCTTAACCTGAAGTACCACTTTAGCTAATGGGGTCTCCTGCTGCCGCCGCTATGTTCTTAACCCGAAGTATATATTTCTGGGTTGGTGGAGTCAGTAACCGGAAGCATCCGTAACCTGGGGTACCACTGTACCACCTTTATCTTTCAAAGATCTCAAAGTGGTGTACATGGTTCTCCCCATTTCGTCCTCAACAACAACCCCGTGAGGTAGGTCCTTTCTAAGAGATGGTGACTGGCCCAAGGCTTCAAGGCAGACTACAGAAGAAACAAGAACAACTAATGAGGCATATGGCAGGACAGTGCCTACAGTTTACAGCAGTTTGGTGTGTTGTTCACCCTCCCTCCCATGAGTTTTGTTATTATTCATTTCATTTCTATAACGCATTATATTTTAGGGGGGGGGGAATCTCAGAAGAGTTTACAACACATTAAAACATTAAATGAAACAATCCAGAATAGAACAGATTCCAGGCTTCAAGGGAAATATTTCAGATCCTTCTCTAAGTGGCGTTTTGCTTTCTCCATATTTATTTACCTTCTTAATTTATATAGCTGCCCCATAGCAGAAGTGCTCTAGGAAGCCAGTGTCCTGTAGTGGTTAGAGCATTGGACTAGGACCTGGGAGATCAGGGTTCAAATCCCCACTCAATCATGGAGCTCGCATCACAAGAACATGTGATGTCATTGTTAAAACAGCTGCTTATCTGCTACTGAGCTGGGTTCATGGTTTTTGTATTTATTTATGAAGCCCTGAACAACTTGAGTCCAGAATACCTTGGGGATCGCCTGAACCCTTACACTCCTGCTTGGTCACTGATATCATCTGCAGGAGTATCTTTGATTGTTCCCCAAGTTGGTGAGGTTCCATTGCTGCTAAGGAGCCAATGTAAAATATGGGCTATAAAATATTGGCAACTTCAGTTAAATGATGCTTTTTATGCTCTCTGTGCAAGCTTGTAGAGAACTGCAAAGTATGAGTCCCAAAGAAGCAGAAAGCAATTGAACATGAATTCTTGTATCTGTACAGTGGTACCTCGGGATGCAAACGGGATCCGTTCCGGAGCCCCGTTCGCATCCAGAACAGAACGTAAGATGCATCTGCGCATGCACGGGTCGTGTTTTGCTGCTTCCGTGCATACGCATGATGTCATTTTGACCATCTGCACATGCGTGAGTGGCGAAACTCAGAAGTAACGCGCTCCTTTACTTCCGGGTCACCGCGGAGTGCAACCCGAAAATACTTATCCTGAAGCGTATTTATCCCGAGGTATGACTGTATTGGGGATTTAATTGTGAGATCTGGGGTTCAAGAATCTGGGCAGGGACAGGGAGTGTGATCACACCCTTTTGCACGTTGATCTGTATGTATATGTGCAGGTTTGATGTATGTGAATGTAGGGTAGAGATCATTTGGGTGGGGGAGACTAGACATAAATGCCAAGGACATCGATAGCACATGTGATCCTGCTTCTCCCCAGTCCTATGATGCCTTCATTTGGCTTATGCATATCACTTATAGGGGGTGAAACAGGTTAGGCCAAATATGTGCCATATGTATCCCCCTTTGATGAGAGGTAGGAGATAGGAAGGTACATTTATCCTCTGTATCACTCTTTCAGCATTTAGAGGTTGGCAGCACCGTTGGAAGAAATGGATCAGGCAATACAGGTGACCTTCCTTGGAAGGCAGACAATAACTGTTGCAGCCTAATGTAAACAATGAGAAACTAGCATGCCATTCTTACTTAGCTTTTCTGAGTAAAATCAATTCAAAGATGAAGATATCTGGCCCATAGTATGGGATATTCTGGAGAAAAAGGAAGACAGCAAAAGCTTTCTTTTGAAGCATCAGGCTGTGGTGTCCTGGGGGAGGGAGGCTTGGTGATGGTAACCAAGGGTATATTGTGATGTCACTGGGAAATGAGCAGGACTATGCCTTATGACAGGGGTGGTCTAACAAGGAGTAGGGCTCTCCAGATGTGTTGGACTACAACTCCCATCAACCCCAGCCAGCATAGTCAATGGCTGGGGATGGTGGGAGTTATAGTTCGTCCACAGCTGGAGGGCACTACATTAATTACCCCACCTAATGAGCTAGTTTTGCCCATTTCAAGCAGGCAGTATTGCCTGCTGCGCTGATTTTGATTTGACAGATCAAAAAGAGATTTGACAGGGAGGTCTGGTCCAGCCAAGAAGACCCAGAGGCCTTGTTTCCATCCCCACCGGTAATCATCTGGTTTTCCCTTCTTCTTCCCTGCCCCCACCCTGCCACTTCTTTTTTTAGTGATGAGTTTTCACAAAGATTGACTAATGTATTTATTAGGTATATCTTGCATGTTTTTTAAAAAATCCATAATGTGTTTGTAATATATTCAAGTATTTAAAAGTGCTTGTAGAATTTGCCCTAAAGTCAGTTTAGATGAAAGATATAGTTCTTATTTCTTTCTTTATTTTTAATTAAAAATATAAATAAGTAAATGTTTATATTGTACTTCTAGTGTTTTGCTGCTATGACCTTTTTGGCATCAATGGTCGCTTTTCTGTTCTCTCAGGTGCCTAAAGGAGAAAGTCTTGCCTCTCAGCATGGCTATGGATGACTATGAGGAGCTACTCAAGTATTATGAACTACACGAAACTGTTGGTACAGGTATGCTCCTTGATGATTTCAAATAAAAGCTGCGAGATGGTTAGACAGTGTTCTCGAAGCTACAAACATGAATCTGACCAAACTGCGGGTGGCAGTGGAAGACAGGAGTGCCTGGCGTGCTCTGGTCCATGGGGTCACGAAGAGTCGGACACGACTGAACGACTAAACAACAACAACAAAAAATAAAGAGCTATGAAAATCTAGCTTGCTTTATAGATTTGTTTGGTCAAAAAGCAGGGGAGTCCCCCAAAGTAGCTCACAGCATGAATAAAATGGAAAACAATTTAGATGATTGTTAAAGGGAGGTAGTATTTAATATTGCTATTCCTTTCCGATTACTGCAAAATTTAAGCATGCTTTTGCAGAAGTCAGTCCCACTAGTTTGATGTGGTGAGCAGCGCAATAAATGCGTTTGGGACTGTACTCTCGGTTAAGAGCTGTAAGAGGAGCTTCCAGCCTCAATGTGGACAGTGTGAAGCAGCAGAGGGGATGGAGGGACTGTTAAAGCCTACAAGATATAAATATATGTTAACTCAGAAACATCTAGTGCTAAGGCTGGATGTTACAGTTGAAGATAAGGGATTAAGCCAAAGGTTTCACAGAGGGTTCTGAGGCAGAAGTACAAAGAACATAGATGGTACCATGTAGGGATATAGATCTTTAACAAGGAGTTGATCACTAATGTTAAATCTGTAGCCTTGCCTTTTTTCTTTCCTTACTGTAGGTGGTTTTGCAAAGGTTAAACTGGCTCGTCACCTACTTACTGGAGAACAGGTTGCAATAAAAATAATGGACAAACTGTCTCTGGGGGTGAGTGACTTTCTTGCTGGGAAAGGATGGGTTTCCTTTGTACAAATAAGGTTCTAATCGTACAACTTGTTAATGTGAAACTGTACATTTGTGGCCGTAAGGGAATTCAGATTTCAAGCTCTGCATCAAAGCTTCTGGCAGTATGTTGAGCTCTGTTAGCACTACCTGGACAGTGCGTTTCCATAACTGAGACCTTAAAGTGGCATTTAATTGTTGCTTTTAAAATACAATCTCATAAGCATGATCTAACAGGATGGGACGGGGAAAATGTAGAGGAGGTTTCTCTATTGTGGCATGCCATTATCTGGAAATCCCACAAACCTTTCGTCTCTTAGGATGATTTGCCTCGCGTCAAAACAGAAATTGAAGCCATGAAGAGCTTAAGCCACCAGAACATTTGTCGGTTATACCAGGTGATTGAGACACCAAAGAAGATATTCATGATTCTAGAGGTAAGATTTGAAACCTAATTCTGCTTTTTAAAATATTTGCTGCTTAAGGCTGAAATGTTTCAGGAGCCTGAAATAGTCCCTGTCAGTAACTATTGGCATCTTGGTCCTTCACAGTGGGAGCCGTTTGGTATGTTGTCATTTGGGGCAGAATTTTTACCTCTTACTCCTTGAAATCTTAATGTTGTCTGATTAAGGCTTTGAGGGTCTCCTGTCCCAAGCTGTTGGACTAAGGAGTGGTGGCAGCTATACAACCTAACAGGGTTAGTTTGCAACTGCGCTCCCCTGGTTTTGGGCTGCAGGCTGCTGTCCGCAAGCCTTGGGAGCCTGGAGGGAACTCCTGCCCGGCTCCCAAAGCTTGCAGATAGCTTCCTGAAGCCTGGAGAGCGAGAGGGGTCCGTGCGCACCGACCCCTCTCGCTCTCCAGGCTTCAGCAAAAGCCTGCATTCGCCCCATAGGACACACACACATTTCCCCTTCATTTTTGGAGGGGAAAAAGTGTGTCCTATAGGGTGAAAAATACGGTATATATTTTGTGGTTTTATATTTTGATTTTGTTCTGTGAACCGCCCTGAGACCTCCGGGTATAGGGCGGTATATAAATTCAACAAATAATATGAAAACTTCAGTCATGGAGTTCTATAATTAGTCACAATAGAATATTTCCTCTCTAAACCTGCATTCTGCAAAGTGGATCTAATAATAATTCATGCTGCTTTATTTATATTGTCACATCTCATGTGTAATATCAAGATGGTGTAGAACAATAGATATAAACACAAGAAAACATGAAATGCCATAAAGGAAATACAAAGTGATATTGCACTAAAAGTGCCCAAACTTGTGCTCTACCAAATACAGAAACGTGGATTTGTTAGCCTGCTTGACTGCACAAAATAGCATTTTAAAAATACAAACAAAAGTTCTTTTCCTGTGTGGAGAAAAGGCAGGCAGTTGACATTAGGAAGGAGTTACAGGGGAAAGAGGAGCAGGAAGGCTAAAACGAAGTACAGAAGACACATTCCTCACTGGGTCTCAGCTGTGGGGTAGGGTGGGTTGCAACTAGGATCCCCCCAGGCTGTATCCTGCAGCTTTAAGAGCCTCTAGAAGACCTTCCCAAATGCTAATTAAGGATTCTGTGCCCTTTTTGTAAGAAGCATACTTCTTCATTGTATATATTCTTCATATAAATGCTTTGGTATCATGCACACTCACACTGGTCTCTTGCCCTTCAATAATCTGCTTCCTGTGGTATATTCGGGAAGTGTGTACCACACCTATGCATGCCACTGATAGGATTCTCCCAGAAATGTGTTCCTTACCTGTGGAGCCCTTGCTGACTTCTATTCCAGAAGCTGCTACTCTGTGGTGGGTTGCACTGTGCTAGGACTGGAGTGTGAGGATATTTCCATTCCTTCTTAAAAAGGGAACAGGCTGTTGTGTGTCACATGCCTGCGTACTTGCTGCTCACTGGGAGTTTCCGTTTTGTATATAACTTTTGTTCTGGCTGTTTTCCTCGACATGGATGCAAGCAGTCATGTTTTTCCTTTGTTCTGACCAACGTTGAATAAAGCTGTAAATATGCTCTCCTGGGTGAATCTTCCTTTGTGGAAACTCTGCGAAAAGGGCGTGCATGAGTCTTGGAATGCGTCTGAGACTCGTGTCGCTAATTGACTGATGCTGTTCCAACGGGAGACTGGAGATCGTCCGGAGACGACACTGGGTGCCCGATGGCCTTTGTCTCCCTGGCAGTATCCCAACATGGAGAACACAGGAACTGCCTGGAAATAAAGACATTGGCCTTCTGCATATTAAACTCCCAAGGGATAGAAACTTGCCCTTTTCTTAAATGATTTGGTATCTTTGACAGCTTCCCGGTTTCTAGATCCTGACAGTTTTTATCAGCCTGTTTTGTTGGCTTCAAGTTTAGCCAGTGCCTCTTAAACACTGTTGCCTTCTGCTTTCACTACAGTACTGCCCTGGCGGTGAGCTGTTTGATTACATCATTGCTAAGGATCGCTTAGCAGAAGAGGAAGCGCGCATCTTTTTCCGCCAGATTGTAGCTGCCATTGCATACGTACACAGTCAGGGGTATGCTCACAGGGATCTTAAGCCGGTAAGTGTGGAAGGTTGAAGCAGAGTTTCTTTAGGAATAAACTAGCTGTATGCCAGACTCCAAATAGTTTGCTGGGTTGGCTGCTCCTTCTGTTTTGCATGAAAGAAGCCCACAGCTAAAAAACCCAGTATCTGACATTCGGCCTCACTGCCATTATATCCACTGCTCTTTCCTTCTAGTCCCACATTTGTGGTTGACATGTCACAGTGCTGTTGTGACGCTTGAAGCCACAGCTAGCAGAACTTCCATGCTGCAGTCTAGGCTCTGCACCTAGCGAGATGATGCTCCCTTGCCCATAATCTATGGTCCTCCAAGCTTTGCCTGCCCAACTGCTTCTGGCAAACGGTGCACTGTCTTCTTTGTTTCACTTCCTTCAACCACCATCCCTTAACTAAAACTTAGGAACTAGGCTTCTCCCTTTCCACAGAACATACAGCCCTTCCCTTCCTTTGATTAGCTTTTATTTGCCTTGGTTTCCTCAAGACCTGCATCAGCTGCCAGCTTTCTCATCCCTTATAGAAGCTGCATTGTGAACAGCTTAGTTCCCAGAGCATCTGAGCATTCTGTGCCTCTAATCCCACTCAGCATAATTAGTGTCGTAGAGATTTTAGTGCAAGCTCCATAAAGATTCCTTTTGATTTTCTTCCAGTTCTTTCTCTAGCTCGGTCTAACTAAGAGACCACCTGGTTTTGTTTTCTATGTATGTTTTTAGGGTTGGGAATTTGACTGGCGTTTGTTTTCTCCTTGTCAACAATTTACAGCACAAGGTTGCTGTGTAAATTTACTTGCTTCTAACGTGCAATCTCTCTTGTCAGGAAAACTTGCTGATTGATGCCGAGCATAACCTGAAGCTGATCGACTTTGGTCTCTGTGCAAAACCATTGGTGAGTTTGTGCAAAGCAATGAACTCTGCCATTTTGCCAATGGCACTAGAAAACACGGGATACTATTGCTGTCATCAAGGTGAGATGATTGCTGTTTCATCTCCAAACCAAACCATGTCGGAGGTTTCCTGTCTTTCCTTCCTGCTCCAGAGATGCATTCTGATTAAAGCTGGATTTAAATAGCTCTGCTCAGCCATGGGCATTCTGAAGCCCAGCCATTCACTTGGTTCTTACTGAAAGGTGTGATGTGATTCGGTTTGCGTTCAGATGACATGCTCCCCCATGATATATCCTGGTTTATCTTCTTTCCTACATTGTGGCTCTTCCCAGTACAATACTGAAGCAATTCAAAACATGTAAATATCATAGAATTTTGGGCTGCTGGCTTCAGCAGATTGTTGAATTTCTGTTGATAAAGGATTGGAAACACAGGATCCTGAACACAAGCTTGTTATTAGACAGCTCTTTCCTTTCTTTATCTGGCCCTATGTGTGCTAAATTGAATTTAAGTGGGTTTGAGTACTTTGGCAGGTTAAAACGGAACAGGGTTAGAAGGTGGTTAGGGTGTCCTAGAGTTGCAGTTGGCAAGCAAACTTAACTTCAGATATATAATGACTTAGAGCAGGCATCCCCAACCTGTGGACCTCCAGGCGTTTTGGCCTACAACTCCCATGATCCCTAGCTAACAGGACCAGTGGTCAGGGATGATGGGAATTGTAGTCCAAAACATCTGGAGGGCCGAAGGTTGGGGATGCCTGACATAGTGGCTGAAAGGTGAAAGAGAAGAATGCAATAGTTTAACCCAGTGGTTTTCAACCAGTGTGCTGTGGCACCCTGGGGTGCCTTGGAGGATAGTCAGGGGTGCTGTCCTGGCCTCTGTCCCTCTTTCCTTCCCTTCCTCCTCTGATGCCCTCTCATGTCTTTGCCTCCCAAAGGTCTGCACAGCTACACAGCAGCAGACGTGGCTACAAGCTCCCCAGGCGAATGGAGCCTCTGGGGCTGGCCGGGGGGGGGGGTTCCCAGGCCCCTGTGGGGGAGTGTGAGGAGGCACCTCTCTTTGGGGTAGGGGGGGCAGCTCATAGACAAGGGGCGGCAGCTGATCCCAAGGAGAAGAGAGGAGGCTGAACAGCACAAGGGAAGGTGTTCGAAAAAAGGTGAGAGGCTGCCAGCTCTGCAGGCAAGGGGTGACATATCAGGGGTGCCACAGAAAGAATGTAGTTGGTCAAGGGAGACTCAGAAAGGTTGGTTTAACCCCATTGGGAACCGGGGAAGCAATCCGACTTTGCTTTTAACATCTTAGATATTTCGGGCTGACAGTGCCCACTGTCGATTGCATGCATATCTAGGTGAAATGCAAAATGTATCCTGTTGCAGATGTAGCTGACTATGTTGTTCTTGCCGTAGGGTGGTCTGGATTACCATCTAAGCACTTGCTGTGGAAGTCCAGCCTATGCAGCACCAGAGCTGATTCAGGGCAAAGCTTACATTGGCTCAGAGGTATTGTAGTAGATTCTTTAACATTTCTCGATATTGACTCTTGCATACACATTTTCTTTACAGAATGGCCGCTGCGTAAAATGTAACAAAGTCTGTTAACTTTCTGAAGCAGGAGCCATTTTAAAGGGGCATACGTGACAACTGTGTATGTGGGTAATACTGTTTTCAGCGTCTTCTGCAAAGATGCGGTCGTAGTCTCTGGTCATCCCTTCAGTGCTGTTGCATCTTTTATTCCTCTTCTGCAATATCTTCCTCTGTTACCTTATAGAGTAGGCAATGGGGGCACCCTCCAAATGGAACAGGAAAGCCTTCCTCTCCTGCCAATCTTGAACCTTTTGTCTTAACACTCTACGAGCTGTATGCTCCGCCTCTCCTCTAATGGCATACATCGCTGATAGGCTAAATCTAATTTTTTGCAGTATAAGAGGAGTGGCAGTGTCCACACTGTTGTCTGGCCTTTGTCGTCAGTGACTCAGTGGTGGGTTCTGAGAAATTTATGGGTGCTAGGGCCCAAGGGGCAGAGGCTTCTTCTTGACCTCACCCTGTTTTAAATTGTGTGGTAGTCAATCCCCTACTTTGCTCCAAACTAATCTCCTCCCCATCTTGCAGCTAGGATGAGCATTATCCCTGCAATTACACTGTCCTTTTGGGGGACATTGAAAGCTGGAGACGAAGGCTGGGGCTTGTTGCTGAAATGCTTTGAAGGCACAGGACCACAGAATGCAAACCTTTGTCTCTTCCTCACCCACCCACAAAGGAAACCTCTTGGAGCTGCAAGGGAGCTGGGGTTTGTTACTGTAGGGTAGGGCTTTCTTGCAAGGTGTGCCACACAACTGCAGGGGTGACCACGGCTCCAGCTTCATGGTTGGGCAAGAGACTGGGGCTTGTTGTGTTCACCAGAGTGCAGCAGTGCAGCCTTTGTGGTCATCAACACTGGGGACCCCAAGGGCTGGGCAGTTAACATCAAAAGTTGATAGCCAGTACCTACCATAACTGTTCAGAGGTGACCATGACTTTGTTTATTATTTTGTATTAGGGCTGTGTGGGATGTTAGTGCACAAAGTGACCAACCTTTATATTTTTCTAACTTACCTGCTTGTCACCCCAGGCTGACATTTGGAGCATGGGAGTGCTTTTGTTTGCTCTGCTCTGTGGATTTCTACCATTCGACGACGATAATGTTATGGTGCTCTACAAGAAAATAGTGGTATGTATTCTGGCATATGTACTATTTCCAGGATTTGGGTCTTCATGCTCATGGGAGGATGCTTGAGCAGCAACCGTGGGAGAGACCTGTTTCCAACAGAGTTTGGGGGATTTACAGCAAGAAGCCCTTTCATAGCTCTTAAAACTTGTTCTCTTGATCTTGCTGATTCTCATGGAAGCCTAAGGATGCTCTTTTGTGATATCCCAGTGGCTTTTTTTTTAAAGGCCCACCTTGGGATAATCTTGGCATTTGAATTCTGCTATGTTCTTTCTTCAATTCCCCCACCCCACCCAAACATTCTTGTAGTCTGTTAGATGCTATCGACTATCTTACCAGAAAGGCACCCAAGCTCTTGTGTTGTGTTTCGGTCAGCCTTTTAGGAAATCTCCTAAAAGTGCTCATTCATGGCAAGAGGCCAGGGCAGCAGCTTTGGCATGCAGAAGCACTCATTCAGTTGTAAGCACCCACATTATTTAATTTGCCCAGGACAATTTCTTCTCTTACCTTAGTCAGGTGTGTAATTATTTTTATGCTGCATGCATTAGTCTTGGAGGTGTGGTGATTTTTCTCCCCATGTTGTGAAGTACAGAAGGTACAGGCCTTCTGTAGCATCCTCCCCCCACGCCCTGCCCCATTGCTTGCTAGGAGGTGGGGGGAGCATATTGGTGAGAAAGCACACTGTATTATCTGGCTCTAGATAGGGTAGTGCATTAAATCCCAGTTGTGATAAATGTTCAGGTCAGCACCTAAGAAAACCTGTGCAACTATAACTTGACACAGTGCTGATCAATTGGGCCTAATCATCCTTGGCTGCAAATCCAGCAGTGTGCCTGCAAAATGGCCCTAAGGTTTGGTCAATAGCCTGTGCTTAACTTGATCACAACTCTGCTTAGTGCTGCCACTAGGCAAGGGGTTACCTCTTACTCTGCTCAACACCTTCAGCCTCAATGGCTACATGTTCTGCATTCAGAAGGTCCTAGGTGTTGTCCCAGAATCTCTGGTAGCAGATGAGAGGCGTCTACTTTGAGACCCTGGAGAGTTGTTGCCAGTTAAAATAGGCAACACTGGACTTGGTGGTCTACAGGTTTGATTCTGTAGAAGGCAGTCCTAGTGTTTGTGCTGTGCTGGACTTGAGGGCTTCCTGATTTGGCCTTATAATGAAAGTAGGCCATTCTAAGGCCTGGGTTAGGTAGCCAGCTGCCTCTTGTAACTTGACCTGCAGCTAATATGTGAGCTAATACTAGATCAAGTTAGATTATGCAATGTACTGCTGGCTCATACTATAGTTGTGTAATATATTAAAATAAAAATAAAAATTCCAGTAGCACCTTAGAGACCAACTAAGTTTGTTCTTGGTATAAGCTTTCGTGTGCATGCACACTTCTTCAGATTCATATCTGAAGAAGTGTGCATGCACACAAAAGCTTATACCAAGAATAAACTTAGTTGGTCTCTAAGGTGCTACTGGAGAATTTTTATATATATTTTGACTGCATCAGACCAACATGGCTACCTACCTGAATATAGTTGTGTAGGCACTTCTAGATTTCTTCTGAAACAAACTCCTATGTAACTAGCTTTTAGTCAACATCTTCTAGTTGCATGAGATTAAACATTTCACAGATTTCCCATCCATGTGTTTTTGCTTTGAATCTTACTAGGTTTGTCTCTTCTAAACTGAAGGGTCCTAATTTAGCTTTTCCTCTACTGTAGAAGGCATTCTATGTCCTGACCTCATTTCTACTCTGCTCTAGCTTTGGAGGAAAGACAACTCTCCTGCTCTGCTCAGTGTCAGTGATATGGCTACATATTAGCTTTTTAAAAAGGTGTACCCTGTCCTTTCCATCCCTTAAGTTTGTTAGTGATTATTGTGTCTGCCCTTGGAATGTGGATGTTTTCCCAAGAGAAGATTCTCTGATCTTCAGTAATGAAGACCCAGACCTTTCAGATGAATAAACCCTTGGAGGCATCACTTTAAAACAATGTACAATTACATGGTAATATAATATATTTAAGGACAAAATGTAAAGATGCAGGCTTTGATAGAATTGAAAAGAGCTTTGGGGAAGCAATTGATTGCATATCTCAGAATCGGGGTTCACAATCCAGGAGAAGGTATGGAGGAAGGAAGTTAGCATCTGGGGAGCCTGACTTGCCTTATGACTTTGTGGTGGGCATTGAATATAAACTGGGTGTAGGGAGGGAACTAACTTTAATAATAATCACACTTCACCCTAAGGTCCCAGGGCGGGGTGTAACAATTTTAAAGGCAACAATAAAAACAGTTTTAAATTGGGGAAAAATACAGTCACAAAAAGTAGGATCCTGAAAATATACACATCAGCTGTCAAAGGCCAGGGTAAATAGGTGTGTCTTCAGCATTAGCTGAAAAATCTATATGGAAACCCAGCCAGTGATCTAACCGCTGCATTTTGGACCAATTGAAGTTTCCGAGTCTTCTTCACATGAGTAATCAAATGAGCTCTGCATTGTTGTTCAGAAGCTCTGAAGAGGCAGGAAGACACAACCCTCCTGTTCCTCCCACTAAAGGCATCTTTACTGTTTTCCCAAAAGCAAGGAAGGGAAACTTGAGGCTCACATGATTCTGTTGAACTCCAACTCCCATCAGCACCAACTAGGATGGCCAGTAGCCAGGAATAATGAGAGTTGTAGTCCAGCAACTTCTGGAGGGCCACCATCCCTGCCGGGAAACAGGGTCTTAAAATCCTCACAGAGCTTGTTTCCAGTAAGCTTAAGATACCAGAGGCTATTGTAAAAAGTTTCTTAAAAATTGATGGTTAGACTAAGAATGTATTATGCACACCAAATGACTAGGTGGGAGAAGGAAGGGGAAAGGCCCCCTAATGCCTGTAAACACGGAGTGATTAAGATCTTTTTAAGGTGTCCGGGTCTGTGACTCAAAACTACAAGCTACCTTGTGGATCTTGAGCCTTTGGATTGTCCTTCTGTCGCTTACCTGGTCATCAAGCAAAATCTATTTCCTTTATAAACCTAAGTTCTCAGGAACAGCTTTCAATAGTTTCCCATCTGCTCTTCGGTAGATGGATGAGTGCTGCCCACAGATTAAAATCACTTCTAGTTTTTCACTTCCAGCCCTCTTAAATTATCAGAAGCTAGAGAAGTAAAGCAGCTGATCAAAAACTATAGCTGTAGCCTACATTTATATTTGGGCACTAAATGTGCAGAATATAATGTCCTTGACTCATCCAGTGCAGCGAGGTGACGTCTGCAATGATTGAGTGCTATGATGCAGACTGTGGAAAGCTTCAATCATATGGAGAATTGGGTATTACACTGGCTATTAACACTGAATTTCATTCATGCTCTTTGAGTTCACTCTTCTAAAGATGAGAGGTTTCATACTTAATTTTTTTCTCTGCTTTTGGAGTAAAATCTTGCACTGCATAGATACCCATGTTGGTCCATTTAATGTTCCTACCAACTTGCCCAGTGGAGGTCAGGCTATGTTGCTGTTACTTTTCAGGGTCAACCCTGAAACCTAACAAGCACCCTATATTTTGCTTGGGGGGTGGGTGGTAGAAAACTGATTGGTTCAAGTGATGGCTGTTCCACTAATTCAACTAGAACTAATGCTAAAACTACTTTCTCTACAGAGGGGGAAATATGAGACACCAAAATGGCTCTCACCTGCCAGTGAACTACTGCTGCACCAGATGCTGCAGGTAATAAGAGCATAAGTGCAATGGACCAATAGTTCAGTATTCTGTTCTTACAGTGACCAACCCAGATGTCTATGGAAAGTCCACAAGCAGGATTTGAGTGCAACAGCACTCTTCCAACCCCTGATTCCCAGTGACAGGTATTCAGAGGCTTCCTGAGTCTGGCCGTGGTGGGAGAACATAGCCATTGTCAGTGACCCATAGCCTTATCCTTCATAGATTTGATTCATCCAAGTTGGTGGCCGTCTCCACATCTGGTGGAAGCAAATTCTCTTTCTGCCCCACTTCTAGTAAATGTCTTCTTTTCTCTGGAATGGTCTTCTAATAGGAGCAGTGATTTAAGGAACGTTGGTGTTTTAAGTCCACAGAGCCCTGAAAGAGGTCCACGTTTTCCACAGTGGCCAGTTAGGTGCTTCCGAGAAGCCCACCATTAGGGCATTGAAGCTGGCCTTGAAGCATGCTGTCTCTGGAGGTTGCTAATAGCTGTCAACAGCCCTATCCACCATGAATATGTCTCATCACTTCTTATAGCGTTGCACCTTTATTATATAGAGAGGAGGGAAATACATGAAGGCTTCAGCTTGAGTCGCTTTAGTAAAAAGCAACTACTGTTCTTCCTTTTACTCCACCTTGTCTTTAAAAAAGGGGAGAAATCCCAAACTGCTTAACAAAAGTGGGAAATTAAGATGGATGTGACCAGACTCTCTCCTGCCAGTTGCAGGGATGCAAGTTGCTGATCCTTGTGCCTCACACAGACATCACAATGGTACTAACAGCATTTTACAGTTTTACAGTTTCTTAACACAGTAAAGCAAATGAATGGAACATTACATCCCTGAAATCAGGGCTGATGGAATGGTTTGTTCCTGTTACCCAGAACAGGAACATCATGATAGTTTTCAGGACAAACCTTCAGACATGTCTTGGAAAAACTATGTTTAGCCTTTTGCTTAACTGCACAGCTCCATCCTTATAGCAGAGGACTGCTAAAATATATGGTACAGTTATTTATTCTGATTAAAGTAACTGTTTCTTGAAATGCACCTCTACTCTTACCCACTAGGTGGACCCAAAGAAACGGATTATGGTTAAGCATCTCTTAAGTCACCCGTGGCTCATGCATGGCTACTCATTTGCTGTCCAGTGGCAAAGTAAATACCCTGTGAGTAAACAAATTCATCTGAACAAGAGCAATATAACAAAGCTGAACCTAGGCTAATGTGGCATGGTAACAAGGTGAAGTTTCTCTCCTAAATGGAACACTAAACTGAATCTTCTAGGTCTTTCACAGAGTGTTGTGTGTTTAAAAGAGTTCAGATTTCTTACAGTGAAAGAAATGAGTGTTCTTGCATGATGCAGCCAGCTGCTAAGCATTGTGTGTACTGTCTGTACCAGTGGTTAATACAAGTCTCCTGTGGTTTTCTAGGCTGAGCTCAAGAGCAAGCTGCACCTTTAGTCTGTACTTGCCTACCATTATGAAGTTTTAAAGAGCATATGCAACACGTTTAACAATGAGCCATATATGTGTATCTGTGTCAAAACAACCTGTTTTGACTGGAATCCAACAGCAGTGATGAGAGAGATATGACATATTATTATTTTATACATATTATATAACTAAATTGCCGTTGCCTTTTTTCCTCATTAAGTCAGCGTTGAACACATGAGCATATAGCTCAGTGGTGGGGACCTTCTGGCCCATAGGTCTAGCTAGATCCACCAGTCTGCTCCCCACAAACCACACCGACCTTCTGCTTCTGATGCCATGCCAGATGTCGGGTGCAGGAAATTTCAAGCCACAACTAATAATGAAGAAGTGCGCTTGCAATTCTTCCTTTGTATTCCTGACTCTAAGCCAGGAGTGGAATGGATCTTCCTTTGCAGATGTGACTTGAGCCAACGAAAGCCTGGCAAAGTGACCTGCAATAGGGGAGAGCTGTTCATTGAATTCAGACATAGATACATACATAGGAAGCAGCTGATTGACTTTGTCCATCTAGCCTGGCATGGTTTGTTCTGACCAGCAGAGGCTCTCCACAGTGTTGAGTAGAGACCTTTCTGTGCAGTCAAATAAGCAGCAGGGTCCATTTGAAATCTAGTGGATGCTGTGCTTGCATATAGGCGATGAGCCCGACGAAATTATTCACACCGGCCACTGCCCATTGAGTGTCACTGTTTCCCTATACTAGAACATTCTACCTTTATTTATGCTTGGCTACTTAAACATATTTTGTTTCAATTCTTCTCTCTCGGACTGCAAAGTAACAGTATGCTGTAGCACCAGGCACAATAGGAGATCATTCAGAATTGGTTTCAATCTAGAAAAAACTGCTAGTAAGAACAAGCTGAGCCATAGTAGCTCTCGGCATCTAAACGTCTGACACTATATCTATTCTGCTGAGTGAACTATGAAAAAAACGCAAAACAGGGCTGCAAAAACTAATAGGAAATTGAACTCTTGACTTCAGAAATGCTGGCCCAGTTCCAAATATTTATATTTTCTCACCATTTTAAGTGGAGGGTCCTCTCGCCAGCTCCAGCTCTAAAGTGTGCAGATGTTAATAGATACCAACATAATGCTATGCATTATTATGTAGTCCTGTAAATGATTCCCCATGGGTATTTTGCAATCAAGGATTACAGACCACTTGGGTATTTTTTTTCCAAACAAAATTGTGTAAATAAGTACGGGGGCAGGTATACTTAGAAGCAAAATGTTCTGGAGATGAGACAGTTAAGAGTAGACATAGTGATCCAATGGAAAAGTGTGTGATGGAAAAGAGCCAGCAGTGTGCAGGTCTTTAAAAAATGAGGGTGGATGTATCGGCAGCTTTAACACCAATATTTAAACAGATCTTTTTCCCTCCCAGCTTGGGCGTCTTGATGAAGACTGCATAACAGAACTTTCGGTGTATCACAAATGTAGCAGAGAAAGTATGGCAGAGATGATTTCAGAGGTAATGTTTGACTTTAATAATAATTCCTGAGAGATTTAGTTGTTCACACATCTAATATTCAACGCTGTAGAGTGTGTCTCAAAACTAACATCTCTATTTTAGAACTACGTAGTTTAAGCCCTCTAATACATCTGTGACTGTAGCTGCATCAAACTCTAAATTTAGAACTGTTACTGAATAGATTGGTCCACTGCTACCAGTCATCCACTGCAGTGAAGGGCTGGGAGAGGGTTAGGGTTTTTCAAGACTTTACTCTTGGTCATGGGTAGGCAACCTAAGGCCCGGGGGCCAGATCCGGCCCCATTGACTTCTAAATCCGGCCCGTGGACAGTCAGTCATGTGTTTTTACATGGATAGAATGTGTGCTTTTATTTAAAATGCATCTCTGGGTTATTTGTGGGGCATAGGAATTCGTTCATTTATATATATATTCCAAAATATAGTCCGTCCGTCCCACAAGGTCTGAGGGACAGTGGACCGGTCCCCTGCTGAAAAAGTTTGCTGACTCTTGGTTCTTGTGCTGGGGGACATGAGCAGCTGAGTCCAGGCACCTTACATCTTAAGCTACCAGTATAGCTCCCATACTAATTATTTGCCCAGACTCTGCTGTGTTGCAGTGCCTCCTGTATGGTGGTATCTGCTTGAACTTCAGCTTTTCAGCCTGCTATGGACATGTGATTTGGTTAGCTCTCTATGGTTTTTACTTCCAGTTATAACCAAAGTTCCTCAATATGTTATTCATCTGCGGATGTTAATAGCACAGACCACCCATCTCATCTGGAACTTCATATCTAACCTGCCTTTGACTCATGGCTATCTTCTGAACATGTCATCTGCCTCTAGCCTGTTCTACCTTTGTCTAACTTTGCCAGAATCAGCCCCTAGTTTCAGCCTGTCACAAAACTAGGCTCTGGCCTATGAGAGACTTGCTGCAGGAACCCAAGTTTATACCTTAAACATGACCAGAATCATTTGTCAGACACATACCTTTCTGAACAAGCTTCTTTGGAACGACAGAGTTCCATGAAGATAAAAACTGGAAACAACTGGAACTCTACAGAAGGACATTTCTTGATATGTTGGCTATGAACAGAAGTGACTTCCTTATGTCATGTTTCCATCTGGAGAACTCATTCTAGATTTAGATGCATTGGGACGCTTGGAAAATGTGTATCTTTAACCTCATTGTTTCTTTAGCCTCACTGTTTGAGTTTTGTTTATGACACTAACATACAAATAATTGGAATAAGTTTCTTGCTGGTACTTTTTGGTGAGATCAAGAAGTTTTCAGTTCTGCTAGCCAGCAGCAGCAAACCTGTCTGAAGAAGTGCCTTTTATATGCTTCTGCAATGGAACATACACAAAAATTAATGATAAAGTGCAGATATTCACATTCTGTGTACTGTACACTCAATTATATCTTTGATTTAGAATGTAATCTGATTAGATCTGATCTTTGAAACACTGGCTTAAGTTGGTTGTCTTCAAGTTATCTACTATTAAAAGAATGTTTTCTGTATCAGCCATGAAATCCATATTGCAGAGGATGCCAGGTATCAGGCCAGGCCAATTGGTTCACAAAAGGTGATAGGTGTGCTCTTTGGCATATCTCAGAGCATACTCTAGCAGTTTCCAGCATCTATGTTGCCTGAATAAATGTTGGTGAGCAATAATCTGACTTTTCAGGGAATTGTTCTCATCACTGGTTTCGCTGAAGAACCTGATAGGCTTCTGTGGGAACCACAGGATTCCCCTTAACACAGTTCAAAGCCACTGATATAAGCAATTGGTCTCTTGCAAATATCCTCGTCAATAGACTTTACCAGTTGTAAGTAGAAATTCTTGTGTTTTGCATCTCTTAAGAAGAACTTGCAGATCTAAATTGTTGCTGCTCAGGCAGCATCTTCATGGCAATCAGCTGCTTATTTCATGGTAAGAATTTGCATATTTCATGGCACATTGACTCGGAAGTACGGACTATTCTACAATTATAAAATTAATGCAGTAGAGGTTTGAAGCAGAAGGTGAATTTCACAGAAATCTGTGATCATAATGGTGGGGGGAGACGAATTAATGGAGTTTTGAATCTAAATTGCTAAACTTATTTCAGATGGGCATGAACATGGCTAGGGTTTTTTAAAGGTTTTTTTTCAAAGGTGTTGAAAAGGCAAAAGCAAGAGATGTATAAACCTAATTTTTCAGATAATTATGTTCGGTTCTATAATAAGACAAAAATTGTTTTAGAACTAGCCTATATATTCAGAACTCTGACATCGCCTTCCCTTCAAGAAAAAAAGAGGAGGGGGATTTTGAAGTGTGGGAAGGAGAAGGCACTGGCTGAGCAGCCTTTTCTGGTACTTTTTGAGGAAAGTATTTATGTTCTGAAATCTTTCTAGCTGCAAGATTCCCTTCACTTAGCATAGGACTCCCTTGCCTTTCCCCCAATTTTCCTTTTTTAAAATCTCTGTCCTGGAGTTCTGCTCGGATAAACTTTTTGATATGATGGTACCAGTGACAACATGCCTTTTATGTTCTCATGTGTAAAAACCCATTGGCTATATTTGGAAGGAAAAGTTTACAAAAATTCTGTGCTGAACACAATGAAGTTACAGTAAGGTGTTTTTTAAAAGGTGGGGTAAAAAATACTTAGACTATATGCAGTTTAAGCTTTTCTGGAATGTGGCATTGATTTGAGGTACCTCCATCCTCCACTGTCCCCTGCTTTTCAAGAAGATGGCTGAGAAAGTAACCCAGATCTATTTGTATTCTTAGTGGAAATATGATCATGTGACTGCAACATACCTTTTGCTTCAATCAAAGAAAGCACATGGTAAACCTGTTCGTCTAAGGATTCCAAATGTAATGGCAGAAGGTGCTAGCATCACTCCATCCAGAGAACAGAAGGTGTGTGATGCATATTTTGTCACTGTCTTGCTCCTAAAGCTTGCTGTGTTTTCATCCCCCCCCCCCCCCCCATGAATAGTGCAGCTAAACAAACCTTTGCCTGGGTGTTTTGACTTGGCAGCAAGTAGTATAATGAAATTTCAGCTATAGAGTGAACTATTTATTTATGAAAATATTTGTACACCCCATATCATAACATACCAGGAAGGTATGCAATATTAAAACATAAAACAAAATTAAAAACAATACAAATAATTATTAAAGTGACCGGGTAGTTAAAATTTTTTTAAAAATGGCTACAAAGGTTTAGAATAAAGTGTCTTCAATAGATGAAAGTCAAAAGTGAGAGTGCTTGATGAATCTCTCCTGAAAGGGTGTTCCACAGCATGGGGCTGACAACACTAACTTCCAGTTGAGGTCAGTTGGGTCACTGTTACATTGGAGACAGCTCATAACACTGCTCTAGAGCTGGAACTCAGAGAAGGGACTGAAGGCACGGGATATCCCTATGTTTAAATCTAAGCAAACCTCTGCCGGCATGGATGGGAGATTGCTTGGCAGTGCTATCTGAGTGGTTATGACCTTTCGAAAGGAAGGATGTGACAGAAGTATCAAAAATAAAATGGGTTTTTGCCACAGAACCCTCCAAACGCAAATTGCCGTTTCCTCTTTGAAGCAGGCTGTATTGTCCAAGCCTTCATTACAGTTGAACCAAGGCAGGCTTGAATGTTATGATTTGCCAGATGCTACTGAAGGACATTCCTAATACGGATGATGCCTTGTCAATGGATCAGACAAGGTCCTCTGAAGCCTTTTGCCTCCCCTCCAAGGGGAGGAGTCATCCCTCTCTCCAGAATGACCAAGTGGTAGGAAGACAGCTTAATGCTGAACCACGGGAACTGAGTTGAACCACTCAGTTCAGCATGGTATGCTCGTCATTCACGAAGCTTTTCCTTTAACCTCACTGAAACAAATAAGTGCGGGTACCCAAAAGGCTGGGTTATTATTTTTGTAATGTCTTTGAGACATTTAGAATTAACTGAGAAGGGTTTTGAAAGTGCACTCATTTAATGAAATGAACTATACCTCTTTGAACAGGTTTTCAAAAAGGCCCTGTCTTATGATGGTAATCTAGATGGGAATGAAATGGCATGTGGCTTTGGATCTATGGAATTCCTAGCCTGTTGTGAGGAATCTCAGCCTGTTTGCAATACACCCAAAACAAAGCAGGTATCTTGTACCTATTAACTAAATGATAGATTTTTTTAAAAAAAAATTATGCTTGCCTCTGATGTTTAAAACGTTGGTATTGGCTTAGAGGTTGTGGTTTACCTAAAACAGCTTGTGCTTGAGATATTGTGAGAGGTGGGCATTGCTATCAGTTAGGTATGTCCTATTTCAGTAGACCATGAGAGAAGAAAAAGCATATTTAGCATGGGTGGAATAGCCCGGTGGTATCTGGTTCCAGTAGGGAAGGAGGTAGCTCAATAGTAGAGCATATGCTGTGTGTACAGAGTCCCAAGTGCAATTCCCGGCGTCTCCAGGTGGAGATGAGCCAATGTGGGACCCTCCAGATGTTGTGGATATGTCCCATCAGCCTGAATCACTAAAGCCAGTGCTTGGAGATGAAGGGCGTTGTAGCCTGCAACATCTGGAGAGCACAATGTTGGCTCTGTCTCTGGTGTATACCGTACTGAGCTAGATGGCTTAATGGACTGACTGTATAAGGCAGCTTCCATAGTTTTTTGGGGAGCGTCTGATGCCTTAGCATTGTTGAACCTAAGCAGGTGTGGCCTAGTCAGTGTCTAGGTGGAGACCAAACATAAGTACCTTTGAGCTTTCCCAAAGAAGAATGGGATGGTTCCAGTGCAGAGTAAGTGGGACTGGGCATTGTTAGGCTAACATTAACATGATGTAACTGGAAGTTACAGAACTTGGGCGATGCGTTACGGGGCTATTCATGGCAGGAGTGCAAATAGCGATAAGATGAGTCAAATAAAAACCTTAACCAAGGCTTGAATTGGCTGTGAACAACTTGGCGTTGGCAAAGGTCCGGGATAGTGTTGTATTGATGGAAAATACAGGCAACAATCCTGCTCATTCTCCACTAATCAATTACAAGGTGTGATCAGATACACCCCTTGCAGCAATAGTTGAACATTTCTGTCTCTTCTTGCGAAAAGTCAGTGAGAGAACACATGTGTGCCTCTGTGTAAAAGTCAAATGGTGTCATGTAAGGGATGAGAGAAACTGGATCATTTAACATACATCAGCTACAGATAATCCTGCCTTGTTAGGCCAAGCTGTGTCGAATGAACACAATAAGTTGCCAACATGCCTGTGGTGGCTTGGGTCGTGGCCTGCTGTGAACAGTGTACTGATCTGCACTTGTGACTTGTCTGGGATGGGAAAAATAGGTTCCCTTTCTCAAAATATTTTCTTTTGAAAAGCCTCAGTTGTTCCTGGATGGTGGAGAGTTCACACCGCCTCTGCTTCCTGTGCCAAGAAGAAGAGCCTCAAAGAAGCGTGCCAACAAAGAAAACTCTGGTGCTTGTTCTACGGCAAAGCCAGAGCCGTTTGTTCTTCCCCCTCCAAAGACACCAGCTTGGGTCATGAATGAGAAGAGAGTGCTTACAACGCCAAATCGTGCATTTCTACCTGAAGGTATGGCTTGGAAATGAGAAGGGATTGCCGTTGGAAACAGAAAACTGTTAACAAATACTATTTATTTTTTATTGGACAGGATTTACCACTTAATTCCCAAAACTCCAGGCAGTTTACATGAAACATATACCAGACTAGAGGGTGGGGCTCAAGGCAGTAACTACAGGTTAACATCTGACACTGGGGTGTGTGGAATTGTTGTGTTCGGGTCTTCCTGCTTCATGGTGTATTGGAGCACTTGCCCTGTGTCCAGTTGTTGCTCTAGGTTATCTTGCCTCTAGGCCAAATAACAAAACAGCACTTCTGTACCTATCCTTCCCGGGAGGGGTATTTCAAGGGGGCATGAGCAGGAAGCCCTAATTAATCAATTATCTTCCTGATGGTACTTTTTAACGAGGCCTGCTGTGCAGAAGTGAGCGGGTGGGTAGGATAGCTCCTTATTCTGTACCTATTTTAATAAGCCTGTGACAGTTTGCTCAAGGTATTTCCACAACTGCTTTTTAAAGAGGTATTTCATTTTATTCATACTTATTAGGCTGTTGAAAACTACTGTGCAGCTAGCCAAACATTTCTGACTTGCTATCACATATTTTTGTGTTGGCCAGCAGAATAACTATTAGTTGAAACTGCATGCTCCCCAGGCCCAACTCCACTACCATCAATTCAGCTTCTTGTTTGTGTTTAGAATCTCTTCCTTCAAATCTCTTTTAAAATCCACCCTCTGTTCTGATCTGTGGCTTATATCCCATTCAGTATTCTTCTTTGGGGGGAGTGGGGTATTTCCTTCTGGGGGGTCCACTGAGGATGCTTGGTCCTTTCCAGGCTGTTTGGTTAGGGGAGGAGCCTTGCATTTACAAACTGATTTTGCAGCGGGGCGGGCAGGTGGATTACTGTTTTTCTACCAAGCTAAGAAAATAATGGGATTAAGCATGGGACTAAGAAGGGCTGATAATGCATCTTTCTAAATAGACTCAAAACTGCTTGGTGCTTCTTGCAGAGAGAAGTCAAGCAGCCACCAGTGAGACCCCAGTTAAGCTACCATCTTCTACAAAACCGTGTGAATTAGAAGCCGGAGTCATCAGCCCTGAGAGAAGGTAAATGTCCGGTTAACTTGAGCATATTCAGGTAGTCTATTGTACAATCTTAATCCTTGTATTGATGGGGGAAAGCTTTTTGCAATGGCATCTGTTTGCTCTGTTATAACCTATTTAAATCCGTTCCTACATTTACCAACAAATATTAAAAAGCTGCAGAAAAAAAAATCTTACATTACACACTTCAGTAGTCTTGGATGCATTCCTGTTTTCCATAATTAAAATTCACTCTTGTGCCCCCAGAGAATTGGAGCATATATACAACTCGCTCTCAAAATCCCAAATTACTGTTGTGCAGCAGGTCCTTTTAGCCATGTATTTTGTCAGTTTCCCCTTTCTCTCCTCTTCCTTCCCTCCGCCCCCACAAAAGAGCAGAAGCTGAAAGACCTTTTTACTGATGTATCTAAAAACTGTCAATTCCCAGCCACTGAAAACAACTGTTCACTTGCTATCTCTGAACATGGCAGGTGTCGCTCAGTGGAAGTGGACTTGAACCAAGCTCATTTTGAAAGTGGTCAAAAGAGAAAAGGAACCAAGATGTTTGGGAGCCTTGAAAGAGGCCTGGATAAAGTTATTACAATGCTCACACCAAACAAAAAGAGAGGCTCGACCAAAGATGGTCCAAGGAAATTAAAGGTAAGTTTGCTGAACTACCTGGGATTTCTTTCACTGATGAAACTATCAGTGATGTATCAGTAAGCATACATGCCTGTTTGGGCTGTGGAGGTCTATGGCTATGATTCCCCAAGCAGCAAGCCCTCACTGTACTGCAGACATTGTGGCTGTTGTTTTTTAAAGTCTAATAAAGTTGTGTCTCATCCTGGAATAGCTAGCTGGGGGGGAACAAACTAGTGGTATCCATCTCTGCAGACTTGGAGCAGCTACTGTGTAATGCTTAAACACCATCTGCACATGACATCCTAGACTGAGTTGCCTTGTCTTCCAAGCTTTTCAAGTGCGCCCCCAGCACTAACGAAAAACTTTATGTTTTTGTGCTGCACTTAAATTCACAGTCCAGTAAGCTTTCTCGTTGCTGAAAAGGCTAAATTTGGAAGGTTACTTGCAGATCTAAGTCCAAATGATGGTCAGCTTTAGCAACTATCAACTTTTGGAATTTGGTTGCAGAGATTCAGCTACAGCTGAGTACCCTTGTTCTACTAAATGACTCTTGCCATGTAGCCTGTCTGATCCAGGCCACACAAAAAGCTGACGAAGGCCCAAATGCCATGCTTAACAAGTAGTAGGCAAGTAGGTGCCAGTTCTGTGATGCTTGCAGGGGATTTCATGTCATGGATCAAAACTTCTGAGTTCTTTCACTTTTAAAGTTCAAGGTGCAAGTGGCAGCAAATATGATTTGCTAGAACAGTAAGAAATTTTATTTCAGTAAAGCGAGGCCTCAGCTTCATAGAAATCATTTGGCTGGGGCTTCCTTGCAGGTGTTGGGAATGTCAAACAAATGTCTATGGACTTTTGTGCATAAAAGTCTGGCATGAAACATTGAATTTAAACAAAAGAGAACCTTAAGGCCTTATGCCTAGTTAAAGCCTACTAAACATGCTGGGAAGAATGATTCTTCCAGTACTTTTACTGCTACTTATGTAGCAAAGAACAACATTTGGAAGCAGAGGAAATGGCCTTATACCAAGCCAGACCATTGGTCCATCTACGCAGCTCAGGATAGGCTGCTTTGACTGGCAGCGACTCTCCAGGATCTCAGATGGTGATCTCTCCCAGCCCTACCTGGACATGGATTGAATCTCGGATCTTCTGTGTGCAAGGCAGATGTTCTGCCATTAAGTCAAAGCCATGGGCCGTTAAGGCTCATAACGTCTTTCTCATCCTCTCCTTCTCATTTCTTTCTGAAATAATGTAGCTGGTGTTTGAACGTGAAATGCAGAATTGTGTCCTAAACGTGCACCAAATGTGTTGTTCTCTAGGCTCATTACAATGTGACCACAACAAACCTATTAAATCCAGATGAGCTGTTGAAGGAAATAATTGCAATCCTTCCCAAAAAACAAGTTGATTTTGTACAGAAGGGGTAAGTAAATATTCATTCCTTATTTCAGTCTGGTATCTTTATCAGATAATTTTTCCTCGATCCTCTAACAAGCTGCTATCTTGCTCATTCTGTATTAGAATTGTGGCCTGGTTTGCATGTTGCACTAAACCATAGTTTTATTTTAACTATGCTTTAATGTGAACGAGCAGTTAGTTGGCACCCTGCAGAAATTACATGTACTTAGCTCTTCCCTGCTTCTGCTGCTGGGAAGCGAGCCATGGTTTGGCTTGTCACCCAGACCTGCACTCATGGTTTATTTCTCCCCAAACCAAGTTGCAATTTAATGAGTGCAAACAACAACTTGGCAGAAAGAACATTTTCTTGATATCTTTCTAAAGGACACATCACAGTCAATTTTTAAAATATGTGTGCCTTTGTCTCGTGGCACCATTTTTCTTTTTCTTTTTTAAAGGCCTGGTCCCCATCTTGATTGATCATTAACTGAGTCAGTTACTGATCAAACGAATGTAAGCAGCCTTAATAACCTCAAGTGGAGAAGTGTCACACTCAAAGGGCCACAATCAATGTCACATCTTGTAAATCAATATCTTCCTCTACTGGATTGTCTTATGAGCTGCCTGATAAAACACTGAGCATCAGGTCAGACGACAGAATCAGCAGAACTAAGTCAAAATCCTATCCCCCTGCCCACAGTACCCCTTCAGATGGGTGGCATGTTAGTGCCCCCTTGTGTGTTGGGGGGGGGGGTGGCTTTCCTGCATAAAGAGCTAGAAAGTCAGGGACAGTTTCTTTTCAAAGGGTAGGTGGATGCATTCGGTACATAGAGCTCCCCACCTGTATCTCCACTTGAGCTGGGCAATATCTGCTTTTCAACATTGTGATATATCAGCAGCTAAATATTGTGACAGCCTCTTAAAAAGCAGAGACATCACCTTGCCAACAAAGGTCCGTATAGTTAAAGCTATGGTTTTCCCAGTAGTGATGTATGGAAGTGAGAGCTGGACCATAAAGAAGGCTGATTGCCGAAGAATTAATGCTTTTGAATTCTGGTGCTGGAGGAGACTCTTGAGAGTCCCATGGACTGCAAGAAGATCAAACCTCTCCATTCTGAAGGAAATCAGCCCTGAGTGCTCACTGGAAGGACAGATCCTGAAGCTGAGGCTCCAAGACTTTGGCCACCTCATGAGAAGAGAAGACTCCCTGGAAAAAACCCTGATGTTGGGAAAGATGGAGGGCACAAGGAGAAGGGGACGACAGAGGACGAGATGGTTGGACAGTGTTCTCGAAGCTACCAGCATGAGTTTGACCAAACTGCGAGAGGCAGTGGAAGACAGGAGTGCCTGGTGTGCTCTGGTCCATGGGGTCACGAAGAGTCGGACATGACTAAACAATAATAACACGTATTGCGATATATCACGATGTCTGGAGTTGCAAGCCCCCATACCACTCTGGCTCTCGCAAGCAGGAGCTAAATGTGGGTGTGATCAACTGAGGGGCGGGCAGCCTCCCACCCACCCCATAGCTGATCGAGTCCCCAGAGTGGGGCTTCTTTAAATTGTTCCACTGAGGTGCAGCTGGCTGCGCACCTGCCCGCCCCTTAACCAGAGCAGTTAACACAAGCTGTGACAACACCATCCTGACCTCCTGCTCACGGGAGCCAGAGGCAGGGGGCTTGATCAGATGAGAAGCTAGCTTCCTTAAACTGCCCGCTTCTCAGCTGATCAAGGCAATTTTAGCTGGCGATACATTGCGGCTTCTTGGCTGCCGCCAGCACAGTGCAGGCAGGCAGACTAGAATGAGGTGGGCTTGCGGTTTGACCATCAGACAGGTTTCCAACAATTACTTGTAATATTGCCCCAGCTCTAATCTCCACATCTTAGAAAAAACCTTTCCCACTTTATTCTACCGACTGAATGTACTGGCTGCCCGGTATATCGTGTGCAGGAAAGTTGGCTCTTGTCACTAGAATTATTTCCCCTGCAATCCCTGACTTGTAAGTACCTGAACTAATTCCCCCTTTCCTTTGTCTTACACAGCTATAAACTGAAGTGCCAGACCCAGTCAGACTTTGGCAAAGTGACAATGCAGTTTGAGCTGGAGGTTTGCCAGCTAAGCAAACCTGAAGGCGTGGGCATTCGGAGGCAGCGGCTGAAGGGAGACGCCTGGGTCTACAAAAGACTAGTGGAAGATATCCTATGTAGCTGCAAGCTATAACTCTTGGTTCACGGTGAGAACATGGACAGTTTTAACCAACCTAAGCCATGTTCGTTTTAGTTGTTAATAAGCTTGCCTAATCTAACCCAAGGACTAGTATTTTTTTGTTTTTAAATAGGACCTCCTTTGTGAATAAACATTGACCTCCCATGTCATTATCTGCCCTTGCTGCTTTTTCTTTAATTACGTGCTTTTTGTACATTAATTGTTTCTTCGAATGATTGTGAACATTGAACTGCGACTTGGCAAATGCAGCTTCTCCAACAGTTTTGTGACCAGCGTGCTGTCTCTCATTTGGAATGAGGTAAAGTGTTCCAATTCTGTTTTATCACTTAACAGAAAATGAATTAGAAATTCAAGCTGCATTTACTGAAATGGCTAAACAGGGCCACAGCTATGTTTCAAAGTTGCTTTGTGTTCAACATCTCTAATAAATTTATAACATTCTTGTCATTCATTCATTCATTCATTCATGAACCTCGTTGCTATACAGTAAGCACTGAGAGCCAGTGTGGTGTAGTGGTTAAGAGCGGTAGTCTCATAATCTGGGGAACCGGGTCTCCGCTCCTCCACATGCAGCTGCTGGGTGACCTTGGGCCAGTCACACTTCTTTGAAGTCTCTCAGCCCCACTCACCTCACAGAGTATTTGTTGTGGGGGAGGAAGGGAAAGGAGAATGTTAGCGGCTTTGAGACTCCTGAAGGGGAGTGAAAGGCGGGATATCAAATCCAAACTCTTCTTTTACAGCTGAGTTGCCCTCTTCCCTGCATTTCAGAATGTCTCATAGTCTTAAAGCAATATCATCTGGTTCATGGGCAGGAAATGCTGTTTAGATGGAACATTTTCATATGATTGAGTAAGATACAATACACTCCTCCATTAGGCAAGGCAAAGAAGCTTCTGTGGGCTTTGCTAGCTTCAATAATAGGGTTTGATAAAGGCATGGAGAATTGGTCTATCAATGGCTATGGTAGCTAAACAGACCCGTGTGTTCTGAGGCTTTGCAAGGGGGAATAGCCCTCAAGATACTGGATCACACCTCCCATCATCCTTGGCCATTGACTATGCTGATGGGAGTTGTATTCAACAACATCTGGAGGTTCACAGTGTAGCTACCTCTGGATTATAGGATATTTGGGCAAAGCAGCTGGAGAGGGTTACTGCATTCATTTAATTGTAAGCTCTTTGCACACTTCTGCCTAGCCACTTTTGGAAGCGGGATGCTGGATTCAACTTCTTGGACCAATGTACAAAAAATTCGTTGAATCTTGCATCATTATACTGTTAACTTGCAATCGTATAGCTTGATTTTTTGTTGTTGCTGTTTTAGTCTGTATAATTTACACAATTAGGGTTCTCCCCCCCCCCATCCCCACTTAGCCACACACAATCTTGCACTGTGAAGAATTATGGTATTCCCAATGTGATGGACCTGATCATCACACAACTGTTCAGTTTAACTGAAACAAATGAAGGCAACCTTTCTGAACCCCTGATGGTGTTCGAAAACAGTATATTCTATGGTTCTTTGCTTCCCCTTCCCTCTTCCTCTTTTAAACTAAAAACAAGCAGGGGATAATTGATTCAAGTTATCTTACACGCTCTGATGTGTGAAATAGGTTCCTCTTTTTTCAGTTATGGTGCCGATTTCTTGTGCCTAATATTCCTGGTAGAGAACGAATTACTTCAATAAAGGGATAATCGAGAAGGTGATCAAGAGGCTTCTTTTGTAAATCTGCTTCCGTTTGAATGTACTCTTTTTCTTAGACTGGGGGGGTGGGGAGAGCAGTCCCACTCATTGGGCTGTCATCTTCAGAAGCTGGATTGGCAACTTCCTGGGCTTTTCCCTGTTCTGCTACTCTAGCTGTGGAATTTCTCTCTCCAGGAGGTTAATTTGTGTGTGTGTGTGTTTCTCCCAAAGGGAGAAGGCCTTCCTCTCCTAAACCTTTTGAGCAGTACAATGCTTTAAAAGCATGCTTTACTTTGGACAGTTTTCTTGTTGTGAGGTTGGATTCAGAGTTCCTGGAAGCAGAAGTCTGCTCACAGGACACTGGTACCGAATTTTCTTCCCTTCACAGTCTTGTTCAAAGGGGAGAAGGAGCAATGGAAGTACTGCAAGCCAACATTCCTTTCTGCAGGTGGCTTGCCTGTTCCTGCCAGGAGCTGCTAAGAGCCGTTTTGAGATACAGTGGTACCTCGGTATTTGAACGTCTCCGTTGACGAGCATTTTGGTTTTCGAAGACAGTAAACCCAGAAGCAAATGCATTGGTTTTCTAACTCGCCTCAGAAGTCGAACATGCCACACGGCTCCTGTATTGAGTTTTCCGTATTGAGGCTTCCGTACTGAGTTTTCAAACGTTTCAGAACTCGAACGGTCTTCCGGAACGGATTATGTTAAAAAACCGAGGTACCACTGTAAATGTGTCATGTTAAAGTTTCGTGAACTGTCCCTCAGACTTCTAGAAGTTTCTGCCAAACAAAGCCAAGTGACATTTTGTGAGACTGGGGGGGGGGGAGAGAGAGAGAAGGCTCATGTTAACGAGCAGAAGAGATTGTATATTTTAAAAAACTCGACATTTGGAGTATAAATAAAACTACTGCGAAACAGATTTCTTTCCCGAAATCAATGGGAAGCTGAGGATGTCAGTCTAATTATCCACCTTTTGTTTTACCTAATTAAGTCAATATATTAACCTGAGGGAATTATTGAGCTGACATGTATAATTTATGAAAATGGTGTGCGGTGTTTTCGGAAACAAACAAGTCGGGATGCCGTATGGGATGTTCAGATCGTATGTCTGAAAGCCAACAGCCATTATTGCAGGGACCCAAAAAAAGATAACAAGGCTGCAGTTTGCTTCCTTTCCCATTAATACTTTTGGCAGTAGATGCTCCTGCCCAGAGCTTTAACCTGTTGATCCCTTTAAAAGGTAGCAGAAATGAAGCCAGCTCTAGCAAAAGGTGTGTAACTGCTTTTTCGGTGACAAAAGCTTGTTCAGCTGGTGGCAGAAGCAGCTTAACTATACCTTAACGCTTTCTATCTATCAGACTTCCTGCGGAAAGAAAAAATACCATGTTGGGAAGAAAGCGTAGGCTGTAACACTCTCCTTGACCTGCTAGTTAATTATGTGTGAGGAGATTTTTATATGTAGCCGATTCAAACATATAATTTCCACCACCTGCAGCCTAAAGCTACATCTTGTGATTTTTGCTGACAGTGTATTTTAAGCGCAGCAACATCCATTGAAATGGAAAGAGATGACTATTTCTTACCAGTTACAGTTCTACAGCAAACACCGCTAGCATTTTTCATATTTTTTTATTTATATCTTTTAAATAAATAAATAAATAAATAACACCGTTGCCTTACACCCAGTGCATCCATTCTACACCACCAACCCTCAATTATTGCACCAAGCTGCTACTTCCAACATTTATATTTAAAGGAAAACTTTAATTCTGAAGTGTTGTAATTTTTTAAAGAACTGTCACATGTTTTAAGAATATGTGAGCATTTTTTTTTTTTATCAAAATGAGCACTTGGAAAGAAAATTTATGCATCAAGACAGTAGAGAATTACAATTAAGAGCTCTAGGGATTTCTGAATGATTTGTCTAGCTATTACACAGCCATTTCAATTTAAATTAAAACTGTAACTATTTTCTAGTCTAGTAAAACTAAAAATACCTGTTTATTCAGACATAAGTCTTGCCAAGTTCATTGGGATTTACTTCCACATAGTACACAATCTACTCCAGGGAATGCAGTAAAGCTGGTCAAAGTCATATAAATAACTATACTGGAGCAGGAATTAAGCAAGCAAACCCTCAAACACCATAATATAATAAACAAAACATGAAAATACATTGTGTCATATCCTTTAATTAAAGGAAAGACATCACATTTAACCCAAGGAACAGGTCAGGAGTCTGTGTATTTCATTCCACATCACTTTTTTAAAAGCTGAATAATAAACCATCTTAGTAATGTATTTTTTAAAAACCCTCAATATAAGCTGCTCTTACAAAAAACACCAAATGCGGTTTATCTGCTAACTTTTGGAAAATGGAATTATCCTATGTCTAAACCACTGAGTCCCTTGGGCTTGCCGATCAGAAGGTCGGTAGTTCGAATCCCTTCGACGGGATGAGCTCCTGTTGTTTGGTTCCTGCTCCTGCCAACCTAGCAGTTCGAAAGCACGTCAAAGTGCAAGTAGATAAATAGGTACCACTCCGGTGGGAAGGTAAACGGCGTTTCTGTGCGCTGCTCTGGTTCGCCAGAAGCGGCTTAGTCATGCTGGCCACACAACTCGGAAGCTGTACGCCGGCTCCCTTGGCCAATAAAGCGAGATGAGCGCCGCAACCCCAGAGTCGGCCACAACTGGACCTAATGGTCAAGGGTCCCTTTACCTTTACTAGCATGCTCTTTATGTACCATTATTATGAGGCTTTCTGTCCTCAGAATGTTCTAACAGCTCAACCTGGCTCAGTAAAAAAGCAATTCCACTAGAGCAAATCTACTAGGGCCTGGATAAAAAAGGTAAAGGTACTGACCCGTACGGGCCAGTCTTGCCAGACTCTAGGGTTGTGCGCTCATCTCACTCTATAGGCCGGGGGCCAGCGCTGTCCGAAGACACTTCCGGGTCACGTGGCCAGCATGACAAGCTGCATCTGGAGAGCCAGCGCAGCACACGGAACGCCGTTTACCTTCCCGCTGGTAAGCGGTCCCTATTTATCTACTTGCACCCGGGGGTGCTTTCGAACTGCTAGGTTGGCAGGCGCTGGGACCAAACGACGGGAGCGCACCCCACCGCGGGGATTCGAACCGCCGACCATGCGATCGGCAAGTCCTAGGTGCTGAGGTTTTACCCACAGCACCACCCGAATTGACCATTTACAGACCCTCGTTCAACAACTTACGGCAGGGGTCATTTGAGAAAACTGAAAGCCCCAGTCACAAAACAGCTGCCGTGGCAGTGTGGCATCGCACGAAATTGCTGCCACATCTAAAAGAACAGAAAGAGGCAGGATTAATCAAGACAGTGCAGGCATGTTTCCTTCTCTAGGGTGTGGGTTGGGGATGGGGAGATGGATGGGTACCTATATCAGCCACGGCTGAGCTTGTTCACAGAGCAGCTTTTTGCAGCTCTCCTCTGCTCAGAACAGAAAGGAGGATGGGTGTATATTTATGGCATCTAATGTAACTATGCTTGGGACGGGGGTTCAAAATAAGAGAGGACAAGCCAGTGCCAACAGGAACTGAGCTGGAAAATATAGAATCAAGGAGAGGTAAGCATTTCAAGCTGAATACAAAGCGAAAGAATATGAGACTGCGCATATAGTTGTGTTACCCCTTGCAGGTAAATTTAACCCGCATCCTCTGTTACCTCTCCATCTCAATACTCCTTCCTCTTCTCTCTCCAGATCAGATTTTCTTCACTGCCCTAAGTTATATTGACTGGCTCACTTATTTGAGCCACTTCAATGGCTGTTATTAAACTAGGGAGCTCTGATGGTATATGGTCATTACGTTTTCCCCTCAGCCGGGGCCCCTGCCCCTCAAACCTTGGCCTGCCAATGCCAGACAGCAATTCCAAACTAATTTTCTCTCTCCAGAGATTTCTAGGAACTTTATTTATGCACGGAGGGCTGGAGTCTCTTAATAGAGAATTCTCCATAACTACAAATCCCAGCATTCTCTGACAGAAGCCATGGAAATTAAGTTGGAATAATATTAATACTGTTACGTACTGAAGTTCTCACCCTGGGCCAGCAGGGGGATACTGTAGATAGTTTTCACTCAGGTCCACATATGCAAATAGGGGATTGAAAGTGACGTTCAGTGATTGGATAGTTACAGAAAGTGGTTACTGTTGCGCTGTAGTGGAGCTCTATATAAGCAGGCTGGCTGAACCCTTCAGTTCAGTTCTGTTCTGGCCTGTGAATAAACAAGAGCTATTTGAAGAATTGCTGTGTTGTCTGATATGTTCACCCACAACTTAACAAATACTATGTTTGTGAGGGCCCATTCTGTTTGCACTCCCCAATAACTAAACAACTCTGACTTAGCAGGGAAGAGCAACTTACAAATGTTAACCACATTTTTTCAAATGCTTCGGGCTCTACCTGCTTTTTTGCTCTTACAAATCAAATTTTGTTTTGGATCACTCCTGTTGGGTGCCGCACATCATTTATTAGCACTAAAGAACACCATCTTACCACCCAGTGAAGATATTAATTCCTGGCTTATTCCAAGGAAAACCTTTTTTTTTTTTTTTTTTTTAACAAACAGCTAAAAGCAAAGTATTAAAACAGAGGTTTACCCAGAGGTGATTGATGCTCTCCATTACACTCCATTAGATATTTTATTCTTGTTAAATGAAGAGCAGCCAACTTTGTCAAGTATTTTCCGTTCCCTCTGGTCTTATTGGTCCAATCTATTCTCAGGGATGTCCCGTAAATGGCCGCATATGGCTTTGTGTCTGTAGGAGTGATGGTGGTACAGATGGTGTTCATTGCCCACCAATTTAGCAGAGTCCTTTTTATTGTACATCTGACAGCACTGGGGAGCTTTGTAGATCTAACAAAATATATCTATTTTCTAATTGTCTATTTATCACTTCCCCAGGATTTGCGGGGCCTCTTCTTGGAAAGCAAAGGGGTGGAGGGCTGGGGGAGGCAGAGGCCTTGAACAATGAGGCTTGTCAAGCCACTTGCTCACTTTAAATTAGGGGTCTAGTTGCTAAATAACTAATTTAGTCCTGCTATCAAGCTGAAAAAGTGGGTATTCAGTGCAAAGTGCCAACTGGGGAATTGATTATGTCTTCGGTTGGTGTGCATGATAAAACGGCCAGACCTGGCCGGCGTCGAAGGCTGTAGGTACTTCCCAGGAGGCGGGCAGCTTTTCATCATGGGGAATTAGCACAAGATCTACCAAATAGGCCTCGAAGTGTGGCAGCTGAATCTCTCAAGGCACACTCACACACAAAACTATGGAGCTGGGTCGGTTGCAAAAGGGGTTCATTGTTTGGTGCGGTGTTGGTTTCTGCACAAGAGCGCACACCCCTTCCTCCTTGGCTATATAATAGAAGGGAAGGGCTGGATTTGCTGTTTGGTGGAAATAAGGGGTGCAACCAGCTGCGCCAGGCGCTATCCCCCACTTGGAAACGAGATGATCAGAGGCAAGCCACGCTGAGAGGAGGGAGAATGGGAGAATAAACGGGAGAGAGAGTTCTGCAAGGGATGTTTTGTTGTTCATTGTAAGCATATGGTTCTGCTCCAGTCGTTCGTCCTACCAGAAACCCTATTCCAGATACAAATGCCCTTTTAAAACAAAAGCATCCCAGATGACAGCGCTAGCGCTCCCTGAACACTCTCCAATATCCAAATCACAAGGCAAACGAGAATGGTAATAGATGTCTTCAGCCTGAGTCAACAAAGCATTTATGTTAAGGATAGTACGTAGGTTGCATTCTTCTACGGGGAAGGAAGCAGTCTTTCCTATAGGCAAAAGACCCTGGTTCTGTGCATTTGTGGTGCTGTGTAATGCAAATGACAAAAGTACGAGAGGTTCAGTGGTTACACCATTGGAGACTGGGCATCGGCTGCTTGCCCATGCTGTGTGTTAATTTACCTGAAGTGTAACAGATCCAAGCCACTTGATCAGCAGATTCACTAGGAAGAAGGTTTCTGGGCCTTTTTGTGATATGCTAGCTCAATAGGTTATTTTCTTTTTTATATAATCTTTTTTATTGATTTTCAAAAATATAAACATACAACATAAGACAGTTCAAGAGCCAAATAGCGAGATTGCTCTGAATCTCTTGACTTCCCTCCATCCCTTCCATGGGTCCTTTTGATTCTATTTTCAACTGCATATCAATACTTCTCCATTTTTCATCTTCCTAAGTTATCTATGTGTTCTGTTACATTACAAGTATATTTAAAATCCTGCTAATGTTTTGACCTGTTTACAATGATTTTGTATATACATTGAAAACATTTCCCTTTTTTTTTTTTAATTTCTTGTCTTCTTGATTCCTGAGCTTCCCAGTTAGTTTTGCCATTTCAGCATAGTCCATTAACTTGATTTGCCATTCTTCTCTGGTTAGGGCTGTCTCAACCTTCCATCTCTGGGCTAGTAACATCCAGGTGGCCATTGTAGCATACATAAACTGTTTCCTCCAGTCCCTTGGAATCTTGGTACCTATAATTCCTAATAGAAAAGTGTCAGCAAGCCAGCTGTACACGTTGCTGCACTTAGCAGAGAAAACACTCCCGGCAGCCAGCCATAAATTCCTTTCTTTATTTCCTTCTGACAAGATTACATGCAGAATAAACAAAGCGACCCGTCTCTAGTTTCTCTTTTCCCTCTCCCTCGAGACCAACGCAACCAATGGCTCAGCCCCTTCCGTCTTTCCCTGTGGCGTGGATCCCCCTCTCTCTGAAGCACCCCTTCCTCCCCAGACTCACTATCCTCTTCTCTGTCTTCTGAGGAGGACTCAGTACTGAGCAGTGGAGATCGTTCCCTGTATCCTCTAATTCTTTCCTCCCTCGCTGCCTGCAGTTCCCTGACAAAAAGTTTTGGGGTGTTTTTTTTTAGCAAAAGTTATTTTAAACATTTTTTTCATTTCATTATATATCATTTCCCAGAATTTTTTAGTTATATTACAGATCCACCACATATGATAAAAGGTACCTTCTGTTCCTTTATGTTTCCGGCATATATTAGTACTTGCTCTATAGTACATTTTTGCTAGTTTTACCAGGGTCAAATACCACCGGTACATCATTTTCCATATAATTTTCTTTCAATGAGGAACATGCCATAAATTTCAGATCTATTTTCCATAGTCTCTCCCAATCTGTCGTTAGTATATTATGTCCCACATCTTTCGCCCATTGTATCGCTTAATGGGTTATTTTCATATTGGTGAATATTCAGACATTTTATCCCCCACCTGTATCCTGAATTGGTGCAATGCTGAACCTGCAATGTCATATGGTCTGTTAATAATTTATCTTGGCTCTAATAGTCAGTGGGTGGTCCTGAACTCATTTGCTTAGAAGGCGGTCTTGTTTACTTCAATACAATTCACTCCAATATGGAGAGTTTGTAAGTACTGTAAACCGATTTTTTACTTACCAAATGTGTGGTCTTTTTCTATGCTAGGGAAAGACAGGAACTTCAGAAGGAACTTGGAAGGGCACATTTTAAAGATCTAACAGCCTATATTTCCATGCTGTACTTTGCTGTATATTTTGGGATTTTAAATCTCTGCTGGGGTTCCCTCACCAAAGAGTACTTGCCCCAAACTTGGATCTTGGCATCCATAGATTTTCCTTTCTATATTATATAGTTTCTCCTGCACCAACAGGAAATATGCATAATATAATTTATATTATACTGTACCACCAAAAGTTGGTATAATTTATTTAAGAATCACTGCCTTTAAACTGGAGTTGTTTTTTGCTATGCTTCTTGGATTCCCAGTTCCAGTTCTGTCTAGGAAACAATTTGACACCAGTTGGCTGAGATGGGAATTTATGCTTGCTCTAAACTGTTTGCAGCTAGCTGGATGCTCTACATCTCTAGCAAGGCTGCCATGAACAAAAGCCAAAGCCTTGTCCATTGGTTTGTTGCACATTATAATTCTTCATCCTAACAGACCACATGATGTGGGATGTGTGGCCAATGTGCTGTGACAGCACATGACAGACATCCAATCAATAATCTACAGTTGCCCGATCCAAATTGCTTAGCAGAGCTGGAGTAGGGCTGGAGTATTTTCTAACTGCTAATAGCAAAACGAAACAGGCACTATATAATATATTACTGTAGGAAAGCTCTTTCGTTGCACAGTTCTCCACCCCTACAATCTGTTTATAGCTGAAACTTGAAAGATGCACTTTTAAATTGCGCACAAATAATTCTTTTCAGGCATGGGAGAACAGATTCTAGGCTCTTCTACCTCCAACAGCTGGCCAATGCTGTGTTATTTGACAATGCCAACCATCTATTTAGCAGGGGAGATTTTCACATGCAGCAGCGCATGACAGTATATGGATCAGGAGCAAGGTCTGCCTTCAAGTTGCAAGTTATAGCTGCACCAGCTTAACGTCTATCGCTAGGATCTTATTAGAAAAAGAATGGCAAAACAATAGATTTGTATGTGTCCAGAAGAAAAAGAGAGTGATTACAACCAGCCAACCTGGATTTGTTAGGAACAAATCGTATCAGTCCATCCTTATTTCTTTGTTGGATAGAATAATTGGTTTGGTGGATAATGGCAATTCCAGAGATTTAATATATCTTGACTTCAGCAAGACTTTTGGCACAAATGCCACACTGGCAGTGTCTCCTAGAAGAGGGAGGCTAAATTTTATATCATCTAAAAGTAACGAATGAAGTGATCCTAGTAGTTTCAGAACTGAATTCCAGCTTTGCAAACTTTTCCGCTATTGCCATGATTTTAGTCTCTCAACAGATACTAAATTTTAGTATTGAATTTTAGTATCTCAACAGATTTCCAAACCAAGACAAGAGACCTGTGCTACTTTAGGACCCACCAAGCTAAACACAGCCTTCTGGACATGTATTGTGGTCTGCCAGGTCCTTGGAAACCCAGGCAGGAGGCAAAATCAGGTGGTTGGTGGGCTGGTTTAGCTGGGTCGCAAATACTACAGGTCTATAATATAACTTGGATCAAAAGATTCATTTTAAATATGTGTAAATTAAACATACAGCAAACGGATGAAGGGGAGGGAAATCACTGAGCAACAAAGTTACGGCTAGTTTATTCAAACCCTTTAAGAGGTTTTAAATTAAATTGTGGCTTCTCCCAGTGGGTGATCATGTTTTCCATTTTACCATCTAGGACATACAATGGCACCTGGGAATTATTTCGAAAGAATTAGTATTTTTTCCTTCCAGCCTATGCCCTGATAACTATTACTATGGATAATGGATCTGAGGAAATGATACAATGTTTGAGAACAGATGTTAATTTTAAGGTTGAAATAACTTTATTGATGAGAGTGCCATCCTGATGGCTTCTCATCACAATAAAGTGCCGCTGTCCAATGTGAGAGAGGACTCTGTTTCTTTGCCATTTTATATTCGAATTGAGGTATTCACAGGCAATTTCCTGCAGCAACATTCTTTTAATTTTCATTCTCTGAATCTGCCTGTATGTAAAGCAGAATCGGCTGCAGGCTGATCTCAGGTACCTTGGTGGGGTACTGCAATGTTTTCATTTGTCAGAAAGATGGAATGCTGACAGTTGACAAGTTGAGACACCTGTCTGTTGATTGCCAATGAATTGATCATGCTCAGATATTTCTCAAAGACCAGCATGCTGCTGTTCAGGTGGTGGTTCACCTTTTCCATTGCAATATATCACCCTCTCATACCAAGGGACGCTGTGGATTAAACCACAGAGCCTAGGACTTGCTGATCGGAAGGTCGGCGGTTTGAATCCCCGCAACGGGGTGAGCACCCGTTGCTCGGTCCCTGCTCCTGCCAACCTAGCAGTTCGAAAGCACATCAAAGTGCAAGTAGATAAATAGGTACTGCTCCAACGGGAAGGAAAACGGCGTTTCCATGCGCTGCTCTGATTCGCCAGAAGCGGCTTAGTCATGCTGGCCACATGACCCGGAAGCTGTACGCCGGCTCCCTCGGCCAATAAAGCGAGATGAGCGCCACAACCCCAGAGTCGTCTGCGACTGGACCTAACGGTCAGGGGTCCCTTTACCTTTACATACCAAGGTAGGACTGAGAGCTTCTTCCTCCCCACTTTGCAGCTATCTGAAATATGCACCTGTGAACATGTTGTACTAAACACAGGTACAAGCCGTCTCTTCATGTGTACAAATCATGCATTCATTTGTACAGCTCAGCTGTTGTGCACACAGGTTGTATACTCACTGAGTGTAATGTGTGAATACCTCTATACTTGACTTTGTTTAAGAGGTGGCAACCTGGTGCCTGGGAGGGCACTCCAGGCGCCATATGATAGATTGAATTTACTGTTTCAATGCTGGAGGGTGAGAATAGATGTCACAAGCTCCCTTATCCACAACAACCACCAACAGATCCTCTGACGTCCTGGCCCAACCAACACTGGAACTCTGAAATCAGTAAGGTCTAAAACAGAGGGTTGGATTCTGAGCAGCAGATTGGATTCAAAGGCTCAAAAGCCACCTGCGCCACACACAAACTGGGGAGAAATGTACAACAATGTTAAAAGATTTATTTATTTTTAATCCATTAAAAACAGTACAAAGCAATAATTAAATGACTGGCTACTCAAGGGGGGAGGGGAGTGAATTGCATAGGCCTGTCAGCATAAATAAATCTTCAAGTCAAAAGTGATGATGTCTGCTGAATCTCTGCAGTAGTGACACCGAAAGTCCAACTTCTAGTTGTGGTAGACAATGAAAGCATGTTTAACTTGCATAACCTCTGTTTATAACGTTCATGGTGACAAAGTATTCATTATTTTGTTCTCTGCAGAAAAGTGTGTGTGATTTTTAAAGAAATGCCCAGCCTAAGTTTTCAAAATATATCAGGCATAAGGCAGGTAGGTGTAGGGGTGTGTGTGTGTGTGTGTGTGTGTGTGTGAGAGAGAGAGAGAGAGAGAGAGAGAGAGAGACCCTATCATAAAATCTCTGCTTTCCTAAAATTATGGAACAGAATTAAGGAATATCAGTCCTTATTTACTCACATTGGACATTATACCACTTTTACACTAAGCAACAAATTCAATCGACCACTGGGGAGACAGGCATATGGTTCAATAAACAAGTTAAACCAGGTGTGTCATGAATAAAGAGTTAACACTGATGCACAATTTCAATCATCATCTTCATCATTTGTATGTCGTTTTCTATGGTAAACCATGCAAAAAAAAAAAAGGCTTTCATAGAAGAAGAAAAAAAGAACAACCAGAGAAGAGTCATTAACAGCTTCTAAATTGTTCAGTGTAGTCAGGGAAAGCCTTCGCTTTTCAAAGAATGAAGCATTGGTTAACAGCCAAAGCCGGAAACAAACAGCTGAAGTCCTTTAAAAGGGCAGCACCCTAAAGATATGTGCAGAAAGTACCCATCTGTGGATCTTTAAATGAAGAAAAATTAGTTCCGTCTCTTGCACGGACCAATTTATATTGGGGGCTCAATTAGCGTTTAGGCTCAGTAAGCCTTTTTTTTGCCCTTCCAGTTAAACTGGAGCCCGTCACCATTAAGGTGTGTTTACCTGGGGGGGTTTCAGTGAGGGCTAACCGTGCTTTCCTTCCTGACACATGTGATCATGGATGGGGGAATACAATGGTTCAGGGAAGTTTTTAATGCGTGGCATTTTAATGTATTTTTAATCTTTGTTGGAAGCTGCCCAGAGTGGCTGGGGAAGCCCAGCCAGATGGACAGGGTACAAATAAATTATTATTATTATTATTAACATAAAAGATGCCTCACAGACATAGTGGAAACAGAAGTAACTCAAGGAGCTCAAGTGAAGAGGACTGGGCACTGCCACTCTAGACCCTGAAGCTTTATCACCTATATAGTAGTGAAGGAGTCTTTTACATATGCTGCCTTTTGCTCACTTCACCACCATGAGGGCTAGAAACATGCTTTTAAAAAAGAAAATGAAAGCTCCAGCGATGACAAATTACATCCTAAATGCTGTGTGCACAGACGCATGGCAAACAACCAGCCCTGCCTATGATCTGCTTTTTCACTTAATGTGACACAAGTGTACTAATATTAATCTGTTACAGGATATATAGAATCCATTTTCAGGTAGGTTGGTTTTTACCTATTAAAGAGTTTTATATGACACCCTTAAAAGCACAAAATCAATGGACGCGAATAAGGCATTTTACAATATCCTTCCATGACTAAAAAGTGCAAATAAGATTTTTAAAGTGGAACATTCTGATATTTTAAGAGGCTGGAGACCATGAAAAATGCCAATAAATATGCAAAGTGGGTTAAGAGGCCATCATTCTTCCAAAAGATGGTTTAGTGTTTGTCTTTCAGATTTAACTCTACTGTCTTGTGAATTTTCTTTTCTCAGAACAGGAAGAAAAGGAGAGCCCAAGAGAGAGGGGTGCTTTGTTTTAAAGGACACACGTCCGGGAACAACCATTCTCTAGTCTTCTCAAAGGTATCCATTGATTCTGCATAAGGGCTGACTGAAGAATTCAGCAAGTGTGTCTTTATGAGCCATTATGTATGTGTCTCAGCCATCATTTAGATGGTGCTCTCCAGATTCCATGCCTCCAACTCTCATCAACCCCCAACGCTTACTTCAACCAAGTCACTGTACTCTGGGTGTTTGGGAAGAAAGGACATCGGTTCTCAGACAAGATAAGACACACTTGATCAGTAACTCTTACTTACACAAGCGACATCAAAAGCTCTTTTCAGAATTTGACCAAAAATGTAAGAGACCACTGGATCAAATGAAGAGTCCATCCCGTTTCCAAGTAGACAGATAGGTGCTTCCAGGAAATCCACAAGCAAGGCATGAAAACAGCCGCTGCTGTTTACCTGGTAGAAATTGTCATACAGCTGTATACTGCCCGTGAACGTAGGTATTTTGTTTAGATATAATGACCAACAGCTTGATAATAGGACTATTCACTATAAAGTTCTCTAATCCCCTTTTAAGCCAGTGGGCATCATTACGTCTACATCTAGCAGGTAGTTGGTCTCCCTTTGGTCCCTACCAGTGGCGTAGCGTGGGTTGTCAGCACCCGGGGCAAGGCAAGTAATTTGCACACCCCCCCCGCTGCACTGTCCCTCCCCCAGATAGTCCCTCGCTCCGCACCGCACCGCACGCCTGGCACCCTCCCCTCCACAGTGGGCGGCGACCCAGCGGCTCGGATCGGATTCACACAGCCAGCACTGCAGTGAGAGAGAGTGAGTGAGCCAGGTAAGGGCAGAGAGCTGTGAGTGCGAGCGCGCCCCCCCCAGATGTTGCGCCCGGTGTGGCCGGGCCCCCCTGCACCCCCCACGCTACGCCACTGGTCCCTACCCTGCACTCAGCTCTCACCTGTGGCTCCTAGAAGCTGTCAGCATGCGACACAGCCACACCATGGAAACGGCTTTGACTGGCCAGGTAAACCAGGTGAGGGTAGCCGATGGGTCTCAAACCCTCTGTGTGTAAATTTAAAGGGCAAAGACACTACCAGTTGCTTTAAACTATTGGCAATGCAATATTGTGCATGTCTGTTCAGATGTTGGTCTTACTGAGTTCCACTTGGCGTTCTTCCAGGTAAGTGAGTGTAGGATTGCCGTCTTATTCTGTAATTATCTATTTATTCACCAGCTTCTTGCTTCTTCTTTTCGCTGGACTCCCCGCTGTTGCAAGAGACAGTCTTCTGATTTTTTTCACGAGTGTGTGACAAGTCTAATATCACAGACATATCCCTCAATGTCACTGTACATAGTCTGTTCATGTATTCAGCTGCCAGGCACCAAACATTTAGTAACCAAGCATGTGTGTGCATATATATATATATATATATATATATATATAACCAGAACTAGTCTATACAGCTATTCCAGTAGGTTTAAATAAACATTTCCCACTCCCCTACAAAGGATCGACTCAGCTTTTCAAGCAGTAACAAACAATGGTCTCTGAAGTAATGCAAAATTCCATGATACATTGATCAAATGTAAAAGCCTGACCCCTTTACTCCTTGATCTCCGAAACCATGGTGCAAATTTGGTTGCAATATCTTAGCACATAACAATAGCCAAATGAATTGCAAAACAGGTAACTTAGTAGATATTATTATTACATTGCTCCCTCGTGGCTAACAACAATACACATAAAATCAAGATAAAAAAGTAAACTAAAACCAATATAACAATAAAGTGCAGTACAGTAGGCAACAATAAGTAGACTAGTATATATTTTAAAAATATGAAATCTAAGGATCTCTCCTAACTGAGCAAATCCAGTCTCTCCCCTCCCCCCAGTTACACGTTACATGAACCTCAAATCTTTCTTCTAAGTGCCCTAAGTGTTTCTGGGCAGGTAATGAATTTCAGGAAGTGTATGAATTAAGGGGTGAACTTTGTTAAAGAGTTGGATATTAATCTGGAGGAATAAATTAACTGAATGTGACTTCATCTAGTTCTTACTGGTAGGTAATTAATGGATGTAACGGAAGAGGAATTGAACTGATTTGGACCTGGATCTGTTGAGAAATCAACTGGGGTACATAAATTGAGGATGAACTGATTTGGGGTGATCTGGAGCGGGGTGCAAATTAACCGAAGAACTTATTTGGGGGGATTTTGATAGGAAATTACATGCCTTACCTTCTTTAGCATTTAAAGTCTAAATCTGCATTCAGTACACATAAATTAGCATTTGCAAAGGGTGTGTCTAGAGGCCTATCCCCAAATCTGATAAGCACTTATACGCACCCCTGATTATACTAATTATACAGAGGAAACTAAATAAGTGTCATCAAGCCCAGCAAAAATATTATTCAGCCCAGCAATAGTAACTATGTCAACCGTGGTGCAAAAGTAACTGTATGAAGTTGTAGGTTGCTCTTAGGAGAAGCAGTGGAGGTTGATGAATGTGGTCATTTCTTCCCCTCCCTTTTGTTCTTTAAAGAAGGGGTTTGCTCTTTTCATATCCTCTGGATAGCTCTTTAAGCTGGGGGTAGACCTTCTGCCGTGCCCTCCAGATGTTGGACTACAGCGCTTATGATCCCTGACCATTGGCAGCCTTTACTGGGGCTGATGGGAGCTGGATTGAAAGAACATATGGAATCCCTCTCTATGAATGGATCTACACTGGATGTTTATAACGTTAAAATTGCATTCTTAAAATGTGACACCAGGGGGCGCTGCAGAGCAGCGAGCCTTCGATAATGGAGAATTGCACCAAGAGTTACACAACATTTTATTTAATAACGTTTTTACAGATCAATGTAGATCCAACATTTGCTTTAAGTATTTGCAATTTACTAAATGACTGTCAAGTAACATCTTATTTTGGAGCGCATGCCTGTCTACCTAAAACAGGCTTCCTCAACCTTGGCCCTCCAGATGTTTTGAGACTACAATTCCCATCATCCCTAACCACTGGTCCTGCTTGCTAGGGATCATGGGAGTTGTAGGCAAAAAACATCTGGAGGGCCGAGGTTGAGGAAGCCTGGCCTAAAACATATATTGTGAAAGTTTTTTGACTTTTTTTAAAAAAGAAAATGCAAGAAAAAGGGGGGGGGGGAACACCCCAACATTCCTGACTTTAGGTTACTGGAGATAAGAACCACAGGTCCCAACACACTATTTGAGAGGCAGCTGTCAATGAACTAAAATTCATTAACTTTTTTTTTTAATCTTAAGCAACAAGGGAAATTGGTTTTTAATGTTCCTTTGTGCCAATGGAGGAGAATAAATCCATAGCAGTTAAACAGAGATGGAAGCCCCTCTCGCCTATTGCCTAGTTACATTTGGCTTGTCTTTAGGCACCCTCCCATCTTGTTCTCCAATGGCCAATACAGTAAAATAATTAAAACTTTAATTTATTTATACATCTTTCATACAGATATTATAGATCTGACAATTACTGCCTTCTAATTTATTCATACGGTGCATCCTTCAGGAGCCTACTGCAGCAAAACGTATTACAGGGATAAGTCTCTCTCCTGCCCTCTCCCTCCGCCCCACAGCAAAGCAAAGCAAATCAAGTCAAATACTCATATCGCTGGATTATTAGGCCAACAGACTATATCTGGAGGGTCAAGAGACAGCTTGCTCTCAGCTCTTTAAAACTGGCTGGCTTTGAAAACACCAGCAGCAGTCGAGGTGCCTTTGCAATCTTTGTGCCAAGGAACAATTACATTTTGCTTAATCCTTCCGTAAACAGGCCAGGCACATGTTCTGCCTTGGGATCTATTGTGTTACGAGTGTACCGTTATATATTTATGTGTCATTCTTTCTGATGTGACAGCGTCAGTGCTGGGAGGGTGGGGGCAAAGTGGGCGCGTGTTCTATCAACTTGATTGTAATTTCTGCTTCTTCCAAGATAGCCCCATTCTTCTCCCCCCACCGTTGTTGCTTGAATATGTAATAGGTACCTCCACCTGGGTGATGGGCACCTCCCGTGACTCCCTGGGACTACCTGACAACTGCACAGCTCCAATTTTTAATAGACTGAGAGTAGTTTTCTCGGAAAGAAGCCTTAAAAACTCCCCAAGGAGAGATCATCAAGCGGAATGGTCCCCAGTGCAAGATTTATTAGCAGGCAAGGAGAGGGAAGTTGATTAGCCGGCGTGGCTGAACAGACATGCTGTCAGGCAGGCCTCTTAATCCAATCAGTTACCTGTCAGAGGGGGAACTGTCTCCAGTTCCCAAGAGCAGCGCATCCCCTCTACACTGTGCCCCTCGCCTCTGAACCTGCCACCAACAAGGAATGCTGCGCTGTCCCTGCTGCCCAAAGAAAGTTGGGTGCAAGATTAGGGGAAATGGATGGGGAAGAGTTTTCACTTACCAGGAGCTTCTACCAAGCTGGTAACCCCAGAATGCATGTTTATTTTCAGGGCTCCATGTATACTAGGATACTGCAGGAGCACAGCAGAGACCCAGAATATATTGGGCACAGAATACAGATTCCTGAGAATCTTTTCCTTCCTTCCTTCCTTCCTTCCTTCCTTCCTTCCTTCCTTCCTTCCTTTCTTTCTTTCTTTCTTTCTTTTTCGTGTGTTTGCTCTTTTTTTTTGAAAAGGCATGTCTTTGCAAAGTGCCATTCCAAGGTTGGAGCTGATCTATTTGGTGGAGCATTGAATCGCCACGGTATAGTTCCTTTTTGGGCCAACCAGATTCAAGAAACAGAGATTGAAATCTGGGTATCTCGTCGGAGTTCCGTTGGGACCACACCAGCACAAGTATACACATAGAGAGTTTCTCTCATGGACTTATTTCGGAAATATTTGGACTCCTTGGCCTTGAGATACTGAGTTGCGCAAGTCATTATTGTTTTGGCATTTTGTATATTATTTAAGATTTCATGTAATAGAAGGTGTTGAAATGCTGTACATTATTGTTAATGAGTTTTTGTAAACTACATACAGAGTTTGTGGTTTATCTCTCTGTATTCCTTGGGCGTAGTATTGAATTTAGCAGAAGATATGCTTTAAAAAGCATGTCCCTCCATATGAACATCAGAACCAGAATGCCAATCAAAAGAGGGAAATGACAGAATAGACTAAATGATAGATCTCAAATACATTTACTTCTCAGTAGACATATGTAGGATTCCTCTCTAAACTATGCAAAATAAATCATGGAATAATGGTATGAAAACTGTTTATGTTTGGGAGACTGCCTATCTTCGGTGAAACAGAGTCAGCAAAGTATATTAAATAAATAGCCCTCACTTTTAGTCAGCCTCCCCACCTTTAGCCAGCCCCCCCCCCCTTTGAATGAGGAGCCACCCACTATACCTAAAATAGCTTTATCCCCTCATTTCCATTTGGCTAAAATCTACTCCATGCTCTGGTAATGTCTCGCATTGCCTAGACTAGAGCAGACACTTTCTACTATCTCAACCCACTTCCAGAACTTGGACATTAAAATTATTCTGGCCATTCAGAGGGTGTGACGCCTCGCTTCAAATCCCCACACTCTCATCGACATTCATCCATCGACATTCTCACGACATTCATTACTGTCGAACAGACAGTAAGAGCTGTTTGACAGTGGAATTTGCTGCCAAGGAGTGTGGTGGAGTCTCCTTCTTTGGAGATCTTTAAGCAGAGGCTTGACAACCATATGTCAGGAGTGGTCTGATGGTGTTTCCTGCTTGGCAGGGGGTTGGACTCGATGGCCCTTGTGGTCTCTTCCAACTCTATGATTCTATGATTCTATCCCTGTGGTGAAGGATGTGCAAGCAGCACTGTGGTGAGAGGGAAGTTGATATTTGGAAGAGGGGCAGGAGGCAGCTTTGTGATGGTGGTGGAGGAGTTGCTATCCTGTGGATCAACTCCAGCGCTCTGTCTAGCTCTGATCCCAATTCTGCTGGGAGTCTTCCACACCCACCTCCTCATGTCCTTGCCTTCTTCCTTGCTGACACAATGGGACTTTTCAGGAGAAGCTGCCAGTGGACAGGGCACCAAACTAGGTAAAGGTAAAGGGACCCCTGACCATTAGGTCCAGTCGAGGCCGACTCTGGGGTTGCGGCGCTCATCTCGCTTTATTGGCTGAGGGAGCCGGCGTACAGCTTCCGGATCATGTGGCCAGCATGACTAAGCCGCTTCTGGCAAACCAGAGCAGCACACGAAAACATCGTTTACCTTCCCGCCAGAGCGGTACCTATTTATCTACTTGCACTTGACGTGCTTTCAAACTGCTAGGTTGGCAGGAGCAGGGACCAAGCAACGGGAGCTCACCCCGTCGTGGGGATTCGAACCGCCGACCTTCTGATCGGCAAGTCCTACGTTCTGTGGTTTAACCCACAGCGCCACCCGCGTCCCAAACTAGCAAGCAGCTAAAAATGAGAGTGGTGGCCAAATCAAGATTGCTTGTGGGTAGTGGGAAGCCTGAAAGTGTTGCATATATAATGTCAAAAGACTGACCCCTTTTCTAGATCCCAGGGAGAGGATTTGCTAGAAAGCTGCTGCAATGCAAGTGTTCAGTGTCAGCTTTTAAAAAACACAGCATTGAAGAGAGGGGTGGGTCATTTAATTTCAGCAGGAGTTCTGTGTTAACTGTGTCTGCGCCTCTGCCAGGACTGATATTGCAGCTTGTTTTAAAATAGCAAGTGTATAGGCAAGGTTGAGATAGACAAGATCGGGGGAAACTGCCTGTTGAGATATTTGATTCCAATATAAACCTCTTCAGGCTTGCAAGCCCATACGTTTAACTTAATTAAAGTCAAGGGAAGATTAAAGTACTTTATTGCAATGCAGTGGCTATTCCGGGGGCTTTTCAGAAGTTTGAATCAATGAGGCTCGGTTGTCTTTTGGGGTTGCCAAAGATATTTTTATTGTATGGTAAATAGGGATGCTTGAAAGCATTTGAGGGGTCTTTTCAAAGGTGAGAACCCCTGATCTAATGCTTGAGAGCAGAGCCATCCCAAGACATATTGCTGCCTAAGGCAAAGGATGACACCTTCCCCTCACTCCACATGCAGAAATCAACTTCCTTCCTTCCTTCCTTCCTTCCTTCCTTCCTTCCTTCCTTCCTTCCTTGAATCTTCCTTCAACACACTGGTGGAGGGACGGAATCCTTCACTGCACCTGAGGAAGCCAGCTAGTTTTGGAGGACCAAGACAAACTGTGCAACACCCACAGGTTTGCCTTCCGACAGAGGGGAATGGCCAGAAGGCTAAGGATGGGTGGCCAGAAGTCTGTGGCCTTCAGTATTCGCTCTTTAAGATGGTCCTTTCACTCTTTCTACCAGCAGAGATTAAGCAAGAACCACCCCTCCCCTCTTTCAAACAACTTTTGAAAACTATACTTTGTAATATGAATATACAGTGGTACCTCGGGTTACATACACTTCAGGTTACATACGCTTCAGGTTACAGACTCCGCTAACCCAGAAATAGTTCTTCAGGTGAAGAACTTTGCTTCAGGATGAGAACAGAAATCGTGCTCCGGCGGCACGGCGGCAGCAGGAGGCCCCATTAGCTAAAGTGGTGCTTCAGGTTAAGAACAGTTTCAGGTTAAGAACGGACCTCTGGAACGAATTAAATACTTAACCCGAGGTACCACTGTACTCCTTTTATCCAATCACTATTTGCTGGTGTATTAAGGAAGTTTTTCTGGATGCTTTTTGCTGATTTTATTCTTATACGTTGTATAATGCCTTGATATACTTATATGAAAGTGTGGATTTTAAACACATCAATCAATCAATCAATAATTGTGTGTCGTCGTGTCCCCCCCCCCTCAAGAAAAATGGTAGGGCTGGCCTTGTCTGTGTGTGGGATTGGAGGGAACGCAGCCCAGTTTGCAGTTTCTACTTGCATCAACCATGTCTTGGAGCAAGGGGTAGGCATAGACAGTAACTTTGGGCATATCCAGCCAAGCATCTTTCTCTGACACTGCTAGGGATCCTGGGACGTGTAGTTGTGGTTGAAGCTCCAGTAGCTTGAGCCAGGAGGGTAAAGGCAAAGAAGGTGAAACAAGGATAGAAACTCATTGGTGGCTGGTTGAGCCTGCAGGGATCTGGTGAGGTCGGAAGTGGTGCCAGGATGGAACCCAGTGATTTGGGGGTGAAACGGTGGGTTATTTGTGGAGCCTGGAAAAATCATAGGAGAAAGAACTTAAGAGTTTTCTGCTTTTCCTGTTGCCATCCATAGCATAATTTGGTGGCGGAATTGGTAAAATGATGAACTATTGGGTAGTTAGTGTTATCCTGATTGTTCAACAGTTTATTTGTTCCCAGGTTTAATGGGAATTTTATTAACACAGGCTGAGATTTTTTCCGTTGTGCTCCCCGGTCACAAACTCAACTGAATCCAGCACATACTTTGATGGGGCTCTGTCAATGTGTCAGAGTCCTTGTTCCAAATAACTCCAGACATGGTAGCCTCAGGGGCCCAGAATGGTTCTGTGATGGCCTGGGATTCAGACTCGGAGGCTGAACCTGAGGAATCCCAGCCTGCACAGGATTCCTTGCCTCCAGAACCAGCTGAGCCGGGGCTGGGGCTTGAACCTGAAGGGTCCTCACCTGTGCTGGATCCTCAGGTGCAGGCATCAGCTGAGTTTGCTCTGACTCCTGAGGTGATGGAGGACCCATTGCCTGCAGGTGCTCCACTCTCAGCCCCATCAGGGGAAGAGGAGGTTGCCTCTGGGTCCGGTAACCCTCCAGCCTCTCCTGAGCTACAGAGGCTCAGGGCAGAGAGGCGGAGGGAACTAAGTTCCCACAGGAGGAGTGCTTGCCTCCAGGCCAGGAGAGGCGAGTCACCTGTGGACCGGGGCTGCCCTATGCCTCGGGGCAGATAAAAGCCAGCCAGCCCAGTCCCAGGTTGCGGGAGCAATGTTGTTGCTAGCCTATTCCTGCCTGCACCCTGTCCTGCTCTTCTGCCAGAGTTCCTGACCTCACCCGACTCCCTGCCTTGGGCCCAGCTTCAGCTTTGACGGACAGCCTCCATACTGCACTCTCAACCTCGGACTGGACTCCGACCTCGCCTCACGGTTAACCCACGGGACCAGCACAGGGTCCTTACTCCAGGTTTCGCCTGGGTCATCAACACCCTAGCAGCAGTATATGGGCACTTACCGTGTTTATGGGAGGGTGACTGTTGCAGCCCCCTCAAGTTCCACCTTCCTCCTCAGCAGCTAGAACATGCTTGTTTGCCGGCTGCTGCTGGAGAATTCCCCTCTGATGGCAGTATCAAGGGGCGATCTTTCTGCCAAAGAGGGCAAATTTGAATGGGCCAATCAGAGGCCCCACTTGGAGGGTGGTGCCTCATTGCCCGGCCAGTCATTGGCTGTTGCTCTGGCAGCGACGCTTAAAAAGGGAAATGAGTGTTTCTATGCCTTGCCAGTTGTGGGTGGGGTGGGGAGGCGAGGGGAGAGGTTAAGTTTTATTTTTCCCCAGCTGGGAAAAATGCAGATCATGATTTCAAAGCAAGCATCCATTGTAAGTTCATTTGCTGGAAATAAATCTAGAATAGCAACTCTTGTCAGAGGCGATGTGGGGGATGAAGAAAACACTGAAGCTAACCTTTCAACTACTGCTGGTACACCACAACTCAAATTAATCAGTGCATCTTCCCTTTGTGATAAATTTTGTCACTTAAAAACAGATGTTATTACTTTGCTCAAACCGATCAATAGAATTTCTTTTTCCTTTCTTACTGAAATTATGCTAAAAATATTGGGAGATCTTAACTTTTTAACATCACTGCCACAACAGAAGAATCTGGATATCAAACTAGCATTTAAGCTTACTGGTTGTGTTGGCAAGCAGTTGCAAGAAATGTGAAATTACATTGTTTTCAACAACTCTTTCTGAAGCAAAGCATGTGACTTTGCAGACCATTAAGCACCATCAAAGCATTTTTGTAAACTTCCACACAAAAATTCCTCAGTATTATTGATGGGTGATGATGTTAATTTCAAAGAAAGAAAGAGCTATACTTCAGAAGGTTTTATAACAGAATTGCGTGGACAGGCGGAGTCCCCCAAACCCTGGGCAGCCCCCGTGTGGAATAATGACTCAAGACAAGGTGCTATGGGATTAAAATTGGCCACAACTTTATTATGTTTCAGATGTGGGTAGACCTTAGCTCAGGCTTTGGGTGTTTATCCCTCCCAGTCACCCCCCCCCCCGGGGATCTGGGGAACATCAGGGTTATCCAGTGTGTGGGGGGAATGGGCTGGCTCTGGAAAAGATATGTTCAAGCAGAGAGCGCCTGCCCCAGTTATGCCGCCGTCGCAGGGGAGAGCAATGACAACCTCTAGGCGTACGGCCAAAGCCTCCCCTCAAACAACTCCTTTAACGGGGAACCCTGGTATTGCCGCCACAAAGAGGAGCGGGGCGTGGGTCACCGGGAAGATAGCCTAAAGGATTTCTCCCACGGCCTGATACCCCCAAAGTTGTGATGTTTTGCTGCAGGAAAGGCAAACCTAAAGGATTCCCATCTTCAGGGAAGATAGCCTAAAGGATTCCACCCAAGGCCTGATACCCCCTAAGTTGTGACGTTTTGCTCCGGGAAAGGCAAACCTGCCAATGCAGGAGAATTCCTTTCCGGCCCTTCAACAGCGACCTTGATGTAGCAGTGCCCGCATACCTGTGGAGAAAAGGTTAACCTGCAAAAGAAGTCTTAACTGAGAGTGGGGAGGGTGGGAGAAGCTCTGGAGCCAACTGACGATTCCCAGGTAAGATCCTCCCCCTATTGTGTGGGCAGGTATTCCCTCCCCCTACCTGTTTTGATCACCTTGGCAACGCCTCCCCAGGCGGGACTGGGCAACTGACTGAGGTAGGCGGAGACCTCCAGGTATCCCACCTAGGGAAGGCGAAGCCAAGCCTGTGCTAATGGTGCCGCATAGGGTCCAGGGGGCTGTGCGCAACCACGCAAGGGCGCCCCCCATTTAATGTGGGGAGTGGTCAGTACTGACTGTTGAGTACATGAAACTAGGAAACAGATTCAAAGAGAAAGATTATAATGTTATAGTAGCAGCTTACAAGCATTTATTCCAACATGGGAACAAAGACAATTTGAATTCATTATGTGAAATAGTGAAATACAACACAGACAACCATGAAAAACTAGATATAAACAGGGCTTAAGCTGGCAAATTCCCTTATTAAAGAAAGTCACTGATGTAATTTACATATCAGCTCGTAAAATATGGACTTGAATTTTTCAGACTTGGTCTTTTGGTTGAGACTGCAGTGACTTTTCCAAGCAGTACTGCAGCAGTCAAAATGGGGGGTTACAGCACTAGACTGTTGACATCAAGATTCAAATTCTCACCCAATTACTATCTCTCAGTCCCAGCCCACCTCACAGGGTTGTTGTGAGGATAACAAAAGGGAAGGGTTACCCTGAAGTCACTGAAAAAAGAGTTGCTTGGAAATGTGAGACACAGAAGACCAGAAGTGTATTTTTGCTTCATTTTGTTTGTGGTAAGTATGTAGCACTATTTTTTGAAGATAAATGCCACTGACAGCTATCAGTATAATGGTCTTTTGGTTTCAATGGCTTTCTGCATGCTTAATACTCTGTTGGATTGTAGCTAATGTATTTGGGAGTATTAGGCTGGGCTATAGATTCCTCACAGCTACTGCCCACTCACAAACACCAGCCCTAAGTAAGAGATACCAATGGATAATTACAAACTCAGTTGGACAAGCATTCAGTATTTTTTGGAAAAACAAGAAACTACTATATACCTTCTTTTCTTAGGCATATTTTTCTTGATTTGGTGGAATTATTATTATTAATTATTTTATTACTATTATTTATTTGTATAGCACCCTTCAGCGAAAGATCTCAGGGCAGTTCACAAGATAAAAATACAAGATAAAAGCACAAATAAACAGTTAAAATAGAAACAACAAAACAATAACCCCCTCCCTCTCACAAACCTATTTAAAAGGCTGTGGAATATTAATCAGCCAAAAAGGCCTGGTTGAAGAAATCTTGTGTAAGTGAATTAGGTTTTAACAGGTATTGTTTCATGTGTTCTGACATTTGTACTGTAATGTATCTGACGCGGGAAGTTTTCACTCTGGTCCAGTGAAAGTTTGTTTAACTGTTGCTTGAGGCGTCAACTGACACCTGTGAGGAAGGTTGGAATTAGAATTCTCAGTATGCAAAAGAGGGATTGAAAGCCTGCATATTTTGATTGGTGGATGCAGGGTTAGAATTTTCAGTTAGGCAGTGTGATTGGCTGGGGCTACTGCAGAAGGGCCATAGGAAGTGTATATATAGCCAGGTGCTGGCCAGAAGAGCAGCTGTTGGTGTCATGGAATCAGCCAGAAGGAGGAGGCAGCAGAGGACCAGGACAGGTGAAGAAGAAGGAGGAGGAAGACATGAGAAGCAAGGTAGGGCAGTTTGGTGTCCAAAGTCTTGGGGAATAGCCAAAACACTTGACTTGGACTGAAGAGACAAGGGGAGACAAGCTGAGGAGCGAATTGGGAGGCAGCTTGGGATGTTGGTTTTTGGGGATTGGAAGGAATACCTGAAGGAAAATTTCCTGGTCGGTGCAGGAAGATAAACTTGGACTTCAATAGGTCAATAAAGGGTTAGAAAAGAGACTTCCAGCCGAATCTGCAGTTATCATGTTGGTGAGGCTTAACTGGCTAGAGAGGATAAAAGGGCAATTTGGCTGGTCTTTTAACAGGGTAGTTAACTACTTCCTTAACATATAACATTAATAGTTGGCTATAAGCTGTTGGCTTTAAAGTGACCCCAACAAGTTAATAAAATGTACACTCATTTAAGGAGACATGCGGTACTATTTTAAAGTAACCAGATAAGGTTGTGGCCTTAATCTGTTGAACTTCAGGTGCTAGACAAAGATTTTCCTAACCCAGCAGGCATTTTAAGGAATTGTTTGCTTTCATTATTAATTTTAATTGATTTTCACCATTGTGAGTTTTGGGGATTCATTCTATTTGATATGCGGCAAGCTTTTTGCTTTTTTTTTATGTACAGCACTTAGAAATTCCAGTGATTGAGTAGTATGCAAATAGCTTGAGTAAGTAAATAAGTAAGTAAAATGACCCTTGGTGGGGTGGAGGAGGAGATAATCTAGGTGCAGCAGGGTCTGAGGTCTTGCTTGTCTCTCTGTCTTGTTCTTTGGGTAGATGATTCTGTTGGGGAGGGATAATTCACCTGGAGCAGGCTGATATTATATTCACCTGCCTCCTCATTCCTCTGTTCCTTCCATCAGTGCAGCTGACATTAGTAGGCTTTGCCTTTTTTCTTTTTTAAAGCTATACATTCAGTATTTAAAGTGGGGGGAACCCACAAAGCTGATTTTAGAGAAGAGTGAACGGCAAGCAACCCCATTTGCAACCTAAGTTATCCTACAGTGCAGTTGCAGCCTTAAGTATAGCTGGCAGCCGCCTGGAAAATAAGTAAACAAGGCAATTATTGGCGATGCCTCCTTCTCCGATGTATTCTTTGCTAGCTTTCATATACTTCAACTGAGCAGAGCCACGGAGGAAACTCCAAAGGTGTGCAGGGCATTTGTGGGAGGAAACCTACAGGGGATTTCTGGAGAGAAATGTCTTTTCATGTGTCTTCTCCACTAGCAGAAAAATATACTGTACCTGCGGTTGTCTGCCCATCCTAGGGGCTTCAGAGAAACTCACAAGCATTTTCTTTCATGTTGTGAAAAAGTGGGAAGTTGGGGAGAAGTGGAAGGGTGTTGTTCTTCCAATCTGTGTATTGAAGGCACTGAATACATGCCCCCCTCCCCCCGTGCAGCAAGCAATGTGTGTATGTGTGAACACACACACACACATATCAGGAGCAATATTTCAAACTGAGCCCAGGGTTGAAGAACCAACAATAGTATCTCAGCCCACTGACTCACTCTACTGAGAGTTAAGAGATCAAAGAGCTCTTTAAACCTCCCTCCATTCCGGGATGGACACGGATGTTGAAAAAGCCCTTCTTTTTGTACTGTACATACTTACTCAGAGGCCCAGTTCAGTCTTTAATTCTATACCAAGGGGCAAGAGAGGCTACAAACTTAGAGCTTGCTCAGTCAGTAGACCACAAGACTCTTAATCTCAGGCTCATGGGTTTGAGCCCCAAATTGAGCAAAAAGACTAGATGATCCTTGTGGTTACTTCCAACTCTACAATTCTCTTGCGGTCAGACAGTGGAATGGACTCCCTCGGGAGCTTGTGGACTCACATTCACTGGAGGCTGGATGGCCATCTATCCATGGATAGAGCTTTTTTTATATATAGGAAACCACTAAAATTGTTGAGCCTTTTTAAGGAAAATCCCAAAATTGTTGACTATAAGACTCTATAAGACTCACTTTTCGCCTCCTAAAACGTAAGGGAAAATGTGTGTGCGTCTTATGCAGGCTGTGCAGCTATCCCAGAAGCCAGAACAGCAAGAGGGATTGCTGCTTTCACTGCGCAGCAATCCCTCTTGCTGTTCTGGCTTCTGAGATTCAGAATATTTTTTTTCTTGTTTTCCTCCTCCAAAAACGAGGTGCGTCTTGTGGTCTAGTGTGTCTTTTAGAGCGAAAAATGCGGTACCTAAAATCTGGGACAAAGTGCCGCCTGGACGTCAATTACGAATTTGAAATTCCAGCCCTAAAATTAATTAATTTAGGCAGCCCTAAATTAATCCTTGTTTCCTTTCTGGTGTGAACAGCAAAAGAAAAAGGCAACTTGAAATGAGGTGGGTGGAGGAAGTGACCTCACTGCATTTAAAGTCGCTAATGTGTGCATATTAGCCTATAAGCTATGAGCAGGGCATTTTATTTCTCCTGTTTCCATTTCCCCTGGCTAACGCAAAACATTCTCTGGCTACTGAGCATGCTTAATCCTCACTGAAGTTGGCCCACCTTTAATTACTTCTTTGCAAACAGCATATTTCTCCATCTTAATTCTCATTGTGGTCCCATTTGGGCTTCAATCCTGTTAGCGCCCATCACCTGGGTTTGCTATTAGCAGGCAAGGTTAGCTGTCCCTTGCACCAACCTGATTCTTTTCTGTCCACACAATTTCTTTTTTATCTGTCCTCTTTTCAAATGAAATGTCCATTTACTATTGCTTGCCATGTTTTCATTTACAGCTGCACACACACACAGGAATTCTTCACAGAGCATGGTGAAAATATAGGGCACAATCCAGGCAAAGTTTGGCAGTTTTAAATCCCATTGATTTCAGTGCGAGAGCCTGAGCACATAGTTAACTCTCTGATTGAAATCAATGGGACTTAAAAAGTGCTTATCTTTTGCTGAGGCAGGCCTTTGCTATTTCCTGATGTTTAGCCATGACTACTGGAGAGTTGGCTGGTGGAATTCTTAAAGCTGCCCACTTTCCTTATGCCTTTTTAAATACCTGTGAAATAAGGTGGGCTTGCAGGTGTTTGCAGTATGGCTGCTTATTATTACTGCAAGGCGGAAGTACCTGTAACATTGGTGCTAATTACTTCACCCAGTAGATGGCAGTGTAGAGCAAGGTAAGATTTGATTAAGGAGGAAGAAACAAAAGGTTATCAGACAGGAGCAGTCTGGCATGGGGTGATCTTTTCTATCATCTGCAGGATTTTAAGGGGTCTGTAGTTCACCTGAAAACAGGAAAGCAGTTTTCAGCAAGAGAAACAACAAAAAAGCAGCAAAAAAAAAAAAAAAAAAGCAGAGGCAGTTTCTAACAGAACAGATGTTCACAGGTTATAGGGACAGATTGCTGTGTATTCTAGGCCTGTGAGAACAGTTTGGAAACTAGCAGATCATTGAGATCAGAGAAATTCAGGAAGGTAAATAGATATATAACCTACATACCTTCTGCATTTCTCCCATGAAAATAGGGACGTCTTTATTTATTTATTTTAATCCTTCTGACTGAATTGTCCCAGCCACTCCCAGCATAATAAAACATTAAACATTAAAAAAAAAATTCCCCATACAAGGCTGCCTTCAGATGTCTTCAAAAAGTTGTACATGCAAGCTCAAGAATCCAGTTCTTAGTTACAAGTTCTTTTAATGACTAGCTGGAGGGAAAACACTTCAAAGAGAGGCAGGGCCTAACATTTCCGGTGTCTTAACTGCTCAGAAGGGGTGGCCCTGCATCTGGAGACGAGTCGGGAGGACAAGAATGAGGAACAGTCATCTCCTTAATACATTTTTTTTTACAAAAACTCCCCTCCCAGGAGGGGTGGCATCCATTTGTGGGTCCTAACCAATCAGTACCAAAGGTTCACATTTGGCCGAAGAGGCCAAATAGTAGGAGTTGACAAGAATTTTGAAGGGAAAAGGGACTAAGCATAGGTCACAAGCACTGTATTCAATCCCATAGCTACCTACTGTGAGTTTGAAATCCCACCGGATCTTGCTAATTGTTTCACTGCTTTACTGGTCGCATGTTTGCTGCTTTAAACTTTAGCATCAGGCAATGGTCGTTCATACATACATACATACATACATACATACATACAAGGTAAAGGTAAAGGGACCTCTGACCATTAGGTCCAGTCATGGCCAATTCTGGGGTTGCGGCGCTCATCTCGCTTTATTGGTCGAGGGAGCCGGCGTACAGCTTCTGGGTCATGTGGCCAGCATGACTAAGCCGCTTCTGGTGAACCAGAGCAGCGCACGGAAACGCTGTTTACCTTCCTGCTGGAGCAGTACCTATTTATCTACTTGCACTTTGACGTGCTTTCGAACTGCTAGGTTGGCAGGAGCTGGGACTGAACAACGGGAGCTCACCCCGTCATGGGGATTCGAACCGCCAACCTTCTGATCGGCAAGTCCTAGGCTCTGTGGTTTAACCCACAGCGCCACCCGCGTCCCAGTACATACATGCATACAAACATACATAATCTATCCCAGCTGCTGCAGAACTTTTAGGAGGCCCCGCCCATTCATTGAATAATTGGGGGGGGGGACTTTCCCCTCTCTGTTTGGCGCATCTGTTCAGTACTTTGGTAACCCTGAGTTGGCAAGGGGTGTTGTTAGGCTAAGGACTCTAGAGCATCTCAGCTTCAAAGGCAGATTAGTAGGGTAGTAAGCTGAAGCCAGCAAAGGGAATCTTGAACTGCACCCCCAGTGGGGAATTTGGGCTAAAGTAGATATGGTGTTAAATGTGTGGCTGCATTTAGCATGTAAATTTCTCCACCCAAGAAATAACAGCCATCTAATGTGATAAACTTTTATATATACACAGCTGATTCTCAGACAGGCATTGGGTTTACCAATGATTCAATTTATACAAAGGTATGTTTGAAGATTTGTACAGTGTGCTACCTCTTGCTTGGAGAGTTTGCTCTGTGGTGTGCTTTGCTTGCACTGAGGAAACACACTGCAACATGCTGTCTGCCTAACCAAACCAACCTGATTGGCAAGTAGCCATGCATGATAATGGTTCACGACACAAAAAGATTTTACAAGATCACTTTGCAGAATAGCTTCACCTGGCAAATAGCTTTCCGAGAACTGGAAGTGACATAGTTATATGGCGAGGCATCTTGCACACAACGAATTAATCACTGTAAACCGTTTACTTGGACCTAATTAAAGTTAAATGGTAAGATGTCAAAATAAAGAAAAGACTCTTTTGCAATGGATTACCTGTGCTTTTTGTTTACTTGTTCCTATTTGCAAAAAAATATTAAGTCTATATGAATATTCCCATCATTAGTGTAAATGGGTAGGTTCGGCTGCAATTTGCCTTGCAGTGTTGCCAACTCACAGTTCACAATCAAATTGCTGTACTGTGTTATATTGCCTTAGTTGTGGTCACAGTAGCCTGGGTCGGGATCACTGCACTTTGTTCTGTATAGAAATGATCAGTAGGGTATTACACAAACCACCTACAGCCAGATCCAGACCGAAAGGAGTCCCCTCTAGGGAAGTTAGGAGGCCATCTCATCTCCCACCAGCAGCCCATGATTCAGATAATTTATGGTTATCTCCAGGAGCACTTATATTCCTGGCTACTTGATGGTTATTGTTATAAATCATGAAATAGACATATGCTATTTCTGTCTTCCACAACTTGGTGCCTAGCCGATGTTTTAGACTCCAACTCTCACCAGCCGCTCAACAGGGATGATTGGAGTTTTAGACTGAAACATCTGGAGGTCTCCAGGTTAAGGAAGGCTGCATTAGGTATATGCGTGCCAAAGGCACAAACGTGTTTGCTTTAAAGAGGGCAACTGACTTGAGTTCATAAAGGTAAATGGACCCCTGACCACTAGGTCCAGTCGTGCCCAACTCTAGGGTTGCAGCGCTCATCTCGCTTTATTGGCCGAGGGAGCCGGCGTACAGCTTCCAGGTCATGTGGCCAGCATGACTAAGCCGCTTCTGGAGAACCAGAGCAGCACACGGAAACGCCGTTTACCTTCCCGCTGGAGCAGTACCTATTTATCTACTTGCACTTTGACGTGCTTTCGAACTGCTGGGTTGGCAGGAGCAGGGACCGAGCAACGGGAGCTCACCCCATTACGGGGATTCGAACCGCCGACCTTCTGATCGGCAAGTCCTAGGCTCTGTGGTTTAACCCACAGCGCCACCCGCGTCCCTATGATCTGAGTTCATAGTTAAGGAGAATTAAGTTAAGTTAAGTTAAGTTAAGGAGAATTAAGTTAAGGAGAATTAAGAAGTAACCACAATAAATGCTGTCAAACTGTTTTTATTCAGTCTTGAAGATATCCAACAGGGGTCTCTGAACCTTACGGAGAATCTTTTACCCTCACTATGAAATCTCTCCCCAGTCTCCCGTCTCACGTCCTAAATCATGAGCAAAGTTGTCTATGACGGAGCAACAAGGGGTTCTTAAGAGCACATTTCCTGGTTCTTTTTACCAGCCATGGGATAGCTCAATTGGTTAGAGCATGGTGCTGATAACACCAGGGTTGCACAGGGTTCGAGCCCCATATGGGACAGCTGCATATTTCTGCATTGAAGGGGGTTGGACTAGAAGATACTCAGGATCCCTTCAAACTCTACAATTCTTTGGTTCTATGTGATAACACACAACACCCTCATCCCTTTTTGAACATAGATTTAGCTGGGTTTCCATTACTGTGAGAATAACGGATTGCATGCAGGAAAAGCTTCACTCTCTTGTATAAAGGTAATAATAATAATAATAATAATAATAATAATAAATAATATGAGGTTACAATAATAATAATTAATAATATGATGCTCATCTGACTAGGTTGCCCCAGCTACTCTGGGCTGCTCCCAACAAAAAACAGCAAAAACACAATACATCAAACACTAAAAACTTCCCTGAACGGGGCTGCCTTCAGGTGTCTTTTAAAAACCACATAGCTGTTTATCTGTTTGACATCTGCTGGGAGGGCGTTCCACAGCGGGGGCATGACTACCATAAAGGTTCCTCTTGCAATGAGAGAACCACCAGAATACCCCTGGGCCTGGATCTCGGTGTCTGGGCTGGACGATGGGAGTGGAGACGCTACCTTTTAACAGTGTAGGTGCTGCAGGAGAGGATGCTGCTACTGCACTTTTAAATGCATGGGAAGTATTTCCAAGGAGTACGTGAGATACAGGGGTAGCTGAAGCCCCCTGGGAATGGGAGGGTGGAAAGCAGAGAGACCAACAGTCGATGAAGCAAGAGCCAATGACAGGCACAGCCACCTCTGGATTAATTATAAGTGAGACAGTAGGCATCAGCGCTTGAGTAATGTTCACACTAGGAGAGGGAGGGACTCAATGGATGCTATAGATGGCATATTCCAATGTCCTGGGCTGGGATAGTATATGTTGCCTGCCTGCCTGCCAGTGCACATATTGCTCCATATGTGGGTGTTGCGCTTTTCTCTGAGGAAGAATCGGGCCTCAGAGATTTAACCTCAAAACTCAGGGTTTGAGCAGGTTTATTCCTGGATTTAAATGTGGTTTCAAACACTGCTTGAAAAGCACTATATGTATCAGCCTGCAAATACTGCAGCATTAGCAAGAAGTGTGCAAATTGTGACTTACATATTTCCTGTTCCATGCAGTTTGTAAAATTCACCATTATCATAAATTTCACCGCAGTTAGGCTTAAAATATGCAAAGATAAATCTAATAAGATGCAAAGGCCCTGAAGATCAGAATGTCATAACATTTACAGACCACGAGGAAGGAAGCAGACCCTCAAGGAAGCATCTACCATAAATTACAGACAAAAGGCAAAAAGGGAAAGGGGGGGGGGAAACGGTGGGGAGGGGGAGAAAGAAGTCAGAGTCAGACCTTTCCAATATACAAAAACCATCCCCCGGACAGTTTGCCAAGCTAATGCTGCTTTTTGGTTATCCATTGTTAGCATATAGGTCAAGCCAGTGAGCAGATGAACGAGCAAATAGTTATATAATTCAGAGGCTGTGATGCGCATGTGGAGCTTCGTCCACACAGAGGCTTCCCACTTTATGAACAGGCTGTGATATATTGATGGCAATGCTGCCACCAAGCAGAAGGCATGTGCTGCCCCTTCTGCAAGGATAAACTATTTAGCCTTGGCTGAAGAACTAACTCTCATTCAGGCAATAAGGAAAGGAGGCTCTGTGTGAGATCATTTTCAGAGAGCCCCTGCCATGCAGAATGTGCCATGCATGCCATGCTGGGGTTGGGGAAGTCTTGTGTCCTTTGCTCAGCAGTGCCCAGTTATTATTATTAATAAAAATAATTATCATTATTCTGCCTCAAGGCAGCTCACAAAAATTAAAACAAATACCAATAAAACAGGCACAGTTTAAAACACATGGAAGGTTACGGTTAAAAAGTATCTATAGAATTAAAACAATGCAAATAAAACCCCCACATCTATTTAAATGCAGATGGGGGGGGGGGAGAACTACAGTACAGTACACTAAGACCCCTTCCTTTAAAAGCAGTCAGTTCCCAAAAGCCTGTTGGGATAAAATAGTCTTCACCTGCCAGCCGAAGAGCCTGGGCAGCTTCATATTGTGCAGTCCTTCAGATAGCCCGTACCTAAGTCGCTTTCTCTTCCCAGTCAGCAATGTATAATATCAATTAGGCAGTACAGGTGCCCCCCCCCCCCCGTCCCTCAAGGCTACTGCCTTCTCAGCATCCTCCTCTCCACCAAGAAGAGCTTGGCTGGACCAAGTTGCTGTTGAGGAAGATTCATCACGCTAGTGTGCAACCAGGAAGCCGCCTCTGTTAAGCCTCCCCTTGTGAACCAGCAGAGTTGAATTATTTCCCCAAGCTTGCTGGGAAAACAAGGAGTAGCAAGTCAAGTGGTGGTGGCAATAACAAACCACCTCACTTGGACTAAATCTAGTTTGGAAGAGGGAGGGGAAGGAGATGGGGAAGCCATCCTCCTGCCCTGTCTCTGTCTCTAAGCATCTTGTACAAACAGAATGGCTGGTTGGAGGTGGCGGCTGCTCTCCTTCCCTTTCCAGAATCCTTTGGGTAGCAGCTGATGTAGTTCCTGTCAGGAACTATGAATGAGACAAGCAAGCTCTGGAAGGTGGTGGTGGAGGTGGAGGGGGGTGGGATGCAGTGCTGCTCCTACTGCTACCACTCAAATTTGCCACCCTGGGCACCTGCCCTGGGTTGCCCTCCTGTAAAAATGTCCCTGTGAGCAGAATAGTATTGTGTTTGTGCAATGGATAACTTCTGTCAACAAGAAATCCCAGTGTCCTTAGACTATTCCCAAAAGATGAAGGCAAGTTTGTTGCATCAAATTAAATTACTGGCTGTTAAGGTCTAAGGTTAGTGGAGTATTCAGATACTTCTAAGTAAAATCAAAATTTGGGTTGCTAGGCACTAGCCTTTATAATATATATGCAGTTTCTGGCTTCCTTGTGTCACATTTGCATCAAGGTCAAGCTATGGAAAAGGATCAGGACTTATGTCAACAGTTACCATTTGAATTTATGTATGTATACAGGTGTGTGTGTGTGTGTTTCTTTTTCTTTTGGAAAAAAAAACCTGCTCTTGACTTCAACAAAGCAATTGCAAAGTTACTCAAATGGGGAAAGCATTTTCAGAGATCTTAAGTCCATGACAGAATTCAAACCACTCACTATGCTGAGAAGAATAACTCTACCAATGGAGATGTCATTTTACATCTTAGACAAAAAGAACCATCCATGAATAGACGGTCTAGAACCTTATACACCAACTGGCATGTGCAATGCCATCCTAGACACATTGAACTGAGGAGTGAGCCCAGTCGAACATAATGGGTTTTACTTTTGAGTAAGCAAGTGCTGGACTGCAAGAAGATCAAACCTATCCATTCTTAAGGAAATCAGCCCTGAGTGCTCACTGGAAGGACAGATCCTGAAGCTGAGACTCCAATACTTTGGCCACCTCATGAGAAGAGAAGACTCCCTGGAAAAGACCCTGATGTTGGGAAAGATGGAGGGCACAAGGAGAAGAGGACGACAGAGCAAGATAGTTGGATAGTATTCTCGAAGCTACCAGCATGAGTTTGACCAAACTGCGGGAGGCAGTGGAAGACAGAAGTGCCTGGTGTGCTCTGGTCCAGGGGGTCACAAAGAGTTGGACACGACTAAACAACAACAACAAGCAAGTGCTGAACATGGAAATCCTCTCCTAATCTTCTAAAATAATTCAGTTACTTTGCATTTGATCCCCTGCGGAAAGAAATGTGTACAAGGAGAGGATGATAGTAGATAGACTCAACCCTGTGATGCCATCAGGAAATGCCGACCCACCAGAAGTATCAGAACAGAAGCCTCCATTTTGACCTTTCCAAATCCAAGACTAACATAAAAATGAAGGGGATGACAAGAGGTATCTATCGCATCTCAGCAATCATTACAATTGAAAGGTTGACCCCCCCACCCACCCCATAGCAGGTGGACTGCCTCAATTATGATGGATGAGGAGTGTGACAGCTCTCAGGAGATGTAGTGGGAAGCTGGCAATTGCTCAGTGAGCTATGACGTTGCTGGTAGAGATCTGACAAGAACAGAGCATTTTTATGAAACTACAGAGCTTAAGTTTCGGTGGTCTTTAATTTGCTTTATAACCAATTGCATAAACTAGTCGGTGAAAATAGAACTCTTTCACAACAACGGAGGGGGGCTTATTGGGTCAAGGGGACCCAAATATGATTTTATTGTTCTTTCTTGCCTACCTTCAGTTTTTTGGGGGAAAGAACCTAGAAAGACAGCAAAACATGGACAATCCTGACACTCTTTGAGCGCCATTAAATTTTCACACAGAAAGTGGTGTAATTAGAACTGAGGGGAATAACGTGGGTGGGTATGAAGAAAAATAGTGGACTTACCTAGCAAGTTTGAAAGTATCTAGTATTGAACAAGGACAGCTGCGTTCAAATCCTTGCTTATCCATAAAGCTCACTATTTGATATTGGACCATTCTTTTTGGGCCAAACCATTGTGGTAAATGTGCAGTGTCCACTGAAAAAAGAAGCCACGTGTCTTATTCCTCCTCTGTACCACCCAATGGAACTTACTTCATGTGGTGAAATCATGATACCCCATGTTCTCCCACTCAGTTGCCTGTCGTTAGCAGGCTATGATGCAGAGCAGGTGTGGAGATATGCCGCATGCTGTGAGGAAAGGTCTATTAGACATTATGGAGGGGGAAATGGAAGGAGCAAGATATGACGTAGCCGATTTGGGCAACTGCCATGTATTTAACCTAAATCTAGATTGCCCCTAGCTGGGTATGTTTAGCCTGGAAAAGAGGAGACTGAGAAGAGATATGATACCAGTCTTCATATATCTTAAGTGCTGTCAACATGGAAGATGGAGCAAGCTTGTTTTCTCCTGCTCTGGAGGATAGGACTTGGCTTCAAGTTACAAGAAAGGAGATTCTGACTAAGCATCAGGAAGAATGACAGTAGGAGCTGTTTGACAGTCACATAGACTCCCCCAGGAGATTGCGCACGCTCCTTCCTTAGAAGTTTTTATGCAGAGGTTGGGTGGCCATCTATCTTGGATGCTTCAGTTGTGATTCCTGCAGTGCAGTGGGTTGCAGTAGATGGCCGTTGGGGTCCCTTCCAACTCTGATTCTAGGATTTAGCCTAATCCACCTCAGAGGTTTGCTGTGAGGATGAAAAATGATTTTTTTGACACGCACACGCACATAAGCCATCCTGAGCACTCTGAAGGAAGGACAGAATAGAAATGTGACAGGTAATCTGGTTAATTAAAATAATGAACAACCAAGGGATAATCTCCATGTATGGATTTCCTCCTCAGAAATATCTTGCACTAAACATGGAAATCAATACATGGAAGTTGACAAACGTAGTAACTGGAATCTAAACTGTGAGGGCCCCGGTTCAAATTTCACCTCAGCCATTTAGCCATTGACCTCTGACAGGCCAACATTTTTAGGCCCCACGCCCTTCATTTTCATTGCTTAATGATGACATGGGTGTCCCACAAATCTTCCAAAGAGTGGGAACATTTCCCTGCTTCACAACAGCCCTGTGAGGTAGCTTAGGCAGAGACATGGTGATTGGCCCTAAGACTGCCTGGGTACACAATGTTCTTCTTTTAAAAGACACATGCAAAATGCAGGAGAGGAGAGCGCTGTTGTGCTCAAGTCCTGCTTGTGGGTTTCTCACAGGCATCTGGTTGGCCATTGTGAGAACAGAACGCTGGACTAGGTGGACCCTTGGCCTGATCAAGCAGGCTCTTTTTATGTGCTTCTGCAGATTCTCCAAGTGTTTGTTTTCCAGCGACAGTCCCAGATATACACAAGCTGTCCCAGATTCTGATTTGATCCCGGAATGTCCCACTTTCCCTTAGAACGTCCCTAATCATCATCATCATCATTTATACCCTGCCCATCTGGCTGGGTTTCCCCAGCCACTCTGGGCAGCTTCCAACAAAATACTAAAATACAATAACCTATTAAACATTAAAAGCTTCCCTAAACAGGGCTGCCTTCAGATGTCTTCTAAAAGTTTGGTAATTATTTTTCTCCTAGACATCTGGTGGGAGGGCGTTCCACAGGGTGGGCGCCACTACCGAGAAGACCCTCTGCCTGGTTCCCCGTAACTTGGCTTCTCGCAGCGAGGGAACCGCCAGAAGGCCCTCGGCGCTGGACCTCAGTGTCCGAGCAGAACGATGGAGGTGGAGACGTTCCTTCAGGTATACTGAACCGAGGCCATTTAGGGCTTTAAAGGTCAGCACCAACACTTTGAATTGTGCTTGGAAACGTACTGGGCGCCAATGTAGGTCTTTCAAGACCGGTGTTATGTGGTCTCGGCTCCCAGTCACCAGTCTAGCTGCTGCATTCTGGATTAGTTGTAGTTTCCGGTTCACCTTCAAAGGTAGCCCCACGTAGAGTGCATTGCAGTAGTCCAAGCAAGAGATAACCAGAGCATGCACCACTCTGGTGAGACAGTCCACGAGCAGGTAGGGTCTCAGCCTGTGTACCAGGTGGAGCTGGTAAACAGCTGCTCTGGACACAGAAGAAATGTTGGAGGGTATGCTTCTGATCTTAACTATTTTAAAAGTACAGGATACCCCAAAATAACGGGAGATTGCTTGAGATGGAAATAGAATACTAACCACATTTGCCCTAATTCAGAGGGCCCCTTGCCCATATATCAGAAATGATTGGTTTTGCAGGGCAGACCCACCTTCACTGTGCCAAATGGCAATATATCGCTCCATTCGTTTCACAGGAGCTTGAAACATATGTAGGAAATATAGTAGTTGTGCATGCTACATTGTACCCATGGACCTCAGTCCAGCTCCAGCCACAAGTGTGACCCTAGATAAGGTGTACCCCCACATATAAGCAGGTTCATCCATCAAGCCTAAAGGGTAGCCTGATAGGTATTGCACCCAATGCAGAAGTATATGCTCATTATCTGCACACTCAGATCTCCCTTACTGGATCAGTGTGATTATGTTTACTGTCCAGGACAGGTTATATAAATGCAAAAAAGGGGAAACAACCAGGAACAATAGAAAAGGTGCATCAGAATTCTTGCCATGTTCATAACTGCAAAGCTTGCAAGACTTTCATTAAGTGCAGAACCTGCAATTTTCGGGTGCGGGTTTATTAGCAACTCAAAGAAGGGGACAAACATATTTTTAACAGTGCGGAGGTAATGAATGAAACTGATTTAGATCACCAAAGGGTCTGGTCCATGCCTTTTCATCTCATCAGTGAACACTTAATTTTTAATATCCTCATATTTGCCACACTCCCTTTAGATTATTGAAACACAGTATTTTATCTTTGAATCATTAACTTTTGCTGCCTACTTTGGTTCTCCCTCTGCTCTGAACATCTCTGATTATAAATATTTCAATAATTCAAGTCTCTCTTATTTTAACTCTCACTTATATAATTGCAAGTATGAATGTGCAGCAGCAAGTTAACACGGATGCCATAAAAAGCCAAAATAATTAATCACTCAGCCTCCATTAGAGGATCAAGGGCAAGGGAACATGCTGTACTATATATATATATATATATATATATCGCAGGGAAAAAAATAGCTTGGTTCTGATTTAGATCATTTTACAATTTTAAAATGCTGTTTCATGCTCTCAGCTTGCCCAAGTGCTAGGAAGTTTCAGTCTAACCTTTTACAATTTCCTTAAAAGAAAAGGATATTGTAGATGTACTGTATTTTTGTAACATGTACTTCTTTAAAAATGTGTAAATTTTTAAAAAAATATTTTATTAAGGTTTTTACATAAAAAAGAAACAAGAAATAACAGAAAAATACAAAATTACAGAAATAAAGAAATACAAAACAACAAAAAACAGCAAAAAAGAGGAAAAAAAATTTCCATCTTCATAATATTTCTTGCGTTTACTTATTTCCCAGACTTCCCCACACCTCCCCTCACTGTATTCCAATTCATATATTTGATCAGCAAATCCCTTCCCTCTGTCTTAAAGATAAACTGATCTTTATCTTAATTTTGATATCTTAATATATCTTGATCTCCTTGGTATCTTAAAATATTGAATCTTTTAATTTTACACCTTTTTACTAATAACCTTTTTCTTTCAATCTGATGTCATTCTAGCATTCATTAATCTTACAATATTTCTGTAGATAATCTTTGAATTTCTTCCAATCTTCTTCCACCGTCTCTTCTCCCTGGTCTCTGATTCTGCCAGTCATTTCTGCCATGTGTAAATTGGGCAGGGAAGAGCAGGCAGATCTATGGAAAGGCAACACTAGACTAAAAGCAGAGCCACTACCTGCAGAAACAACAGCACACCTTTGCAAAACCTCAAGGCCAGTTTTTGCCAGTCTATATTTCAATCCTATACATGTCTACGCTAGAAGAAAATCCCATTGGGATTATAGAGAGGTATTTTTTTAAAAAAAAATAAGGTTGCTTGCAAGGTATTAGTAATCAAAGTCTGTTGCATCAGGTAAGGTCTATTGGTAATGGCGTTTCTTATTTTTGAATTGTATATTTATGATTTAAATGATATGTAATAGTAGTAGTAGGGTGACACTTCAGTGGTATCCACAAGCTAGGATGATCATGTGTAACAAAACTTTTCTCCCTACTAACTGCCTCCAGTGTGAAATTGCTAGGCTAGGATTTATCAGCATTTTGTTTGGGGCTCAATGGAGACCAAGGGTATCTCTCTCATCAGATGTATTAAATTACAATGGGAAAGCTAGGAATACTGTTGGCAACAAGCGATTTGTTCCTTGATATAAGGAGAGGAATTTAGCATAGTGCTAAGCAGGTCGCTCTGTCAGTTCAAGAATTTCTGCGTGCCTGATGAAGCGATATGCTGTTGCGTGTTGAGTCCCAAAGCCACCCACCCCAAAAAATTCAAACATCACACGTCAATTTTTGTTTAGGTTTTTGGCATGATTTTGGCCACAACTTTATTCAAAATACAAAAAATGTGAGTGGTTGCGTAGGCATTGGTTATGACTATCTGTCCTTGCCCAGGGACAGAACTGACTTCCGTACTCCAACGGAAACCAGCGTGGGAAACAAGTATTGGGTGAGGAAATGAAGCTGGGCCACAGTCCCTCACTCCTCACCCTCATGTTCCTGTGGGGCTTGCACGGCCCAACATCCGCTGCCAGGGACAGGACGAAAAGAATGGCAAGCCCCTGGATTCCTTTAACGGAATTCCCATTCCGCACCACCATTGGAGGGGTAGGCACTTACCCCTCCACCACCAATTTAACCAATGCCTAACCGCCAACCTTACAAGTTGTGACGATTTGCTACCCGGTAGGCAAAAACCAAATGGCACCAGCCAATCAGCCAGATGGCAAAATTCCTACCGAGCCCCTGCTCTAAGGCAGACGACTCCATGACAGGTAATAGCAAGGTCAAGTGAACAAAAAAACCCCCCTAATTAAAGGGAGGGTGGGCGGGTGATCCGGTGCAAAACAGCCAAGAGGACGCCCAGTGTTGGGCGACCTGTATATAAAAACTCTGGCTCCTCCTCCAAAAATGGCAACAACCAAAAATCCCCAGTGACCATTAACCATTTAATGGCTTGGGTTAAACCAAGTCTGTCCAGCAAAAAATGGGGTGGCTTGTTTTCCCCAACCGCAACACGTGCTCTCTGTTAGGGAGAACACGCTTTGTTGGGACTCCCCTAGAGCAAACTGAGGGGTGGGGTGGGGTGGGGAGTGTGGGGAAAGCCCTGTTGCACTGGCCCCATTGTCTTTGTGTGTGTGTCCAGCCCCTCACTGCGGGGTGAAGAACTCGGAATCCCAACTCTAGTTGGGATTCCAAAGGCTGTAATGCTCAAAAAGCACTCCTCTGATCTCCTGACCTAAATCTCCTGTTTCAATTACTTTTTTAACTATTTTAGTGGGCTTATTTTATTGCGCACTTTAATTGCATGTGTGCATACTTTCATGCTTTTATGGACTGTGCATTTTAATTACGTGTGCCTATATATTTCTTGATTATTATTTTTAACTTGGAAAACACTTTGTCAATTAAGTGGTACATAAATAATAATGATAGTAGTAATAGTAAGAGTACTAACAGTAATAGTAATTCTCCAGTTTTTAAAAAATATTGAACATCCAACCTAAGGCGGTGTAACCTGAAATCTCACATTTGACAGTGTGAACATTAATTGGTTTTACTGAAGTTAATATTTTACTGACCTCTCTACATATTGCTATAATAGGCCAACAGAGCTACCCAATTTTGATCTGAGAAACCTCAGAATATTCTTGGAATTTGGTAATAATGACAGAGAGGAGGAAACACTGAAAGGGGGGACCTTTGGGCTGAAATGTTATTCTCAGCCAAGCAGAAAAAGGGGAGAAAAGTCAGCTCGAGTTAAGAAATTACACGATAAAGAGGAAGCTTTCTTCTTATTTGTGTCAAGATTTGTCAGTATTTGCTTTAGGGGGCACAGTTTTCCTCTCCACAGACTACTGGTTTTAAGGCAACGGGGAAAGTGTTATCAATGATTACAGGCAGGGTCATGAAGGGCAAATTATGTGCCAAAATGGCCTTACTATGGAATGTTATTGGTGTTATGTGTTCTAAGTTATGTGATAAGTCAAACTTACTGTTGCATAAAATTCTCCCAATGTTTCATGTGAAGGGTTTTTGTGGCAAAAGGAGTGACGCAGTTTCCAGTGGATTCCTGCTCTTTCTACTTCTTTTTTTTTTAAAAAAAAAAACCACCATCCTCCTAATTCAGATACTGCATCGGTGAACTTTCTGATTCCAATGGCCCAGTGTTTCCCAAACTGATATTTATTATTATTTTCATAATTATTTTAAATTAATTTTTATTTGCAAATTGAAGAAAGCAAAGAAAAATAAGATTATTAAAAATGAAATATAATGAAGGAAAAAGAATATCTGAATAGCAGCAGCAGCAGCAGCAGCAGCAGCAGCAGCAGCAACCATCAGCTTGCACTAAAGATGCATTAACCACCTGTAGATCCATCTCAGGTTAAACATAAAAAATAATATAAGCCCTCCAGATGTCCAAATAAAACATGAAATTAATGTCTAAATGAAATACATTCAAACGTAGCCAGGGTAGTAAGGTCCTCAGACCGCTGCATCATAGATGGTGTATATTTATCTTTCCAGGTTCAAAGTGGAACCATTAAAGGCTTGCAAAATCTGCATATCTTGTCCTGCTGTTAATCCCCATACTACACGAACAAGTACATGACCATCTGCAAATATCAAGGATTTGGTCAAAGGCAAAATTGGTACGGACAACTTCAAACCAAAAAGGACATATCACTGGAGAAGCGCAATCCATGTGCCTCAACATCTACCTGTATTAGACAGAACCTTCCTATATACTTGTTGTGGAATACAAAATATCAGCCATTGGGATCAACTACTGCTTTATGAGGAGCCACACCCTTAGAAATCTTAGACTAGCCACTAACACATTCCCTAACACATACAGAAGGTCCTAGGCTCAGCTGCCAGCATCTCCATGAATGGTGGGGGTACCCTGTCTGAAACCCTGCTGCCACCAGACCTTGCAGACACTATTGAGCTACATGGACCATGGTTGTGAGAAGGCAGCTTTTGATGTTCCCCTGAACCATAAAAACCTTTGCACTAAACTCTTGGAGAGTTTGGCAGAACATTAGGCACACCTTTCCCTCCAGATCTCTGGTTGGCAGTTTTCAAACATGGGTACAAAATTCGTCATTTACAGCCTGCCCATGATGGGTAAAAATATCAAATGTCAGCAAGGCAGTGTTAAGCTTAAATGCCGCTAAATTCTCCACATTTTTGTGTCTTAAGCTGCAAAGCACATATAGGCATGTCTTACAGAACTTCCTGAAAGGGTTCCAGTTTCTGTTCATGTATGCAGTAGGAGAATGTTCTATCCTGGGGATGGTGGGCAGGGATGGGAAGGAGACACAATTTTTTTTCTTTTTTAAAATATATTTTTATTAAAGATTTATTGGTTTACAAAAGTATTAAAACTAGGAAGGGAGAGACTACACAGAAATGAAAGTGAGTTGCCTCTCTGGACAATTTTGGATTTATTAACATGTTGTTGTTGTTTAGTCGTGTTCGACTCTTCGTGACCCCCTGGACCAGAGCACGCCAGGCACTCCTGTCTTCCACTGCCTCCTGCAGTTTGGTCAAACTCATGTTCGTAGCTTCAAGAACACTGTCCAACCATCTCGTCCTCTGTCGTCCCCTTCTCCTTGTGCCCTCCATCTTTCCCAGCATCAGGGTCTTTTCCAGGGAGTCTTCTCTTCTCATGAGGTGACCAAAGTATTGGAGCCTCAGCTTCAGGATCTGTCCTTCCAGTAAGCGCTCAGGGCTGATTTCCTTAAGAATGCAGAGGTTTGATCTTCTTGCAGTCCATGGGCCTCTCAAGAGTCTCCTCCAGCACCAGAATTCAAAAGCATCAATTCTTCAGCGATCAGCCTTCTTTATGGTCCAGCTCTCACTTCCATACATCACTACTGGGAAAACCATAGCTTTAACTATACGGACCTTTGTTGGCAAGGTGATGTCTCTGCTTTTTAAGATGCTGTCTAGGTTTGTCATTGCTTTCCTCCCAAGAAGCAGGCGTCTTTTAATTTCGTGGCTGCTGTCACCATCTGCAGTGATCACGGAGCCCAAGAAAGTGAAATCTCTCACTGCCTCCATTTATTCCCCTTCTATTTGCCAAGAGGTGATGGGACCAGTGGCCATGATCTTCGTTTTTTTGATGTTGAGCTTCAAAGCATATTTTGTGCTCTCCTCTATATTTTGTGCTCTCCTCTATATTTTGCGCTCTGCTGCCAAGAAAACTCCATGGACAAAGACAACAGGCATGTTAACATAGAAAGGTTATAGAACACTTCTCTTAATTTCAGTCTGTTTCCTCTTCTCAGTGGTTGCATCAGGTTATGGAATTCCTTGCTCCAGGAAATGGAGTTCACCCCCTTCCCTCACTATTTTACACTGGTTACTGGAGACCTTCCTATTCTGGCAGGCAGAGGATGTCTTTATGGTTTTTTAGACTGCTGACCCTGTGTCTTTTTTTCGTGATTGTGTTTTAGATTGTTGTTAAGAAATGGTAATTTTATATGTTTCAATCTGCACTGTTTTATTTGCACTAGAAGGATGGGATATAAATGGCCTAATAAAATAAATAAATTTGCATTCATTCATGCTCACTCCTATTCAGTACAGATTTGCCAAATGCCCACAGTTCTTCTGCCTTAGGTGCAATAGAATAAAGCTTCTTGACCCACCTGCTTAGTGTCAGATAAAAAAAAATTAAAAGGGGTCTGATTCGCTCCCTCGGTGAGGAGGTCCAGGTGGCTAATCCTGATATGAAACAGTGCCATTTCCCCCTCTCCTGGCGTGCCAGAGAAGAATACTTCCAGGTTTATCATTTGCTTTAAACCTTACAGACTATGACCTAAGCAGATGTTAAAGGGGCAATTAGTAGTCTTGAAAAATCTAGCGGACGTGCTCTAGAATGATTGAGTGAGCTAAATAGCTCAAGGTCACATCCCGCCATGCCCTATAATGGAAATGTGTGGTGGAGAAATGAAAAAGGGTGACAGTAGTTCCCAACTCAGCAGTTTATATACATTCAGCAAAACAATGTGCTAAAGCTTTATCTTGGTCTATAGCACTTCACACTGAAGAGAGAAAACCATATGTGTCCCTGCAAACAAAACGCCAGAAGAAGCAATCCCCTACATGTAGAAAACTAGTGTGTCAGGGAGGTTCAAACTAGCCCTCCCACTGCCATACTATTTTTCTGTGTTCAGGGACTTTGCTGTCCTTTGTAGATGTCTCTTGTTTGTTTGCATCCATGAAAAGCTTTACTACTTGATTCTACTGAGTGTCCATAGGTAAAGGTAAAGGGACCCCTGACCATTAGGTCCAGTCGTGACCGACTCTAGGGTTGCAGAGCTCATCTCGCTTTACTGGCCGAGGGAGCCGGTGTACAGCTTCCGGGTCATGTGGCCAGCATGACTAAGCTGCTTCTGGCAAGCCAGAGCAGCGCACGGAAACGCCGTTTACCTTCCCGCTATTTATCTACTTGCACTTTGATGTGCTTTCAAAGTGCTAGGTTGGAAGGAGCAGGGACCGAGCAACAGGAGCTCACCCCGTCACAGGGATTTGAACCGCCGACCTTCTGATTGGCAAGTCCTAGGCTCTGTGGTTTAACCCACAGCGCCACCCGCGTCCCACTGAGTGTCCATACTAGTGCTGAACTCACAGGCACAGATGCACAACCTTGATTTCTCATCATATCATATGCAGTGACTTGTAGTTGACTATGTGAGAGGTCTGCAGTGAAAAAACATGGAAGCCATTTTGGCAAGTCGGTTGTGTATAAACAAATAGTAACAACATTGTGGTTGACTGAAGGGAATATGAAAGCTTTGTGGCATCTGTGATGTTCTTCAGGGAAGGGACTTTATAAGAAATCCCCTATAGGAAGTTTAATCTATAGTAACAAGGATTCCACAAGATGTGTTGATGGCTACCAAACTGGATAGCCTTAAAGAAGGAATAGACAAATTCATGGAAGATAAGACTATCAACCGCTACAAGCCATGATGTCTGTATATTACCTTCTGTATCAGAGGTGATATATCTCTCAGAGTTTGGTAAAGATATTGCAGCAGTGTGCAGAAAGAAATAGTCTGGTCAGACTACTGGATAAAGGAAACTTAAGGTTTATCACTCATGGCAAACAAAGCCATTCTAAGTACAGGTGGTGACCATTTCATGTGGGTGTTCCATTCCTGGCTCCCACACGCATCATCAGAATGTGTATGTTTGCCCCGCCTCATTACGCCCCCATACCGCCTTCTTCTGGGTCCAAAAGGACATTGGTGATCACACATCAATTGGATGCGCCTAAATTGGTTGCATGGGATGCGGGTGGCGCTGTAGGTTAAACCACAGAGCCCAGGACTTTTCGATAAGAAGGTTGACACTTCGAATCCCCGCGACGGGGTGAGCTCCTGTTGCTCAGTCCCTGCTCCTGCCCACCTAGCAGCTTGAAAGCACATCAAAGTGCAAGTAGATAAATAGGTACCGCTCCTTCGGAAAGGTAAACGGCGTTTCCGTGCGCTGCTCTGGTTCTCCAGAAGCGGCTTAGTCATGCTGGCCGCATGACCCGGAAGCTGTACGCCGGCTCCCTCAGCCAATAAAGTGAGATGAGCGCCACAGCCCCAGAGTCAGCCATGACTGGACCTAATGGTCAGGAGTCCCTTTACCTTTAAATTGGTTGCTGCCTAGATAGTTTTGTTTTGTATAGGCAGATGCCTTATACTGAGCCAGACCATTCAGCCATGTATCTCAGTACTGTTTATTCTGACTGGAAGCAGCTCACCAGAATTTCAGGCAGGAGTCTCTCCCAGCCCTTACCTGGATTGAACCAGGATCCCTTTGCATGCAAAGCAGATGTTCTACCAGTGAGCTACAGCCTTTCCCATAGTTCAATGGAAGGGCCAAGATGGAACTAAGAAGTTAATGCACCCACATGCTGACTCATTCCTAGACAGACTTAACTCAAAGAAAATGCAGGAAGGATGTGATCTACTTTACCAACAAGTAGTAGTTACTAACAGAGAAGGAATCGGGAAGTACAGGTTGCCTTCCTGTCCTTTGCTGCAAGTGGTTCAGACAGCTTACTGCTTTATTCCTAACATGTCTAAATACCAGTCTTTGGTGAACAACAACACAAAAGGGCTATAGTGTTCATATCCTGCTTGTTTTTGGCCACTGTTGGAAACAGGACATTGATCTGGCAGAGATGTGCTAATGGCATTTGGTCTTGATCCACCTAAAATTAGCTGCACTTAACCCCCAATGGGAAATTGGTAGGACAAAGCAGCCACAACTCAAACTATCCCTCCTTGATTTCAGGCTGTGACTCAGAGCTTGACGGCATGCTACCCTTACCATGTGAAAAGTAGCCATGCCCCAACTGTAGGGGATTCTGAGGATGCCCATTGCATAGTGCAGGCAATATTGTATGTATCTGTGCCTTTCTGAGTCTTATCAAGAGAACAGAGATGTTCCTCTGGCTGGTGGGCTTTGCTTCTTGCAATCTCATGCTGATAATTCATCCCCCCACCCCAAACAACTTCTCACATGGTGAGTGTAATATGTGTTTGTTTAGTCGTGTCCGACTCTTCGTGACCCCATGGACCAGAGCACGCCAGGCACTCCTGTCTTCCACTGCCTCCCGCAGTTTAGTCAAACTAACGCTGGTAGCTTCAAGAACACGATCCAACCATCCTGTCCTCTGTCATCCCCTTCTCCTTGTGCCCTCCATCTTTCCCAACATCAGGGTCTTTTCCAGGGAGTCTTCTCTTCTCATGAGGTGGCCAAAGTATTGGAGCCTCAGCTTCATGATCTGTCCTTCCAGTGAGCACTCAGGGCTGATTTCCTTCAGAATGGATGTGTTTGATCTTCTTGCAGTCCATGGGACTCTCAAGAGTCTCCTCCAGACCATAATTCGTATCCAGGTACTAACTTTAGCAAAATTTGGACTAAACCACTTATGGAACTTGTTGACTAGCAGTTTTATAGTGTAGCATTTCTAGGAATAGGCTTGCACCCCACGTATGGGCAAATAGCTGTGCTCTGCTGTGCTGTGAACACTTTTTTATTTTATTTTCTTTTTTTGCACTTCATGGGTATAAATAGAGTGACAAGAGCACAGCCTAAGCAGAATTCAGATTAAAAGGACAAATGTGGCTGGCCAAAATGAACCATTACAGGAAACAAAGGGAAAATAACGACTAAAGATCTTTCATTACAGCCAGCTAATTATCATGAGTTTTGGACTTAACTGTTCAGGCATAGAATTAAAAACCTTAATTATATTGTCACCTTTGTCTCTCGGCTTCTATTGCCCACAAATGAATCCATTTACTGTAACTGCAGCTGATGAGAAGAAATTGATGGCAGTCCCAGTGAGGTGGGAGAGGGGAATGGCTGAGTGAAGGGGGGGGGGGAGAAGGGGGAGAGGCAGAGCAGGAGGGTGGGGGGCGAGGGGAAGAGAAAGAGAGGCAACATTGTCATGGATGCACAGCTGGGTGACAACTACATTCCAGGGCATTATAAATTAAAAACACTTTTAATGAGACAAATACGTGTTTGATGGATCTCAGGGTTTCTCTTCCCTCCCCTCCCCCTTTCCAAGGGCTCGCAATGTCTTTCCTTCTCCCATTCTTTCTTCTTCACTTCTCTAGAGACACCTTGGTCCTCTGGTACGGCTGCAGAATCATAGAATCATAGAGTTGGAAGAGACCACAAGGGCCATTGAGTCCAACCCCCTGCCAAGCAGGAAACACCATCAGAGCACTCCTGACATATGGTTGTCAAGCCTCTGCTTAAAGACCTCCAAAGAAGGAGACTCCACCACACTCCTTGGCAGCAAATTCCACTGTCGAACAGCTCTTACTGTCAGGAAGTTCTTCCTAATGTTTAGGTGGAATCTTCTTTCTTGTAGTTTGGATCCATTGCTCCGTGTCCGCTTCTCTGGAGCAGCAGAAAACAACCTTTCTCCCTCCTCTATGTGACATCCTTTTATATATTTGAACATGGCTATCATATCACCCCTTAACCTCCTCTTCTCCAGGCTAAGCATGCCCAGCTCCCTTAGCCGTTCCTTATAAGGCATCGTTTCCAGGCCTTTGACCATTTTGGTTGCCCTCCTCTGGACACGTTCCAGTTTGTCAGTGTCCTTCTTGAACTGTGGTGCCCAGAACTGGACACAGTACTCCAGGTGAGGTCTGACCAGAGCAGAATACAGTGGCACTATTACTTCCCTTGATCTAGATGCTATACTCCTATTGATGCAGCCCAGAAGATAGACCCTGACCCAAACCCACCTGTCATCAGGAGGAATCTGCTGCTATCTTTGTTGGTTTGAATCAGATGCCACAGCCACAATCTAGAACAGAATTAAGGATGCATACAATCCAATCCAAAGTCCCACTGGCTTCGACGGCAGGGGTGGGTGGATATTATCCCCTGGTTAAGATCTGAGTCACATTCATTTCAGTAGGCATTATGGGGGCTACAAGCTAAGAAGGAAAACTCTCTGGGTAACAGATATACCTGTGACGGCATGATCTGACATGGGGCAGCAATTGTCACTTCCATTTAGCTATCCATCTAGTTTTTAAACACAATTTAGATACCACTTGACTGTAGCAGTTTTCAAGAAATATTAAAATGATCAATTAATGCAGTAAAACAATGAAAAACATATACAGATAATTAAAATTAGCATTTAAAAATAAGAAGACATGTCAGCGTCTATGTATCGCCAAATAGGCTTGTCTAAAAAAAGACCCCAAATGTTTTAAGCAGGTGCAAAAAAAACAACACCCCCCCCAAAAAAAACAACAACTCAGGTGCCCAGTGGTATGCATTTTTACTTAGTAAGTCCTATGTTGCTCAAAGTATATGTGCAAAGGGCTAGACAGCTTGGGTCACAATCAAACACAATATGAATTGCTCAAGGAGTAACATGCTACCTTTTAATGTTCGTCCATCCATCCGTCTGATTCATGCTACATGGCACAACCATGTCCTCAGCTTATCTACTCTTCCCTATTGCCCAATCAACATTCATTCATTCATTTATTTCATAAAATTTATGCACCGCTTGACTGTTAACAGAAAAAAACCTCAAAGAGGTTAAAAAAAAAAATCATGTCCGTAGAGGGAGTTATTAAAATTGATTTTTTTGGCTGAAGGCACCATTTAAAAATAAAATAAAGTTCTGGATGCTGAACAATAAAACCAATGCCAATAGGTGATGCCATCTCAGCTCAGTCATGGCAATACCAATTCAGAGGCAAACTCAGGGTACCTGCTCATTATAAACAAAAATAAGCAGGGGGAGTAAATGGGATGCAGAGATATTTGGTACCCAAGAAAGACCCCCTAAGGCTTTCCTCAAGTACAGGTGCTGTACTGCCTAGAAAAGATGCATTTTTAAAGCCATGCAGTGTGTTCTTAACATGTGTTGCCGTGGTTACATGAAAGAAGTTAATGTGATAGAACTCCCAAGCAGAGCAGGGGGGGTTGTTTCAGACATAGTTTGTGAACATGGCTGTGTCAGAGCCGGTGTGCGTTTTACACCAGGGTTTATTATTGCCTTGATGTAGTGGCAAGGCTTCCAGCTGTGGCTTTGAAAGCTCTGGTTTCAAACTCTATTCCCGGCCCATTTTCTGCAAGATTTTGTTTCTCCCAGCTGCATAAGCTTCTGGCTGCTGTGCAGGAAAGAGAGTTAGCCATGCAGGGGAGCCCTCGGAAATCTCCATTTATTAGCTCGGGATCATTCCTTCCTGCAAACCATTACCTTCAAGAATACCAGTTGCCCCTTCCTTCTCTTTTCACCCAGTGACAAAAGCAGAACAAGCAAGCAAGGAAGCAAATAGTTAGCAAAAGACCCTCTGCTCACCTTATGGCCCAATCCCCAGGACTCCATGCTGGAAGAGGCAATAATTTTTACTGAGCGAGACCAGCAGTGGCGTAGCGTGGGTTGTCAGCACCCGGGGCAAGGCAAGTAATTTGAGCCCCCCCCCCACTGCACTGTCCCTCCCCCAGATAGTCCCTCGCTCTCTCTCCGCACCGCACCGCACGCCTGGCACCCTCCCCTCCACAGTGGGCGGCGACCCGGCGGCTCGGATCGTATTCGCACAGCCAGCACTGCAGTGAGAGAGAGTGAGTGAGCCAGGTAGGGGCAGAGAGCTGCGAGTGCGAGCGCGCGCCCCCAGATGTTGTGCCCGGTGCGGCCGGCCCCCCCTGCACCCCCCACGCTACGCCACTGGAGACAAGGCCAGGCTTCCATCCTGACAAGCGCATCTACAGTCAGAAAATTGTAGGGCGCTCCAGGAGCATCCATGTTCTTTTCATTCCCCAAGATGGGTATCGGGGGTGGAGTCCTTTTGGCAGTAATACCACAGCCAGTTTAAAGAAAATCTCCAACAAATGTGGCCAGCAGGTATTGATCCCAAAAAAGTTTTGCTGATACCAGCATACCTCTCTCTTGATAAATCCCTTGTGAGAAAGTATGGGCAAAATGCAGTCACATTTGAGCACGTTCATTTCACAGCTGTCTCTTCACAAACATGACACACCACACTGGCAGAGTTTTCCATTGATAACCCCTGACAAAAAGAAATATACAGTGGTACCTCAGGTTACAGACGCTTCAGGTTACAGACTCCGCTAACCCAGAAATAGTACCTCAGGTTAAGAACTTTGCTTCAGGATGAGAACAGAAATCGCGCGGCGGCAGAGGGAGGCCCCATTAGCTAAAGTGGTGTCTCAGGTTAAGAACAGTTTCAGGTTAAGAACGGACCTCCGGAACCAATTAAGTTCTTAACCCAAGGTACCACTAGTAGTAGTAAAGAAGAAAGCCCATGTTGTTAAGTTGTGCATTTAACTGCATTATGTTTTCATACATAGAGCTTATCCACATTTAGCTTTTGTTCCGCTCTTTCCAGGCAGAGGCTTGGAAGCTAGGACCAGAACCAATGGATTCAAGTTACCAGAAACATCAGAAAGAACTTTCTGACTACAAGAGCATTTCAACAATGGCATGGTCTCCATCGAGAGATGGACTCTCCTTCCTCGGAGGTTTTTAAGCAGAGGTTGGATGGCCATCTGCCATGGATGCTTTGGTAGAGATTCCTGCAGTGCCAGGGAGGTGGACTAGATGACCCTTTGTTTCCCTTCCAACTCTACAATTCTGTGATTCCAGGGCTGTGTTTTAAAGCTCCGTGTCTAAGTGCCCCCCCTTTTTTTGCTCTGGTGCTTTGACTACAAAACTCTGCTCTTTGCAGCTGAATCTGAGCAAATGGCTGTTTGGGTTTTCAGCGGATTGCCATTTGCTGCAGTTGAGCTTTAAAGAGCAGAATTTTGAGGGGGAAGCTCTGGAGATAAAAAAAAAAAACGTTCTTGAACATAGAGCTTTAAAGCACAACTATGCCAGAAAAGTGCAGAGGAAACGTAAGTGTGGATAAGCCCATAGTCATGTTAATTTAGCTCTGTGTTTCCCAAATTTGGGTCGCCAACTGTTTTTGGACTACAACTCCCATCATCCCCAGCTGGCAATGCCAGTGGTCAGGAATGTAGTCCAAAAACAGCTGGAACCCCAAGTCTGGGAAACACTGATTTAGCTGAATGACTAGAGCCCCCCAAAGAGCTGAGCACAGGGGCCCCATGGACCATAAATCCACCACGGAACTTGCCATATACAACTACAGCCAGGGCAGGGCAGGGTTTTGAGGAGTCTGTGGCTTGCTGGAAAGGCAAATTTTCTTTTTTAAAAAATATGAAATCATGCGAGAAGAATGTGGAAGAGCCAGACAAATTGGAGAAACTGCTATATTTGTGCTTCTTCATTTATTCAGTAATATTTTATTTCTGTTTTTCTCTGTTATTTCCCTAGTGACCCCCCCAAACTACATTATGAAAACCTATATTGACGTACATACACCAGAACTAATAGCAGCATGAACCTGTAAAGCATGTTATTATTAAGTGATCTACAAGTTAGTAGAAATCTTTGGAAATGACCCTTGATTTTCTGGAGAATTTGTAAACTAAATGAAGCTCTACTATTCTCCTGCAAATATATCTTTGTACTTTATTCCTCTTGTCAGTCTTAAGCTGTGAATCATATTTTTCCTATTAGGGCAGATTTGCCATACTCTTATATCAGGCATTCCGGTCCGCATCTTTTAAGTCCTTCCAGAATGTGGCTACAACCATACATGCAGCCGCTAAGAGAAATCCAGTTAGTTTATTCACCAAGTCCTGATTCTCATTTGAATAAAGATTCAGTAACCCAAGTTCTGAAGAGTTGGTGACATGCGGATGTGTGATTTTCCTTATCTCGTTAAATAGAATAGAAATTTATTTGTCATTGTCCGTATATACACAGTATACACAACAACGCAAATCAGACACCCACCCAAAGACCGGCTTCACATACACATTTGCACGTACCTCCAACACTCTCATCCCATTCAGACATAATCTATAAAACATACATAATCCAGAATATAACATGACCTATTAAAAGCATAACATGGCCTAAACCCTATCTCATTCCTTCATAAATACTTATTCCCCAAAATTTGCCACCTGGGCATGTCCACCACAAGTGCCTAATTCAATAATATACTAGTTATATCTATCTGACTTTGTGGAAATAATCTTTGAATGAAGGTTCCACACTTACAGACTAGAACACAATTAACTCTGTGCTAGACTGTTGCCATGATCTGCAGATACAGAAGACACAAATTTTAGCAAGTTTTCTCATTCCTAGAAGGAACTAGGGATTAGGGATTAGAAAATTAATGCATTTGTGAACACCCCAAATATAGCGAGAAAACACACACCACAATACAGGCAACAACTGTCTTTATAACTATAAAAATGCAAGTGTAGCTAAAACTTATTTGTTGAATCTGCCTCTGTTGCCTGGAAAAACCCTCAGCGCTTGAATTCCAAGCTTTCCACTTTTTAATGTACTTCTGAAAAATGAAGTCCACTTGAGCTTTCTAAAAATAGGGAAGATTTTTGTCATTTAAATCTTTTGGTGGCAAAGGTTTGACGATCTCTGGCAGTTATTTAATACACTTTAAAGTTTTCTTCAGTGCTGTTTGACCTCTAGAAACTGACGTTCATCGTCATATGGCCAGTCTGTTTACAGACTGTAGGTAAAACGAGCAGTTGTGCAGAATGTGCAGAATGCGTCGAAGAGGGAATTCCAGCAGGGTGCAGCTTCCCCCGCCCACCACCTCCCTGCATGATAAGCTGCCCCTGCCAAAATTCCCTCTTCCATGCAACCTGGTCACCCTATTAGCAAGATGGATTCTCTTAAAGCAGCAAGATCGTGATATGTACCAACATTACATTTTTGCCCCTGCAGGACTGTGCCCTTGCATCATTCCCAGAATAATACATTCTCATGCCGGGTGGGAAACTGAAAATGACCCTCACTGCTGCTGGGAGGCTCTTGTTTCACTCTGAGTGATGGGAAGAAATTCTGCAGCACTGGTAGCTAGAAGTTAGAAAAATGCCATTTGCACTTTAGGCTGTAAGGAGAATGCAACGTAAGAGACTAAATATTATCTGATGCCATTTGTTAACATATCTGTTTCTCTCCCTCCTTCTCGGAGCATATCCCTTATTTTAATTTGTTTAAAAAATTTAAATGAAACAAGTTTTAAATATGTAATTATACCCCCATTCTACAACATTAGAGTGTCCCATCATTCATTTTCTACTAAACTAGTATCTATTTGCTTCCTTATTTGTGGGAATTGTAACCTTAACCCCCCAATGAAGAACAATAGAGAGAAGTAGCCAATCTGCTGCTTCATCTGCTTTGCACTGGCCAAGACGCGTCATAGAATAATATAAATCATTGAATCATTGAATTGTAGTTGGAAACGTACCACAAGGGTCATCTAGTCCAACCCCCTACAATGCAGGAATTTTTTTGCCCAATGTGGGGCTCAAACCTATGACCCTGAGATTAAAAGTGCTCTACCAGTTGAGCTATCCAGTTGCCAGGGGCAGTTTTTTCCTTTCCTTTTCTGCATGTATGAATGTTCTACATGGTTGAATGTTCCTTCACATAGAGAACTGCATATTGAAAACTAGCAAGTCAGGGAAAAGTGTAGACTGAAACCTTCTCATTGGCATACTAGCTTCAATAGGGAGAGAGGCTTTTTGGGAGGAAGCATCCAGTCCCCAACATGCTGTCTGAAATAGTTCAGTGGTACAGGGAGCCTTGGGCTTGCCGATCAGAAGGTCGGTTATTTGAATCCCCACGACGGAGTGAGCTCCCGTTGCTCGGTCCCTGCTCCTGCCAACCTAGCAGTTCGAAAGCACGTCAAAGTTCAAGTAGATAAATAGGTACTGCTCCAGCGGGAAGGTAAACAGCGTTTCTGTGCGCTGCTCTGGTTTGCCAGAAGCGGCTTAGTCATGCTGGCCACATGACCTGGAAGCTGTATGCCGGCTCCCTCAGTCCAGGAAGAGCTTTACCATTTGACTCTCATTGCAGAGTCACTTGTGTGGCAAGGTTGTGCCACAGAGTCACCCTCCTGACACCAGCATCACTTGAATAAGATACTGGGGGACCAGGTAAGCCCCACCGCACATAATCAATGACATTATGGAGTGCACCATTTGAATGCCCATCAACTTGGGGGGTAGCCCCCTCAAATAGTTTATTGGGGGGCGAAGGGACCTTGCCCCATAGCAGTTGGCTCCTATGTTGCTGGTGCAAGGCAGTAGCAGGACAGGGCAGTGGCAAGGTCAGAGCTCTACCAGGGGGAGCACCCAATTAGTGCCACCAGGCTACTTGTGCAGCCCAGACCCTGCTGCTCCCCCCCCCCCGGTCCTGGTAAACTGCAGTAATGTCAGTGTTGGCAGAGTGGCTCTCTGACATCAGCCCACCATGCCAGCCACTCCTGCTTTCATGATCCTGTGTGAAGTGAGCCTAAATCACCCCAGTTGCATAGGCTGAGTGCTGACACAGTTTTGTGTGCACAAGCAGCTTGTCTGAATCAATCCTCTTCCATGCAAAAGGGCAAAATCAGCAGTCCTGTGGACCAGCACTTGAGCAGAAACTGTATTGCTCCTGCAGCTCACTTCAGCACTGCTGAGCATGTGGTTGGAGTTAGCTCTATCAGTTTGGACCTTTTGTCTGCTGGCAAGGCTAATTCCAGAATCCTCCAGATTCTGGCAGGCAGGTGATCCAGGACTGCCAATCCCCTTTAACTGCTGACTATATAGCTCAGTGAGACAAACAAGAGCTGCACTGCATGGGTCCTGAGCATACTACTACTGGGTTCATTTCCTTTGCCTTGTGGTCATCTCATTGGCCTTTATAGCCCCACTGCATGTCGAGACCCCAAGACCACCCCCTCATTGATGAATAAGACACAGGGACACATGGAGCGATTAGGTTAATGTTATTGGGCAAATTTAGGCCACAACTTTATTGGTTACAGAATGTGAGGAGTATTGGCTTAGGCTTTGGAATTGACCCGACTATATCTGACTCCTGCCCGTTACGCAGGGAGTCCAGTTAGGGTCAACCACTGGTAGGGGGAGCCCCGCCGATGCAAGCCAATTCAAGCTCCCCCTGGGTTCCCGACGGGGTCGTGGCATGGCCCTAGCCCAGCCCCGGACTTCGGACAAGATCCACACACCCGGATTCCTTTAATGGAATACCCTTAAGCTTGGAGGGGCAGGTGATGGGCACACCTCCCCTCCCCCATCATAAGAGCGACCAATGCCTAACTGCCAAACCTTACAAAGTTGTGACGATTGCTATGAGGTAGGTGAAAACCAAATGACCCATGCCAATTTGCCAAGTGGAAAAATTCCTACCAGGCCCCTCAACGGCGACCAACCGAGGTCCATAGCAAGGCCAAATCCAAAACCTGAAAATAGGGAGGGAGGGAGATCGAGGAAGTGACCCAAAAGGAAGCTTTCCGGCTTGTGCCTTAGTTTAAATTGGGCCCAGCCACGCCCCCCCCCAGCCAGCGGATTGGCTGCCAGGTGAATAATGCTGCTAGGAACCTTCGGGTGACGTGGGACTTTGTCCCCCTCCCCCAGAGGGGAGTTGGGTGGCCATGTGGTCCACCGCAACTCCTCCCCACTGGGAAGTGGAACAGATTTGTACATGGCAAAACCCAATGACACTAAGACCCTCTATATGCTCCCTTGCTGATCTACAAAGCCACTCCCGACTTCAGGAGGGGGGGGTTGCGGGCCCACGCCCCCCTCTACATTCTCGCGGAGATGGCTCCAGCCCCGTGGGACTCAGGGATTCCCCACTCTGATTATTATTCATTAGGCACAGCGCCAGCCAATCGGCTGGCGGTAGGGGCGGGGTTAACAAAGGGCATTTAAGGTCGGGGCAGCCCTGGCTCGCCCCTTTCTTTCCTTACAGCAGCTGCGGTTTTCCCTCCCACCCGCCCTCTGGGTTGTCAATCAGACTTTGCTATGGGCTTCGGCTGGTCGCCACAAGGGGCCTGGTAGGAGTTTTTCCATTTGGCTAATTGGCTGTATTTTAAAAGCCACTTGGTTTTTTCGCCTACCTCGTAGCAAAACGTCACAACTCCTCGGTTTTGGCAGTAGGCATTGGCAGGGGTATTGTTATGCAAATGAAGTTGCGGGGGAGGAGCTCCATCACCTCCCCTAAATCTTGAAGGGTAGTTCGTTAAAGGACTCCGAGGGGCGTCGCCTCGTCCGAAACCTACGGAGGCTAGGGCCTAAAGCATGCTCCCGAGCGGTAACCCCTTGGGGAGTGCCCAGGGATGTGCATCTCGGGCGCTCCCCCTGTTGGTGCTTAACCCTTCCCGGTTAGACCAGATAGTCTGTTAGGGCCAATGCCTAAAGCCAATACCTCGCTTACCTGTAATCAATAAAGTTGTGGCCATTTTCGCCCATTAACTTAAATTCTGGTGTCTGGTGTCTTTATTTACTCCATCTGTGGGAGGGGGCGGGAATTGCCACGCAACCTTTCTCCTTGCTTGTCTCCTTGTCTCTGGCCCCCTCCAGCCTTTTCGACCTCTGGCATCTGACCGTCCCAGCACTCAGCACCTGAACACCTGGCAGTGACAACAGAAGACTGTGTGTGTGTGTGTGTGTGTGTGTGTCTATATATATATATATGAACAATTGCTAGCAGATTCTTGTTCATGACTAAAAGAGTATGTCTGATCATTACCCAACCTTTGCTAAACGTACCAACTAATGGAGCGAGAGACATGAAAGATTTTCACAGGCCATCTGGAAATGTAATTCAAACCTAACCTGAGGAGGTCATGCTAAGTAAGATGAATTTTTAGCCTTCCCCCGCTTTTCAATGCTGACCTTTGGCTTGTAAAAAAAGTCATCAAAAAGTGATAGTTTAATATGGGGCTTGGTATCCCGAGGAGCCCTATTATGTGTTAACTGAAGAATGGCTGAAAATTAAGTAATTTTTAAAAGCGATCGATGCAAACCTCCAGTCACTTTTATGAGCTCTGTGTGTGTGTGTGTGAAAGTAAGATAATGGGAAGCACTGAAAGTTAACTGCACACACAATGCAAATGTATTGGGGTTTTTTCTTTGGGGACATAGAAAACTACCTTACGCTGTGTCTATCACTGGTTCCTCTAGCTCAGTATTGTGTACCCTAGCAAGGGCTTTCCAGGATTTAAGTCAAGGAATCTCTCCCAGCCCTACCAAGTGATGCCAGGACTCGAACCCTTGACCTTGTGCATGCAAAGTAGAAGCTCTGCCACTGCGCTATGGCCATTTATTTCCTCGGTGTCCTTCTTTTAAAAAGGTGTGATCTGGTTTTTCCTTGAATCAGGACCAGCCCAACCACCACAACATCCTTAGACAATGCTTGACCCTATGGGCAGCTTATAGATACAGGCATCCATTGCCAGACTCAAATTTCAGCAGTCAATCTTTAGTGCAGCACCCCAGCAGATCCAAGGTCTCCTCCGGCTATCAAATAAGCACACGTCTGAAAAGCATCTCCTTGTTAATCCAAGGAAGGGAGAGCCCTGTCACCAGTGTTTCTTCTGAGGCTTCCTAGCACAGAGCAGTGTATGCTTCATGGCACTTCACTCCTACATTTCTATAGCTTTGTGAAATCTTAATCACTTAGGAGTAGCTTCTAGACACCACACTAGTCTTCCAGCTATCCCAGCTGACATCCAGCGGCCCAAAACACATGCTACCAGCCACAGGACAACATTCAAATGGTATAGAAGAGGCCAACTCACAAAATGGTCTGATGGTACAGGTTGCTGTTCATTGTAAGAGAGACATGAATAGGTTTTGCCATTTGGTGATGGGATCATGGACTGCCTGGGAGTCCATTATAAACTACCCTGAATTTTTCTGAAGGAAATAATGGTGATGTTTCTGGCTTCTCCTGCCCTGATCATGTTAGCTATGGCACAGGTTGCAGAAGGGAATTCGGGTGCCTCATTACTCCAGAATGATGTCACTCCCCACATATAAGCAGAAAGTTGGGGGGGGGGCTTTTCCTGTACATGGCTACTCCACTTTGAGTGGCATGGAGCAGTAGATGTGTGCAACATTTTGTCTTCATCGTTCAAGGTCCATTATCCCTTGCAACACATGAGGGTGCCACAACACAGTTTGATGATGATGATTTTATTTGTATTGTGACTGGGTTGCCCCAGCCACTCTGGGCAGCTTCCAACATATACAAAAAAAGCATACTAAAACCTCCCTGTACAATGCTGCCTTCAGATGTCTTCTAAAAGTTGTACAGTTACTTATTTCCTTGACATCTGATGGGAGGGCATTCCACAGGGTGGGCACGACTACCGAAAAGGCCCTCTGCCTGGTTCCCTGTAACCTCACTTCTTGCAGTGAGGTTTAAGAACATTGTTCCAAGGTTTAGGGAGCGCTGCAACCTTTCTAACAGCTGTGGAACCAGAATCTTTCATAAAACACCTGGTTTCCTTTCTTCAGAAAGCATTTCAATGAATAAGTATATTAAAATAACAGACCCCGCCTGAGGCCCAATTCACAAGGGTATATTCACACAATGCCTCCTTCTGGCTTCAGTGCTGGTGCAAGACATTCTGTCTCCATCTTCTTAATAGGTTGACATCATTAGCAGACGCACCTCTCTTTGAAGTTCTCTCAATCTCTGATAGTAATTTAGCATACGCAAGTAGTTTTTTAATCACAGATCACCCTGAACTTGAAGTTGTTTCTCTTGGTATTTCACTCCCCATACTCTCCTCTCTCTCTCTCTCTCTCTCTCTCTCTCTCTCTCTCTCTCTCTCTCTTTCCAGACTACCTAAAGATATTAGCACTGTACAGAGCTGACAAAATGAATTCTGACAAAAGATAATTGCATGAACCCTTTGTAGTCAAGTACTTAAAATGTCTCGACATTGTCAGTTTTTATTTGAGTCAAATCTCAGAGTTGAAACTGTTCTATCATAGCAGGACAGGTAGGGAAGGTGGCGTAGAGAGGATGTGAAGGGCATTGCCAGAGCAGGGCTTTTCTGTGAAGTGTTACGATTGGCCAGAGACTCACTGGTAATTATTGTAGGGAAAAGGTCAGGTACTCAAAATCTGGAGTACCACTTTCTGGTGATGTACCATCAGAAAGACTGAAACCAATTTTAGAAAACCTCTCTGTCCACTAGGGTAGGCTCAAAATGACTTCTTAGTTTGCTAACATGGAGGAAGAAGAGGTTTCATGAACCTATTAGTAACTACCCCCTCCCCAAAAAAGTAATTGAAAGCAACTTACAAAAAATAGCAAACACATGAAAAACAGCATAGAACTAAAGCAGAATAATGGCTAAAAGCACATTCATGTTTATTTAAAGGCAGGACCAAAGCATCCCACCAGATAAGGGAGGCCACAGATAATTAAAGGCCAAAGTCCTGGCAGGAAATCAACATTTTTGCCTGGCACCATAGTGATGGTACCTTGTGCGACTCCCTTGCAGGAGTGTTCCATACTTGGGGATCTGCCACTGAGAAGGCCCGTTCTTGTGTTGACACCCTCCACATGGGCACATGCGAAAGGGCCTCGGGGGGTCAACGCAAGGTCTGGGTTGGTTCATGGAGGAAGAGGAGGTTCTTGAGGTATTGAGCTGACATTTCAGCTTGCTTGATGGAACTATCTTGCAAAATGTGTATATTAGTCAACGCTGCATTCAAAAGTATGTTTATTAAGAGAAATTCCCAATCAAACCCTGTCACATTTTCATGAGGGTATATTTTTTTATAATTTATTTTATAAATCGCAAATTGTTGTGGAAATGTGGATAACTGAATTTATAATTGGAAAACTAAGAAACTCAGAGAACTGAAATTGAGAGATTTGTCTGTCCCAGTGTATTCTCTCCCAGAATAACAGAATTGTAGGGTTGGATCAGATCCCAGGGGTACCTAGTCTAACCCCCTGCAATGCAGGAATCCCAGCTGAAGAATGCCTGACCTCTGTTTAAAAACCTCCAATGAAGGAGAGTCGGCCGCCTTCCAATATAATTTGTCCCACAATTGAACAACTCTCACCGTCATCCCTGCCATTGCAGTCAGAGAGAGGGAAGAAGAAAAGGCTTTCTGTCCCCCCAGCAAGAATGGCAGGGCAGTGGAGGTGGCAGTTGCTTCACAGTGTCTCTCATTCACACACAAAAACACCACCAGAAATGGACTAAAAAGGCATGCTCCAATTAACTAGGGCAGCAGATTTTTTTTTTTTAAAAAAAAATTAAGACATTATTTTTAATACCATCTTTAAAGGAGGCATTTCTCTTCCTCTTTCTTGCAAGAGGAGCGGTTCTGCTAAGATTATGCCTGCTATGACACCCACATGTGCATCACCAAACAATAAGTAAAGAATGGTTCTTTCCGCAGAAATATTCCTAGCCTTAAGCAAATGCAATTGACTGATTGATTCAAGCTAATAGAATGACATTATTAAAATTTATTCAATTTGGTTCACAGCCCCAATAAAGAGAATGGTTTTTGAGTGCAGAACATAAAGCCTAAGCTTACTAGGCTCTGAGCAATTCTGCCCAGTTTTGCCCCTTACTATTTATTCAAATGTGTGTGGATGTGTGTGTTTTCCCCGTTTTTTTCCCTCCCCCTCCCATCTTCTCAGTTGAGAAGCAAGGGCTTAAGAAACACTATTCCTCAGTGACATCCCCTGTCAGATTTAGTCACTTTATTAACCTTATTCTCCCAATCCCACCTCCATTTAACGGTTAACATAATGCACTCCAAATGTAATTTAGCAACCGCACACAACTTAAAACGTAGAATATAATTTCCTTCTCTCTCTCTTAGGGACCTCTATGCAGAAAGCAAATGAACCTGGGCTCACAGTTACATAAACTTAGTTTTAGTGGAAGTGTTTGGGGGTGGCGGGGGGGACAACGAGGATAAGTAGTCACTTAAGCGACTCCTCCCCACCATCAAAAATTACGAGCCCTAATGGGCTCAGTCAAAGACACTCCATTTCCAGCTGAAAGAGCTAGAAATTTGTCAACCAGACATAATTAGAAGTTGATGAAGTGCCGTGTTAGAGGAGCATAGCGCATATAAAGATGTGGCCTGCGTATAAAACCACCTTCGCCCTTTTAATACCAAATTCCCCTCTGCAGCCTTGAATGTATATAGATAGCAGCTGGGACCTAAGCAAGGGGAAAGAACAGTATGACAGAAACATACCCAATGGTAATTCCAGGCCTAACCCAAAAAGAAGGAAAATCTATGGGAAGCCATTCAGGCTGAAACACTAAGAAATCATTAGTGAGCCGGGTCCATTGACAACGACAAAAGAGATTTAGGGATGGGGTAGAATTATTGGCATTTGCTTAAATTTGCCAATTTCAGCTGCATCGGGGACAGGGGATGTGTGCCGGAAAACTTGCCAGGGAAAATACAATTCAAAGGATGCACTCAGGCAGAGGGTGACAGGTAACGAAAGGCTAGCCAAATACAGATTGCCCTACAATTTATTACTGCCTGCCGGGAACCTATTGCACTGGACTCATCAGCCTGTAAGTGGCAGGTGGCCAAAAATTAGCTTGAAAAGTCCAGCCGGCCTCTTGGCTGCAGAGCTTGGCGTGAGAGGACCATGTCCAAAGGAAGTCTTTCAAATCTTCCCTAAATGTTAGGAGGGTTGTTGCTGTTTGTTGTTGTTCCTCCCCATTAGCCTGGGCTTACGCCTGCTGCTGCAGTGTAAGAGCTGGGTAAAAATTATCAGCAATGACAACTTCTTTAATTGTTCCTTCTGGACAAGCAAACAGTGTCGGATTTTATTTTGTTTTTATTTTTATTTTTATTGGAAAGAACTCCTGCCTACTTGTACTTGGCATTTCTCTGTTAAATAGTTATCTACTAAAATAAATCTAGAGTTCACCAACTCTATTTGTTACCGCTACTGCTTCTTATTGTACTCAAAATATGGAATAGTCCTCACTTAAGGAGTCATTGTCAGATCAAGAAGCCCAGTAGTGACTTTGACTGGAAAATGAAGATATTAGCAAAAATCACCTACAAAAATGCATTATATTATGAGAAATTGTTTGCAAAACTGTGTACATTAGGCCAAACCAAAACGTGTTTATTGACAGAAATTCACACTTATACACTGAAAATTCTTCATGCTTTTTTTAAAAAAAATAAGGAAATAAGAGAACTGAATTTAAGGTGGGGAAAATGAGAAGCTGAGAGAACCAAAAATGACAGAATGTCCCATCCTTACTATTCACTGGGCATAACATAGACTGGGGTTGCAACTTTGCCACTGAGTTTTTACCAAACGTCTTTAGATGTGACCTCAAGCCCAAGGGTCACAAATGGAAGGAAAATAGTATATCTAAAGCACTGGATTACAGCTGCTCAGAATTATTTATTAGAAATAGATTATTGCTGGAGTAATTTTAAGGCTGATGGGCACACTGGATATTTGAGCAAGGCCATGGGTACCACCCCTTTTGGTCACTTCTTCCCTCCCCACATGCAGAGAAAGGACACCCACCCAAGGTGGGTGTTTGCTTTCCCAAGGGACATGTATAAAACAGATGCAGTAGACGCAATACAAGCCTTCAAAGGCACATAGAGCTGAAAGAGGGAGTGGGAACGAGTGTCTTCAAACTTCAGCTTTATGTACGTTTCAGGGGAGAAATAGGTACTGGTGATTGACCTCAGCACCTTATGTCCAAGGAGCTCAGTGAGTTAGGGAAGGGGGATTTAAGAGGATGGGCATCCCGGGAAGTTTTCATGGTCTCACTCCCCCACTCCACCCAAATACAGTATTTCATTTTAAGCAAAAAAAAAAAAAGGCCCCATCTCTTTGATCATTGGCTAGCTTTATCCTCCTGTACACGTGTGCTCAGATATGAATCTTGTTAGCAGACCTTTCAGGTTGAGTGAATTAAATTGGAATAATCACAATTTCTGGAGCTCAAAGGCTTTATTCATGCAGGAGCAGATTTATCTTGGCGGGAACAATTTATAGGTGAGAAATAGCAGACATCTTGTCTCAACAAGTTGACAAACAAAATGGTTCGGCTTTTAGGGATGGTGTTAACATAGTCATAGATAAAGCAAAGACTACAAGCCAATGCTGATTAGATTGCTAAACGAACAGTGCATTCATGTGGTTTAAAGTACCACATGCATTAACTACAAACTCAAGAGAAGGAAATGCATTTGTTTTTCTCCAACAAAACTTACACAACATTCCCAAGTAAGTATGCTAAAGGGTTTCAGCTGTAATTGCCCTTTCCTGTAACTTTTCAAACCCTCTAATACACTTTTGAAATATACATTGTATGTGCTGACAAATGGAGAGAAAGGAAATTTGGTGGGTGGAGAGATGAGTGAAGAAGATTCAGACACTTGCCAAGGGTTGTGCAAAGAATCTGCCGTGGCACTTCTACATTATGAAGAAAACTACATGGAGAATTTTAAAGCACTTTCCTTTCTAGGGAAGAAGGCTGCATTAGAAGATCTATTTATCTATCTATCCCTACGCCTATGCACACACACACACACCCTCTCCTCATTATGAAGCCTCTGTTCCTTCTCATTACTGTTGCACAATTGGGAAGAGGATCATCTATTCATGTGTTCTCACTAATTGTCTTATTTCTACAATGGTCTGTACTTTAACAAAATCTGAAACAGTTAATGAGCAATATAATCTTTTTTTTCACAAAACATGCCGCTTTTGTTCCTCTTTAATCAGCAGTGTGACTGCTTGCCCTTTCTCTCCCCCCCCCCATCCCACCAATGATTGTAATTCATTCCCTTTGTTTCATTTTCAGAAGAAAGAGGAACAGGGCTGAGTATCTAAAAATTCACCAACATCGTTCATTCATTCATTCATTCATTCATTCATATATATTTTTCCTTAAGCATTTCAGCTCAGCCAGAAATAAACCAGCATATCCTAATCCTAAAAGGAAAGAAATGGAAAGAAAATGTGGAAGAAGAAAAAAGTTGAATCTTGGTGTTGAAAAGCTTTGCAACTTTGACAGAAGTTTTCTTCATCCCTCACTATGAAAAGCAGACCATTCCTTTCTGAATTCATCTGGGCTATTTTTTTGTCTCCCAGCTGCTACTTTTCTTAAAACCCTTTTGCTTGGGAGCATGTGTTGTTGTTGTTACAAATGAAAATTGGCTGTGATATATGAAATGATTATATCAGCAATGGACACAATTCTAGGTTGCTGTTCTTCTGTAGTATGTAGTTCTAAAAAACCTTGTGCAAATCACAGTCCCGTTTATGTAGGTACATATGTGGGGGCAGTAACATATGACCTGTGGGTGTCCATTGCTAACACCCAGTTCTTAGGAAGCTCTGGGGTTTCTTGTTTTTGTTTTTGCCATTTCTCCATTTTGTGAGACAGAGAGAGAAGGAGAGGGATTCAAGAGGGTCTGGTGTCAGCATAGATCTTGCCCTGGCTCAGGGGTCACCAAAATGGTCTTCCCCTGGTGTCCATGAGACCTCTGAGCCTTCACCCACTCACAGGTCCTTGGGTTGGTCAGAGGGGATGAAGGTGGCTCCCTTTTCTCTGAAGAAGGAATTTGGAACAGTGACACTCTTACTCATGTCCTCTTTCAGGCTCTGTGTGCTTTTTAAGGGTCAGACTAAGGTAATAAACATACCACACAAGTAAAATAAATCCAATGACTTGGATAGCTTTGAGCAAGAAGTTAACAAAATCATGGAAGGTAAATTTAACCATAACTAGTATTCATGATACGGTAATTGAATATGGTGAGGAGTCACCATATAATTAGTGCTTTTTTGCATATTTATTAATAAACAGATGTTATAAAACACTATAAGTCTTCAAAATCCTCTCCTCATGAGGAAATTGATCCTGTAAAGCTACCCTGAGACTTCTTACCATTTGGTAGGAAAGCAGAAATTAGTATTCTCTCAAATATGTTATGTTTCATGACCAAAAGAGCATTCTATTTATTATTACAAGTCATCCATAGCAGCTACTGTTCCCTTTATCTAGAAAGTATTAATGGAACAAAAATCAAAGGATAATACTCTGCAACTCACTATCACATCAATATAGTATCACATCACTATACAGTAACACTCCCAAAAAGGTTTATCCAAATTCATCTGGGAAGCTACCGTATATACTAAGCATGGTGATGCGCAACCATCTTCTATACATTGTTCAACAGTATACTTTCTTTGAATATGGGGATTTCTTTATTAACAAATATACAAAAAAAGCAGGTGGCAAGCAAGTAGGTACTGCTACAATCAGCTGACCAAAGCAAAAGGACATTGCAGCCTTGATTTTTGCCAAACAAAATAATTACCTATTTTATTTCTTTCTATTTACATGAGTCCCAGCCAGTTTCATCTGCCACCAACACAGGTAGGCGGAATATCCCATCTGTGCCCCCAAACAGACCAAAGCCAAAAGTAACGTGAAAAAATTGAACAGCATAACAAAATGACCCATGACAACATGCTTTATATGAACACCGGTTTTGACGCTACCTTCCATTGTTATATGTTAAAAGCACATTCAAAATCCAGTCATTGTTGACAGGTTTGTTTTGAAACAATCCTAGGCTTTATTTAAGATAAGCATTCCTAATTGTGGCTGCCAGCTGCTTTTCCTCTGTGTATCTTAAGAGCATCTTGCTCCAAGAAATTTCGATCAAATCTGACTTAGCAACCAATATTGTGGTCTTCATCACTTTAACGCGAGCGTCCCTATTGGATTCAAGACAGTGAAGCATTAAGGAAATGAAATATATATTTAAATACATACAGTACTGTGTGATTTGTTGGGAACATTTCTAGAACTGACAAGTTACAAGCCATGTCTGTGAAGCCCGCAGGGAACTTTCAAAACTCAAGCAGCCAGCAGTTTCTAATCACTGCCTATCATTAGCATTTTAGTGAATAGATTTTTTTAAAAAAAGAAAAGAAATGAAAAATCTTGACTGTGAAGAAAGATGGCATTTGTTAAAGCAAATAATCCTGTACATTTAAAGATGAAGATGTAACATTTGTAGAGTAATGGAGGTGGTTTGATTTGATAGCCTTGTTGCCAAACTCCCAAGTACACATGCATTTGACTGTCCTGGGGAGATATTAGGGGCGGGTAGATTCTACACAACATGGTTCATTTTGAAGCAGCAAAATAGTGGGAGGTCCCTATTGGCCAATATCTGTGTCTTGCCAACACACTGCCTGCCCAGCATCTCCACAGCAGTTGGTGAATACTCCCTGCTCCCCCATAGAGAAATCAAATTGTAGATAGACAAACCTGTATATATGTTCCTGTAAGTCATCACAGCCTAGATTGAAAATGATGATGTGCAAGGGATAGCCAACAGCACATCATCGTTTTCAATCTAGGCTGTGTTGACTTACAGGAAATGGGAGATGGAAGTTCTCTTTTAAAAGTGTCCTGGAGAAGTAGCTCAGTATTGGCTGGTCCTGGATCTACATGCTTGTTTGCCTTTAATTATATTTTTGGGTTAGCGGCTTTATTTTTATATGCCAAATTGTGTAGTAACCTTCTTCCCTAACCTGAGACTGAAAGGAGTTGGAGGGCACTGTCTGGAGGGCACCAGCTTGGGGAAGGCTGGTGCAGAGGACAGCTCCTATGTAGCACCCAAGAACTGTAAAATTAACATAAAATGCAATAAAATTACAATATGAAAAATCAACACAATAAAAAAGCAAGCATTAAAAACAAGGGGAAGTGTCTGTCTGGAATGGGAAGCCAGCTGCCGATCCAGGGTTGAGCTTCCTGATGTGCACATGAGAAATACAACTTGCTATTTTCATTTCTTTTCTTACTAGGTTGAATCAGTACACAAGACTAAGCAATAACGGGACAAGACTTGGAGCCTGGGTGCGTGCAGATGCACATTCTTCCATATTATCCTCCCCAAATGCCTCTGGTTGTGATCTGAAGCCCTGCACCAGAACTGTCTACTCTGTGAAGCTGCCAGAGTGTGGGATTGGTTACCTGTTAACACCCAAGAAATCAGAAGTAAGTATAGTCCAATGCATTGTGTATACATCAAGGTAGCTAGTAGAAGAACATAAGAACACAAGGAGATCAGACCAAATATCCTTCTAGTCCAGTATCCTTCAATGGTGGCCAGTCAGATGCCCTTATAGAGTCTACAAGCATGAGGTGCCAATGCATTTTAGCTCAAGCCAAACTTCAGGCAAACTGGAGAGCTCTGGGCAAGTTTTTTTATACAGGTGCTAAAACCACCTTGAAAGGGATGCAGGTGGCGCTGTGGGTTAAACCACAGAGGCTAGGACTTGCCGATCAGAAGGTCAGCGGTTTGAATCCCCATGACGGGGTGAGCTCCTGTTGCTTGGTCCCTGCTCCTGCCAACCGAGCAATTCGAAAGCACGTCAAAGTGCAAGTAGATAAATAGGTACCGCTCTGGCGGGAAGGTAAACGGCGTTTCTGTGCACTGCTCTGGTTCGCCAGAAGCGGCTTAGTCCTGCTGGCCACATGACCCGGAAGCTGTATGCCGGCTCCCTCAGCCAATAAAGCGAGATGAGCGCTGCAACCCCAGAGTCGGTCACGACTGGACCTAATGGTCAGGGGTCCCTTTACTTTACTAAAACCACCTTGAAAGGTTTAGCAAAGTTTCTTGTGACGGGCATGTGAAGGAAGGAATGTGAACATCTATAAATTAGCTTACATTCCCATACGTATGGCTTTTCCTTGCTTTGTGGGATTTTCAAATGAGACTTCAAGTGGTGCATCTAGTAGTTGTAGTAGTAGTAGTAGTAGTAGTAGTAGTAGTAGTAGTAGTAGTAATAATAATAATAATAAATGATTATGATGATTATTACCCAACCCATCTGACTGGGTTGCCCCAGCCACTCTGAGTGGCTTCCAGCATATATAAAAACCTTAAACCTTAAAAGGTTTCCCTATGCAGGGCTGCCTTCAGATGTTTCCTAAATGTGATACTCATCTCCTTAGGTTTGCCTCATGCCTGGCACAGAATGCTCATTTGCATTACAAATGCCTGTCTTCCCTGTTCTCTTCTGCATCGAAAAAGATCACATAAATAGCATGAGTGAAAACCTAAAAAGCAATTTTGCGTCCCATGGACAAAAATGCTCTTTCACTGTCTCCCCGTTGCATTTTGACAATGTTTCTGGCGAAAAACAAACAGAAGAAACAGTCCTTCTCTTCTCATACAAGGGCTTCCAGTCCTATAACAGGAAATCCATTTGAAACATGAGAGTGTAAACATGGGTAATGCACGCACCGCTAACTTGCCGTCTGGCTTCCTGAGCTGCCTCGAACGTGTTTTCAAGCAAGTATATTTTTTATTTTTCACCTTTTTGAAGGCAAAACAGGGGTGTCTTCTTATCTCTTCCCACCCTGTTCTCATATACCCAGCATTCTCACCAGTCTTGCTTAGAAAGAAAAGTTATTTTGGAAGGAAAATGAAACTGGGGCCATTTTTCAGAGCGTGGTCCAAACGAAGCAAATAGCTCCAAAATACATTTCAGAATATGTAAGCTGATCTTTCCCCCCTCCAACAAGGAGAGAGAGAGAGAGAACACCAAAGCGTCCAAAGGGTTGTTTATTTACCAGGAATGCAAGGCGGTCTGATGAGAGCGAGTGATGTGGAGTGTCACTTGCATTGTTGCCCACTGATAGGCTACTACTGACAGGGTGAGCCTGACAACATGACATGCAGTGTGCTAGCCAGCTCTGGGGGTCAGCCTAAGCTTAGGGATGGGTGGCCAACCAGGAAATCGGAGCTGAGAGATGGAGTTTGGGGATTGTGGTCCCTCTGGGGCAGGCAGTAAAAAGCTCTGCTGACTGCCACACACCTCCTGCTGCCTGATCCATGGAGAGAGCGTCTGTAGGTTTCAGTTCCAAAGGTATGGGATGGCTGCCCCTCTGGGACCAAAGAACATTGCTGTGAAAGCAAGGGGACCTGAGGCCGAGAAAAGAGGAACACCTCTTGCCAGAATAAGGAAGAGACTCCAGGGGATCAGAGCAGCAAAGACAAATTATTGACTGAACTGCCACCTTTTGTTTGTTCCACAAAGGAAGAGCTCTGTAACAGAAGTGAAGGGTTGGCTCACAGGATGCCTGGGGCTTTGTGTCTTCTGTACTAAAGGAATGTACAATATTATGCAAAAGCAGTTCAAATCCTGAGCCAGGAAAAATTGCACTCAGTGCATCAGTTATGCAAATTTGGCCAATCTGTACAATTTCCTGTTTTGCCGTATTTGTTCTGGGTCTGTAGTCATGGGAGCCCCGTAGACAAATGAAGCCACAACCTCAAATCTTAATTCAGGGATTGCTTGCATACCGTCAAGCATATCTCCACAGCCACGAGGGCTAGAAACTTGTCCTCCCCGTCACCACACTCACTCACACAAAGGGAAGCCAGTTCCTCGTGAAGCTAAGATCTGCCCAAACGTCAGATTCTTTGAGTTTCCTGTGCCTCCAGGCATCACAGCCTACACAGCCTACTAGTGGTGCTAGTAGCTAGTAGCACCACTAGTATGATTAGAGTGCTGGAGCTGTGGAGACCCTCTGAGGCATAAGGTTCATGTATGATATTGGGCCTGTCACTATCTCACAGCCTAACCTAACAGAGTTGATGTAAGGATAAAATTATGGAGGGGAAAACCATGCATGCCACCATGAGGTTCCTCCACTGATGTTTATTATATCCTGTTATGTACTGAGTTGAATAGGATCCAAAATGCAGCAGTCTGATTGGTCCTTGAACAATAGGATTCAGAATGCAGCAGTCTGATTGGTCCTAGAACAATGCAGCAGTATGATTGGTCTGCAGGAGCCACCCAATCCAGCTCCAGATGGAAGTGAATCCACAACCTGATTGGCCTACAGGAGAATTCCGGAATTAGCCAATCACGTGCAGCCCATTGTGTAAATAATGTATATAATGCAGATACTTTGGGGAAACTTTCATTCCTCCTCACCACTATGAGCTGAATAAAGAGCATGAAATCCACTCTCGACTCTGAGTATATTTCATATCCCCTGCCCTGTTTTCTCTCCTGTCGCACCCCCTGTCCCACCAATCACAAATAGATTCCACAAAGGAGGAAAAAACCCTCCCACTTCATCTCTGAATGTGTTTGATTTGTGTCCAGAGACAGCACCTAGTGTGATTATGCCAGTTTTCAGCTCACAAGGGTACAGTCATGGTGCTACTTTTCCTTGGCCTTGCAGAATCAGACTCCTAGGTGTATAGGAATAGCTTGTTTTCATTTAAAAAACTTTGCAGCTTCTGCTAATTTCAGTTTCTTGCATAACCAAATGTCACTTTATTTATTTGTGTATTACAATCCTCCCTTCCTCCCATAAGCCCCACACCACCAATCCTGTGAGGTGGATTAGCCTGAGAGAGAGAATGACTACCTCAAGCTTACCCAGCGAGAGTTATAATAATTTTATTAAATTTTCAAATTTGACATTTCAAATTAAACATCTTTTATTAAACCATGTGTTCATTGACTTCCCTCCTTCCTCTACCAAGATTCATTTAACTTATCCACCATTCCTGTATATTTTAAAATATAATAATCATAATCATAATCATAAATTTATTATTTAGACCCTGTCCATCTGGCTGGGTTTCCCATCTAATTATTATATCCAATTTAATTTTCCTATTTTACATCAGTTCAAAATATGTTAAACTATTGAATTACTTTAAAACTGCCAGTGTTTGTAACTGTGCACAATTATTTTCAATTTTCTCTACAAAAAAATTCCACTCCTCTTGTTCCCTTATTCTGCTTAATAGACCTGCTAATTCTGCATATTCTATCGTCTTAAGTTGCCAGTCTTCCTTACTAGGGACCTCTCTCACTTTCCATTTTTGGGCTAAAAAAATCTGAGATGCTGTTGTTGCATACATGAATAAGCTCTTCTAATTCCTGGGAACCTCTGTCTGAACAATACCTAACAGAAATGCCTCTGGTTTGGGGGGGGGGTTGTTTTAAACATTTTTTCATCTCATTTCCCTATATACTTTAACTTTTTTGCATGTCCACCACATATGGAAAAAAGTTCCTTCTACTTCTCTGCATTTCCAACTTAAGTCTGATTCCACATTATACATCTTAGCCAATCTACTCGGAGTTAAATGCCATTTATGGATCATTTTCATATAATTCTCTTTCAGTGTGTAGCATGCAGTAAATTTCAATGATTCTTCCAAAGTTTCTCCCAGAGGTTATATTATACCCTATATCCATTACCCAGTGGGTCATTGATGCTTTTTCCAGCTCATCTTTTGTTTCCCATTCCAATAATAGTTTATACATTTTGGACAATAATTATTCCTTGTTCATCAATAACTCTTTTCAAATTGTGAGCTTTGGTCCAAAAAGCCATTTTTCTCTTCTAATTTAAACATATCATGTAATTGGTGATATTGTAGTCAATCAGTAACTTGGCTCCTTACTTTTTCCAGTAATTTCAATTTGGGTTCGCTTCCAGAAAAGTCGAACAGATTTCTATAGGTCGCTCACTGTCTATCCATGTAATTTTTTCAATTGACGACAACCATAGGGATGTTTTTCTTTCCAACAAATTTTTGTGTTTCCCCCAGACTCTGTACAAATTTCTCCTGATAACATGGTTCATAAAACTATATATTTTAGCTTTCCCATACCAAAGACATGCATGCCAGCCAAACTTCATATCATGGCCTTCTAGGTCTAAAATGTGTGCATCCTCCAATACAATCCATTCCCTTAGTCAACACAAGCAAGCTGGCTCATAGTACAATTGTAGATCTGGCAGGGCAAAGCCCACTCTTTCTTTTGTAGCAATCAAAATTTTATGTTTGATTCGTGCCCCCCCCCCCGACAAATTTAGAAATATCCTTTTTCCATTCCTTGAGGCAACTTGGTTTGTCAACAATTGGGATCGATTGAAATAAAAAGAACATTTTGGGGCACCCAGCAAGTGTTATAACTTAGTGGAGATTTGAACCTGAGTCTCCCTGGTCCCAGTCTGATACACTCTACCCACAACACTGTAGATAGCTCAGTCGGTAGAGCACGAGAATCTTAATTTCAGGGTCGTGGGTTTGAGCCCCATGTTGAGCAAGAGAGTCCTGTGTTTCAGGGGGTTGGACAATGACCCTTGTGGTCTCTTCCAACTCTATAATTCTATGATTCTAACACCCCATTGGCTCTGAGGAAAATACATGAGTCAGGAACTGGACTTCCTGGATCTCAGGGGAAAGCCTAGGAGGCAGACAAAAAAGAGCTCTGAGTGTGTTCCAGCTAGGCTGTCTCCCCTGACACCTTGCTCAGAAATATGTACCACCAATGCACACATCAACGAAACACGACGAAATGGTTGCCACCTGTATGGAAGATATTACAGTGGTACCTCAGGTTACAGACGCTTCAGGTTACAGACTCCGCTAACCCAGAAATATTACCTCAGGTTAAGAACTTTGCTTCAGGATGAGAACAGAAATCGCTCAGCAGCAGCACGGCAGCAGCGGGAGGCCCCATTAGCTAAAGTGGTGCTTCAGGTTAAGAACGGACCTCCAGAATGAATTAAGTACGTAACCAGAGGTACCACTGTACAAATATCAAATACCACATCTCATAAGATGTCTTCTACTATGTATTTTGGAAAGTTGTTTGTCCTCTATGCATTTGGACATCTCTTAAGATACCGTAATCAAATTTTGCATGGTGGTTCCTGGGATTTTTGTCTATGTTTGGATACAGTTGGACACCATTTTGAATCAAGATGGTGGACTAATGATAATATGCAGTTGACTTAGGTATTTAAAGAATCCATGGAGGAGAGGAGGGAAGTCCTAAGATTCGAAAGAATCTTGTTTTATTTGTAATGTTTTCAAGAACGTTAAATGTGTGATTGATTTTGTAAAATGGGGGGGGGGGTATTTAAAAAAATGAATCAAGATGGTGGACTGAACCTTTCAAAAGTTTACTGTTGTTTTGGTTTCTTAGACTTCCCAAGCAACATTAGGTATGAGGCTGCTAGTAAATAGAAGTATATATTCAATGCATTTTCAGAGACTGAAGAATTTAAAGCATCAAAATTTGGAAATAAATTTGAAGTGAGATCATGGGAAAACTCCCATAATCTTATCTTCACATACATTTACCTTCTGCTCTTCACTCTGAAAGTTCCTCACTTATTCTCAGAGCATACATAGATGAACTATTTGATAATTTACTACAGAGTGCATCAAGCCACTTGGTGAAGTGGTTGCCTGCAACATCTTGCCAAGTATTGGGATTATTATTATTTTTAAAAACAACTTTTCCTCTGCTCCCCGGAATCTATCACTGGATGCAGAAACACGGTAAAACTATCACCACCAACACCAGACAGGACTTTATAGACATCTAGCTTAACTAGTATATACATCCACACTATGATAGTAACCACTAAACTATTTTCTGTATTCCCCTTCAGTCTTTTCAGAAAAGGAACAGAATACAAGCTGAGACTCTAACAAGCACAGATCAGTATGTGTAAGGCTGAGTTGATAAAAGTGAAAATCTATCCTAGGATATGGTTGGAAGGCACGTGAGAATGTCACCTTACTTAACCAAAGCTGGTCTGGATCTGGTCAGTGTCTGAACTGGTGACCAATGGGTGCCTAGAAATAATATGTACACTTTGAATTCAGTGGCGTGAGGGGTTGGGGATTGGTATATAAATTAATAACATTGGCAAAATTCCTCAGTCTCTTCCCCATCATTACAATGCCACAGTATTACAGCTACAGCAAAATTCCTACTGAGGAATTTTTAGTAAACCCGCAGAGGGGTTCCCACCTATCAGTGAAATAAGAAAAAAAAGGGGGGGAAAGAGGAAAACTTTCCTGTTTTCCTCTCCCCATCAGCGTGCTTTTTCCATGATAGGCCAAACTTCTGTGCTCTCTGCAGCTGCCCTGTGCAGGCTGTGACAGGAGGAAGGCTGGGAGCTGACAGTGCTTAAGAGAGAGGAAAGGCGGGGAGGGGGGGAGCATGGCTACCTCCAATCCCCCTCTTGAAGCTGATAATTAATAAATGAAATGCCCTGGGACTCCACTAAAGCTTCTTTAGATGACATATCTGTCGTGAGCTCGGCAAAGCATTAAATGGCCATTTTCTGACAGAATGACTTCACTGCCTTGGCGCTTCCTTGACTTTGTGGAGAATATGTTTCCCTTTTTCTTCTCTCTCTCTCTCCCCCTCTCTCTCTTTTATTGCCTCCTCTTTCTCTCTCTCTCTGTCTTTGGCTTATTCTTTCTCTTTCTCTCTCTCTCTCTTCCTCTCTCTCTCTCTCCCTGGTTGACGGCTCTAGTTCATTTCTGCCTGTTTAATTGGGCCCCGGATGAATTTACTCGACAGGGCCATTCATCATGTGGCAGCCGCTGGCGGACGAGCCCAGGGGGAGCCAGGCTGACAGCTCCGGCAGCCTCGGATGCCGCCTGACTCTGGGAAGTTCACATATTTGGGCATTAGTGCAGCTATTAGTTTAACAAGCTTCGTTTATCCTTGTCACTACCACTTCAGCTTCCCATGTAATCATTTGAAATGTAGATTACTGCTAGACAAATGGGACAGAGCAAGAGGATGCAGGAGGGAAAAAGTGACATGGATTGCTTGTTACGAGCTGTTTTTCCCCCTCCCCTTAAAAAAATCCACTCCTCTTAATTCCCTTCCAGTGCAAGCCTCTTTGATTAACTTAATATTCACATTATTTCTATGGTAAGGGCTTCGCCACCTGTGTACAGACCCTGCCATGAAACTGGTTCTCTTGACCTGAAATGTACTTTAAGCGTCTAGACCTTTGTCCAGGGAAGGCGGAAGGCTTGCATACCCAGATTCTGCCCCCCTCCCCTTCTCATCTCTTGCTAGTAAGAAAAAAACAACAGCCCTTGAATTTCCAGGAGGAAGCTAGTGGTGCCACAACAGCCTAGCCAACAAATGCAATCCGTCATGTGTATCAGGAGTGAGGTGCATCTGTGCCAGATTGCCAAAACCATTCCTTGTAATTCCTCCTCCAAATGCTGTTATTGCTCAAGACAGATTATGCTAAGGCTTAAACAGGAGCTATATTTTCAGAGACATAGAAATGTTCTTGTCATTCTCCTGTTGCACACAGGGCATATTTTGATGTGTTTTTCTTTTGGACTTCTATCCCTGACTAACCAGGAATTCATCGTAGCTCAAGAGATGGGGATAGATTATTCTGCCCATTCTGGTTTAACCCAGGCTCTGATTTCTCCAGCCTTAAATTCAGTTCTTACATTTCCATATCAAAAAAAATTTTTTTTAATTAAAAAATTGTCTGGTAGGACCTTAGAGACCAACTTGTGCACATTCAGCTTTACGAGCATGGCCAAAAAATATTTCAAAATTAAAAAGGGGACAGACCTCTGGGGAAAATGTCTTTGGTGATCTCGTCTGCCACTGACCCCGATGAGTTTTGACTATATGCGATTTTGGCTTTAGGCGCGATCTCCAGAATGTAACCCCTGCATTTGTTCCGGACTTAAGGTAAAGGTACCCCTGCCCGTACGGGCCAGTCTTGACAGACTCTAGGCTTGTGCGCCCATCTCACTCAAGAGGCCGGGGGCCAGCGCTGTCCGAAGACACTTCCGGGTCACGTGGCCAGCGTGACATCGCTGCTCTGGCGAGCCAGAGCCGCACACGGAAACGCCGTTTACCTTCCCGCTAGTAAGCGGTCCCTATTTATCTACTTGCACCCGAGAGTGCTTTCGAACTGCTAGGTTGGCAGGCGCTGGGACCGAGCAACGGGAGCGCACCCCGCCGCAGGGATTTGAACCGCCGACCATACAATCGGCAAGTCCTAGGCACTGTGGTTTTACCCACAGCGCCACCCGCATCCGGACTTACCATCAAACAAAAAGTTTGCCTTGCAAACTGTATTAGGAGATGTGATTAGGTTGGATTTCATTTGTTTATCAAATTTACACCCTGCTTTTTGACCTCAAAGCAATTTACAAGATCAGTCAAGTGCAGTGGGAACATTTAAAAATACTGATGCTCCACACAAGACAGCAAAACAAGCCCCGTTAGATCAGGAACAGGCACCTGATGTGCGCGCTCTCTCTCTTGATCACTTGCTCCTGGGCTCTTTCCCACAAAGCATTTGGTCCTCAATCACTCTGGAGACACCCCAGCTGGAGCAGGAGTCTGCTTTGTTTTGTTTTTTTACCTGCTGTGCTGTTGCCCAGGAGGGCTGCTTTTCTTAGAAGCAAACTCCCAGCACTTGAGGTAAACTCAGACATGAACAGCTTTATTTAAGTACAGCAGACAAGGAGCTCTGCTTATTCCTGGGCCTCCAGGTCCACGTTGGCTTCTTCCTCCCACTCTGCTCCATAGGAAGTTCCTCTTCAAGGACTTCTCCTTGGCCCAGGAACCAACTATATTCACACCTGCTACCCTCTCTTTCCCCCTAGATTCATTGAATGAGAGAACCTATCACCTGTGCGTAAGAACTCCACAGCAGCAGTTTGCCATATGCAACAGTGAGAGAATGGAGAGAACTAAGAAATAAGGTAAGTTTGCTTTGCTTTGCTAATATTGTTGCCCCAACCAGGGTTCCCACCCCACCCCATAGCACAGGAGAGTTCTGGCTGAGATGAATAGGCCTAAAACTTGGAAGGTTACTGGTTCTTTCCATACATGTGAATGTGCTGAATTAAAATAAAAATGTTCAGTCCCTGAGGATTCCAAACTGACAATGAGACAACATTGGGTTTGGGTCATAGTCAAGTTCTCCCAACCACCTGTGAGCCCTCAGTTAGAGTTAAGTATAATGGTTTAATTGCGGCTAACAACACATTTAAAACACTTTAAAACACTTAATTATAAAAGCAGCATAAAGTACAGTATAAAAACATGAATAACTATAAAATTCAAAAATCAATTAGATAATCCCCAGGGCTAGCCGGCTGAATTGGTCCTACTTGGGCCAGCGAGGAGGTCAGGGGAGAATTAGCTGTGGGCTCTCAGAGTGGGTGATCTTCATAAAAGGGGAGGGGGAGGGAAGGGAAATAAAAGATCAGACTGAATTCAAATGAAAGGCCAGGTGGAATAGCTCTGTCTTACAGGCCCAACAGAAGGAGGTTAAATCCTGAAGGGCCCTAGTCTCATGGGACAGAGCATTCCACCAGGTCGGAGCCATCACTGAAAAGCCCTGGCCCTGGTGGAGGATAGTCTGACTTCCTTAGGGCCTGAGAAGGGGACGACAGAGGATGAGATGGTTGGACAGTGTTCTCGAAGCTACGAACATGAGTTTGACCAAACTGCAGGAGGCAGTGGAAGATAGGAGTGTCTGGCGTGCTCTGGTCCATGGGGTCACGAAGAGTCTGACACGACTAAACAACTAAACAACAACAATATATAAGGGCTTGCACACCATTGTTCTGGGTTCCTCCTCCCTCCTGCTTGGGACAGGACAGGTGTGAACACCCTGTTGCAACAGTTTAATAAAGATCATGCTTACTAGCTGCTTTGCTTCTCAATATTCTCTGGTTGGCCTCTGCTATTTTCTCGTACAAATAGAGAACCTACAAAAGGACTCTATATGGACTCTTGGGTAACCCATAAGAGAAAAGGAGCAATTTTTATTTTAACAAGCTCCAGGCCAAAAATGAATGTTGTGGGAAGAGACAGACCTCTGCTTCTTAATCCTGTTGGAATTATTTCATTTTTTGTAAGATGCTGAGCCTGTGCTGGACAGCACAAGATGTTGTATTGATATTTTTGATTTATCATTTGATGCATTTTGAAGAGTTTGGCTGGTAAAATTTGAATAATATTTTCATCGGTCTGGACAACGCTCCATTTCAACCTTCAGCTACCTAGAGTAAGACGGCAGCTCGGCAGGGAGTTGCATAAAGAGGCTCAGTGTTGTTCCTCCAAAAAATGTTTTATCAGCTATTTTTAAAGCCTTTTAAAAAGCTTTTTAAACTTTTAACCTTCTCAATTTGTAATTTGGATGTCTTTCTGGGCTTTCTGCTCCCTGTCAGTTTGCATTTCTTAGTGCAGAAAGTATTGATCAGATGTGTAGAGATCTTTCCTCTTCTACTTAATTCAAGAGGGTTCTGGAAGCTTTTCTGTGTGAAAGAAACAAGCAGAAGGTTCATGATGTTTGGGTTATTCCTTCAGAGAAGCTGAGCGCAGCTGGCTTAAACTGGTTCTGTTATCTCTTCTTCAAGGTCATGCTATAATAAGAGGCCTGGGCTTCACCTTTTCTCTTTCTTTCTTTTTTCCGTCTGGTGTGGTGTTCTGTATATAGTGTTAAGGTTTAGACTTATTATAAGTTAATGCAAGTTTAAGTTAAGCCTGGAAGCAGGCTTCGGAGCTCCGCAGATAACAGGACTGTAATTAGCGTTGATTGCCACCCAGGGAAGTAATTTTTCCTTTTTTTACTTCTCTACTTTTAAATTTACCAACCTACTGAGACTCTAACAGCACCTTCTTGTCTATGCTATGAGAAACATCTGGGGCAAGTTCTGTGAAGCATCCTGGGCAGGCCACCAGCTGCTAGCTATTAACCACCAACTCCCTTCTATACTTTGTTCCCGAAAAACCTGGCAGTCTCCACATGGAGAAGCTCTTAAATTGAACAAACTGAGCACTTTCGAATTTTTCTCTCTCTTTTTTGGTTGGGGAAACCTCTCCTTGTTTACTCCCCACGGCGACGCTTTGCCTGCTAGTTAAGCCTGCTGCAACTGGATTTCTTATGGACAGTGCCAAACCTGAATGTATTGGATTTGTGACCACCATGCTCATTTGCCTTCTGTAGCAGTAAAGCTCTGCTGGATGAAATACAATTGCCTCTGATCTATTTTGGGGGGGGGGGTCCTGCAACATGTCTAAGTTTTTACTCTGCTAACTATATGATGGAATCTGCTATGAATCAATATTGAGTAGAATTTTCATGACACTCCCTACCTGCTTACCTTCCCCTGGCTTGGAGGAAATCTTTTAATGAGCCTGCTCATTATACCTCCCCACATCTGCCAATGCTCAGTTTCCAAAAGGATTCAGTTTTCATGCATCCAGGTGCTTCAAACTGTGCCATATTATCTGCAGCAGTTAGGGTACGGCTTCCAATATGAGAAGGGAGAGGCCAGTAAGGTAGCTGAACTCCCTGTCTGAGGTCCTTTGTTTCCAAGCTGGCTGGGAAAGAGGTGAGGCTTTTAGGGAAGGAAGGATGCTCCCAGACTGGGATCCAATGCCATACTGGCAAATGCAGGTTGCGCAATAACTTGGAGCTCTTGTGCAGCCCTGCTCCTACCCCCAAAGGAAAGTCTTTTTCCACTAAGGAAAGTGATACATTGGAAAGTGTGGGATAACAACATATCATCTAACCTTGTCACAAATAAATCATAGGGAATGCCTAGTGAACAGTTGATGCTGTCCAACTCCCCCATCAACTATGTGCAAACAAATCGGGATGAATGCTCAAGAAACAGGTTGTTGGAAAACAACCAAAATCTCCTTGGCAATTCAGAATAAATATACAGGGGCACTCAACAAAGGGACTGGCAACTGTCTCCATTTGGACTGTGGGTGTTTTGGTGTGTTTTAGGATTCTGTTCTCTGAAATCTTTCATCTAGAAGAACCCTAAGGTTGAGGTTGGATGCTCTCTGGAGCTGACAGCCTGTGTGTGATGATGTTAGAGCATTGAAAGACCCACAGAGATCCAGTCTGTGTGGTCGCTCCTGCCCTGGAGTTAAGCCTCTTCCTTTGAGCATTCTTCTCAGTCTTCAGCATACTTACTGGAATAAAGCTCTCCTGCAGTAGTAAATTGAACTTGCTTCCAAATAAATGTGCTTAGGCCTCAATTGTGATTGTGTATGTTGTTCCCAGTTGCCTTTGGTTGCTGAGATTCAGGCTATAAGTGAGTTGGATTTTAATATTTGTTATGGTTTATTGATTTTTATTTGTTTGAATGGGCCCTTGTTATATTTTGGCCATTCCAAGGCATCAGGGTGGTGCTGTTAGCACCCTAAATAGGGAAAAATAAATACATTCTGGCAGGTAGCATTGCTTGCCTACAGTAGGTTCGTGTTTTTCCCAGATTGCAATTTTGCAAGAGCTAGGGACACATTTTCACAAACAGGGAAGGGACATGAAAAATAGGTTTATTGCCTCCCCCTTCTTCAGTTTGTGTGGGAATCGCAGAGAGTCCTTTTTAAAAAGAATCTTTTCTTATATACACAACAGATGTCTGCTCACTGACTGCCAAACCAGATAAGGAAACGAAAGAAAAGGAAACAATCAAATAATGTTTTCCCGAATTTGCTTTTAAATGCCACTACTGTAGTCTCAATGTGTTACAATATAGATAGTATGTGAAAAGTTAACAATTGTGGCAAAACCTTTCACAAGGTTCCAGTCGGGTTTGCCTCCACAAATCACTCAGCAAGATAGATACAGCTCCAATCCACTTTCAGCAGCTGTTTTTGAGCAAAGAAAAAGTCATTGGGAGCATAGTTATGAGAAATGGTGGAGTCAGATTATTTTAAGTCTGCAGTATAATGAAGGCTGGGTCCATCAGGTCTGCTCTTGCTGATGTGTCACCTGGTACCAGTCATTCAGGCAAACTGGGGGTTTGGGAGAGATGGGAAGCAGCGCTCACTCTGCCAGCTCTGTTAAAGCACCAACTCCAGCAAGGAGCCTTCAGCCCCTGAATTATGCCAATACGAGCTGGTCTTTTGTAAGAGCTGCTATTTAACTTTTAAAAAATGGCACCTAAATTTGCTTCCCCACCCCCCCCCTTCTTTCTTCCCTGCCTCTTTTTCCTCTTGTGTTTTGTGTATTTAATGATAAACCTGCAAGCAGGGACTGTCTTGTTTTGATTGTATGTAAGCCACTCTGGTTCATGGGATCACAGAGAGTCGAACACGACTAAGACGACTAAACAACAATAGCCGCTCTAGATGGATGAGTGGAAGAGATAGATATAGACACACACACACACGCAGAAGAACATGGTACAAATGCACCAAATAAATAAAGAATAAATACTGGGTTGGTGCTAAGGACTCCATCCTCAGACTGTTGCTATGTTATTCTTCATTTTCCTATTCATACCCTTGTTTGCTTGTATTTCAATAACCAGCTTTTGATTTGGGCCTACAAAAATGAGTAGATCCAGCTTCCTTCAGTCCCTTTGAATAACCATAATTAACTATCCAATTGGGACCTTCTGGTGGGCCTCACCAAGAGCAGCATATCAACCATTAACTTGTATAGGAGAGATAAAACTGATGCACTCCAATGACACCACTGGGATGGGGGTTCAAGTTGCTGCAGCCACTCAGAATCAAGTCTGCTCCTATCCACTGAGCCACGTGCTTAGTTATGTTTCTTTCGCACCACGGAGCAAGATGAATTCTCGGCATCTGACTTTAGCTGACATTCTGTACCAGTGGTTCCTAAACATTTCCTCTCTATGGACCACTAGAAAATTGCCAAGAGTCCTGGTAGACTCCATAAATGACCTTTCTGCCTGTTGTAAAGGTAAAGGTAAAGGGACCCCTGACCATTAGGTCCAGTCATGACCGACTCTGGGGTTGCAACACTCATCTTGCTTTATTGGCTGAGGGAGCCGGTGTACAGCTTCCGGGTCATGTGGCCAGCATGACTAAGCCACTTCTGGCGAACCAGAGCAGCGCATGGAAATGCCATTTACCTTCCCGCCGGAGTGGTACCTATTTATCTACTTGCACTTTGAGGTGCTTTCAAACTGCTAGGTTGGCAGGAGCAGGGACCGAGCAACAGGAGCTCACCCCGTTGCGGGGATTCAAACCGCCGACCTTCTGATCAGCAAGTCCTAGGCTCTGTGGTTTAACCCACAGCGCCACCCACGTCCCCTCTGCCTGCTGTAGCAATTGTTATATGCTGATGTGGATGCCATATGATTTTGAATTGTATTTTTATTGCTTCTTTCTTACATGGCATTTTATTGTGTTGCATTTTGAGTTCCATAGATCACAATCTAACATATAATAACAAAATAGAGAAAACTACAATTAAAAGTGAATATGAATGCTTGATGTGCTGCACCCACTATTCACAGTTGCAGTCACTGTGACCAGCTCCTTCTCCCCTTGTTGTTCACGCGGCACCTGAATGAAGCTCTCAGACCATTGCTGGTCTTTGGACCAGAGTTTAGGAAGCCCCTGTTCCAGACCCTCCAAGGGTCCCTGTTTTCCAGGGACAGTTCCAGATTTACAGAAGCAGTCCCGGTTTCTGATCTGATTCCATAATGTGTTGCTTTTCCTTAGGATGTCCCTATTTTCATTGGATGAATGTTGGAGGGTGTGGAATAGGACATCCCCAAGGCTTTTTTTGAGCTGGAACCCACCAAAACTCAGTTCCAGCACTTCTCAGGTGGGTGCCATTGCCATTCCAAGAGATGTTCATGGTGAGTTCCAGCACCTCTTTTTCTAGAAAAATAGCACTGGACGTCCCTACTTTCATCAGAGAAATGTTGGAGGGTATGCTGTTCTATATGACAGTGTTTAGGGCTTAGGTCTTTCTTGCCCTATGGCCCTCCCAACAGAGGCACAAACAGTTCAGTGGAATGACAAAGCTATTGCAAAGGGGCAGATCAAGGATTGCTGAGCTGCCCTTCTGCCACAGATCAGAACTTTTGCCCCCCGCCTTTTACTGCAGACCCTCTACTTTCTTCCATACATGTCAGTGGTGACCTTTTGATTTCTGTAGGGAAGGAAGTTAATCGGTGGCCAGTATTTGTCTGAGTGTAGAAAATATAAAGCCAGACATCTAGAGCCAGGTCTTCGGTTGGTGCATGTGGTTGACTTCCAACAGATCTGCATTTATTTGCACTACTCAGCAACCTTCTGCTGTACTTTTGCAGTTTATTCTAGTCACTCACTGAAATGTCAGTCACGGTTCCCAACTTTTGCGGCTGTTGGGGTGAATCGGTGAGTCACAGCCTTTATCTTTGTGACCACTGGTCATGTCGGGTCTGTGTTTTGCAGGCACATAACTTTGCAAACCTTACTTCATTTCCCTAGTGAAATGCACTCTCTGTCATAAACTGAGATGGATATTATTTCCTCTTCTTAGGAGAGGCGTCACATCATGATATAAAAATGAAAACCTTTGTTTTCTTGGCTTGTTTCTTTGTCCATATGTGTGAAGCATCCTGTGGAATAGAGGTCATACCTTTTTTTAGGGATTGTCCTTATTTGTCCATACCGTTTGTGAGAGCAGAATTGTAGTGTCTCGTAAAGCTTCTGTCAGGCTTGCCTTCTGTTTCAAATATATAGTCTGTAAGGGGAAGGGGGAGGCTTCCAATGGCAGCAAAGTGAAATAGCAAATGTGCCAAAGGGAAAGAAAGAAAAATTAAAACCCTCAAATACTGGAATCAGCATTGTTAGCTAGTCGCACATAATCTGAAAACTATAGCTGCTGCATAGGATCATTAGCAGGGCTTTAAAATAATAAAAGTTCTGCCTAGAAGAAACTGAGTTCTGCAACTTGATGGAAATCTACATAATTTCTGTTTTTTCAAAATCTAGTCTACATTAAGATCAGCACAGGGGCTCCTTGTAGTAGTTCGACCCCCCTCAGAAATGGGGGGGGGGAGCATCACTGGGACCTTCATTCTGTAGTTTCCACTGTATGCTCCATGAACATACCTCTTTCCCCTGGCCTTTGAGCTTTGACACCTGAGATACTTCAGTTTTTAGCATCTGCTTTATAAATTGTTTTAAACTAGTGCAGTACAGGATGTTGCAGAAGCCCTAATTCATACATGATGACTGATATCGTCCGGGGTGGAGGAGCGAGAACACAATTATCTTCAGATTAACACCTGCTTACAAGGGGGCCCACTCCTGGGGGTCAAGGCACTGGGGGCTCCCCCATTATTATTATTTTTAGGAGCCCATCCCTCCTCAATGTTCAGAGGCCACAATGTCCTGACAGTGCACAACATCATGTGCGCAATGTCAGGACATTGCGCAGGGCCCCCTCCATCCTCAGGAGAAGGTGGCACCTCAGTCTACTTACATGTGTAGAGTTGCATGTGTAAGGGTCTCTTTCTATGTGGCTGAGAACTTGGAAAGAGGCTGATATACGTACCACTGTGCACATGTGTGTCCTATGCAGACATTTCCTTGAATGTGCAGAGATCGTAAGTAGGGACATGCTACCCTCCCATCTCTGCTTGTGTTCACCATAAAGTAGGTAAAGGTAAACGACCCCTGGACGGTTAAGTCCAGTCAAAGGCGACTATGGGGTTGGCGTGCTCATCTCACTTTCAGGCCAAGGGAGCCGGCGTTTGTCCACAGACAGCTTTCCCGGTCATGTGGCCAGCATGACTAAACTGCTTCTGGCGCAACGGGGCACCATGACAGAAGCCAGAGCGCATGGAAACACTGTTTACCTTCCTGCCACAGTGATACCTAGTTATCTACTTGGACTGGTGTGATTTTGAACTGCTAGGTTGGCAGGAGCTGGGACAGAACAATGGGAGCTCACCCACTGTCACGGGGATTCGAACCACCGACCTTCTGATCAGCAAGCCCAAGAGGCTCAGTGGTTTAGGCCACAGTGCCACCCGCATATACCATATTGTGCAGATAAGCTTAACATGCATGAAGGAGGAACAGAAGGAGGAACCACTTCAGGGGTGTATTAGGGGTGAGGTGTGTGGTGATGACACCAGTAGTAATCTCTGGTGTGAGAAGGGGCATTACACTTGAACAAAAATTTCCCTATTGCCACCTGTGGATTATTGTAAGGTATGCACCTCTGCATGAAGAGGGAACCCACTTTCTTGCCTTTAGAGCAGAACCTTTGTTACACTGTGCTTAGAATTGCCCATAAGCACACATTGAAACGGCTGCTGTGCAGAGATGCACCTTATTTCACCCATTAAGGTTATAAGAATGACAAGATGTTTGAAGCATGTTAAAGTTGAAGCATGCCTTTTTGCATGAAATGATCTTGAGTCCATCTCTCACGCCTTTCCCCCTCAATGCTGTCCTACAATCCTTAGAAATCTCCTACTGACAGCTGAATGTTCTTGCTCTCCTGGAGTGACATGAGCTTGTGCTGTCTGGCCACTAGAGGCCACCGTGGCATGTAGCAGACGATGCGCATAGGGCCTCTTTGTCCTGTGCTTTCCTGCTGAGAGCCAGAAAATGGGGGGCTGCAGCCTGGGAGAAACAGAAGGGGGGAAAGGTGATGCCAAGATGGGCAAAACCATTGTTTGTTGTTGTTTGTTTAACACCATCATCCCAGTTTTCTGTATAAATAACACCCGAAGTGGTACACAGGATAAGATGCAACAATAAAAAAATACAACAGCCGAATAACAAGCAGCAAAACAGCATCAGGGAGAATAAAATGGATTGTCAGAACATAATTATCCTGAGGCAGTAGATTGTTTCATTGGTGTAAGACCTTGGTGGAATAAAAGAAAAGTGTTTACCTGAACGCAAAAACCAATTTTAGGGCACTGATCTTCAAGTGGCGACACTTGAAGCCTCAATTTCACACCTGAGCTCCAGCTCTTGATCTTGGTTCCATGGCTCCTCCCCTAGAGTAAGACCCGGCAGGTGGCAAATTCAGGCAAATGTGCTCCAGTTTCAACTTATTATAGGTTAGGAGGGCTTCTGTCTCGCATAGTTACTCCACCTGGAAGTCAAGATCTGGGAACAGATCTGAATTCTCTAAATTTGAATTTTGCAGTGATAGGTTATCCAGATCTGAATGCTTTAGATCAGAAAGTGGGGCGGTTATTTTACTCCTGTGTGTGACAGGTGCCCCAGTACAGGATCAAACTCTCCAAAATGTGTCATAGCAGAACTCCAGACATATGACCAAAGCTAACCTACCAGAGGAAGATGGTGGATGTCGTAACTAACACGGACTTGTAACAAGCATGAATTTTCATTCCTGGGCGTGATGGGGGCCTTCCTACTTTTCAGGAATCCCTCCCCTCAGAATCAAGAAAAAAGTGTTCAATGTGTTTCCACAGGAGAAAGTGATCCCAAACAGAACTACAAATGGATAACTCAATATCCCAAACTTTGTAACATAGCATGCTGTACAGAAAATAAAGAACTCGGTAACATTTGTTAGAAAGAAAGAAAAAGGAATCTCTTGAACCTGAAATATCTATCCTAGTAAGAGGCAGGAAGGAGGTGACAGGTGGTAGTCCTCTGTTGCCAATTTCTGGAAGAAATATTCACAGTGAATTAAAATTTTATTTTTTCCCCTTTAGCTGCACTGATCTAAGAGTAAGTCCCACTGAACTCACTGCTGCATAGGATTGCACTCTTCATTATTATTTTTTAAGGAAAGTTTCTTTTTAGGATAAGGGAATTCAGAAAGCCCAATGAGCTTTGTGCTGAGAGTCCCAAGATTTCATCTTTAGATCTCTGATCATTTTCAAAATATGTATTTCCTTCGTTTCTGCTTCAAAGCATTCTCCTCCCCCCCCCCCCCGTCCTCCCCCAAATCCTCTCTCTCTTAACATTCAAATTCTAATTACCAGACTGGACTTTACAAGTGGAACATAAATAACATTACATAGATAATTAAGATGTATCATTAATTGGAGCTGGTTTCAGTGTGCTAATTGCATAATTCAGCTGTCTGTTAAATAGCTTTTCCAGTGTGAAAATTACCCATTTATGGGCAATGCTTGTGTGAGCATCACACTCCCGCCACTCAGTAACATGAGTCAACATTTTTAGGCGTAGCTTCACCATGCAGAGCTCAGTCTCTTCATCAAAAGCTCCAAAAGAGGGTGGATAATTTCCGCCATAGAGCTGCCAACCTTTCCCTCATCCACCTCTGGCAGCACACTTAGACCTTTACAAGCTGTTTATCGGGCGGGTGATGTTCTTCAACTGCATTGCCATGTCTGGCTTGGACACTGAAGTCCATTTCAGGAGCCCTCCCAGCAAAAAATAAAAACCAGGTACCAAGAGGTATTGCAACTAATTCTTGTTAGCAGCTTTTTGTTTGGTAAAACATAAAAACAATTCTCAGCTGAACTCTGAGTGAAGTCACAAATAGAGTCTTCACTAGAGAGGCAATGATCCGTCCATTTCAGTCCTCTCGGTTTCTCATTTTTCCTATCTTAAATTCCATTCTGCGGCCATTTGCAATTAATTAAAAATAATCGTCATGAAACTTTAGTGTGGATTTCACCCAATAAACACATTTTTGTATGTGGTTTTGACTAATGGACACATTTCTGCAAGGCACTTCTCCTAATATTGTGCATTTTGTATCTTATTTTAAATAGTATATTTGTTTTTATGCTCGCTTTCACATAATGTGTGCATTGTTGTAAACATGGATTGGAGAACTGCAATTCAGATTGGAGAACTGCAGTTCAGATAAGTGTGAATTTCAAAGGCTGCCTATGTTTTGAGTCTTATACAGTGGTACCTCGGGTTAAGTACTTAATTTGTTCCGAGGTCCATTCTTAACCTGAAACTGTTCTTAACCTGAAGCACCACTTTAGCTAATGGGGCCTCCTGCTGCTGCTGCGCCGCGGCCGCATGATTTCTGTTCTCATCCTGAAGCAAAGTTCTTAACCTGAAGCACTATTTCTGGGTTAGCGGAGTCTGTAACCTGAAGCGTCTGTAACCTGAGGTACCACTGTATTGTTTCTGAATGCATGAAGCTGATAGATTCAGCTTTAAATGCGAACTGAATCGAACTTATCCCCAGTCTGTAGGGGTCACTTCAAACAATAAATTCTTACATTGCCCTCTTCCTGCACAGAAGTATGGTCCATAATATTTCACTGGAATCATTGGAGATTTCTGACAAGAAGCAAGCATGGCCATGTGTTTTGGTGTTCAAAGTGGGGCACAGGGGACCTTCTGGAGTGCTTTGGTGTTTGAGCCAATGCTTCTTCAGATCCCAAGCCATTCAGGACTTCTTCCATAAAGAAACAATGTTATTTCATTCTCCATTCACCAGAAACAAGTTGCAGGATGCTGCAATAAGATGCTAATCCAGTATATTAATCTTACTCTGGATTTAGCTAGGTAGTATTTTGATTCCACATGTTGCAATTCCCGTTGAAATTCTTAAAAATATTATGCATATCCTTTTTGGATAGTGATCGAGGGACTAAGCGGAGGTTCATATTTCAGTGCTTATGTTTTTCTACTGGCTTCTCTAGATGTTGTGTTGCAATGGCCCACTAGTTTACTTGATTTTTAAGAATGGATTATGTAGATTTGCCAAGGCTCATTAAGTGTTGCTTGTTGCAGAGGAAATTGCTCTGGGATAGGAGATGGGATCAGTGCAGGAGCATTGCCTCTCAACTGTAGGGGAAAATATCGGTCGTAAATTCCATAAATTAAGTATGCATCATATGTAGCAGTAATTTGTTTTGTCTGTTCTTGATCTACTGCTGGTCAATTTCACTGAAGGTACCTAAGTCCTAGTGTTATGAGAGAGGGATAAAATACCATGCTTAATTTTACAAACTTCTATCATGTTTCCTTCCCTTAGTTGGCTTTTTCTAAACTGCAAAGTGGCATGCCATCCAACCTTTCTCCATAGAGAAGTTACTCCAATTCTTTCTCCTTTTCTGCACCTTCTCAAGCTCTGCAATAACCTATTTTTTTAAGATGAGGCTACTGGAAGTTCACACAGTAGTTCATATATATTTATTTAACAAAATTAATTAACTTGGTTGCAGGTCCAGATTTAGGTTTGAAGAGGCCCAAAGCTACTGAAGGTAATGGGGCCCTTTATATGTCCAGCTGTCTTCGTCCACAACAAATTGTCGCTGTTTTTGTTGTTGAATATATGCTATATGGTAATTTATGGACCTAATAGATATCTAAAGCCATTTGCACATAACAAAATATATATTTTAACAAATTGTTCAACTGAAATACGATTAAGAAGTATATTAATATTAATATTAATAATTTCTTTCTTTAATTTTTTTTGGGGGGGGCCCTAAGAGAGTGGGGCCCTAAGCTAAAACTTGTTTAGCTTATATGTAAATCCAGCACTTCTTGATTTTATTTCTGTACTTATTTGAAAGGAAAAAAAACAAGCTTCTAAGCACTTTACAATATATATATATATATATATAATGTTTAAATTCTCAGTTAAGAAACAGTCAAAATTGGGTATTTAGAAACATAGAATAGATTATTAAAATATTAAAACAGTAGCTAAAAAGTTAACACACATGTAACTTCAAGAAGTCTGGACAGGCTTGCCTAAACAAAATGTTTTAAGCAGGTGCTGAAAACAATGCAGCCGTGTCTTGGTTGCTGAACGCCTTGGTACTCATACATTTTGGCTTCCAAATGCTGCGAACCCAGAAGTAAGTGTCCCGGTTTGCAAATGTTCTTTGGAAGCTGAACATCTGACACTGCTTCTGTGGCTTCTGATTGAGTGCAGGAAGCTCCTGCAGCCAATCGGAAGCTGCGCCTTGGTTTTTGAATGTTTTCGGAAGTCAAACAGATTTCCGGAACAGAATACATTCAGGAATCAAGGTACGAATTGCAGTCAATGGGCCTGCCTGATCTCAATACACAGGGAGTTCCAACGTGCCTATGTTGCCGCTCTATGTGACTGATCACGCCATCTCTCCTCCCAATGGCAAACTCAGATGGTATGTGCTAACAAGAGGGGTGGTATTGGTGTGCCATTTCACTGCTCACTCCAAATTATGAGGAGGTTAAATAGCACCGGTCTCAACACGTGTCCTTGGAGAATCTCAGTACTTAACGCCCTCCCCCCTTCAGTTTGTGCCTACACTCTGCTTCCTCCTATTTATCATCCCCTTGAGTAATGTTGGACAAAAAAGACGCTCTTCTTCACACAGCACATAGTTAACCTACGGCCACCAACTTTGATGTATTTAAAAGGGGATTACAGAAATTCTCGGGGGCTGTCAATAGCCACACAATGGCTATATATCTCCCAGACTATATCTTGCAAGCGTTTGAGCGCTTTATTTTGCTTTTGCTTTGCCATAGCTGGGGATATATTTTCCTCCTTTGGGAGCTGCCTGTGATGAGTGGAACTATATTAGGGAATGGAAGGATTGTGTTAATTGTTTAATTATACTTTGCTTTAAATTATTTTGTTTTTCATAGGTTATATTGCATAGTTTGCTATTTATAAGTCACTTTGAAATGATTGGATAAAGCTGCATATGAGCAATATTATCATCATTATTAATATTATTGATAGCAATTTGTTTTCAGTATCAGAAGTTGCATGCCTCTGAATACCAGTTTCTGGGGGGTGTGATTGGTCACATGTCTTGCTTCTGAGCTTCCCAGAGGCACCTGATTGGCTAATGGTAGCGCAGAAAGCTAGACTATAATAATAATAATAATTTATTATTTATACCCCGCCCATCTGGCTGGGTTTCCCCTGGCTGGGTTTCACCCTGCCAACAAAACACTAAAATACAATAATCTATTAAACATTAAAAGCTTCCCTAAACAGGGCTGCCTTTAGATGTCTTCTAAAAGTTTGGTAGTTATTTTTCTCTTTGACATCTGGTGGGAGGGCATTCCACAGGGCAGGTGCCACTACCGAGAAGGCCCTCTGCCTGGTTCCCTGTAACTTGGCCTCTCGCAGCGAGGGAACCGCCAGAAGGCCCTCGGCGCTGGACTCCAGTGTCCAGGCAGAACGATGGGGGTGGAGACGCTCCTTCAGGTATACTGGACCGAGGCCATTTAGGGCTTTAAAGGTCAGCACCAACACTTTGAATTGTGCTCGGAAACGTACTGGGAGCCAGTGTAGGTCTTTCAAGACTGGTGTTATATGGTCTCGGCGGCCGCTCCCAGTCACCAGTCTAGCTGCCGCATTTTGGATTATTGGTTTCCGGGTCACCTTCAAAGGTAGCCCCACATAGAGCGCATTGCAGTAGTCCAAGCGAGAGATAACCAGAGCATGTACCACTCTGATGAGACAGTCCGTGGGCTGGTAGGGTCTCAGCCTGCGTACCAGATGGAGTTGATAAACAGCTGTCCTGGACACAGAATTGACCTGCGCCTCCATGGACAGCTGTGAGTCCAGAATGACTCCCAGGCTGCGCACCTGGTCCTTCAGGGGCACAGTTACCCCATTCAGGACCAGGCAGTCCTCCACACCTGCCTGCCTCCTGTCCCCCCAAAACAGTACTTTCGTCTTGTCAGGATTCAACCTCAATCTGTTAGCCGCCATCTGTTAGACTAGATGGGCCTTGCGTCAAATCCACCAGAGTTTTGCTTATGGACCCCTTTTTAATAAAAAACGTGATTGATAATTTGTTGATTGATAATGAGGTGTTGTTGTGGTTGTTCCTAGTTTAATCTTAAGTAAACCCAAGAGCTGATTTGATGAGAGCCTGGTTCTTGCTTCTAAAATCTGAAATGGTGCCCCTGCATATTCTGCTTCCAGTGTCATTCAAAGGTGGTCTGTCAGTTATTAATTTAATTTTAAGATCTAATTGAACTTTAATGAATGAAGTTGGGTCTTTTTCTACTTTGACAGGCTGACTTGAATTCGAAATATGACCTGGGATTTTGCATAGGTCTCGCATCTATAGCACTGTCTTGCAGGGAAATGTTTCCAAAGTCCTTAAAGCATTGCTGGGAAAATCTGAAGACATTTTTCATTGAATAAGGGAGCTCCATGAATGTTAGAATTAACTAACTAACCAACTAACTCTTTATTCCTTGCTATAAAATATTTCAACTAAACTTGCAAAGGCTAATTTACAATCTGAAATTATGTGAGTGCTGACTGAGAGGGTAGCTTTTCAGTCATGGCCCACCAAAGAAGGGCTTACCTTGTGGCACCAACTATACAGCGTTTATTCTCCTAGACATTTCATCATGTAAAGTGTGAGTTGGTTTTAACGCTGGTCTTGTCTGTTCAACTTGGATTTCTATTTTTTTAGTGTTGTCTTTTATTGTTCTGTGTCACCTTTAGTTCAGATTTTATACATTGCTTTAGCATTTTGTTTGTACGCTTGCTTTCCCTGACCGTTTTTTCTCCAGATTACTGAAGGGCAATCTGGACACTCCATAAATAAATAAATAAATAAATAGACAGACAGACAGACAGAATGGGCTGAGGAATGTGCACCATCATAATTGGCATGTTATCTGATCATTTACTTAATAAATATTTCGGTACTGCTAAATCAAGAAGAATGGAGCTCTTCTCAAAATGGTGCGTGTAATAAAATCAATATAGCATTTTAAAAAATCAAATGTAAAAACAAAAAGATAATTGTTATGGAGAAGGAAAGGACAGGGATACAAAGCCACCCCCCTAAACTTTTAACTGTCTTCCCTTGCCTTGGAGATGCATGGAAGTTGTCATTTTGTGAAGATGCTGAATACTTTCTATTAGAAATCTGCAGAATGGCTCTTCTCACTGGTATAATGAAGAGGAACATGGCTGGGGGGGGGGGCGCAAAGCATAGTTTCAGTGCTTGCTTTCATTGCAGAACCAACCGGGTCATCTATTGGAGCAGTATTTGTCAGCATTGTAACTTGGGACCTGGAGGACAGGCACAGAAGGTGGTAGTCAACTGAGCTTTACTCAGAGTAGGTCCATTGAAATAAATGAACACGACTAAGTTAGGTCCATTAATTTCAGTGGGTCTACCCTCACTAAAACGTAGTTGAATACATCCCATGATCTCTTTGTTAGGTAAGGTAGGCTCAGATAGTCATAGGCCCAGGGTCACCCAGTGAGCTTCATGGCTAATCTGGGATGTGAACTCAGGTTTCCCTTGGCTGCATTTTTGTCCTCTCCTTGGAGACGTGTCTATGAGGGCTGTCACAATGAGCTCCTCTTCCTCAAAATTTACCACTACGCCACTATTTTTGGTCCTTTGTTGGAGAGAACAGAACAGTCCTTTGCCTTGAAAAATAGCTCAGTCGCACTTCAGTCCAATGGATAGGGATCAGTTTTGTGACTAGTGATTGCTTTCTGCTCCAGCTTGGGGGCACTGTAACTTATTCATTAAATTGTCTCCTGTCCCTCACTCCTGCTACCTCCACAAATGACCACCAGTCCATGGTGCCACTGAGAAACAACCACAATGGGTGAGTCACGGTATCAAAAGCTTCAGGTATTCCAGCTCACTTTGCCAGCTTTTCCCCCAGGCTCCGTGTCTTGTCTACAAGTTATTCTTGATGTGTTCTAAGTAATGACACACCGTTCGGAAACCAACGAATCGTGAATCAAAGCTCATGGTTACTTTCATAAAAGAGACATTAGAAACCCAAAACATAAAGATCATTTTATCTTTATTAACAGTTTAATGCATATGAGAAAGCTATTTGACATTTTTTACACCTCAAACTCTTTTCTTCATGCATTGCTGAGCAGACTGCACCAGAATTCATCCACTTAAATCCATTTAATAACTCAGTAGATTCTCTGTCAGGCTATGAGTTGATGCCAGTATATGGCTTTACTTAAGTGCTCAAGCACCCCATCCAAACCTTGCATTGCATTTGAACATTACTGTTACGGTAATAATGAAATTGTAATTGGGGTCACCATTAGACCGATACAAAAGTTTCCAAACCTGTTATTTGTTAACATTTTTGTTGTTTCAAACACTAGCCCAGTATTAAGGAACCTGTGGCCAGGTGTTGATGAACTCCAGTTCCCCTCACCCTGGTCATTGGCCATGCATGATTGGGGCTAACAGGAGTTGATGTCTGACAACATCTGGAGGAAGATTGGTTCACCTTCATGATAGAGTGATAGGAACAGCAATAGAGGAGCATCCTTTAAATTAAAGGGTGGGGTACTAGGAAGAAGGGAGGATGTGTCTCTGTGTATAATCCTTCCCAGAAGGGCCTGAGCTGGGTTTGGCCCCCTCAGCCATGGCCAAGATTTAGCAGCCCACTTAATTTGTCCCATGGAACAATGTGACCTGTTAAGAACTACACTCACCTTCCAGATGTTGCCTGGGAGCCTTGTCTTTGTACTCTAGACTGAGAAATCTAGACTGTAACAAAGAGACAGAACCCAGGTGGCGGCATAGAAGCTTGCCATTATGATGGGTCTTAGATGGAATGAAATTAAGCTCCGTATTTTGCTGGGAATCCACCAACATAAGCGTACTGAGAGAGGCTGGGCCAACCAGCGTCCAAAATGGTGGATTTGCCTTCCAAAACATGCTAAGGCTTTACTTTTTCCCATTTGAAGTGGATTAGGAAAAAGGAGTTAAGCCAGGTCCTTTCTCTTTGGAATTCCGTATATTTGGGAGGAGCAGGAATTCCATTTATTTTGTGGATATAGGGCAGTATACTAATATGATGATGATGATGAGCCTTGGTTACTTTGGTTTTTTTAAAAAAAGTTTTAATTAAATTTTTGAATTTAATAAAATTTAACAAAATATATCAAAAAAAATAAGCCATGGTTGTTAGTTTATAAACCTTGGCCTGTGTCAGTCATGGCTTTGGCATTGCATGATGTGTGAATGTGGCTAAGGTTATGGCCAGCTATCCATTCAACTCGGGAAGCTAGAGTAATCATGAGCTTAAACAAAAGGAACTTGTCAAAGCTCAGCAACTTCAATGATCCTCCTTGATTTCTCAATTACAGGAAAGGGAGTGTGAATGAGACAGATGTGACTTTAGCTGAGATAAATGTGTCTTAAGCACTTCCTTGCATCACTTCGGTTTGACTTTAAGCAGGATCCCATTCATGACCCAAGCACAACAGCAGAGAGATGCAACCCATCCTAAATGTATACTGGCTGAATTGCCATTCATAGTCATGAAGAAGAATTCAGCATCTCTTTTGCTTCAGCAAGTTGCCCACATGAGGCATCTCACGCTTTTAGCACCGAAACTGATAACATAGTTGTTACTTTAGTTTCATGCTAGGGGTATTCCCTGATTTTCCTTGGCACCAGACAGATTTCAAGCTGAAGGAGCACAGCAAGGAATCCGTTTTTCAGATCTGCAAGACAAGCTTCTTTTTTTCTGAATGGGCACCCTCTTTTTCATAAATGTACATGGAAAAAACTCGTAATGTCTCGATTTCAAATGCCTCTTTGGGAGTTTGTTTATTCAAATAAAAGCCTTACAAATTATTAGCATGAAAAAACTCCACCACTTTGCATTTTCTGGGATGTGTTATCCTATTAGGCAAAGTATCGTTCTGTATGTTTATAACTTACACAATTACTGTTCTTGATTAACAACTAAAACTGATGAGTTGGCCTTTCACGAAGCCGTAAGCAAAGTCAGCCATGCAGAAAATATAAGGGAAGGGAAAACAATTAAAAGTTATTTTAGTTGTTATGTTGGAGTTGATTGTTGTATTTACATATTTCTCCCCCTCCCCAATAAAACATGAAAATCTTTGTTGCGTACAAAGTGCTGTTTTATCAATGGCGTTATTTCACAGTAACATTAGAAATTTCAGATTTATTACATTCATTTTGGATTAGCAAGCATCATGTGTGTGATGTATTAAAGAATAGATTAAATTCGTGCAATACATAAATTTAGTACCACATAGTATGACTGTCTCTAGTCTTCACAAGTGCAGAATTAACAGGGCAAATAAGCAGCAGCCGTCATTGTTCGCCTGGCAGAATGAGGATGCCCGTGGAACCACTCCAGCAAGAACAAAATTTATGAAATGAGTTACACAGTTTTGCAAACCTGCAACTGGAATATTCAAAACATACCATAGGAATGATTAATCACATCAACAAAAGGACAGCGAGTGTTTTGCAAATGCTATTACACAGTACTGGTGTTCTAAAAACACTTAATTCTGCAGAGGGTTATAAATTGGTGCTCAAGTTTAATGGGATTTAAAGAACCAACCAACTTCTTCTCATTTAAATTTTTATTGATTATCTTGCAAAGGTGATATAACACACTGAAAATCATCTCAGCATCAGCATGTGCTTCCTGCTAAATAAACCTGTGGCAGGGAAGGCAGTTGCTCCTATCAACAGGGTGTTAATTGGCAAGTGAATTGGTCTTGGGGTTCAATCAGAAGACCAGGATTCTGTCCTTTGCTGTCTTGACGGTGTCCTCTAGCAGGACTTTTCAGCATAATATGTGCGCCACTGTTCTATTGGCAAGAGGCAAGAATTAATCCTCCCCCAGGCAGAAATGTGGATGGGATTTACACCCCTCCTTCCAAGCAACTGGACTGAGAGGTCCTGAAATGGGAAATCTAGGTCCCCCTGATAAGGGGGACAGATTGGTTTTCTGCCTTTGGGTAGGTGTCGGTCTCTTGTAGAACCTGACACATTTTGGAATAAGGACAGTGGATGCATCCAAACTTGCTACTGTTTTGTGGGAGGGATTTGTGTGCATGCTGGAAATCTTTTCCCCGTCTAAATTGCTCTTTCAAAGCTGCTCTTAGTCCTGTCTATGACTGAAAAAATATGGGTATATGTTAATCCTAAAAAGTCTGAGCTGCATTTACTTTGGTGGTATTTTTTCTCAAGCATGAGAGAGATTGCAACCTTAGCCCAATAAAATGTGCTCAACATAGCAACCGTCATTGTATTTAACTTCAATTTATTTTAAAATTTATTCTAAATATAACTAATAGATTACAAGAATGTGGCCACCAATGTTTGAACAGTCTCCCAGGGACTGCAGGCTCTTCGGCTTGGCTTCCGCAACAGGAAGTCATTAAATCAGAGATGGGAGGGCTCTCAATGGTCATTCCTGTCAATCTAGGAAATCCACCACAGTAGCCTCAACCTTTTGAAGTTGTCGAAAGTTTCATTCATTTTGGCCGTGCAGGTTCAAGGACAGCCGGCTGAAATACAGGGAGATGAATAAAGGAAGGGTTTTCTCAAAGGTTGAACCTTGAGAAAGCCAGAAAAGGCAATTTGATAAGGAATGGTCTAACACAGCCTTCCTCAACATGGCGTCCTCTGGATGTTTTGGACTCTGCTCCTATCATTGATCATGCTAGTCTAGGGGTTGAGGGTTGCCGTCTAAAAGAACTGCAGAGCATCAGGTAAGGGCAAAATGCCCTAGGGTGCATATTCTTAAGAATCCATGCTGGTTAGTAGCAAGCAAGCACCTGGTTTTCTTAGAGCTGCGAAAGAATAGATCCTTTGTAAGCTGCTCTAAGCATGTAAGTGATTATGAGTTTACCACTCAATAATTCCTCTTGTTGACTCTTCTGTCCTCCAGTACTAAACTGTCTTCCTTTCTTAACCAAGTGGCCTGCCTCCCTCCACCTTGCTTAGGGTGGGGCCTGACAGGCTCCATTAAGGACTGCTGCTGGACAGAGAGGGCTCCTTTGTTAATATTGTTTTTATTTTTTATCTATGTCATTTTATATTGTTTTTGATATTAATGTTGTATTTTTGTTTTAGATTTTATGATTTATGTGGAAATTGTTGTCCATTTGGTTGTGTACCTTTTGATGTGTTTTATTTATTGTTTATGACTTCTGCTATGTTGGTAATTATGTAAATCTTGTCATGTTGTAAGCTGCCTTGAGCATTGTTTTAACTATGGAAAGGCGAAATAAAATGATGGTGATGGTCGTGGTTACCACTTAGATCGCAAATGACTTGGAATTAAATCCCACTGTTTCAAACAGAGCTTTTGTCTGAACAAATCAATATATTTAAGACCACCACCTCTTTGACTGGGTTGTTAATAGGAGCCTAACTTGGACGAGCCCTGCTGTCTGTTGTGCGTTGGATTAGAAATTGTTGGATATTATGCCTTAGATATTGCATCCTGAGCTGCATTTCTGCACCTGTCTGAAAGCGACGGTGACCTCAGACTGCTGCTGAAAAGGGATTTCTCCATTCCTGCCATGCTTAATCAAATTTGGGCCGGAATGAAAAGCTAAATTTCCACTGGGCATTCAATATGTTTAGGACTATCAAAAGGCTTTGCAGTGTCAGATCGAGTGTGTTTCATGGTAATATTTTGTTTTAAATTCTGGTAGTTTGCCTCCCAGCCTCCTTTGACAGTTCACAGTATCGTGGACTTTGCATAGGTAATTGTATTGCCATTTTTTTTATTGTGTACATGCGTGAATAATAGAACAAATTTAACAGTGCCTGCTGTCTCCTATGACCCGCTGGAAATGAAATGTGCCATCTCAAGGGTTTTATACCAGAATACATTTTTTCCCCTTTTTGTATTAACAAATGCAGACTCGCTTGAAGAAACACAGTATTTAGGCTTGAATTCTAGTCATGATTTAATGGCATGTTCCACACACACACACACACACACACACACACACACACACATATATGGGATACAGATCTCACATCTATTGTATGGAGGAAAAATTAAGGAATGTTTACATCACATAGAAGTGATAGCTCTCAGCACACCCAAGGTTCATCTGTTCATCTGTTTGGTATCAGGGATACCAAAAAAGCTGCTGTGTGCCTATGTTGATTTTATTTATAGCAAAAAAAAAAAAAAAAAGCCATCTTGTTTGATGAAGGGCTCAATAAGCTTTAGTGATTAAAAAATAAATACATCTGATTTGAGAAAGAAGTGCTTGCTTCTTCAGCATGAGAATTGCCTTGCTGGAAGAGATTGTTCTAAGGTTCATGTAGCCCAAGAGTGCATTTTGAAGAGTAGTTAGCTTGATCGTTCTGGGAATTCAGGGAAGGCATTAAGGTGTAAGGGCCATCCACTGTCATCTGTGCTGCCTCTGTGAGTAGCTGTCAACAGCAGTAGTAGTCAGTGGCATAGCGTGGGTTACCGGCACCTGGGGCTGTGCGGAAGGGTGGGTGGGAAAGAGGGAAATGGATGGAGTACATATGCACATTCAATTACCTAACGGCATCCGCATCACTGAGGACATTGCAGCCACAGCGATAAGATTCCTTCTGTTGTCTGGAGATGTCACTTCCTGATTCACATGGAGAAGCTGTTTTCGATGGAGCCCAGTGATGGAAGTGCACAACTGTATTGAGGCAGCACCAGGTGTTGAAATTCTACACCCCCTAACAATTTTCCACCTGGGCAACTGCCCCCTAGTTTCCCATGCTACGCCACTGGTAGCAGTAGTAGCAACAGCAACAGCAGTGATAGCATTTGAATAACACTTTCAAGTGTTCAAAGCACTTCACATATATTACCTACTTGTAATCTGTACAACCGGTCTTGTACGGTAAGTCAATATTAACACACACACCAATTATTGCAGATTGGAAGCTCAGGCCTAGAGAAAGTAGCTTCTCAAATGTCACCTAGTGAGTTCATGGCAGAACCACACTTACCTTTTGCCGTTCTCTTTCCAGGCACATGCTTAAAATTGTGTGTTTTGTTTTTTTGCCCCTGAGCTTTCCCCGTGAAAACCCACTCTTTAGCACTCAAGCATAGAGCAAACGTCAATTTGTGTTTTCCGTGGATTTAAAGCTCAAAGCACGGACCAGGCCTGGAAAGAGTGAAGGGAAGTGTGGATAAGCTCTTAGCTAGTCTCTTAGCCACGACACTCTGCCCGATCTCAATGAAGTTGTGCAACCCCTTTTTAAATAGCCAATTGTCTATAAATTAAGGAACATACAGTAACACACTATTGTTTCAAGTGCTAATTGACCAGGAATCACTATGAATGAACACTCAGTTCAACGCCCACTGGAATAATGATCTGGTGTTGACAATAGCCACCTAGTTGTAAGTGCCAAAGTTGCCTTTTGGTATTATAGTAAAATGCAATGTTCCTCATGCAAAAGAATTTTGTCTTTGAAAGAATTTTTGTCTTTGTGAGAGACGTTGTAAATCAAGGGAGAAATGCATGTTGCATTGTAGTCAGCCTTACCATTGATTTTAATGGGTTTGTGTTGCCTTGTTCCCTGTGGACGAAGCCTGGGTGTGATACGCAGTTATCGCTGTCCAAAGAAGTGTTGGTTTTCCTGCTCTCTCTTCTCCTTGGCTTTTCTTTCAGACCTGATCAATATTCAAGAGGTTGTGTGCCTCTGATGTTCCCAGGCAGGGACGCTAAACTTATTACACTTTTCACCTTTTATAGTCATCTAATCAGAATTATTTTTTAGTCAATGATTTGAAAACCCTCATCCCAGAAGTGGGCAAGTCGCTGAGCCAAACAGTCCCCTGCCTTCTGGTTTTATTTATCACCCTTTGTCATTAGGGCATGCTGGGCACGTAGAGACAAGAAAGAAGAGAGACTTCCAGGGATTGGGGGGGTTGGGGAAATGATTTTGCATAATAGAAATAAAAGTATTAATCTGTCATATGGTAAACAGGGATATGCTGTCTTGGTGAGGCTTAAAATAGCCACTTATGCATGTAAAATTTGGGAAGACTCAAGTCATTGATCAGAATTCACAAATATATGAAGTAAAGAGAAGCATCTGACTCCATCATGACTTCTTTGGGTGCAGTTCAATGTTGAATGTTCTTGACCATTGATTCCAGAGGGGTTAAACTTGTTTAACTCATTTGATAATTCCACCTTCTGTCCAAACTCTAATTTAGGCCATGTATGTGTGGAAACTGTTAGCTTTCATTGTATACTTTGGAAGCCAATTATACTGGTGGGCAGAAGGTAGATATTGGGATCTACTGGTAAATCTCTCAGTGATTTACCGTAGATCACAAAGTGTTCCAATTCCTAATTGTTTAACTGCTAAACTTTAACAGTGGCAGCAGCAACAACCAGCAGGCTTCTCCCCTTTTAAATGAGGCTGCTGAAATAAAGAAAGTTTTGAAATGAACCCTTTTTTGACTCACCTCATGTTAACAGCCAGTGAAGTGCTTTAGATTGCCCTTGCAGATGTGAAACTCTTTTGACAGGAGATGACATGGGAAAGTTCTAATGAAGTGTACCATCATGTTGAAATATTGTGACATCACAATCCTGGCTACGTTGTCTGTTGAGCCTTGGTTTCTCATTCACAGGTGTTGTTTCTCCACACAGGTATTGGGAATGTAAAATCTATTTCATAAATCTGTTATAACTACTGTACTTGCATCTCTAATGGGCATGTTGCCCTGGTTGAATACGCATTGGCTCCCCATTAAACGGAGCCATTGGTTTTGAGCCTTTGAGGGAGTCTCAGTGAGGATGCTTCCTCCCCGGTTGAACCCATGACCCTGAGATGATGCGGGTAAGAGTCTCTGCCTGTATCTCCCCCTCCCCCTTTCTAATTAAACATTAGGACTAGACAAGGCCCCTGATTTGGTTCATGGCCAAACTGGCCCTATCAGGATCACTACATTGGACCCCAAACCAAATCAGGGAGATAGCTCACATTTTGATTGAGTTTCTAAACCCAAAGCATAACTTACATGTTTACTTTCAATATGTGAATTTGTGCAAAATTTGATACAGCCACCTAGCGAGTTTCTTTGTCTCTCCCTACTTTGTACAAACAAATGTGTGCTGTTGATCTGCTTGTTTTTTCTTCAACTACTGAAATGGATTACTTGTTTCTATAGCTGGGTCATTAGTCTTGGACTACTCAGTTATCACATTATTTCTTTTCACCCAATTTGCACAGGACTTGGAGCCACAGTGCTCCTTTGGAGACAGACATGGTGTCTACACAACTCAACACAACCCCTTGTGCCACTTGCCCATTCCAAGTCAGATTATGTCTCATTAATTGGACATTCCAGAATCATGTGCTTGCATAAGCTATATGTAAATGAGCTTAGCCTTAATGTGTCTGTTAATGAAAAAGATTCACTAGGAAATTAAAGAAGGGTTTATTTAACTTAGTTTAATTTAAAGGCCACTTAACACACTGAGCATTAATGATGCAGTCTACGGTAAATGTATCTCCTCTGTTTGCCAGCATGACTGCAGCGGGGGCTGCATTGCGCACATGGGGTTGAATCCAAAAAACTACTCAGAGTAAATCCATTGAAATGAATGGACCTAAGTTAGTCATGTTTATTAATTTCAACGAGTCTACTCTTGAGTATGACTAGCACTGGATAGAAAAAGAAATAGAAAATTGTCTAGGGTAGAGGTACACCAGTCACCTGATAAAGATAATATTAAGATAATGATTTTGTTTTCCCAGTCTTAAAGAAGAAAGAGGCCACATTTGAACTGAATCTTTTGATTATTTTGACCACCTTATTTTTTGCTGCTTTTCTCAATGGTTCCATTTTGCTTAGACTCTGAGTCTGGATAGAATAAGTTGCATGGTTTGAGGAATCTATGCTTCCAGGTGCCATAAGAAAGCTGCAGAGATAGCGCAGGATAGTGTGCACACCGGAAATGATCTCTTTCAGCTTCTGCCTTCTGGAAGAAGGTACAGGGTTATAAAGACTAGGACTAGCCGTCTGAGAAACAGTTTCTATCCAAATGTGATTTTGGTTTTAAACACAGTGTATGGTAGTCTCTATGAGAGTATATTGTATTTAATTATGGGGTATCAGAGTTTTTAGGGGGCTAACCAGGCTGTGATAGCTGGGATAACAGGCATGTTGGTTTTTGAATGTCTGATGTAGATTTTTTCAATTTTGTTGGTCTGTATGGGACAATGACAATAAAGATTGTCGTATTGTATCGTATCATCCTAAGAGCTCTGCAGACAATTTTAATACATTTGTATTCCTGGGTCACTATGTCCAGTTGTATAGAAATTATTTGAAAAGTAAAAGATCACAAAAAATGTGACTGGGTGAGGTAAGAGGAAGGTTCAGAAAATTCCACACATTCAGAATGTTTGTGATGATGGACAGTGCTTTTTTCTGTGGGAACGCAGGGCTACACATATCCCTAAACATTTTGTGAATCTTTGTACTTTTGTCCATTTACTGTATTTATTTTTCCCGATTTGAACTATAAAATTGTGATTTTCTTGAGTCAAAATGAGAGTACCCCTAAACATTTTTAAAGTAAAAAAGCACTGATGATGGGAGCATCAGTAGAAGGCTTAACAGAAGTGTAGAAGGCTTAATTTCAGAATTGAATAAGACTGGAATTTTGTTGCAATATTGGAGTTAGAACCACATAATTAGACTCATATTTCCATACTTAAAAGAATTTTGTTACAACCTATTTATAAAATCACGCATTTGCTCTTATACAGTATCTATCTCATGTTTTGTGATGAAAACCATCCACTCTACACTGAAATATTGGCCAAAATTCATTTCAAATGCATTTCAGTTGCTCTCTGGATTACTCTCTCCTAGCGGACATATCACATTTAAATGAAGGAATTATAGACATTTTCAGCTCTTTGTGGCTTTTCAAGCTTTATGTTCAGCTGGTGTTTTTGGATTTGGAACCATCTTTCTACCCAGCTTTTTATGAGCAGGATCATGGAATTGGTTAAAGCTCAATAACTGTTTTCTTGCACACAGTGTCTGTAGCAGCTCACTGCATTGTCACGCAATTCCTTCTCCTCATGTGCCTTTGGCAAGAAAGCATTTCCCAGAAGGTACTGGGCTCTCCTTAAAATGAATAATTGGTGTTCAGTACAGTCTGATCAATATGCATTATTGCTTTATATACTCTACTGTACTATCAGTGAATAAGCAAGAGGCATTGTTAGTATCAACAGAATAAATGGAAAGACCACACATAGAGAAGTCAATCTAATGCTGGTTTCATTGCTATCCAAATTGCAAAATGGGGAAGACTGGCTGAGCCAACCCATCTCTTGAGAGAAGACGTTGCTCCTCTGAAGAAGGGTAACATGCAAATAGACTGTGGTGGGGAGGGGGGTGTTTCAGAACAAATATGTCAAACACACTTTAGAATGGTTAGTTATGTATATGTATACTATTCAACCTTTTTTTCAAGGAGCTCAATACAACCTATCTGATGTCCCTTCCATTTTCTTTCAGCAGAAAGAAAATTTTGATTTATCAATTTTTATTGTTTTAATTAGTCTATTTTTTACTTTAAAATGTTGTTTTGTATTTCTCTTTGTAAGACTCTCAGAGAATTTTATGTAAATTTAATAAAATAATCATAATCGTTAATTAGCCGTTTGAAGTTGTCCAGGCTGGGAGAGTATGATTGGCCAGAGGCCAATTTGAGCTTGAGTCTTTCTTGTCTTAGTCCAACACCCTAACCATTACACTATGTTGGCCACACCATGTCCTTGGGCAAACAAGCATCTGATGAGAGATATGTTGAAGGGCTGTTTAATCTTTTTAACTAATAGCTGCTGGAAGGACCATAGCACCCACGCATGAAGGAAGATGGGGCCCAGAGTTTGTTCTGGGAGTGTCTCCTTACAGCTTGTCTCTTCTCTCTGTATGTGGCTAATTCTGCTGTGTCTTTGCATTTAGGGCAGCTGAATGAACCAATCACACCTGAAGCAGAGATGCAGCACAATTTTTTTTCATCCCTCAGAGCTGTTTGTTGTATCTCTGCATTAGTTACCCCTGAGCTTGCCTTTTTTCCTATCAGGGCAGGGACTCATTCAGAGACACCAGGGGGTGGCTTCCTCTGTAGAAAGATAATTTTTTACTTTTTCACATGCTTAATGTAAACCTTTTGGGAAAAGAAAGTGAAATATACCTCCAGTTTTCAGAAGCTTGGGAAACACTGGATTAGATGCTAATCAATACCATGTTCATTTCCCTCTCCCCTCCACACACTCCTTTCAGAGGATTATACTGCTTGTTTTCAATGCCTCTCTCTTGAGTGACATCCATCTTATTTGCATTGATCAGAAATAATGGCTGATGAAGCCTGCTGTCTACTGTGATCCAAGCCAATTTGCGCAAGTATTTTTTAAATGCCGAAATCAAATAGTTGACCTTTTCTGATGACTGTTGGCAGTTTGAATGGTCATGATAAAGCAGATGTGAAGCAGCTCCTAGGTGGTGGGTTTCAAAAAGTGGGTTTAAAACATGATCAGGGGGATGTTCAACGTGTGTGTGTGTGTGTGTGTGTGTGTGTGCACGCACACACACACACACACATGCATGTGCTTAAAATGTACCTGGGAAATGGCAGGCTTCTATTAGCAATGTTATTTTTTCAGAATAAACAGACCAGACTTCATTGTGATTTACTATACAAAAGGACAAATCATGATGTTGGTGAATTCCACATGGGGGGGGGGACTGTTATTAGTTATTGAATTTTTGTTTATTGAATTTATAGCCCACATTTCCTTTCATAGTAGCCCAGGACAGCAAACAGATACACAATTTAAAAGCGAAAACCAAGCAAAAGCTTTTTGTGTGTGTGTGTAAACTACTTTGAGGGGTTTTTTACAATCAAGGGGTGTGGAAATTTTATGAAATAAATAAATGAAAAACATTCTAAAACAGTTTAAATATTCTGAGTTATGAAGATTTTCAGTTGTGTCAGTTAATTTATCCGATAGCAGGCAATAGACAGGCCCTGAGTGAAGATGAAACTGTCACAATCAGTGGATGTTCCTCTGTGGACACAAACTTTCCACTAACTTTCCTTCCAGCATAACTCCTTAATGCATTCACGAGGTGTATATCTATCACATGGAAAGTATGGCAATGCTGATTAATCCCACCTACAGATAAACAACTGAGAGATTAAATTTGCCAATGTCCAAGTCAACTGGCTTAATATCCATCAGATCCTGTACTTTGTTTCCAAGAGGAAGGTTGAGGAGCAAGACCCTAGAGGTCTCATGCCTTTTGAGGCATTGTTTTTTAGCATGGCAGATGAATCAAGGCACCTTGTTTTAAAGATATTCTGTGTATCTGCATTAACAAAAGACAGCGTAGGAATGATAGTTGGTCAGAGGCAGGTTTGGGCATAGATATTAGTCTATGAGGATAGCATCCAGAAGAAGAGCAATAAAGCTCCTACTATACCTCTCTGGTTCAGCAAACTTTGGGAAATTGCCAGTGTGGAGATGTGTACTATATGTGTCAAATCGATGTCATCAAGGGGCAAGGAAAACAGGATTCCTATTTTGTAGAATGGAAGCGTTTTAATTTTAATACTAGTAAGACTCTCACAGTACAAGGACACTTCCAGTCCAATGTGTGACAGTTTGTGGAAAAAATAATGATTCAGGCGTCTGTTGATTTTTCATCAGTTAATGTTGTTTATGAGGCCTTAATTCCCTCTGTCTAATGAATATTACAATTCAGAACTTTGTGTTCAGCAGGTCAACATGTCATAGGAGAAATCTACACACATATTAAAAATGCTTTAAAAAAGATGTTTTGAAAAATACATTGAGTTTTGCATAGTGTCACATTTGTATATTGCACATTGTAACACATTTATAACGTTTTGTTTGCAGCTGTGTAGCTGAGTCCCTAGTTGACATGTTGCCTGTCATCATCTGGATGAACTCAACAAGCCTGAGTGAATTGTTGGGCTAGGATGTAGCTAGGAGGAGAATTTCTGATAAATTTAGTTTCACTTTGAAATAATCTCAGCTAAGCCTGACATTTGCACCAGGTTTAAAACAAGCTCTGGACAGTTTTATAAGAAGCTATCTCCAAACCGATACGATGTTTAACATGAGATGGGGAGTAGAATATTTCATTTTTTTTTTTTTGGTTTAGGCTTCCAGTGTTTGGTCTGCAGTTTGAAAATGTGATTATTTTTAAAAAGTGTCCAATCCAGTTAACAGCAATGTTCTTACTTGCCTTTTAGTTTTCATTGGTTTGTATTTCCTTTGATTATAGAGTTTGAAGTACAAATGTTCATTTCTTCTTTATGGTCTTGTATTTATGCACACTTTGAATGACAATGCCCAATACCCATTTGTAAGAAAACTTCCCTATTTGCATGTTAGAAGGGCATCCAGTGAGGAATGGAGCGGCCGGGGTTTGAACACCAAAGGGAGGGCAATGGCCTCCATACCTCAGGCAGAAACATTACAGGGTATTTTAATCAGATGCGATACCGCCAACTGCTCTAAAAAGGCAATTCAAATCAAGTGCTAGGGAGGGGTTTTTTATTATTAGGAGAGGAAGCAGACTGAACAAAGCAGAACCAATAGACATCTCCACTCATACATTTGCTTGACAGAAATATATCTGAAGTATAAAAATTATAGTCAGAAATGGGAATCTCAATTACCTGCAGAGCTTTCAATATGATGCAGCTCTTCATATCAGGACCTGAAAATTATCTCTCTGTGTCTCAGTTTGTTAGGGTATGATAAATCTCATTTTAGGGGTTGACCAGTTCAGCCATGAGAAGGAAGCGATTTCATGTAGGCAGTTTTCTCTGTCTTGCTTGTTTCCCAAAATAGGAGTGCATCAGTGTAGTTATACCTAACTGGTTGCTTCTCTGTGAGGATGTGACAATGAATTATTGGCTTTGGTAGATAATACATAATTTATCTGATTGATTTCACAGATTTTTTTAAGCTTTCCAGTTGTTGAATTATTGAAAGTTTTGATATTTCAGATCTAGTAGCACCATTTCAATCACCCTCCATGTCCCATTTCAGCCAAGGCTCCATAATGTGGCAAATGGAAACAGTACTGCAGAAAGAAAAGGTTCTGCTCTTGCATAACTCTGCTCCATAAACCAGTGAGGTTTATGAAGCAGAGATGCCATGTGGATTTCATCATTTTATAACTAAAAATGGTGTGGATGGATAAACTGGAAGCAAAGTGGTATAAGGGGCACCCTTTCCATTCATAAATAAATGTAAAGGGTACCCTTCTGGCACATTATATGTACAGTTAATTTATAAGAGAAGCACAGGTTGCTAAATTTTCCTTTACACTGGGAAAGTGTGACGAAACTGCTGGGGAAAAGACCAGTAATGTGTAATATTGCTCCCCCACCCTTGCTTTGAAGGCAGTCAACTCTAAATAATCTGATTATTCATAATTCACTGAGAATAAATAATTAATTTTTTCATTAACTAAAGGTGTTGTGTAATAACATATGTTTTATTTTAAAGTCAATTTAATATTAATTACAGGTTCAGCTAGTGGAACTTCTGGAGAAATTGCTCCAAGGTGACTTGTACACCATCTAGGAGACTAGATATTAGTCTCTTTGGGGCCTCCTGGACTATACAGTCTGCTTTCCTTCTTTGGGATTTGGTCTGGAAGATAAGGGGTCCAAATTGTGCAGGGACCCCAGAAGCAACTTTAGCTCACATTGCCTAGCAGACCCAATTTGACTAGCACAAACTCAAACTGGTTTATTTGTTATTGTATATATTTCAACAAGCCCAAAGTTCGAGAGTCAGTAGCACAGATGTTGTGAGGGTGTGGTGATCTGTCATGGAACAACCCCATGGAAGAAGATAACAGTGGTTACCCAGACCTTGATGCTGTTGCGAAGGGGCCCCATGACTGTTCAAGCTCCAAAAATATAGGTCCATCATTGAGAACTGACTGCGGTTGGTGGGACAGTGCCCCATTAGCCCTAATGGACCAGCCATCATTGTTAGGAAGTGGAATTCAGCCACCAAACCAAAGTGCAAGTTGCTACTGAAAGTATATAGCAAAAATGAGTGGTGTTGGCAGTGGCTGGCAATCTTACCTTAATGGAAACGCAACAATATATATTTGCATATATATTTACTTGAAGGGTACATTTGCCCTGAGAGATTATTTAGAATCCAGTGGTTCAGCTAATATCAAGAGTTTTTTATTTCTTTGCTGTCAACCCATTTCACTCTTCTCTGGAAGAAAAGCAACATTATATCCTTTGAACTTAAAAAAATTATTTTTATTTTTGGAACCAATAAAATTATGGTAAATATTTACAAATAATTATCTCACATAAAGGTTACATAAAATCAAAATGTCCACAAGTAACAGTCACTCTCATGAAAAGACACACAGATATTGAAACTACGCCAATCTTATTGCATGTTTCTTCAACTAATCTAAAATAAAATGTTTGCAGTCAACCATTTAACTTAGAATAAAAATCACAGTCCAGTATTGACAAGAAAATTGAGAAACAAAGCAAAAAAAATCAACTTATTCCCCAAACACCCCTCCCTTTGACCCACACCTTAAACACCCACCCAGCTAAAAAAAATAAAATCAAACAAAAACTTCCCAAAACAAAATTAAACAAAACAAAGTGTTCGACATCTTTGGCAAATTGGCACTGCTGTCATTACATTCAAATATTATTACACACAAAAGCAACACACAACACTAAGAAAAAAAACACCAAGATTTCAAGTCAGTTCTTTTCCTACTAGAAAAAAAGAATACAAAACATACACATTTTAAGAAGCAATTTTATCTGTGTGGAGACAGTCATCTCCTACGTTCAAAGGCAATTCAATTGTATTTTTATGTTTTTTTATTTGTTTTGTCTATTTTGTTGGTTTTCAAAAGTAAGCTTCTAAACAGCCATCAGAGACTTTGGTGAATACAATCGACATTTATTTCTTTGATGCTGGATACCCTTCATAAAGGGAGTTTGTCTTTGAAAAAAAATTAGCATTCACTCAGAAAGGAATCCATTTGCAATGTAACATGTTTCTGTGTTTTTAAAGGCCACTAGAAAGTGACAGACCAGGACAGTGTCTTTTCCAATGCAGGTCTGAGCAAAACAAAAGAAAGAAGAGGTTTGTTCATGCATTATGTTTTTTGCAGGATTCGTTCCAGGAGAGAATTAGATTTATCCTTTATTAGTTGCCAGCTGTTTACATTGGCCAGGATCCAAAGCACAGCGCAACTAGTTCCATGCCCCCAAGAAGGCTTTGGGCTTGTGTTTCTCAGGCAGCAGCCTCCAGTGTTTTATGGCAAGTCACTTTTGAAATGAAGGGGACTTTCAAAAGCTAATTGTGATATGGCATAGGCATCTGTTGTTGAAAACGGAAATGGTTTTAGCATCACATTGGACACAACCGAGCACTCAGGGACCCCTTATGTACCACTTCGGACCTCCACATTACACTTAGGCTTTCCATGACCTCCCTCACCGAGTCTCTTTCAGAGGTGAATTATCTCTATGAATTGATTGGAGATAGACTTAAAGCTACTTTGCAGCAGGACAATAATTACCTCCCAATACAAAAACAAGGAGTAAAAAAAAATGATGTGCATGCAAGTGCCCACCTGACTTAAGTTTGCCTTGCAAGGCAGGGTGAAAAAATCTCAAAGACTCGCAGACCTCACAAACACGCTGGAAAATCCAGGATTGTAATGGACTTTGGACCAATTCCAATAGGGATGTGTACGCAAAGATGGAAACATTGGCCAACAATTGCTCTTTGTACTGTCTTGGCTGTTATATTTAAACACAGAGTACACAGTGATATTGAAAGAGGGACAATGGGTTGGATCCAGAGTTTTCTCCCACTGGTGATGGCATCCACTGAACCAGGTTTCACTCAGGATGTTCTTGCCAGCGGAAGAGATAAGAGGCATTTGTTTTGGCCAATTTTCCCACCCCCCTGCCATTTCAGTGTCATCTCTCATGCTGTTCCACAGAGTCCTCCAACTTCCAGAGTAGATCTGAGGGGGCAAAGGGGACTACAGGGGAAGGGAGAACCAGCAAAATCATATTCTGGAATTGCTTTTCCATTGGTGGGATTCCTCTGCTGAATCAGAAGCCTCCCATGGATGGAAGCAGCTTATCTCTTCAGAAACCAAGTCTAGATACTGTCCAGCATGTAAAGATGGTCACATGATCTGACAGCCAAGCTAGCTGATGAATACTGATTTTAGACTCTGTATCATAGACTTATGGAGCGCTACTTTTAATGTAAATAAGTATACATGAAACTTTGGATTGCGTCTACTGCTTCTGTCCCTTGGTGCTGTTATTATTGTTATTTCTGTTGTCTAGTCTTTGACTGTAATAAAGATGAACTAAGCTATATGACATTAATGATATTTCTGGTACTGTGCCTTGCATGGTGTATTTTGTTTGGCATTGTCATGTTGACCCCAGTCATAAAATGATAGCATGTAGGATGGAACCAGATTTTACACACACACACACACACACACACACACATTTCAGGTGTATTCTGGTATATACAGTGTAGCAATTAAAAGTTGACTATTGATTACTCAGAAAGTTTAGCTTGCCACATTTATAAATACAATAGTTGCAGCCTGAGCTGGAAGAAAATGTGTGGTTTCATTTATGAGCTTCCTCCCTGTTTCAATTCCAAGGAAAATGGAAATATGATGGAGTAAATATCAGACCATAAATGAGAAAATACATTGTCAGGCAGGTCCACAGATATGGTCTGTGGACCCCTTTATTCAGCACACCTAATTTTAGTGGAGATATTTGAAATACTTCCTGCTGGTTTGGGGTAGGCTAAAATAAAGGAATCCCCATACATTCAGAGACCTTAGAAACAGATAAAGTGACACAAGTCACTTTACTATTGAAAAACTAGAAATTTAATTTAATTTCCTTTGTCTAATGCCCCCATGCCCCAAAAGCCAACTTTTGTTCAGAACATAAAATCTAAAAAAAAAATTTAACCAATTTAATATTGAAAATTAATTTTATATCTATAATACTGTATAATACTGACAACAGAACACTCCAGAAGGAATTGAAACTTCAAATTCTAAAACTTCATAAAGTTTATCAAATTCAGTTTTCTACATACGAAGTTTATTCAACTAGAAATCTGCCAATATTTTTTAATAAAGGAGTCCTATCCTGGTTAAAATCTTCTAGAGAAGCTGTAAAAATATGATCGTATAAAGATACATTATATAAAGTATACATTTTTCTCTCTGAGAAATAATATATTTAATGTAGCTCCACTGGAAAAAGCTTTGAGGTCGGGAAAGGGTATAGAAAAGTTAAACCTCAAAAGAACTGGAGATGCTTCAGATAAGCATCCACTCTTTTTAGGGCTTATCAAAAGAGAGTCACACCTCCAGATCTTTTGAGAGTGACCGATCAATATTCAACAGATGTAAATGATTGGTTTCACTATTAAACCATGTACTTCCCAGTTAAAGCTGGAGGGACTCTCTCAGAGTAAGCAGTTTCAGGACTGGAGATATTTGCCACCAACTTTCCTTCCATAAACAATAGGACTCCTTTAATAATATTCTGGTTAAGCTTGGGACACCAATGTCCCTTGCAGAGTAAACACAGAAGGGCACTGAGTGCTAAGCCACCTGCAAAGTATCTCTAGAAGAAGAGAAATGTGTTCTCTTTTGCACCGTTAAGGCAGTGGATACAGGGCTTCTACTAAAACCCCAAACGTTTTCTGGATCTTTAGTTGATATATATTGACCTATCCTCACTAATGTGAGTGTAGACTTGCTAGATAAAACAACAAAAGACCCTTGTGGCACCTGAAGAGCAAATAAATATATTGTGGGCATAAGCTTTTGTTGATTCTAGTCCATGAAAGCTTGCGCTTTAATAAATTAGCTAGTTTGTAAAGTACCACAAGACTCTGTTGTTTTTGCTAACAGCTAACACAGCTACCCCTTTGGATGAAAAAGTTCCTAAGGCCTTTTCAGCAAAAAGACGGTAATTAAAGCATTACTTTTGCAGCATGGAAACGGCTTCAGCATTGTCTAGTTCATAGGTGAACACTATGATCCATAGGGCCCGATACAGTCCACCGCCATCACATTTTGCACAGCTCACACAAGGTGACAGCACCCTCAGCCAACTGCCAAGTCATCCCTCCCCCCCCCCCCTTTCAGTGCCCAGTGCCAGAAGTGAGGACAGTGATAGGACCACCTTTTTCATGATGGCATTTATATTAGAGAGGAGAGTGCCTTTCCTCCTTCACACCCAGCAAAAAGCAACCTTCAAGGCATTCTGAGTTGTGAACTGGCCGCCCTGGTATCAGTATCAGTAGCACTGGAGGCAACCATTTTAGCCCCTGGTGTTCCACAGTGTTTCACACATAATAGAACTGTGGGGGAACAGGCCATGCTGAGGCAGTTTTCAGACTGGAAAGGTAAAGCTTGAATTGGATCTCAAGAGTATCTGTTGACCTGATAGTTAGCAACTGATAATATTTTTCCCTCAATAAACTTGCTTCTATTGACAGAATAATAGACTGTTGTGAGCTGGTCCACACTCTTGCTTACTTGGGAATTTTGTGTACATGGTTGGGGCAATGAATGTATGCCTCAAACACAAATTATTTTATTGTGGAGGCTGAAGTCCCCATGGCCCTTAGGAGTTGGCTCTTATGCATACATGTATATCTGCTCCCTGCAAGTCTTAATATCCGAAAAAGGTTAGATCCTAGGAATCTGTCAAAGATCTATGCAAATGAATGCTTATTTGTTGTCCTGCTATGTTTATGGGGTTGCAAGAGAGGCAAAGGGTTGAACGAGCTGTAAATGTGGTGGTTCATCTGTCCTCATTGTGTTATCTTGCATTGCTGATTTTACCATATATTAATAAATATGATTGTCTAAACTGGCTGTGAGGAAACATTATAAAATGAATGTTGCATGGGCATGATGACTTTAAAAAAGAAAATCAGTATCATTGATATATGTATTGTGGGGATGTAATGAATAATTGTTTTTTTTTCAGATATTCATAAGCCTAGTGGACATTGTAGACTTAGAATTAAGGGTGGAGGTGCATATTCTTTCCCCAAGTACATGTCTATCAATGGTAACCTTAGAAGTTGCAGTGTACAATACATCTCTGAATGGGAACGGAGCTGCAGGCTGCTCTTGCTGAATATTCCCTCCAGCGTGTTCACCCTGCTTTTCTCATAAGCTCTGCTCCTGTACTTGTGAGGGACTAGAACCTAGTCAATAGGTGATAGCAGAACCAGTAGTGTGGAATTTTCAAAGGCTGCATACCTAAAGGTCTTCCTAATCTACCGCAAGCTGTTGAAAAGCTCCTGGTTGTGTTTGGGCACCATGCCAAATCAGATAATGCTTGAATGCTCCTTATCCTGCTTTGCCCCATCAACGGGCAAAGTATGTATGGCAACATCAAATACTCAGCAAGTCAAAAGCATTTTAACATTGCCACACAGAATAAGTGAGGGTGTTTTTGGCTGCCTGCACCTAGGAAGAATAAAAGCTTACCTCAGCTGACCCTCAGAAGCCACACATTTGTGGTAGAGGAAGAAAAGGTTCTTGGTTTGCTATCTTGAGGAGTGGCTGCCTTTGTGAGTTACGGACACCTTAAGCATTTGGTATGGCACTAAAAAGCAGACGTGAGAGCCTGTTGTAAGAACATTGCCTTCATTGTTAATCCATAGTTTCAAAGTAACCAATTTGGGCTAGAAATTGGTTAAAGCCCTCCCTTTTTTTGTTCTAACACCTTCCCTAGGAACACGTGCTCTTCAAAGTTGAATCAGAGGTTTAAATTGCCATTTGCTCAGATTCTGCTTTAAAGAGCAGGGTTTTTGCAGGGGGGGGCTCAGTCACACAGTATTAATGTGCAGACTAAGAGCAGGGCAAATGGAAAGTGTGGGAAAGATCTAATGGATGGCTTTTTTAGTGTGAAGCCAGCAGATCTAGGCCATTCCACCCCATGTTAAAATTCCTGCCATTCCTGTAAATATCATAGTGTTATATTTCACACTTGCAGACTGTACGTTGTGTGTGTGTGCTGAGAATGCCATGCAAAATTAAATCTACCTGCACACAGAAGACTGGCACAAAGGGGACTGCTTGGTCAGTTTTTTATTTCAATAAGACCAAAGGTGCAGGTGGGAAGCAAGAGTTTGCAGCAATCTGAGCCTTGCTTTCACCCCTCTGTACATAGTGGAAGGGCACCCACAATCCTCCAAAATTGTGGCCACAGCCTGCCTGGAATTTGTGTAAGTCTCACAATGCAATCCTCTACATGCCTACTCAGAAGCATAGGTGCCAGCTCCCTGGGTGCCTGAGCACCCACAAAATTCCCCATGAAGGGGGTGGGCACCCACAAATTTCGGCGCCAGGGCCAAGCATGCTGCATGGCACCCATGGCCCTGGGCACCCACAGTAGGGAGCAAGCCCTGGCGCTGATGCTCAGAAGTAGGTCTCATTAGGTTCAATGGCCCTTGCTCCCTGGGAAGTGGGTGATAAACAAATTTTGTATGACTCCTCTGGCCATACAGTTTGAATTGTTCAATTTAACTAGAAATAAAGACTAGTTGGCTAAAGTTCTTCATGTGCTAAAATTCCAGATTACCTGTTCACACTCCCCTTCCCCTCCATTTTATCTTTTTTTTAAAGCACAGGTTAAGAGAACTTTTTAAACTTATATATTGACTGCCCAATTCAACTGAACTGTGCTTTGTTCCTGATTTTACCCCCAGGTAAAAAATGCTATAATTTTTCACAGATAAAGGCTTACAATGGTGCCAGCAAAGATGAAGTATGGAGAAACATGGACTTTTAAAACAGCACCCAGTTGTTTCTGGTAGTAAAAGCTAACATTTGATGTACCACTTCTTAATTTTTTGAAATATTCTTAGAAATCAGGAAAAATAATTTCCCCTTCAGTTACAGATGAAACTCTTATTTTCAACCCTCTCCTTGCTTTCATACAAAAACAATGAAAGTTAGACCTAAATGTGTTTCTCTTGAGCTATGAAACTGAATGGTCACACATAGGTTTGTAGATCAATTTTCATTCCAGCTAGCAATGAGCATACTGAATCAGACAAACATCCAGGAATTGCCATGCAGGCTTTTGATACTGAAAATGTCACTAGTATTATGCAGTTAGACTTGTATTAAAATGTGTGTGCTTTTTATACTAAGGCCTCTTTAATTTTGTTACTGTATTCTTGAATCCCTTTCATATATTATAGTTCTAAAACAGGGACCAATAGCAATCTATAATGGAAATGAGGAATTGGGCGGTGAAAGTTTTATACATGCATCTTATTAGACAGCAAATAGAATATGGTAAATGCATGAGATATGGCTTTTGTTGGCATGCCTACCTCTGGAACATATCCCAGAGGTCCTCTTTGGGACTAGAAGGCATTACACAAAATCTCATCCATCTCACAGTTCTGCACCGTTCTTGTGAACTCCAGGAGGGCTTGAAGTTAATCTACTGGTTATGTGTGTACTGTATATTTAGTTTGTATTACCAAGTAGCATTTTTTACATCAAAATGTTGAAATAAGAAATTCTGATATGATCAACAGAAAATGAAGTTTTTCTTCAATAGCTTATTTGAAGCGAAAGATGCAAAAGGGAGTTGCAATTTTACAGGCTAAGGGACAAATCGAAGTTTCAGTGGAGAAATAGGTCTGGCAAATATGTAAAGAGCAGTGGTGGGAGGGTCTGATTTGAAGAAGAGCACAGCAGGTGGGTGAGGGGGGTGCTTAATCGTTCACCCATTATCTCTCTACTGCACTTCTCTCCAATAGTAATTTTTCTCATAGCCATAGCTAACACCTGGAACTTTGACTGGGGAAAGGTGGCAGAAGGAGGGCAAATCAGGAAAGACCTGGTGGATGTGGGAAGGGCTAAGAACTTAACTCCCTGTGAAGTTCTCCCCCCCCACACACACACATTTTAGATAGTTAGCAAGGCCCCAGGATCCCAGTCAGACATCACATTTCATCTTAAAACAGGACTCAGAGCTGCTGTTCTTGAAAGTGATGGATTGCCTGAGAAGCAGTGCAAAAGCATGTGGTGCTGAGCATCACTTACAGGTCTACTCATTGTATTGAATAGGGCTTTCTCCCAAGGAAGTGGATATAAGATTGCCTAAGTAATGCAAAAACAAAACAAAGAAATTGAAATATTTGTACAGAAACGACACACATGTCAGGCAGCCACATGAAACATTCACTAACACCATTCAACATTTATTCCATTGAATTCTGTGAAAAAGGAGCTATTTCTTCCCCTGTAATTTTCTTTCTTTAGACAGGCCATCACTGGGTCATAATTATTATTTTTTTAAAGAGGAATAAAATGACTGTTTTTTTGAGTTAAGGGAATTTTATGGCACCACAGTTGATTGATGCCCATCTTTTCCACCATTTGTAAACTTCATTCTGTATGGATTGGGATGCTTGGAACATTAAATAAAATGTCAAAGAACTATTAGTTCCTTTTGGGGGCAGTGTTGAAGATGAGAATCTAGACACTTCATGGTGTAAATGCATTCCTAGTGAAATTATGGCAGCTTCAGATTATTTTCTTTTTTCACTGTATGTTGTGTTGTTTCCAAGGTGCCTTGAGAAATGTGAGCAATTTAGGTATCCCCTAATGACATGACTTCCGTCACAGCCTAGTTTTAGAAAGCAGAATGCTGTAAACCTCATTCACACGTGTAACCGAAGTCTGAAAGGGAATCTGGTTGACAGTAAGGGGAGTGGAATGCTAAGAGAGGGAAGGAGTGCCAATTGGTAAGGCCAATTGGTGGATAAGAGGAAGATGAGACAGACAGTGAGAGGAAGGGTACAATGAAATATATTTATTTCATTGTAGAGACTCGAGAGCAGACATGCTTAGGCAGGACATTAGAATTACAACAACTGTGTAGATGTTACTTGCCTGCACTGGTGGGTGGGTTCCTCAATTAAATAAAAGTTCAAGCTTCAGAACTTGAAAGGATGAATTCTGGTCTGGGTAGATTCTAACATAAACTATGCCTCTTGCCCGCTGCCTATCGTTCCATGGGTGATGGAGAAGAGTCCTTCTGCTGTCCAAGTCGGTAGGTCATGGTAATCGATATGTTTGAGAGAGGTCAGGACTAAGTGGAGTAGCCGAGGGACTGGCCTTTAATGACAACCTGGGGAGAAACCTTGTAATGGACCTTGGGGGTGTCACAATGTGTTATGCTCATGAAGAGATTCACATGATTAAAGGATCAGTAGTATGGTCACAATATTGGCTCTGCCCCTTAAGTTGTGCAGCTTTCTGGACACACACACACACATGTCCATGTATCAAGCAGGGATGTCTACATGGGAAAGCCCATGTGTGTGGACTTCAGAACATGTAACCTGATCATGTGGAAGAACCTGGCAGTGTGAATCAGCTCTAAGTTGGATAGAAAAGGATAATGGTGCACATGTCAAGCACAGTTGCTAAGAACAGCCAACACTGCCACAACATTCGATTTGTGCACAGTGGTAGAACTTGCAGCAGTCAAAAACAGTAAACCTAAGTGATTAAGAGGCTTAACCAGTCCTTCTTCCATATCAGAGATCATAACTATTTTTATCAAGCCTTAGAAATTTTGTAAGAATGTTTGAGGAAGGGGCATAGCTCAGTAGTAGAGCACATGTGCAAATGGTCTTGAGGTAAATATGTCACATTTCCAGGGTGGATATACAAAGGCTCCCTGGAAGACTGCTGCCAGTCTATACAATAGTGAGCAAAAGGAACCAGTGGCCAGACGGTGATGGAAGGTAGTTTTCTAAGTTCTTAAGAAATAAGCAGATCCAGAGTGCGGGGGGGGGGGGGCAGGCGAAAGGAACAGACTTGCACTAGGGTTTTGTTTCAGGGGTTTTGTTGGGAGAGGGGTTGTTGTTGATATTAATTTTTTGTATCTTCATTTTTATATCTTTTTAGAGTTATGTGGGAAATGTTCAATTTGGTTGTTTAGTTTTTGATTTGTTTATTGTTTATGACTACTTTTGCTATGTTTGTAATTGTGCACTTTTTCATGTAAGCAGCCTTGAGCATGGTTTTAACTATGGAAAGATGGCATACAATAAAATGATTGATTGATTAAGTAATTAATTAATTAATGCAAAAGGGGCTCTAGACGAGGTCTGTAACCTCCATGAGTTCTAGTTATCTTAAGATGTTTACACACAGGAGGAAATTTGATTTATTGTGCATTTACAGCCGAACCTATCAAATTTGCTGTTTCTGAAACAATATGTAAACCAAAACATAGCTATTCTTAGAAATTTGCACTAATCTGAATTTTGTGGTGTAGTTCCTCAATCAGCATTTACAAAAGTGCATTTTAGAGGGAAGTGTGAATAAAAATGAATCTATTACTGAAAATAATATACAGAAAATTGCTTGCAAACTGTGTATTAGTCAAAACTGCATATAAAAATATGAAATTCACAGTAAAATAATGAATTTTTACACTTTTTTTGAGGGGAAAAAATTTGCTACAAAATGTGGAGGACTAAATTTAATATTGGAGAAATTGAGAAAACCCAAACTGACAGATCCTTCCATCCCAACTCAACACCTAGACATTTGGGTCAGGGAGCTGATCAGCCTTGGACCACTGCCCCTTTATTAATGTGAAGGGAACTTTAGTGTAGCTTTCATAGTGGCCCCCAGTTACCACTGTTTAAGCAGTTTGGAAAAAGTACCACCTTAAATTTCTGCAATTGCAATATACATAAGGCTTTCGTTATATGGAATCTCTTCTGGAACATTTAGCTAAAGCTACAGCCACTGTGTGTGTAACTTCGCTAATAGTGACTGCAAATAAGCATAAATTAATATTCAGCAGTTAAAATGTCACTAATTGCCCATGTCTGTCATTTGCTCACATGTTCAATGCCAACATATGGTTCATATATGCCCACATGACCACCAGATTTGAATTATGTATCAAGAAAGAACAACAGCCCCAGAAATAGCCACAATGAATGTTAACCTGGTTCAAAGTTGGTTTAAAGCTTACTGAATTCTTGGAGTCAGTGCACCAGTATCAAAACACATTTTCCCACTGTATTTTAAATTCCTCATTTGTCCCTTGTTGCTGTTTATGCCATACCACTCCATAGTAACACAAAGAAGTAAGTTATTTACATTGGTGCTTTGTCATTTGAGGGGACCATTTTTCCCCCCTTAATGCCCTCTCCCTAAAATAAACTTCAACCCATACAGTCCATGTTGAATCACGCATCCTGTTACAATGCACATTAAAGAGAGACATTCAATGGAGGACTGCTCAACATTTAGAACTGCTTCGGTTCCCCTGACATGGTCAGGAGAACCAGAGAACCAGCTAGTTAGTCCAGAAGCAAGAAGACTGTGCGTATCACATGGCTACTGCATCTTGCAAACCACAGGGAATGTCAGCAAAACTGATTCTTTGTTTGCTCTGTTTTTTTTATGGGAGATTCAGTTAAGGTCACTAGAATTTCAATGATTAAAAACAGTAATAAGCAGTTCACCTAGCTGAAAGAATAACATTCCAATTGTTGCATGGGTTCATGCGGGGTATTTTCTCTTATCCATCCTCGTAGTCCGATTTCTGCAGTTACATGCTAGGTGGTTCCAGTTGTGTCATCCGGCATAATGTGTTCAATAAGTGCTTCTTGGTTCCATGTGTCAGTGGCGGTCATAAGCAGCAGCGGCTGCTGGAGGGGCTGCTCCTCGGGCTGCAGCGCTGTAATAGTAAGGAGAGCCTAGAAGAGAAGAGATGCCGTGGTGTAAATCACAAATCTTCAGAGGTGTTACTCATCACCAAGCAAATGAAGGAGTTAGAGAAAGAGTAACAAAGCCATCCTCCTCAGTGTCTTGTCCAGCACCTAACATATTACTTAGTCCATGTTTCTCAGATCAGAGTGTAAACACAAGGTGCCAGGAAAACCTACAGGATAATACAGTGGTGCCCCGCAAGACGAATGCCTCGCAAGACGGAAAACCCGCTAGACGAAAGGGTTTTCCGTTTTTCGATGCGCTTCGCAGGACGAATTTCCCTATGGGCTTGCTTCGCAAGACGAAAATGTCTTGCGAGTTTTGAGATTTTTTTTCGCTCCCCACCCCCTTTTTCTAAGCCGCTAAACCGCTAATAGCCTTTTAGCAGCTAATCCGCTAATCCCTTAAGCCTTTAATAGCCGCTAATAGCCGCTAAACCGCTAATAGCGCTAATCCGCTAATAGGGTTGCTTCGCAAGACGAAAAAACCGCTAGACGAAGAGACTCGCGAAACGAATTAATTTCGTCTTGCGAGGCACAACTGTACAGACAACTGTAGCATATACCCAGGTGACTCAGTAGTCCACACTTGTCCCTAGAGCAGCTTGCATACCTACTCAGAGTGGGTGGGTTGATTTAAATTAGTGATAGGCCAACTATCCCTGTTAGCATGGCTGTGACTGGGCACACCCAATTTTTTTTAAAAAAAAGGGAGGCAGAAGGAAACAGAGGGCAGGCAGGGGAGGAATGATGGAATGGATCTTCAGCCTCTGTCTTCCAGTCTTTTTCTTCTGCCTGCTTCTGGCTCTGTCATTGTCTGAGCTACTTTCACTACCTTTTGCTCACACCCAGTAAGCGCTGTCTCATTCACTAGAAGAAACAATCTGTTTTGGTCAACTTGGGTTAGCTCATTATATGATTAAAGATAAAGATCATGAAAATTGACAGTATATTTGTATATGCCTAGTTATCACTACAGCAAATAAATTGTATTTTTAATCTCATTTTTAAGTTAGTGTTTTTAAAGTAATGTTTAGATGTCAATTTGAAAAAAAGTTTTAGTTTATTTAGTTTGATTGAAGAATAAAAAAACAAGATGCAATGCTGCTAGAATTTTAGGGGGCTTTTTGGTCAAATGGGCTCCTGGCCAGTTCCCTCAGGCTGTGCTTTTTGTCTGGGCATTGCCTTCTGTCTGTGACTGCATTTCAGGTTACACTGAGAAGCTCCAAGGTAGATCATTGGGCTTAAGGGACAGCAGATTCGGCTTAACAGCTGCCCCATCCCTAGTTTGTGCCTGCTTTTTGTGATGAAGGCATGCATCAGCAGGCCTTGGTTATTTATTTGTTCTTAAGTAAGAGTCCACCCCTTACAGAGTTTCAGTTTCGGAATGTGTTAAGCAATGGCATTGTTCAGCATGGTGCAGCAGCAAAATGAGCAAAGCATATGTGATTGCCTCACCAGGAGCCCACACACTCACACATTCCTTTTAAACCCTGGTTTTGCCTTGCATGATATCTGAACTAGGCCACGGTCAAACAGAAAACAAACAAGTTCCAATAGCCTGGTACAGATTCATAAGATCAGGGTAACAGTGAATCATACAGAAATACCCTGAAGAACAAAAACAAGTAAACAGCACAAGAATGCGAACTAAAAGAGGGTACCTTTGCTTAGAAAGTACTTGATAGAAAGCCTGCCCCAATGCACTAGCTTTCCAAATGCAATGAGATTTTTGCATGAAAGTGAATTCAAAATACACCATCCTGGGACGCCTATATCCCATGCTTTTTTCTGAACAATAAATTGTCCATAAGAAGCAGACAATAAACATGGGAGTTAGATCTGGCAGCTTAATAAATCTCTCACAACAGAAGCGAAAGATGTTCTAGAGAGCATGATAATAGTGTGTGAATGTGTGTTCCACATTCTTTTTTTTAAAATGACTCAAACTTTCTCAGAAGCCTGTTTTCAAATCAAAACATATACATCTTCTCCATACTGTAAAAGCAATGAAATTGCTAACCAGCAAACCTTCCCTATTGTAGAGGACTCTACTGACAGTTTTAAAGGAGGAGAAACAGGGAGAAATCAATACTATAGTGACAGACATCATGGAGAAGTCACAAAGTTCAAGACATGTGTAAGGGACCAATATTTCAAACAGATGAGCTTGTGAAAGGAGACTAGAGGCACCGTTGCACGGCACTGATGAAAAAGACTTTCTATATAATACTTAAGGGGAGGCAATTGGCACATATTTCAAAACAGGAAAGACCTTTCATCAGACGGCATGCTTGCCACAGTAGGGGCAAGAGTAAATAAGTAACGTCTTTCCAAGCATTCCTTGAGAATATCTGTAATAAACTGATCTGTGCTCATTGAGAACGTTCTGAGGTTTCCCTGGATGAAACCTCAGAAACCAATGCAGCAATACACTTACTGCAGAATGTGCTGCTACAAAAGCAATAAGGTTCCTGTTGCAGAAGCCTATGCAACATTATATTTCATAGGTTTTTTTTAAGCACCATACTTTGAACCTTATGGTTTTGACCCCACCTTAATCTTTTTGTTTGTTTGAAGTATTTTTACATGGCCTTTCAGGTCATACAGCACTCTCAAGGTGCTGTACTCTCAAAAGTATAAAATACAAATTTAACAATAACAATTCAGTCTTTTAAAAAAAATTAAAAATAGCAGCCGTTAAGTTAAAAGCCCAGACCAGTCTTTAATTAATCGTTTCAAAATGGATCCAAACAGCCAGGTCTTTAGAGGAGAACTAAACAGAGCCACACAACCCACACCCATTTCCAAGGTAACGTATCCACCAGGTCAACAAGGTGGTTACTCTACCAGATCAGAAACCAGACACTGGCCAATAGTTGTCCAAAATTTGTTTGCTTTTTAAACATGGGTCTAACCAGGAGCAGTCAGCAGGATATGGCTCACCTGACCTGTAGCCTGTGTCACTGCTTCTTATCAGGAAATTGAATGGGGTGGGGAGGTGGTGTGCAAGTACTTTGGTGGAACCAATTCAGTGCTTCCACCGGTGTGTTTGCACTGCATCGACTACACTGCCACTTTGCCCCTTCCCCTCTACCTCCTGGAGTAGCAACACAAGCAGCAGGAAGGCAGGTGAGTGCCACTGCCCAGCAGACCACCACTGACTCTAACTGCTTCCTCTTTGAGGGTAGTGGGCACTACACTCAAAAAAGCATTAACTGCTTCTGAGGTTCATGTGGTGAGTTCTATCCTGACAGATTAATTTTTAAAATAACCACAAAGGGCCTATAGGGTTCTCTAGGACAGGTTGTAGTTCTCAAATCTCCAAGAATTGTTTTGCATGTCATCAGGCTGTGCAGATTTATCTGCTGCTGAAATCTATCCAAGGCAACATGATTAAATGGGACCCTAGCTACATCCCTCTCTGGCTGGTAAAACAGGGGTCAGAAGAAATGTGAGTAATTTTTATCTTTAAAATGTAAAACAAATCCATCAGTCTCCAAGGACCACAACTGCTTTCCCACCTCTGCAGGTATGTCAGTGGACAAAAGCAGTGGTGGTTAGTGCTCATGGGGACTGGAAACGCAGGTGGCAGGTGGGGACTGGCTGGCTGCAGACTGGGGTTGGCGGGACAATGCTCCGTTCACTCGAATGGACCAGCATCCACTGGAAAATAGATCCAGGTGGGACGGGAAGGAGAGAATATAACATTTTAGGCGTGTGGTTATCTGTATCTAGTATCAGGGTTCATGTACTCTATCTTGTTTGATACTCAAGTTAACAATATGTGTGAATGAACTATTCTGTATTAACTATCACAAATATAATTTTCAGATCGCCCAGTTTTGCATACATAATATATTTCAATGAGACACAGTTGATGCATTCAGCTGGGAGGCATCAACTGATGAGAGATTAAGTGCACATGAGTAAAATAACTATCAGAAGCATGTAGCCATAGTCATATTCACTTGAACAGAACTATCCCCTGTTTGCCTCTGTGCTTGCCTCTATCAGCTTCCACACCCAGAAATATTTGTTTGAACTTTATTTTGACACAGCAGTTGGTCTCAGTCAGGATCAGAGGTTTTTTAGCAACTGACATTTGAAAAAAATAAAATGAGTAAAGACTAGGAAAACAGTATAAGAACAACTGCCTTCGGATGAAAATGATTCTATAGGCCACAATTTTTCCTTATTTTCCAAATTTGACCTTCTGTCTCATTTCTTACATGTGATATTTTTAACATAATCAGACTATTAAAATATAATTTTTCTCCGCCGCTCCCTGACAGCGTTTTATATATCTCCAGGGTTTGACTTTTCCCTCCTATTCACATTTCTGTAGTGAAATCAAAAAGGCCTGCATTTAAACTGAAAAATGAAAACTTCACATTGCAAAACATTCACTCTTTCACCCTGTCATTACACTCTCCTCTAGAATAAACTTGTCCATTCTTCTGTCATTTTTCCCTTTAATTCATATTATCATCAATTTATTTCTTGACACAGTCATTTCTGGCTCATACTTGTTCTCTAATCCTTTTATAGAAACCCATAGAAGTACTGATTCTAATCCTAATTGACTGGTTTCAAACCTTTTCACCTCATATGAAGCCATGCCAATATTGTCAATCTTGTGACCCCGTCCTCTGTAACAACAGCTATATATATAGCTCAGGTGTAGCCAAAAGGGAGCCCTGTCAGGCTCACTTACATTTCACAATGTGCACAAATCACATCAGTTCAGAAGAGAGAACAGTGCATCAAACAAGATCTGCCATGATCAACATCAAGTCGAAAGTAATGAGTGAAAATGGTAAAGAAGTTATTACAACAAACCAGCATGAAATTGAATCATTTTTCTTCATTAGACTGTGTTGCTATTATCCACTTTTAGCATGTTTGTATTAAGTAGACTTTAAACACGCAAGCTCGCTAGGCTTCAGTGACTGAAACCTCTTGGGGTATGTGTGTATATGTGTGTGTGTGTGTGTGTGTGAGAGAGAGAGAGAGAGAGAGAGAGAGTTCATAAAAACCAAGGCAGCCATTATTATTTCAGTGCTTGTATGCCATACATAGTTTTCTCAAATATTTCTAAATTCATAGCTGTGTCAAGTTAGTAAAGCTGGACATTAAAAACCAATAAAGTCAGGCAATAAGATCTAATCATTGCTTCTGCAGTACTAGGTGTGTCTGGTGCTGTACAAATGTAGAAAATAATTCAAGACCTTGCTTGAAAATAACATAGACTACACAAAGAAGAGAGTATGCAGTGGAAGCAAAATACAGAGGGGGAAATGTGGTTAAAATAAAAGTACGATTTTAGTAAATGCGTATGCATAATTCAAGGCTAAATTCAAATTCCTAGGCTTGAATTAGCAGGCCTGATTGCTTCAAGCAAAGTTAGTTTAAAACCCCTTAGGCTTCAGCAACACAATTGAGCATTTTCTTACTAGAATCTGAAATGAATGAGCCTGTGAGTTATGACACATGGCAGGTGCCAGTCAGGTCATTTAAGAAGCCACAGGAAGGCGCTCATATACCACAGTGATGGGTTGCAGTCAGGCCCTGCATAGTACAAATAGTATTATGCTGAGATTACTGACATCAGCAACATGATTTATGTCATCTTTAGATGTTCTTATAACTGATGTGCTTATCAGATGACATTCCAAATAGTGAAGTAAGGAAATACATATCAGAAGTCTGATTAGATTGCTTCAGTTTGATCCATCTTTTGCTTGCTGTAGCCCTCAAGTATGGCATTCAGAAGAACAGGCTGGGGAGTAAACAATGCTATGGGAATCTATCACACTCATTAGAAAAGTTACTCGAAGACAAAAAACATATTAAAGCATTTCTGGTCTATGTATTAAAATAATTGGTGGGGAAGGGAGGGATGTGTCTGCACTGGTTGAGTTCAGCTTTATCACAGATAAGTGGGAAGGCTATGTAAAATATAAAATTCTAAATTAAGGGTAGCATTTGTCCTTCAAAAAAATTATTTGTTGTTTTCATGAAATGTCCTATAACTGAAAGATAATTGATAAAATGTTCAGGTGGGGGGGGGGAATGAAATTTTTGGCTGGGCATAGTGTGTGTGTGTGTGTGTTTGTAATATTTAAATTATATCTTGTTCATTTTACAACCTCCTATTGTGGGAGGAATTAGAAATGAAAATTATCCATGCAAAGCACAAAGAGCAATATTTTGGGACCCATTGTTCAGAACAGAAATTAAGTGAACAATATTGGTCTGTCCCATTTGTACAACACTGTTTCCCCAACAAGATCATGATCACCAATGTAGGTTATCTCTTCTATTTTCTCAACCCTATAATATGTCTGAAAAATAGTGACCTGCCAAAGTCTATTCAGTCTGCAATTCTATATTTATATGCCCATGAGTAACCCACAATGAGACTTATTTGTGGGTAGACATAACTGGGACTGTGCTGTCAATGAGCTTGCACTAAATGTAGGGATTTGAAGGCAGGCATCTAAGGCCTTATCCACATTTGAGCATTATTTAGCTGTTAACCCACTTTTCCCCCATTAGAATGATACTGGATTAGTCCATACCCAGATTTATTGGAATTAGTTTATGAGGTGCAACTTCAGTCTTTCCTGTTCATACCAGTAGGGTCTTCCCTTTGGTCAAGGTTCCTCCTTCTAAATTGTTAATTCTGTTATGCCAATTTAGTACCAACAGGGCATGTGCACAAATAGATAAGTGTGTACCTTTGTTTTGTTTTGTTTTGGGAAATGAGCAAAAGCATACATTTAGGCAATTATAAATTCTCAGCACACACATCCACAGTTTTTTGGTTTTGTGCAAACTTAACAGATCAGGAGAGAGAGAGAGAGAGAGAGAATGTAGTTTGCCTTTGCACTTTTCTGGTGTTGTGCAAATCTGAAGGATTAAAAGAAATATGTATAAATGGGACTACACTTCTTTCAGGAGCATGCCATAAATCTTTAGCACAGCGAAAAAAGAAATGAAAAGCACCATTTTCAGTTTGCTGCCCAATATCTGGTTATTATTTTTAAATGTGGTTTACTTGTGCAGGGTTCTGGTTTTGTGCAAATGCGTGGGATGAGAAGAAAAAACAACAACAAGGCTATGCTCCTCCATTCAGGAGTGAGCCAGAAAGTATTACAAGAACAGCCAGGAAAAAAACATTGAGGAAGTACTGGACATGGAAAGGAGAGCAGCAGAGCAAGGTTTGGGATTTGTGTTGTTTGAGGGTGATGTTATGTGGACTAGGCAAATTAAATGGAAACACAAAGAGCTGCAAACACACAGTAAACAAGCCTTGCAGTTCAGCTTCAGCATTCGAATCCATTATATTAAAATAATGTTATCAACCTCAAATTGTATCAAGAACCAGTGATTTTTGTATAATTTAAATAGTACAAATCAGAAAGGGGTGATATTTTATGGAGGTCATTACAAAGGCCTTACTAACAATCTTATAACACCGTGCTATGTGCTGATGTGCTGGCAAGCATTTGCCATGTGGGGCAACTGACAGAACACCAAGTCCTGTGGCATTGCACTGGCTCTACCAGCCAGCCAAGAACACGCTTTCAATGCAACCTTGACATAGTTTATGCAAGAGTCCTAAATAAATAAGGCTTCCACATAGTCACAAGTCACCATTGCTGTAGCAGTTATTAGTTTTAACAGCAGCTACAGCCACACATGGCCAACCTTTTACCTTCTCAGCATCTCTAGCCTGCATATTTACCCTCCAGCAGTGCTAATTTGTTCTGACCACCCCCACTCCCCCGTCAAATAACTATTCTCATTTCACCCCTCTATTGCCTTTTGGGGAGACACAGGGGGCAGCATTTTGTTTGTGGGCAGTAAACAAGCATTCGCTAGAGATCTTCAAGTTTCAGTCCTTCCAGAGGCCTCTAGAAGGTAATGTACAGAAAGGAAGGCACTCAGATGCAAAATGCCCCTCCCCATAACCGTCTAGCAGATAATAAATATTGCTGAAAGTGTTTGAGTTAGCTTGAACTTTAAGCTATCTATAGGTACAACCAGATTAATTTTGTGATTAAGTATTCTGTTCAACATTATTAGGTTTCTTTTTTAAAAAAGAATCTTGTTATGATCAGTTTAGTTACAAACCTTCAGCAGGCAGTGCAGGGCAGACTATCGCTGAACATATGAATAAAATATACAGCAGCAGGGAGAGAGTCTTCAGCAATATGTAGGGAATGTTGAAGAGCCCTGGCAGTGATTACTGGTTGGATGGTTTGGCATTGCAGGGAACTATGGCCTGTCTGTGATATGCTAGCTTTTTACTTACAGGGAGTTATACAGTGGTACCTCAGGTTACATATGCTTCAGGTTACAGACTCGGCTAACCCAGAAATAGTGCTTCTGGTTAAGAACTTTGCTTCAGGATGAGAACAGAAATCGGGCTCTGGTGGCGCGGCAGCAGCAGGAGGCCCCATTAGCTAAAGTGGTGCTTCAGGTTAAGAACAGTTTCAGGTTAAGTATGGACCTCCGGAATGAATTAAGTACTTAACCTGAGGTACCACTGTATTGTTTTTCAAAGCATCCTCTCAAACTGTAGTCTAAAGTGGCACAACCCATTCTCAAGACCATACCACTTCAACTGTGCTATACATATAGACCAGGTGTTTGCCATTGGTTCCCAAGTGCTAAATAGCCAAGTAATGAGACGTCAAATTATGTACATGTGTGTGAGAACCAGCCCTAAGAGCTGCCCTCCATGGCTTTTTTAACCTCGCAGTTGACACTTCAATCCACTCTACATGGGATTATGGCTTTCATACAGAGGTTTGAAACTAGCATTGAGTAGAGTAACGAAACGGTAATAGGAAACAGCTTCCCATTTGGGCCGTAAGCAACAAAAAGACCCTTAGCTCTAGCATAGTAAATGGCAATTTTGTAATGTAAAAAGCAGTGCGACACAGAATGCTATAGCCATCAATTACTCCCAAAGGATTTAAGGGCAAGGAATGTGATGGGTAGAGCTTAGGTGGCTCAATTACTTAGGGACTCAATTACTTAAAACAAAGAATCTGAATTTTAAAAAATGACAAAAATTCAAAATTATTTCTCTGCTAGAGGTCGCACATAACAACCTTGACATCCATAAATCTGGAAGTCTCTAAGGCACAATATCTCTCTGCTAGAGAGGTGACAATTAATTGGTATTTTACTTACCTCATCCGCATAGATTATGCAGGAGAATTCTAATCACCATGTGCTACACACATGTAAGGTCAGGGTGGGCCAGACTTTGACAGTAGTATAAAATGGATGTTGCTTATCCTCCTTATTAAAGTGAGGGAGTGGATATGCTACTCAGGGATTTGCTATAGCAGAAGCCAAGGGCCTGCCAGGAGATTTTCCAGAGCCAATGGGATTCTGCCTAACTGCAAAAGTATGTTGCTGAAATATGCCATGCATACACTGGACTGCACATTTGTAAGGGAAATCAAAATGATCAGGCAAGAGATTGAGGAAGGTAGGGGAGACCCTGGAAGAAAGGTGTTGTTGTTTTTTAAGAAGCTAAACTGCTTTCTTTTATAAGCAGTTTCATAAAAACTGAAGACTATGTGGCACAAATATATTTGGATCTTAATATGGAGAAATAACTTTATTCCAGGTATATGGATTCATATACCTTATTATTCTCCCTTCAGCATTTTGCAATTTAAAAACTGAAAACAAACACTATAAAGCATAGCACGCAGCAAAAACTGATTACTGCCAATGGTTCTTAAGGGAGTTCAAATGGGCTTATGAAAAGTTTGGGTTTCCTGCTGGACACATTTCTTCTGCTGTTAAACAGGTTTTCCAGAGTTTCACATTATTTAGCAGAGATGAAAGTGGAGCAAATATATATGTTAAGGGAATGTAAGTTGAGTGGTTAATGTTCATAATAACCAGCTAATGAATGTGAGAATCTCTCTCTCTCTCTCTCTCTCTCTCTCCCCAGTCCTACCTTGGAAGTCAAACGGAATCCATTCCAGAAGTCCGTTCAACTTCCAAAATGTTTGGAAACCAAAGCATGGCTTCTGATTGGCTGCAGGAAGCTCCTGCAGCCAATCGAAAGCCGCGGAAGCCCCATTGGACGTTCGGGTTCCAAAAGAACCTTCATAAACCGGAACAATCACTTCTGGGTTTGCGGCGCTTGGGAGCCAAAACGTCAGAGTTTCTGGGCATTCGGGATCCAAGGTACGAATGTATATATAATTTTTTACCACTATTCATAAAAAGTATCAGAGTGGTTTATTCATAAAAAGTATTAGAGTGGTTTACAACAGTTATAACACCACACAATAAAAACCACATAAAAATGTTAAAATGAGAAACCATCTAGCTATTCTAAAAATATGCAGTATGCATTCATCATTGTCTGCATAAACCTGATGGTACATAAAAGTTTTCAGCGGGTCTTTTGAAAGTTGAACCAGGAGGCACTGGCTCAATTTCTATTGGCAAAGTGTTCTACAATACTGGACCAACGACATGAAAGGTTTAGTTTCTTGTTATCAAATGAGCTTTACCAACCAATGATGTTTCTGCAGATGATTTCAGTGATCAAGCTGGTATATAAAGGTCAGGAAGTGCACATAATCCTTCCATACACATTTCCCAGTAAATATACATAATCTCCAACAGCCCTTGGGAACTGTGCATTTAACAACTGAATTTTGTACTTTATACTCTTTCTCTCCCAGCTAGGTTTCCCTTAAGCCCTTCCTAAATGTTTAAATCTTCCCTCCTCTGTGATTCTCATGGTGATTGACTCCATGGTGCTATTAAGCATTTCCCCTTCCTTAATAGCAGCATGGGGATAATTTCCATCTGTGTGGTGGAAATGGGAAATGGGAGAGAAGATTTAAAAATTTCATCTCCCTGCAACACCCCTTGTGCTGCTCAGCAAGCTGAGGAACAGCTGAAAATGATGAAAAGGGGGCTGGCCTGCAGAAAAAGTTAATATTTAGCTGGAGCCCCCCCTTAAACCTCTTTGCTGCTCAGTGGAAGGGTGTGTTGTGGGCCATGTAAGAATAGGCATTGGGCTACAGGCATCCTGGGAACAGAGATTGTACACTTCTGAACATGAAATAGAAAAAAAATGCATGTTTCTTGGAAACTCTGTATGCAGACTGGAGATTGTGCATATTGCCCAGGAAATGTACAAAATTCAGAGATTATACAAATTTCAGTCACTTGCACATTTCCAAAGTTCTCTTGGAAATTATGTCTCTTGACAGGGAAATGTGCATAATTCCCACTTCATAGAAGAATTATGTGCAAATTTTCAATGAGGCCTAGTGAGTGTGCACAATGGCCAGTTGTTATGCACTTTAACTGCTCCATTTACATTCCCCTTAACTTACACACCATGACCAGTGTGGCACTCTGAAACTGCCTTTAACTCCAAAATAAATGTGGCTGAATTTGTGCATAACCAGTGTTACAAAGACAACCTGCAGGAAGACTTGGGCTCTCATGCTCTACCCTTCTCCATTTTGGCTGCAAGGAGGGGTTAAAAAGCTATTGCTCTTTCATTTTAAATTAACTACAACTTGTTCTTAAGTTCGAAGGTAAACATATTGTAGTTAATCTTAATTAACCATGGGTTGTGAAGCAAGCTTACCACAGCAAACCATAACTAAAATAACCTCCATCTTCTACAGAGTTATAGTAAATATACACCTTTCCATTTTAAACAGAATTCCTTAAAACTAAATCCCATGGAAATCAGAAAGGCTTCTGAGTAAAGTTTAAACTTACTTTGGAATGTGCTGTGAGTTTACAGATTGCTACTCAGAACAGATAATGAAAGGATGTGAAGCTATAGAAAAGTCATTCCAGAAAGTGGCCTTATATGCTTCAAAGATAATGGCATATAATGTGTAGTACTGCATGTGCTGTACTGCATTTGCACCGTGCCTTTGGAAGCATAAGTAATAAATTGTTCATTGTCAAGCTAAAATCTGGCATATTTCCATGCTCTTTCTTTTCTTGGTGACGATAATTTATATGATATAGTTCAAAGTAAGCTATACATTCTTTAGGCTAGAGGGGGCTGCACTGTCTTTTGGTTTAGTAACTCCACTGGTGTTAGCCTCTTTTGGTGCATAGCAAGTGTATAGATGTCAACTTCCCTAGAGATGGGGGAGAAATCTGGTTCCATTCACCTTTTGTGCACTTCCTGCAACAATACACAAACTGAAACATATCTATCTTTCAGAATTCACACTTCTCCAAAATTTGTGAAACATCCCTGCAATCAAATAATGTACATACAAAAGTCCATATACTGAAGTGCGCAAAAAAAATACATTAATGAAACTAACATACAAAACATATTAGGAAAAACTGCATGCAAAAATTTCCACATTGGGAGACATAAACACTAAATGCTGACAAATTCTCATAACTTTGTTGTTGTTGTTTTTTAAAAAAGAAACCAACAACACACAAACTGATGGAGAAATGTGGAGACTGCACTTTAGAATAGAAACATGAAAAGCTAAGAGAAAGTGAAAATGGTTGATTCATCCATCCCCATCACTACTCATCTTTCCCAGTTATAGCCAGTATGGCAGTCCCATGCTTGCCCCCACTTGCCTTTTGAACTATGCTGCTGATGGTCCAGTTGCAATGGGGGAAACTTACCTAGCAATCCAGGATTGGGAAATCTCCAGGAATCATTGTATGTGGAATACTGTGGATGGCTATATGGACTTCCGGAAAACTCACTCCCTGCATTCAAAAAGAAAGGGAATATTATGTAAAATTTAATAATCAAGATCAAGATTAAAGTAATTGACTGATGGAAACATATTGAATTCTAGCAGATGACTTGATAGTAAGAGACAGATTTAATAATAATAATAATAATAATAATAATAATAATAATAATAATAAATTTTATTTATACCCCACCCTCCCCAGCCAAAGCTGGGCTCAGGGCGGCTAATAACAATCAAAATAATCCAACATTCTAAAAACCTTTCATTATAAAAATTAATTAAAATCAAATTGATGGCAACCATTAAGCAAGATTCTGTGCAGATTGCCAGAGGAGGGGGTCAGGCTGCGCCCTGACAGCTCTGTCTTACAGGCCCTGCGGAAAGATGTCAGGTCCTGCAGGGCCCTAGTCTCTTGTGACAGAGCGTTCCACCAGATTGGAGCTGCGGCCGAGAAGGCCCTGGCTCTAGTTGAGGCCAGCCTAACCTCTCTGAGGCCTGGGATCTTCAGGATATTTTTATTTGCAGACCGTAAGTTCTTCTGTGGGACATACCAGGAGAGGCGGTTCTTGTTGGTAGAGCCTAATGTGTGGTGTGCTCTCCCCAGAGAGGATTGCCTGCTGCCCACACGTCTTTGGTGTGAGGCAAATACCTTTATTATTTTCCAAGACTTTTTAAACTGCTAGTGATGCTGATAGTATACTGCAGTTGCACCTGCTGTTCTTATTCTAGTAGTATTTTATCTGTGTTACAGTTGTTATTATTTTATTGCTTTAGTATTGCTAGCCACCTTAGAAATACTTGTACTGAAGAAACAGAATGAAAATCTATAAAGTTAACTGCACATATAGGCATATATGGGGGAAATACCTGTTGACCACAAGGTTGGAGACAAGCTTTCTCTAGGCATTATTTTCACACCTGAATTGCAAATAAAGTTGTTGTCTTAGATTGATTTTCACAAGCAAGCAGCAAATAAATGGAGTTGGAAGTAACTTTAATTTCCGTGTCTACAAATCCCAAATATGATTTGACAACATTTGAATATCTGAATGGCAGTGTCTGAATAAAATTCAACAGCATGAACTTTCGCATTTACCGTGTATTTGCTTTCTCAAGTTTTCGGGTTCACTATTTGACATAGCAAAAAGACTGCCTAACTAATCCAGGAAGGGAGATCTGTGTGTAGACACATACTAAGTCAGACCATTGATCCGTCAGTGTATTGTATACACTGACTGGCAGTGGAGGGTTTCATACAGGAGATTTCCCCAACCCTGCCTGGAGTTGCTGGGAATTGAACCTGAGACACATCCTTCCACCAATGAAAGTAGCCTTCACTGTGCATGCTAGTAGCTGAGAATACAAATGTGCATCTGGATGTGCCTCCCCATTCACACTGTGTTGCCTGCTAAAGCTCCTTTGAACTGGCTAGATACATCTTTTGATGTGCATTCTATACAGGGTCGCCACTTTAGCTTCTTTTCCTGTGTGTGTACAGTGGTACCTCAGGTTACATATGCTTCAGGTTACATACGCTTCAGGGTACAGACTCCGCTAACCCAGAAATAGTACCTCGGGTTAAGAACTTTGCTTCAGGATAAGAAATCAGGCTCCAGCGGTGCGGCGGCAGCTGGAGGCCCCATTAGCTAAAGTGGTGCTTCAGGTTAAGAACAGTTTTAGGTTAAGAACGGACCTCCGGAACGAATTAAAAACTTAACCCGAGGTACCACTGTACTGTGCTACTTTCCTCTTGGGTTGTGTACTATAATTTTTCTTTAGAACCATGGTTGGTATTCAACCATGTTTCACTCAGAACAGACCTTCTAAATGACTGCCCATGACTAAGAAGGGTCTACCTTCTACAGTGAGTTGAATACTAATACTACTCTTCATCTGGAAGCTACTACCTGTACTAACACAACTAGGGAAGGAGGCCAACTTTTTCTGTGCCACCAAGCAAACTAAACACAGGCCTAACCATTAAATATATGGTTAAAAATGTGTTGGTACAAAATCAGTTGTCTGGTAGAAGTTTGTGTTAGAGTAGCACCAGCAAGACAACAAGGGAAAATATGGCACTCCTCTACAGTGGTACCTCGGGTTACATGTGCTTCAGGTTACATACGCTTCAAATTACAGACTCCACTAAACCAGAAATAGTACCTCGGGTTAAGAACTTTGCTTCAGAATGAGAACAGAAATCGTGCTCCGGCCGAGTGGCAGCAGAGGGAGGCCCCATTAGCTAAAGTGGTGCTTCAGGTTAAGAAGAGTTTCAGGTTAAGAACGGACCTCTGGAACGAATTAAGTTCTTAACCCGAGGTACCACTGTATTTATTTATTTATTTTCAAGAAAGAAAAACTGGCAAATGACACAAACGCTGTTTAGTCAACTTATCTGTGTGGAATGAATCTGTGTGGGTGGGGAGGAAACTTATCCACTGGCTCCTCCCACAACAATCATGCTTTCATCATAGCTTCAAAACAGAATGTTTTTGCCTAGGCTCTGCTTGCCTGATCTGTACCCTGCATTTTTATGACCTCCATCATAGGTGCATGATAAAACAGAAAGTGCTGTAAAGGACTAGTTCACATAGTAATTTTTCACAGTTTTTTCTCCACACATCTGGGGTTGTGTAGTAAGAGGTGTGCTTCACATCTTCTCTACGAATTATTCTGATCAAGGGTGATTGGGAGGAAATTTGACATGACAGGGAGGGAACAGGTCATTTATTGATACAGATTCATGTTATCTATGGTTAAGGTATCGGCTTTGGGTACACTCTGGCTGAGGGGGTCAGGAAATTTACCAGACTTCCCATCCAAACCCCATCAAGATAGTTCAGGATGTGTCTGAAGGTGAATCAACCCTGCTTCACCACCAATAAAAATATATACTTCAAATATTAACTGGCTAAGCTGGTGTGGTCCATCTACAAGACTATTCGACCTCAGTTTAATGGGGAGCATTGCTTTTGGAAGCTGCCCCATATATCTCTTTGTAAGGTAGAAGGAACTGACGTAAGGTGTGATGTGCAAAAAATGACTCCCCATCTCCAAATGAAACTTGAGGTGTAAAGTCCCAGAATGGACTGTGACTTCAACTGAGCATGAAAATAATGTAGGAATTGTTTTTGTATGAAGTAGCACCAAAACAGGTGGCAAAATAGGTTGATTTTAGCTGTGCCAGCAAAACAAGCTCCTTCAGGGGTGGGGGAAGCATAGCTGGACTGGATAAATCAGCCCAAACTCCTTAGGAGCCACTTCACACAGAGAAAGGGGCCCTTTCACTTTATCTTTTCTGCTTCAGCCATGCTGCCAGCACCATGTGGGGAAAAGGTATTTACGTTTCTTTTTTAACTGGAAGGCAAGAACTAGATGGAATACCTAAATAAACCTGCAATGTGCCCCCGCATAAGAACCAAATTTTAAAAATATTTCAGTCTTAGAATTGGTTCTGTTAGCAAAACTGTACATCTGATTCCTTTTCCATTCCTGCTTGCTCAACTCAAACCCCGTCTTCTTTCCTTTCAACATGCAACTGACCCCCTCTTTGTCTGGGACTGCTAGTGGCTCTTTCAGATGTTGTCCCATTGGCAGTTGGCTTTAATAGCAAAGCCTATGAGATAACAAGATGTTTATTAAGTGCCTTATCTCCTTATCGAAAATGTTTGGGGCACAGTGCCTCCTCATGATATTTATTATGTAAAAGTTATCTGAGCATAGAGATACATTTTGTAAGCTTTCTGCCTTGACCACAATCACCTATATTGCTATATTTCCATTGGCAAGAAAATGTCCCAATGTATCCAAACAAGGTTTGTAACTTCTTCACTTGCAAGTTGTTTCATGCAGTTTGAAGTTACCCAGGCAACGGGGATGGGCCTCCTTGCTACATCCACTGTCTTTAGCTGAAATGTCCACCAATTGAATCCAAATCCAAATTAGTTTTCTTTACCTTCACTCAGCTAGAATCTTTTATTTTGAAAGGATTCTTGCAGCAGGTCGGAGTTCGAGACTTTGCTCCCACAGAGACTTGATATTGCAAAGTTTGCTGGCTCAATCGCCACTCCCCCCCCCCCCTTGCTCCTTTCAGACAGGAGTTTAGGGGGTTGCTTGAGAGCCTTTTGGAAGCCACTGGACCCTTCGGGACCTCAGAAGAGCCTCTTGAGGCTTTTTAGGGGGTGCAAGTCGTCTTGTTGCTTCCCCCTCTCTCCGTGGAGCTCAAGCCCGTATCTCTCTATCAAAACAAATGGACTTGCACTCCATTCTCCATTAGCAAGAAGCAAAAGTCCCCTTAACACAACATATTCTAATTGGGTATTGTATTAATTACTTTTTTTAAAAAAATCACATTGACATTGGTATATATAACAAATACTATTAAGATGTAACTTCATGTATCAGTGGGGAGGTGATCATTTTCTATATTTTTTAACCCTGAAGGCCACTCTGTCCTCCATACTGGGGAATGGGTGGGGGATCCAGAAAAGTATTTTGCCCTACAAACTGGCCTTCTTCATGAGTGGTCAGGCTACCTAATAAAGCTGACATCATCCCACAGTTAAAGAACACGTGTTCTGACTAGGGCTCAAATTTTGGTTCTCCCAGTCTCTCATTTTCCCAATCTTAAATTCAGTTCTCTGCATTTTTGCACCAATTTGCACTATATATGAAATTCTTCAGCATTTTACTGCAAGTTTCTGTTAATAATTTTTTCTATGCAGTTTTAACTAGCACACGTTTTTGCAAGCAATTTTTAAAATATAATGCATTTGTATATGTTATCTTTGCAAATGTATTCATTTTTATGCACATTTCCCCTAATGTATGAAATGTAAAATTTGGATATCAAATTTCGAAGGACATCTGTATTTCAGTTCTCCTTTTGCTACAGAAAGTGTGAATTTGATACACTTGGCTTTAAATCATTTCCCCCTCTCCCTAGTTCTGACATTGCCACATACAAAACTCAAAAGACAAATGTGTTAATCCATGGTGTAACTAGATGTATCAAGAAATGCATGGATCCCACCTACCCATTGGCTTCCCCACATATCACATGCTGGCCTTCCTTACCTTCTGCATTTCCCAAGTCCATTTTGAGTCATTAACTATAACTTGTGGAGAGCAAGGAAATGCAAAAGGCAGTGGCACTACATTACATATTTCTTTTGCTAGATGTTACTAGGGTGATAACACATGGGAAGATCTACCTAGGCCTTAAAACTTGAAAACATTTTGCTTTCCCTTGTGTGTGAAAATGTCAACTAAGTTTTTTATATGATTTTGAGCAAAATCTGTAAGGACTGTCAGAGACAAGATATTTTTTTTCAGGTTCTTGCTCCAATCCCAAGGGCTATTGCCAGTTAGGCTATGCCTACCATTATAATCACAGCATCTAAATTTATTAAATGAGAAACAAGCAAAACACATCAGCACGCACTTAAAGACGAGGGGTATGTTATGAAACTGCGGAGAGAATGATTGCTGCACTTTCCCTTTACTTAGGTATCTGCTTCTGTTCCATGCAAGGTTTGATTAACCATGTTCTACAAATTAAAGTCATTATGCAAATATTACCTCTATATCTTTAACATATATAAGCATTACACACAGAGACACACCATACAGCACAAACTGGATTGGTACAGCCCACAGAGTTAGCTGTGACATTATGTGAGCCAGTTTGCTCATTCCTGACTCCTTGGTGAACCTAGTACATGAAGGAAGCAAGTAGGATAATAGTATATTCCGGCACATCCTAACAAAGAACCCAAGTTCAGAACTTGCCTCAATTTCCCTAAAAGGGAGCTATGAAAACAAACAGGTTTATTATTCTCAATATCTGAAATGCCACTCCATTCCTAAAGGACCTTGCATGTTTCTTGCACCACCTCTTCACACAACGGGGAACTTTTTAAGAGGAGTTATTCCATCATCGCCATATGGTATTGGGGGGGGGGGGAGGCCCACTGCAGGTCTCATGAACTCTCCCTGCCTCTGGCTCAGGTAAATCTCCTCCGTACTCCTGCAGCTAGCTAATCAGGAACAGCCAAACTGCCATTCTCCTGCCTGTGTGTTGTAAAGCAGGAAACTTCACTTTTCTAACAATAATCAACACTCCTGCACAAGTATCAGTTGAAGTAAGCTGACATTTCATTCTCAGATTTTGTTCCCACCACTACTTCCACCTCTACTCGCTGCTATCCTCTCTCCCTCTCTCTCCCTCTCGCTCTCTCTCTCCCTCTCCACACACACACACACACACACACACACACACATCTCTAGGCCTCTCTGGGGGACGCTCTAGTGCCTGACAGGCTGAGGCTTCCAATTCTCTGTTTTTTATGCCTCAGTGGTCAGGGTGTCAGGCTCCTGCAGTACAGACCAGCCAAGAGCTAGAGGAGTCACTGAATACCATCAGTTCGGTGACAGTATTGCTCGCTTCATCCCACATACTCTGCATATCCATCAGCCATGCAAAAGGAAAAAAAGCGGAGTGGGGCGGGGGGGGGGAGAAGCAAGCACAAAACAGAATGGGTAGGAAGAGACTAAAAGGAAAGCCACCGGCCCTCCTATTAGCATCACAGGCCTTGGACAGACAAATGGAGCAGGAGTACAGTGAAACTAAACGAGATGAATGAACACTGCATGAGTGCCTCGTGATTTCCAGCAGATACTCCTGCACCCATCAGATATACTTCTTGACAGCACTGTTTAATGATCAGCCCAGTCAAAAGCAATACTATGCATCAGCTACCCAGGGGAGTTGTGTGTGCTTGTCTGTAGGAAGGGGTGGTGGTGAGAGAGGTAGACGATTAGGAAGATGAAATATTTTGCAAAATGAAGGTTCAATACATTGTGGAGGGGTTTTTTCTTAGTGATTATGCAGCTATGCCCTTCATTAAGACAGCACCTTTTTAAAGATTATCATGTCACCCACCTACAATGCAGAAATGTTTTTCAGCCAATAACACACAAAGAAACGGCACAATGATTTCCATTGCCTATGTCCCACGACTCTAAAAAATGCTTCTAATGTTTTCCATAGAAAGGTCAAGATTTATTATAACTGTAATTCAGGACCATTGACCTAGCTGACAACCTGCTGGACTTAGTATTAAGTATCATTCATTTAAATTGTGGCAGTACAGGGCAACAGGGCTTGTCAGATTCAAATTTGGTCAACAAAAATACATGTCTGGTTGGCTGGTAGTATTTAAGACTTACAATGTTCTACACTCACCACTTTCTGGAATGGTAAGAAGTTTCAGGACAATTTTGCAGGGTAAGTTTTGTTATGAGGTGACTAGTCAAGTACCTGCATATTTACAAATATATAGAACAAGAGGAATGCAAACAGAAACAGAAACAGGCAATTCTAGTTGTAAAGTAGCATTACTCACCCACCCCAAAGCAACATAGACCCTTGCAGCTCCTCAAGGCTGCTTCTTGCAGCCATCCCCCGCCCCATCCACATTTTCTTAATCTAGCCAGATTTTAAAAATGCAACCCTATCAAACCTCCGCCCACTCAGCTCTCTTGACCAAACTAGTTTCAGCCCAAAACTTAGGAAATAAAGAATCTGCATTTTAGATTCAAGAACAGAAATTTTATACATCTCAGATACTGATACTCTCAAAGTGGAGACCACATAAGAATGGAGGCAAGTGAGGATGAGCCTATGTTTGGCTTGACTAATCCTGAGACATCTTTACTGGTCACAAAACTAAAAACTCAATCTGTTTTGCATTCACTTTGTGTCTTGCCAGTTTAACATACGAATCTGGTCTGAATCAGATGGTGGTGGTGGTGATAACAATAATAATAATAGTTGTTGTTGTTATCATTATTATTACTGTACCCCACCCATCTGACTGTGTTGCCCCAGCCACTTTGAGCAGCTTCCAATAAAATATAATGGGACAAACATTAAACATTAGATATGTTAAATACAGGGGACGCGGGTGGTGCTGTGGGTTAAAGCCTCAGCACCTAGGGCTTGCCGATCAAGAGGTCGGTGGTTCGAATCCCCGCGGCGGGGTGCGCTCCCGTTGTTCGGTCCCAGCGCCTACCAACCTAGCAGTTCAAAAGCACTCTCAGGTGCAAGTAGATAAATAGGGACCGCTTACTAGCGGGAAGGTAAACAGCGTTTCCGTGTGTGGCTCTGGCTCGCCAGAGCAGTGATGTCACGCTGGCCACGTGACCCGGAAGTGTCTTCGGACAGTGCTGGCCCCCAGCCTCTTTGAGTGAGATGGGCGCACAACCCTAGAGTCTGTCAAGACTGGCCCGTACGGGCAGGGGTACCTTTACCTTTTATGTTAAATACAAAGCTCTTCCACACACCCAGCAGTGGGGAATCTAAAAAAAAAAGCCAAGATCTGACTTCACAGACCTTGTTAATGGTGCAATCTGACTCAGACACATGAAAACCTCACCTAAATCTTCCCCCCCCCCCCCCCCGCTTACCTCATAATTCAGGTTGTGCATAGAGCTGATGCACACACCTAGTAGATACTAACTTGGCATTTAATAACATCGCCAAGTTAAAAAAGACAGTTGTGAAACTCTAATTGTAGTTATCCCCTATAACTCTTCCACTATCTTGTACCAACTGTTCTTTCTTAAAACATGTTGAAAGAATGGATTCCCACCCACTTTTCTGTCTTTTAGTATATACTTGTAGAAATTGTAACCGTATGCTTCCACTTACTTTTTTCAATTATATGTACAGAAGTATACATATAATAATTAAAAGATGTAAAAATATGACAAAAATTGTCTCTATTTCTCATAAGATACCTTGGGCAGCCATTTAACCATTTGTAAAGTATAAAAAGCAGAGACATCACCTTGCCAACAAAGGTCCATATCGTTAAAGCTATGGTTTTCCCAGTAGTGATGTATGGAAGTGAGAGCTGGACCATAAAGAAGGCTGATCGCCGAAGAATTGATGCTTTTGAATTATGGTGCTGGAGGAGACTCTTGAGAGTCCCATGGACTGCAAGAAGATCAAACCTCTCCATTCTGAAGGAAATCAGCCCTGAGTGCTCACTGGAAGGACGGATCCTGAAGCTGAGGCTCCAATACTTTGGCCACCTCATGAGAAGAAAGGACTCCCTGGAAAAGACCCTGGTGCTGGGAAAGATGGAGGGCACAAGGAGAAGGGGACAACAGAGGACGAGATGGTGGGACAGTGTTCTCGGAGCTACCAGCATGAGTTTGACCAAACTGTGGGAGGCAGTGGAAGACAGGAGTGCCTGGCGTGCTCTGGTCCATGGGGTCACAAAGAGTCGGACACAACTAAATGACTAAACAACAACAAAGTATAATTGTATCCACAACCCTAGTATAATATTAATAAAATTGATGGTGCTTCTATCTGAAACAAAATTCCCAGATTCAAAAGTTGGGGGAAAATTGCAATTTGGCTAACTTGTTTTTCTGCTATTCTTTAAAAATAAATCCCAAGCTTTGCCAGTTTTGAGATAATGATATTAAATATTAACTTGCAAATGTATATATAACTAAGTTCCATAAGTGAACAGACTTTTTGGTATTCTGTCTTTAACATTCCTCTCTTTTTTTGGAGGAATGTGGCTCATAATTTCCCCCCCCCCCCCCGTAGTCATTAACCAGGGCGTTGAGATATGCATGGCTGCATGGAGAACAGGGCTAAATACTACATTTAGCAAACTAAGTATACTAAAACAGTTTGCTTTTTATGTATTCTCATTATGAAATAGCAGTTAAAACACACACAGCTTTAAAATCTATTACTAAAAGAGGGCTGTTTGCAAGTGGATTTAAATACAATGAGGAGAAGTTTCAGTGGATAAACTAAAAAGCTGCAAAGTTCCTCTGTTTAAGAAGAGTATTTCCCTGCAATTGTTAATCTGAACTACTGGTATTTTAAATCTAGCCATTTGTGCCATAGGAAATGCCAGGACAGTGCCATATTTTTTAGCTGCTGCAATGCCAGTCTATACTACAATAAAGCAAAGTAATTATGTCCAACATTATGAAACACTGTTTGAAGCAAACTGTGACCCAAATACAAAACCAATGATTAGAACTGCCGTTGGGTTTTCAGTTCATGTATTTTGCACATGCAGCACTGTCCTGTTATCATTTTCTCTAAAGAATCCTACCCATGTGCCATTCTAATCCCTTAACAGAATTTGTTTAGTTATAGAAATACCACAATCGTCTCACATTTACCACTTTGTTAAGATACATTTATTTATTTACCTCATTTATATCTGTCTTTCTGTACTATCAGATGCCTCTTTCAATATGAATCCCAACTATAAATTAACTTTACAAATATATTAGGGATGGTTCACACAAGATGTTCTTCACCTGCAGCATCAAACAATATCACAACATGTTAGGGTGACTTTAGATGACCAAATTACTAAGTAGTTAAATGGGTGGAAGTTTGCTGGGTCCTTAAAGCCCTGGTGGACAACAACATTTGAGAGATTTTTGGATTCCCACCTCCATCAGCCCCAGCCACCATGGTTAAGCCCGGCTTCGGCTGGGGAGGGCGGGATATAAATAATTTTTATTATTATTATTTATTATTAATGGTCAGAGATGATGGAAGCTGTAATCCAATAACATCTGGAGAACCAAAGGTTCCCAATTCCTTCATTAAAGGAAATGGCAATACTTCCACTGGGGGGAACTTTATAGTACCCAGAAGATATGAACATCCAGTGGCTAATGTTCCTTTCCTGGGCAGTGTGCTCAAATGTGTAGTTGCTGGCCAGCTCCAGGTATTCTTTGATCAAACTGATTCTCTAGATCCGTTACAGTTAGGTTTCAAGCTTGGTTTTGGAACAGAAACTTCTTTGGTTGCCTGCGGGGTGTTTGCCTATAGAAGAATAGGGGAAGTATGACCCTGCTGATTCTTTCATGCCTGTCAACACCTTTTGATACCATCTGCCATGGTGACTTTCTTGATAAGCTAGCCAGGTTGAGTGTTGGAGGTACTGTTTTACAGTGGTTCTGTTCCCACTGAGGCAGCTGATTCCAGAAGAAGGTGCTGGAGGAATTCTGCTTGATTTCATGGCATTGGAGTCCCACAGAGTTCTATGTTATCTCCCATGCTGTTTGATATTTACATGAATTACTGAGTAAGATTATCCAGACATTTAGAATGTGGTGTCATCAGTATGCAGATGACATCCAACTCTACTTTTCTTTTTCTACTTCTCTCTTTTTTCTTTTTCTTTTTTTGGAATGAGGTCCAATAAATAGCTGCTCAAGAGAGCGGTACTGTTAGTGAGTGGTTCATCTGCCCAGGCAAGTAGTGCCAAAGCTGTTCTGGATGGTGTAACTCTGCCTGTAAAGGAATAGTTTGGAGGTGCTCGTTGATCCATCTTTGTCACAGAGGTACATGTGGTTTAGGCTGGCACACCATCTACAACACTACCTGGACAGAGATAGCCTGGCTTCAGTGACCTATGCCCTGATATTAAAAGGTGTTCCTGTGCAAAACATGCAGAAACTTCACCAAACAGCAAATATTAAAATATTTCAAAATATTTTCAGAATAGAAATCTGAAATTTGTAACTGAAAATATAAAAACCCATGGAGAAAAAAGCAAGGGAAATAAATTATTCCTTAAAAACAATTCCAGCCAAGATACCCAGTTGCTCAGGATAATGTTTTCCCCATTCAGTATTTTATGTCATAGATTTACCAAGGGATAGGTGTGGGAACGTGGGTGGCGCTGTGGGTTAAACCACAGAGCCTAGGACTTGTCAATCAGAAGGTTGCCGATTCGAATCCCTGCGACGGGGGGGGGGGGGGAGCTCCCATTGCTCGGTCCCTGCTCCTGCCAACCTAGCAGTTCAAAAGCACAGCAAACTGGCGAAGTCCATATGCTTCAGGAAGGTGAAGTGGCCAATCAGATATAACAAGTGATCCCATTTATTCATCAGCAACTCCCCCACTATCACAAACAGTTCAAACCTGTGCATGTTTATTCAGAAGTCTCACGATGTTTAGCAAGATGAACTCATAGGGAGTGTGTGTCAACCTGCAGCCTTTAATTTAATCTCTGTAATCTAGTTCATCACAATCCTCAAATACCAATTCAGGACATCAACCACTGCATCCACATCTGCTGCACATGAAAACTGGATTTGGGTGTACATGAGTAAAGTTAGGGTTGCCATATTTCAAGCAGTGAAAAACCGGACAGAAAAATTGTTTAGCTTTTTTGTCAAAATTGCCAAAAAAAAGCTGGTTTTGAGCTATTTTTAAGGAAAATCGGCAAAAACGGCACTGGCATATGTCTGGATTTTCCCTGACATTTCATCGATTCCTGCACAGACACTACTAGAGACAGCAGTATTCCAGATATGTCTGGGAAATTCTGGACGTATTGCAACCCTAAGTAAGGTACTCCAAATCTTCTGAGAATTACAGTAAAGCACTCACACGTGTCTAACACATCTGGAGAGAGACACCATATATAGATGCTTATATGCTAATGCTAGAAGCCTCTAAGCCAAGTAGGGTGAGCTGAGGCACTTTGTCTTAAAGGAGAGCATAGAGATATAGAAGGTATAACAGAAACCTGGTAGAATGAAGAGAACCCAAGCCAAGAAGCCAACTACATATAGTTTGTTGTGTATTGAATTTGCAGGCACAGCACAGCAGCAGAGCAGTCAGGAACTAGTTAAGGGAGGTAGTGAGTGCTTTTAATTAGCTTCACCTGGGTTGGGTAGTCCTAGCCCAGGTGCCTATATATAGCAGCAGGGCTGGGGGTTTTGTGTGTCTTTCTACTTGCTTGCTGCCATGAATAAAGATGTTACCATACCACCACTGGCTAAAAAGAAAACCACAGAAGGAAAAATAGCAGCTGCAATCATATAAGCTGTTAGTTATCTTCCAATTTAGAAAACTAATCTTAGTTTAGGCATAGCCAACTTTATTGTTCTCTCCCACACCCTACTTTTTGTTATATTAAAATTAAATGCTATGTTTAAAACACACACGCAGTACGCTTATAGCAACTGCAGATGTTGTATCAACTTGTCTCCCTGGAAAGACTGTCTTGAGATATTTCATAAAGATGTCCAAGGCAACATTAAAATTTTATGGCAGGCAGCACAGGTCAAGAATGGCACAGTGGCTTCACAGCAAGGTTTGCCCACCTTAATCCACAACTAATTAGTCACTGGTAGGTAATTGTTGTTCCTTGCAGCTCTGCAGCAAAAAACAGGAATTATTAAAATGCTGCAAGTTCCTGAAGTTTCTAAGTTATTTCAGACTACTGATCACAATTATTATTTTTTGCCTGGGGAGGGGATAGAAAAGAAATAATGTATTAGTATACTTAGTGAAATATATATCAAATAATATAACCCCTGCTTATTATATCATTCCTAGTCTCCAACTACTTCACTTTGGGGTAGGGGAGCAGTCAGGGAGGTCAGGTTTTTCAAAAAATGTAAAGCCAAGATAAATATTATGGGCTGTATTAATTGTGATCTGCAAGCTGATTAATATTTTTTTTACCCACACAAAATATGAAATTTGAAATTGAAGATTGGCTAGTGCTGAACAGTTTTGCTTTCCCACTCCTAAATTGTTAGGATCAGATGAGCAAGAGGAAACTTCATATGAGGAATTTGTGGTGGGGACTTTATTTAGTAGGGTAGGAGAACTGGGGGGGGGGGGCAGGGATTAGAATCTAGCAACAATACATGGGCAGACGAGCCTAAAAAGCCCCAGACACAAATTTTCACAGCCCTCTAGTGGCTATGGTGGCTCATTTACCAGAATTTAGCATTAACTCTGGAAGTGTATCCTTGATTCTGACCAAACTAATCCTCCTAGGATGTATGATAATGGCATGAGCATTAATTCACCAAAGCCCAACTACTGGTGTATTCTGGAAGTGGGGTATACATTTTTATTTAAATTGGCTTTTGGTCGTCAGGGGTTGCATAAAGCAAGACAATGTCAGATTTAAAGTAATTGGGAGTATTTTAATTTACATAAAATCTATGGAGCCTACCCCAAGTCCATGGGATGGGAAATTCTGTTTCTTACTCTTTTTTGATAGAAAAAGGCCAATGTTTAGGTAAAAGTATTATTTATTCATTACACTTGAATCCCACCCTTCCTCCAAGGATTTCAGCATTCATGGTTCTTCTCTCTCTTTTTATCCTCACAACAACCCTACTGTGGGTAGGTTAGACTGGGAAATACTGACTGGTCCAAGACCATCCAGTAAACATCTTGGCAGACTGAGAATTTGAACCTAACACAGGGGTTGCCAGCATGGTGCCTGTGGGCACAATGGTGCCTTTGAGGTCTTACCCTGGTGCCTACAAAGCCTCTGAGCCCCACCCTTCAATTTCACTGCCTCCTTGTCCATGAGGTGGTGAGGGTGGCTACACTATTCTCCCTCAAGAAGAACATAGAGTTTCCTCTTTCGGTTCTATGTGCTCTAAATTTCAGAATAATTCAACTGGATCCCATTTTACTCAGGTCCCCGGGAAAGCAAAGTGTTATGTGTTCTCATTTTTTCCTCTTTCTGTCTCCTTGTGGGAGCCAATAAGGAGAAGAGGGGAGAAAAGTGTCTGCAGGGGGTGGTGCTTACGGCAGTTGCTCATCTGAATTATGTGTCCAAAGACCTACAATGCTGGCAACCCCTGCTCTTCCCTCGATACCAAATTCAGAACTTTGCTGAGGCATAGCCTAAGTGTTTGACAATGGGCCACATTTTAAACTGACTGCATTCAAACCAATTAGCACGCAAAACCAGAATTGGGCCTTTTTCCCCCTCCCACTAATCTTCCACCACCATCACCTTGTTTCTTTACTAATATGTGGCAGCCGCTTCAATTACTCTGCATGAACTTAGCTGCTGCAAAAGAAGGCAAGGGCCTTCAGCTTGATGTAAAAAGGAATTACTATGAACACAAGCTTTCTCCTATTAGTTCTAAACACCTATGAATGGGAAGTCTTTTTGCGGTGCACACTGTGAAAATCAATATCTGAATACAAAAATCTTTTGATGCACTCCCTTGCCCCCACAGGCAATGTTTCAAACAAATTGTTTAGGGAGCACCAGGAGACCTATGTTCCCTGCTGTAGGCCTTTGATGGGCCACGGAAAGTTTGGGTTATTGGGTCTGCTGGAAAAGGCTGGCCTCCTGGCCCTTTCTCCCCCTTCCCCTCCAGCGTAGCTTGCTCACTGCTACCAGTTGACGTGACTGATTTATTTGACTGAAGCTGGCCAAACTGTCACTCAGTAAGTGCCCCCTTGGTGCCTCCTCTGGCTGGAACTACTTGAGGGTGGGATTGCATAAACCGGTCCTGTCAGGGATTTCAAATGGAAACAAGCCACTGAATGTGAATCTGACAGCTCGAGTACTGAATTAGGGCTATTTGCATGCTAATTTTCACCGTGCTTAACTCACTGGCAGACCTAGAGCGAGGAGCAGTCTCCGCATGTTTGGAACAATGCTTGACTGATCTAGCTGCGTTAACGAGCAAATTATGGTAATTTTGTTATTACAAATGCATAGAAATTTCCAAAGAGTGGAGCAATACAATATGTTTTTCTCTCCTCCTTCCCATTTCTAAATATGGAGGCTTTTGTTTATACACACTTTGCCTTGCTTACTTATGTTTAGATATGCATAATGTTTCACTTTAAAAAGGGAGGAGGAAAAAATGAGGATATAGAGCAAAGAGAAGTAGACTAGCTCTTCTGTATACGTTACCAAGTCCTTGAGTGGTGTGAATCAGCACAGGTCTACATAAGTCAAAATAGAACTCTGCCACTTTATACCCACTGAGAATCCACCTCATTAAAAAAAAAAAAATACTGCTTGTGAAGGATGGAGTCACCCTATCTGTCTCTACCAAAGTAACTTCAGAATAATAATGATGATGATGATAAATATGAGGACATTATACTAAATGCAGTATTATATTGATTCTATACAATTCAGAAAATATTGTTACAAAAGCCCAGTGCCTCACCCTCTTTCTGCCAAGCAGTGGCTAGAGCACATGGGCCACGGGCGCGCACACACAGGGTGTGTGTCCCTTTGGAGAATGGAACACATGGCAAAGACTGTCGTATTTTAAGAAATATGGTTTTATTCACCTATTTACACCTTCAGTCTGCATGGAAGGAGTCCAGATCTTACAGCATGGCCCAGAGCACTGCAGGCAGTCCTTTCTTCTCCCTCACCAAGATGGATCCTCCCTTCCTTCCTTCCTTCCTTCCTTCCTTCCTTCCTCCTCCTTCCCCCCCCCCCCCCCAGAAGCTCCTTGTCCTCCCCAGAGTAGTTAACCTGGCAACCTTCCAAATCTCCAGTCTGGTCACACCTGGGGCTAGAAGTGCCATTGTCTTGTTAACGACCCACAATGGCTCTCTTAACAGCCCTAGGTTGACCAGGCTACCTAGGAATTCCATCGCAGCTTATATTCTCCCCTCTTATCATAAATAACCCAAAACCAGGGCCGTCTTAAGCATATCAAGCGCCGTGGAGCAAAGCTCCCTCTGGCACACACACCACGTTTCCCAGAGTTTTTTAGGGTGGACGGCACTGCCAGCAGGGCTGGAGGAGGCAGGCAGCAGCTGGAGGGTTGCTCCTCCAGCAGGGAAGAGGCAGAGGCTGGACATGGCACCTCCCAGCTCAGCTCACCACTTTGTGCCATGGTGGCCACAGCAGACGGAGGCTCAGGGTGCGGCACTGCTTTGGCACGGCATGGCGGAGGTGGGCAAGGGCGGCGAGCTGGTGCCGGGAGGCGCTGTGTCCAGCCTCCGCCTCTTCCCTGACGCCCTCCAGAACTTGGCGCCCTGGCACCCCGCGCCACTAGCCTCTGTGGGTAAGATGCCCCTGCCCAAAATCCTAGCATTTATTAATTTCAGAGATTGGGAGGGACCCCTCCCAGTTCTGTAACGCCATCAAGAAAACAAAAATTATGTTTCTTACTGCAACATACTCAAGTTGTATATACTATCTATGGACAAATACTGACAGCACAATCCTAACCATGTCTGCTAAGGGCTCACTCACACTTTCGCTTTGGCGGTAAATCATGGGTTTTCCCGGGGAAAGCAGTGGGGCAAGCAGAGGTGTGACAAGTCCTTATAAGTCCTATCAAATCCAACAGGGATTCCTCGCAGGTGAGGTTAGGACTGCAGACTGGGAGTGAGACTCACTGAACACAGTAGGACTTATTGCCTGTATTACTTCTGAGTAAGCATGCATAGGATTGCACTGCAATTCAAACAGCAAATTAGCAAAGGAAGTTGTCAGGCGAATTAATCTGATTAATGAGGCTTATGATGGTATGCTTGCCATGTCACCCACAACTCTTCCCATCTTTATGAATAGATTAAAAATATCTGAAATGTGCTTTTCAGTTTGGCTCACAGCAATAAAACACAAAAAATAAGTTAAAACAGCAGCAGTGAACCGAATTTTAAAAAGTCAAATCAATATGTATTTAAATGTCTGAAAACAACATTGTCTGAATCGGATGTCTGAATATCATCAAAGAGTGTGCCAGACCAAGGGACCAGGGACAGTGTTCCACACACAAAGTACAAGTTTGTATGGAAGCCAGCCTCATATTTTGACAAAGCTACATGTAGCATTAAATGTGTCTTTTCAAGTTAAAACAGCCTTACAGTGAATATGGCACTTACTTCTGTGGGTTCCAGTTTTCACAAAGGCTCACCTGTGCATGGCATCTCTGAGCTAGAAGTAGGAGCCCTGCAGGCCAGGCACCCACTGTTTCCTCCACTAGGACACTGGTGAGAAGAGAGTCCTAGTGGGGAAATGGTCCAGAAAAGCCAAACTCTGCTCCATTTCCTGCTATAAGTTTCAAGATAGACAGTTAGGTATAGTGAATAGAATTTTGGGCTTGGACAGGAGGAACCCGAGTTCAGTTCCCACTCGGCCATGAAGCATGCTAGATTTACCTTTGGCCAGTCACTCTCTCTTTCTGCCCCACCTACTTTACAGGGTTGTTGTGAGTAAAATGGGACAGCTCACAAATATGTGCACCACACACAAATGTCTTAATTATAACAGGGCCTCTGCTGCACTCTCAGTCAGGGGTGGCCCTGCCAATAGGCAATGTGAGGCAACTGCTTCAGGCGACAGGTGTCAGGGGCAGCAACAGCAGTCCATTGTCTGTTCTCCTTAGCCCCAAGGACATTCCCCTCTGTTTAAGGACAGAGCTGTGCACACTACACCCCCTGTAGGTGCATCACTCCTGTTGAAGAAAGATTCAACTGCTGGTCCCGTTCAGTCTGGACAACTAGTTGCTCTCAGGCATCATTGACAGGTACTTCCAGTACTCTTGTACTGCCTGCTGCCCCTCGTTGACCCTGGCTTGCCCAGCCTGCTACATGCCTTGACCACAGGAAGTCAACCACAGCTCCCTCTCTTTACCCTTGCCTGTCTCAAATCACCGGCAGCCTGTCCATCCACCAGGACTGGTCCCTGAAAGGTGACTCAGGTATTGAATACCTGGCATCTCATTATATGGAGTACAGCAACACAAAGAGATCATACAAATGTTTTCTCTGTCATGGCATATATTCTGCTATTGCTTATATTCTGATCCATGTACCCTCAATACACATTGCCAATGGCCTAGAGAGAAGCATTCCCTTGCCAAATGCTTAACTGCAAAATACTTCTGCCAGGTAAACAGGCCCATGGCCAAAAGGATGGATCCTTTCTATTTGTGCTAACATATCCTTACCTCAGGGATAATGCATGCCGGTATCTAGAGGTGAATTCTCAGAAATGGTTGCATTTTCCCCCTTTGAAGCTCCACATGTGTGTTACTTTACATGGGTTGCTTTAAGTGATGATAAGGTCTTTTTACAATTAAATTTAAAAAATTAAAAGCATGGGTGGTGGATATGGATCAAGACTGCAATGCACAAGGAGAAGAGGTTTAACCATGATCCTGAAAAAGTATCACCATCACCCCTTATGTGGCAAACAGGATGGTAAAAACAAAGAGAAAAGATTTTCTCTTGGGTGTGTTTTTTTACTATTGCTATTTGCTGCCAGGAATGGGTTTGAGTTTTTTCCATTATTGTGCCAGGGGAGGTAAAGGCCAAACCCTTCACTTCCTGTGCGCTGTGATCCTGATCTGGATAGGAATGGCAAGGGTGGGGAGCATGGCTCAATTTAAAAAACAACAACCCTGATGTCTCTGGAAGTGCTGTATTAAAAGCAACACAGAGATAACAGGTGCCTTAAGCATTCTAACCCCAACCCTAAAACACAGGTGGTTGTCTGGATGCCTTGGCTACATCAGACTGTTGTTTCCCAGAAAGTAGTCTAAAAGGCAAAAAGGGAAAAAATCCCAGAAAACCACAGAGGCACTGCATGTGTACTATTATGCACATTAGAGTGGTCCTGCATCATATAGCAGTGTAGTGTAGTGGTTAAAGAGTTGGACCTGGGAGACCAAGGTTAAAATCCCCACTCAGCCTCAAAGCTCACTGCCTCTCAGCTTAACTTGCCGAGGGGGGAGAACGATATATGCCACCTTGAGCTCTTTGGAAAGGTGAGATAGGTGAAATATAAATTAAACAAATAAAATAAATGGTTGGGACTAGACTTAAGTGGCTCAAGACTAATTTACATTACATGTTTTGGCTTTTAATCTAAGTCGGGATGTTAGTGGAATCTGCTACAAGCAGACGAAGCCTCAAACGGGCACATGGTCTGCTTGTTCACTCTCTTTGTGAAGCAGTCTTCATTGAAGTGACTTTCTGCAGATCAGGTGGGGTTTTACAAAATAATTTTTCAAATGTGACAACATTCGTCCCAGTAAGATTTCGTCAGCTACCAGTCACCATCAAAATTTGATCTTAACTGTTTGCTAACTGGGTACTGATGAAATGTGTATTCACTTTAACTTCTGCCTCATTGCTTCACTGTGGAGGTGATTTTATTGGCTATTAACCAGCATTTATGTTCATTGTTTTATTGCTAAACTTTCCTACACTTTTTTGCCCTCTGTGACTTAGCCAAACTACAGCCAGAAACTGCAGTCAATGTCACCAAAAAGGGTTTTACTTGCACCTCATGCTAAAGAACAGTAAGAGAGGTGGCATGTCCCTCACCTCCTCATCTTCACTTGAACAGACAGTAACCCCGAGGCAAGATGCATACTTCAGTGGGCAGTTACTGGCTCATTGAGTTTTCAGCCAGCTCTGAAATGGTCATTAGAAAACAAGCAGTAATATTATTTTTGAAAAGATAAAAATAGCAAAGTAAAAACTGAAGCTAAATGATATGGGTGATGAGACAATCAAAATGTGATCCAAACTAGTACCTAGAATTGGACCACATCCCTGATCTTAATCCACAAAATATAGTGAAGTGTGTAGGAAAGTAATCTCTACCTTCCAATAGAAGTTGAATTGTTTGCCAATACACTTCTTTTTTAATTTCCCAGTTTTGTTTCCTGTGCAGCATTCCTCTGGAGAACAAAGTTTATCCTTGCGCACAACAATATGGGGGCACAATTAAATAATTGTAACCCATATGGGGAAAGATCAAGAGCTATGATTTAAATCTGGTGTGAAAAAAGTCTGTGCAGATCCTTACTTGGAGCCTGCTGGTGCCAAGGGCCTTTAAGTTGATTTTACTAGCCTTTAAATAGAATCTGGAAAAGATGTTAAGTGTCTTTATCGGCCCCGTTGTTGCCTAATCTTCCTGATGCAAACAGGACAAGGATTTCTGAAAAATTATTATAGCAGTTTAGGAACTCATAACAAGGCAGAGCCCATAGGATTATCCTATATTGTACTCACAGCACACTGTGAGATAGGTTAGACTAAGACCCAAGCCCACTCAGTATGTATCGTGGTTGTGCAAAGATTTGAAGCCAATTCTACCATTCTGTTTCATATGTTGCCTTTTTAAAATGAGTACAATTAGGTGGATATCTTGTTGCATAGCCTGATATCTAGTATAGCAAATGGAACACTACCTCAGTCCTATGACTTTGCCACAAAAGCCAGCTGAATTGTTCCAGGGGCACAAAGATGTACATCACCAACTACTTACAAGCAAGGGGGTGGGGGAAACAATGGTTGTCATGCCCTCTTCATCAGTTTCCAGAGGCATTTGGATGATCGGTGTTGGGAGACAGAATGCTAGTCGGACCTTGGCCTGATCCTGCCAGGTAGCGCTTAAGTTCCTACATGAATACACTCCAAAAGCTACTAGCAGCTCACTTTACAGCAACACATACGCCTTGACCATGAATTTTCTGTTTTTCTACTTAATAGAAAATCTATCTGGAGCAAATGAGAAAGAGAGGCATACAGCTTGCACAGTTAGTGCTTAGAGCCTGTAAAATGTTGCTTTTGCTAGAGCACAATATAAGCTCCCACCACAAGAGTGTTGAAAAACCATTTGTCACACTATCGGTTTATGAAGCAGAGCTGGGACAGAGAACAGTTGGATTGAAAAGAGCATGTGTCTCTTTCCACTCATATCTGTGTAATTCTAAATTCAATAAAGTCACACCCGTGTAAAAGTTATGTAAGCCAGAAGGAAAATAAAACACTGGTTCCCAATACTGCCGCCTCAGCCACTAGGAGTCAGCACTGGCTCCTGCAGTTGAAAAGCATAGGCGGCTTTCACTTCCTATGCCTCTTGGAAGATTCAAAGTGACTAAATGCTAAGCACTACTTTATAATTTCACAACTGATGTTATGTTCATGTAAATGTTCTCAAGAGAGGTAGCTAAGTGGCAGAGCATTGTCCTTGCATTCAATCCCTGGCATCTCCAAGTCGGACTGGGAATATTCCCTATCTGAAATCCTGGAGAATTGCTACCAGTCAGTGTAAAAAACATTGACCTAGATTGACTATTCATCTGACTCATTATAAGGCAGCCACCTGTGTTCCTATGTCCATGGAGGAAACAGATGCTATTGGAGATCCTATGTTCTTGAGACCTCAAGTCCAACTCAACTGCATTGGACCCAGAGAATATGTGCTGCATTTTCTTTTCTGGGGGAGCTTGAGAATATATTTCTTTGCAGGTTTAGTTGAATTGTAGAGTGTTTTCACATTTAAGACTTAAATTGCCTCATTCAATTTACACAAATATTTTATTGTTAATGTAGAAAAGAGCCATTTGTCATTTGAATTAAGTTTTGGCCGACATAGATTTTTAAATTTGTATTAAAAGTCCATTGAAGCAAGAACTAAGCCTCACAAGTGAAAATGCTTGGAGTTTCACAACTGAATTAATCTAATAATGAAAACAACTCTTTTTCTTGATTACTCTTCTCAAATATGATTTCCCACCTTCTTCTTACTTACCCCTAACTCCTATGCATGTGGTTCTAGAGGTCTTTTGAATCCTGTGTGGTTTTGACCCAGCAATTCAAACAAAAGGGTATTAGGCTGTAGCTACTGTATGTTTTAGTGAACCCTAGGTTTGAATTTGATCATTTTCAGATCCCTTTATTCGGGTAATTGCACACATAGACTTCGTATAAAGGAAATTCATTTGTTCAGGGTCACTGCATGGTTTTTCATTAAAAACAAATTACCAATGTTCAGAAAGGACATCTGGGTTTCCAGAGTCCCATTAATGACTATATTTTCAGCATCACTATCCCGGACGGTCTATCCTTTCCTGTCACCCTCCGTTTAGAGCCCCAAGAGGACAATGAGAATGACAGTCGAGTGAATGGGTAAGCATGAGGGATGAGGCCAAAACCTTAGTCCCCAGGGAAAGGAAGAAGGTACAAGTGAAATAAAAAAAAATATCCAGAGGGTAACAGGGGCCATTGTCTCAGCTTTTCCAATACAAGAACCAGAACAAATATTTAAATGAACAAGCATGATTATTTAAGCATAAGCTTATTCCAATTCAATTATAAAACACGACAAGCCCTCAGGGCAAGGCAAGCTTGGGTGACGTTTAGAAAGTTTTCATGCTGAAAATACAACTAGTCAAAAACATGTTATTTCTGCAGTCAAAATTCCTTGATCAAAAGTAACACCTAGAGAAAGCAGGCTTCATGGTGTGATATTATGATGCATAGAATGCATGAGTACTTTGATAGAAATTGCAAAGGACAATGTTTTCCAACCTGAGAGGAGTGAATTGAATGCATGCATGTACACATAGAGCACACTTGCTATGCAGATCTGAACCAGTCACTCAGAGGTATCCGATTCTCCATGTAAAAACAAGGAGAATGACTGCTGCTGCTCAGCCTTTGCTGAATGAAAGGCATTAACAACACAAAACAAGAAAAAGCTTATATGAGCAATATCCAATGTTGCTGCTCCTGCCATTTTAGAAGTAACACATTTCTTTGGAAAGCAACAGTAAAATATACAGTTTCCTCCTCATACTGGACATGCCCAGCCCATGTATGTACGTATGTAAATATTTTTATTTCTGACCCTTGGTGGGCTAGGAATTGTAGCAAGCTCTCCTCAAGTGTAGGCAGGTATTTGTTCAAATTAACTCGCTGTTTGCATAACACACTTGAAGGTTAGGAGGAAAATTGAATTAAACACTAATATTAAGGAGGCAGGATTAAAAAAACAAACACCATGGATTAGCCAGTATCAAATGGGTTGCTAACTAGTTTTGTGCACCCAATATATTTTAGTCATGTGTTGCTCAAACAGCACCTCTTTTCAATAAGTTCCATTCTATAATTTTGGGTCTACTGTGAAGAATCACTCTGTTTATTTTGAAACAATTTAAGCTCTACAGTCATACCTCGGGATAAATACTCTTCAGGATAAGTATTTTCAGGTTGCGTTCTGTGGTGACCCATAAGTAACGGAGTGTGTTACTTCCAGGTTTCGTCGCTCGCGCATGCGCAGACGGTCAAAATGACGTCACGTGCGTGCGCGGAGCGGTGACCCACACACACGCAGATGTGCAGTTGTGTCTTACGTTCTGTTCAGGATGTGAACAGGGCTCCGGAACAGATCCCGTTCGCATCTCGAGGTACCACTGTACTTGTATTGTCACAGACCATGAGCTGTATCCAAAACTGCATATGCAGCGTTCCACTCGTGTAATGGGACTTCGCCTTCCTCTTCTCTCCTTGTGCACCCCCAAAAGCCACGCCAGAGGGTATCCCAACCATCTGGAGATTTTTGAGGGTACACAGGGAGCTGCAGCAGAGAAGAGGGGGTATAGAAGTTCTGTTGCACAAGCAGAACTCTGTTGTGCAAGCAGAATGGCACCACTGGATATAGCCCTATACTTATTTCCATGTCATTGCCATGTAAAGCAAACAGTTACATTTTCCCTTGTTTACATCCGTGTGTGTGTGTCCTTGCAAATTGTGGATTACACTTCATGCATCATTTAAATTGGGCTCTAGTCTATGAAAGTGTATGCCATTGTAAATTTGTTTATTTTTAAGGTGTTGATTTAGCAGCAAATATCTGTGGATATAAACTCTATAGGAAGGATGAGGAAGGGCATACTGCCAGTGGTGTTACTCTTTATGTCAAAGATGGCACTGAGTCCAGCAAGCTAGAAAACCAAAAAGAGCCAGCCACAGAATCATTGTGGGTGGTGATATCAGGCTCAGGAATAATTGAGTGGAGGGGACGTGCTATTGTCGCCCTGATCAAAATGCTTAGGGAGATCTTGTAGTAGTAGGAAACTTCAACTACCCTCATGTAATCTGACTATGTATTTGTTCCAGTCATGACAAAGAGCTAGCATTTCTAGATATGCAATACATAGTTAAATTATCAATCTCACTTCCGCAGGAGGCAGTGATGGCCACCAACTTAGACGGCCTCAAAAAAGGATTACACTAATTCATGGAGAGAGCTATCAATGGCTACTAGCCATGATGACTATGCTCTGCCCTCAAAGTTGGATGCCACAGTGTTTCCAAACAGATGTGCTCGTGTTCAGCTTGCTCCCTTCCCACAGGCATCTGGTTGGCCACTGGGGCTGGATAGGCCATTGGGCTGATCCAGCCCACTCTTCGAATGTTCTTAGCTGCATTTACCTTGACTTGTTTCCACCAACCACTTTTTACAGTGCATTGTAAGGGAAGACTGACAATGGTGGACAAACTGTCTGCCATTCCTGGTCTTCTCACTTTTGAACCCTTGACAAGCTTTCAGGGAACACTAGATTTCCTCTGAAAATCTTTGGTTTACTTTAGTGCTTGGATTCCAATTCCAGATCAACCTCGGCCAGCATGGCTAGTGGTCAGAGATGATGGTCAGAGATGATGGGAGCTGTAGTCCTACCCACAACTGCTTTACTGTATGGTAATAGTCTGTAACATTGGATCCTCTTTCTACACAGTATCTTCTGTTTTAAAGGCAGCTTTTCCCATCTATGTATTCTGATTGAACTACTAGCATAACTGATGTGCAGAGGCAAATATATTGCTTTGTTCTTTATGGTTCATTGAATTAATCTCTTTGACCATTCTTGCCTTCTGTGTTCACAGTAAAAGACAAAAAAGCATACAAAATGTGGAACATTTCTGTGGGACATATTCAGTGATTCCATAAAAATGCATCCTCAAACCTTGTTAACCTGTAATAGAACTCACGCTTTTACATATCCATCCATGAAATGGTTTGACAGTTTCAGTGTCAAAATAGGAATCATAGATGATAGAATACAAAAACTGGAAATGATCTGAAGAAACGAAACATTAGAGCTACCCTCTTGCTTCAAGAAAGAATCCTCAACAAATTAAGACATAACACCACACATTAATCCAACCAATAACATCACACAGATAAACCCATATCTCCCAAGATATAGCATGCTGAAGGAACAAAGCAAGAATGGACAAAACGACTTGTTGGATCTGTATACAGTCTGTCCAGTGCACAAACTAATCGCTGTATGAAGATAACAAAGGACCAATTCAGATTTGGAGCCAAAAGGACATAGGTCACACTGAGTAGCTTCTTCCCATGATGTGCCGCCAGAAAAGTGTTTATGAAGGAATTATGTGGGTGGGGTCAAATACATACTTTATTCATGCAAATGTCATATCCCCTCCCCCCATATGTACATGCTAGAGTGATGTAGTAGTTAAGAGCAGTGGACTCATAATCTGGTGAACCAATTCGCTTCCCTGCTCCTCCACATGCAGCTGCTGGGTGACCTTGGGCTAGTCATACTTCTCTGAAGTCACTCAGCCCCTCTCACCTCACAGAGTGTTTGTTGTGGGGGAGGAAGGGAAAGGAGATTGTTAGTCGCTTTGAGACTCCTTAAGGGGAGTGAAAGGCAGGATATCAAGTCCAAACTCCCCCTCCTCCTCCTCCTCCTCTTCTTCTTCTACATAGCCAATGAATGTTTGTATGGAACCAAATGACATTATTGACCCAGACCCTTTTTGTTCCTTCTTGATTATGTTGCGGTTCGAGGACCCGATCTCCGCATAGTGGGATGAAAACACAAGGACACGTGATATTAGGTTAATGGGCAAGAAAAGGCCACAACTTTATTGATTACAGCAAGTGAAAAGGTATTGGCTTAGGCATTGGATTACGTCAGCTGACTCCACTCCCTCAGAGAGGGGTGAGTCTAAAACAGCGGGGTTTATTCACTGGTAGGTGGAGCCTGTTGATGCTAATCCAACTATAAGCTCTCCCCTGATGTCACCGAGGGTCGTGCCATGGCCTCCCGCCACACAGGCATCAGACAGAATACACGACCGCCGGATTCCTTTAACGGAATACCCAAAAATTGAAGGCGTAGGCGATGGCCACACCTAGCCCTTCGACACACCACAACACATTATTCCAATGCCTAATCTACCCACCAATACCACAAAAGTTGTGACGATTGCTACGAGGTAGGCGAAAAAACCAAAAAGCCTAATGCCAAATGGAAAAATTCCTACCAGGCCCCCCGGACAACCAGGGCGACCAACCTAAGGTCCATAGCAAGGCCAAAAGAAAACTGAGACCCTGAGCTCTAAGGGAGTGGAGGGTGGGTGACTCGCAATGGGACGACAAAGAGTGAGGCCGGGAAGATGGCGCCACAGCAATTAAGGCTGCTAAACACGCCCCCTCGCAGGTACCTGGTTGGGTGCCTGCCTGTGGGTGTGGGCGCCAGCCAGGTGAGTGGGAGGCAGGGGGCTAACGCGCCCTGCTTGAGTCGTAGTCCGGATCCCGACCGCAACCACTCCCCTCTCTTGCAGGAGGGAGAGTCTTTATGGGAAAGGCATAGGAAGAAGCTGTGTGAAAGTGTCACTGCCATTAAGGGTCAACCAGCCTTAAACACAGTTTTCATGTTACTTCTGCAAAGTGGTTGCTGCTGCAACACTGTTCACCTACACATGCCCCACACTCTCATAAAAGCACTAATCACATTGTCTACCTGCATTACAATGTGGCTCCAGTGGAAGTGCAGAACATGCGATAAATCCAAAAGCTCCACCTATTATACATACATCTTCCTTTTTCTTTAAAAGTCTCAAAGTGCATAGGAATAGAGGAAGCTGCCTAATAGGGAGTCAAACCCATTGGTCCATCTAGCTCAGAACTATTTAGCAGTACCTCTCCAGGGTTTCAGGCAGGATTCCAGGGATAGAATCAGGGAGTTTCTGCATGCAAAACATATATTTGCTCCACCACTGAGCTATGCTCTTTCCCCTAAAGGACTCCTAGTGATTTACCATGAGATCTCACCTTGGGAAACATTTTTGCAAAAGCAAACACACCACAAAGCAGTAATATATGCATTGCATCTTAGCTACTTGAGTGCAAAAACAACAACTGGAAATGCTGTCATGTTATAACTGGTTCTAAATCCCAATAAGTAAATGAGTAGACCAAAACAAAAAGCATGTTTGTAACCATCTACCATAGGTCTACACCATCAATCATTTGTGAGAATCTAATACATGGGAGAATAATAGTACAATCTCCACAAGTGCATGCACATTGAGAAGCACATATGTAATGGCACGTTAAATGAGATAATCTACATCCAGCCTGGGAACTGTGGGCTGTGTAACCATTGAGAGGTCATCTACAAATTCAGGTTCATGCAGTATTTATGTATATCATGCTAACTATCTGCTTATTGGATCATGCTCCACATTTCATATTATTTCCCAATTACCGTATATGCCACAGAGGGCCAATTTAGACACTGGTCTCCCGAGGGAAGACTGCAGGAATGGAAACTGCCTTGCTCATGCCAACACTCAGGAGAGCAACATCTGAAAAAACCATATATGGTGCAGTTCTTCACATGAGTAGTAGCTACATACCAGCACTACTGTTAACTAGCAGTTCGAAAGCACACCAGTGCAAGTAGATAAATAGGTACTGCTGTGAATGGTGTTTCTGTGAGCTCTGGCACCTGTCACAGTGTTCTATGCACCAGAAGCGGCTTAGTCATCCTGGCTGCATGACCTGGAAAAGCTGTCTGTGGACAAACGACGGCTCCCTTGACCTGAAAGCGGAGAAGAGTGCCATACCCCATAGTTGAATTTGACTGGGCTTAACCATCCAGGGGTCCTTTACCACTGCTACCAGAAGCATGAAGTAGTGGCATGTGATTATTACACACAAAAAGGGACTGTGCACACAATAACGAACTTTTAAACATTACCCTTGCCATATGTACCATTGCCATGAGCAAGAACTTTTCTGTGGTGATCATATGGGGTCAGAAACCATCCAAACTGGCTTAAATTCACTCCCTATTGTCCATGATGATGCCATAAGTGACTGATACTATGCACCAGCTCAATGTGATCAGGTGTGCCACCTTGCCCCCATGCTTGAGGGGGCCTGGGGTGCGCAGCTGCCATGGAACTTGGGGGGTAGCCCCTTCATTGAAAATTGGGGGGGGGGCTTGGTCCCTAGTCCTACCCCACTCAACACTGGTTAGTGTGATGGCTACTTTTCCAGGCATTCCTGAGGGGAAATCTGTTAGGTGCTTTCCTGATCTAGCCTTTCATCTGCTACCTATAGGGACACCTGGATCCATATCAGCTGCCTCCCAGTTCTGACCTGCCTATCACAAATTCTGCTTCCAAATTACCTAGCACATCCTTTGGCAAATACTACAGAAATTAAAAGACTATAGTATAGCACAGGCATGTCTAACAGGTAGATCGTGACCTACCAGTAGATCACCGGACTTCTGTGGTAGATCACTGGCTCCCCCCCAAAGATCAACAACTTCAGCTCCCCCCTAAAAACTCAACACCTTTGACCTCAACCCCCAAAAAGGGGGTAGATGCCAGTTATTAACTCTGGGAGTAGATCACAGTCTCTTGGGAGTTGGCCACCCCTGGTGTAGCACTTTGCAGAAGAGGATCAAGCTATATAGCAATGTCAAAAAACATGAAACAAAAACTCCCTTACTCACTTTGTATCTTGCACCCCATGTTAGTTAGTCATTGGCATAATTCATGGCTAATTATTAAATGATTTATTGTATCCACTTTTTGCATATGCTCTGAAAATTACAGGAGATCAGTATGTCTAGAAGTGAGTTTCTGAGAACTGGTGAAATGAATCCTCCTTGTATAAATGTCAGGACAGAGTAATTCAGTCATATTAGAGTACAAACACTGATGTGTGTGTAATAAAGCTGATCTGCCGGCTGTTTGAGAGCCAAATCATAAAAGACTGCAGGCATTCATAAGAGGCTTCTGAAACTGCCCCTCCAAACGATAAGTGACAAGAGATGATCAAAAAGTTATTTTGGATGCTAGTTAGCAAAGCCTAGTTTAAATGAGCAAGAAGGCTTTTTAAAACCAGCAGATAGCTTTCACTTTTGTAGAGCAGAATGTTGCTATTAAAAGAAAACATGGAACTTTATGTGTAGGTGTATGTTGTTAGAAACATAGTTTTCCATCCAATGTATTAGAACTATTAGAAACATAGTTTTCCATCCAATGTAAGCAACTATCCAATGTAAGCAAACTATTAGAAACATACTTTTCCATCCAATGTAAGCAACTGTGGCATTGCCCGGCTAGCTCAGTTGGTAGAGCATGAGACTAAGCAACTGTCCCATCAGTGCAATGATTTATGCTTGTGCAGCAGGGCTCCCCCCTCCACATGCACCCTTCCCTCTCCCCAAATCTGCTTTAGAGGGTTGGGGAAAACCCAGAACAGATTAGGGGATGAATGGAGGTGAGGGGGAGGAGTAGTGTTGAACAACTGTAAACCTTACACTGACAGGACAGTTACTTTGTGCTGCGTTTGATACAACTTAGGGTCTCTAAAGTTAATCCAACCCTGGGGGAGGGTCAGGACAACCCCTAGAACAGCTCACAGGGGAACAATCATATTTGTGTAACACTTGTGTAGCATATATATACACAACCTTTAAGACAATACATCAGCTCCCAATGCACTTTTACCAATATATGAATATATATGGGGGAGGGGGCCCAAAACAATCCAATGAGGGCTGAATATGCCCATTACATACAGAACTGTGACTGGCTGTTGTTGGACAGGAATAAAATGGAATATCTTAAGAAATTGCTTGGCTGAAATCATAATCAGGAGCACTCCATACTGCAGGTCCTAATTCATGCGACTTGACACCAAATACTTGCTTTGGTTTTTAACATTTTAATAGCAACTCATCATGAGGGATGGGCCAACCATTTTTAAAACTCAGAAGTTTTAAAGGGAGCTTGCAATGTGGCAGAGGAACAGACTGCTAGTAAAAGAAATTGTGAATTGAAAATGTGGCTTTCCAGTGTTTGGGACGAGAAGTATCTTTTCTAAATGTATGTGAAATTCCACCAATCCCTCTCTGTAAACACTAACAGTTTTCTTAAATTTAATATTTCTTCTACTTCACTACAGTTCTAAATATGGGGTAATAATTCTCCAGTTCCTAATGTTACTGCCCAGTATGTGTGCATTATTAAAGTCTGATGTTACAAAGTACTGAGTAAAACTTTTTCAACTCTTCCCCACTGTCAGAAAAATTTGAAAGCCCAGCTCCTGGCAGAGGGCACTTTCAATTATCATACCCAAGCCTGAGATGTTCTTACATCAAATAACAGCCCAGGAAATGGTTGGCTTCTTTTAAAGCAAATATAAGAAAGACCAAAGGTGAACAAAAGGGAACATTAGGTGATTCACTGGAGACATTAATGGCTAAGATCTCATGTGTGAAAAGCCTTGGAAGAGATCATTTGCAGGCACCCATATTAAGCAGCATAATTTCAAAGTATGAGATTCCTCTGGCACAATTGCAAGAAATGCTTATAGCAAAGTTAATTAAAATGATTCACATGACAAAAATTCAGAGAAGTGAGGAAACTCTGAGATTAACCTTATGTACATTTTATCATGTGTATCCAACAGCCATGCAGCAAGGCTAGACACTTCTTTTCCTACATGTTTTGACCGAATAAATTCTCTTTTTCCAGTCCACAGTCCTATGTAACCCAAGGCATATGAATTTAAGTCTCCCTCTAACTTCAAGTAGTCCTAAACCAGCTTGAACTCGGTTTACTTGAGCTATAGAACAGCAGCATAGGTGAAATTAAAAGACTGTGAGAAAGGCAGTAGTTCAATTTGCCTGTTTTACATCTCCTCTTTCATTCAGTGCCATTACTATGCCTGCCAATGGTATGAAAGCGGAGCACAAAGGCAGCACTTGGCTTTGCTGCTAAAAGACTGTTTCTTTCTTTTCTTTCTTTTTTTAAATGGAAACTCACCAGGCACCATCCCTGTCAGCGTTGGAGCAGAGTAGCTGCCCTGTCCAGCAGGGGGGACGTGCGGAGGGTATCCAGGGAGGGTTGTGCTTGCCAAATCACGACCTGAAGAATCAAACCAACAAATCACCATGTGAGCATTCACAACAACTAGACATGTTTTTACATTTCCCTTAACACTCAGAACACAGGCCATGCATTTGTCATAACTGTACTGCGAATACCAAAGTGGGATGTTTTCCCCCCAGCCTTAGCTTTGGCAGAAATGAGAAAGATTTCCCTTTCTTTATAAGCTGCCACAAAGTAAGAGACTGAGAGCAATGGCAAACAGCACTGCAAACAGGTTAGTAGCAAACCAGCTTTGAACTCTACTTGTTCCTGCTTATTCTTAAGTTTCTTTGCAGATCTGACATGTCAAACAGATTGAAAACAGATTTATTTTTCTGAGCGATGTGAGGACCCTTTTCTAGAATTAAAAAAGTTAATGTAAGAGGCAAAACAAACCCCCCAAAATAAAACAATCTTCAATCAAGGTATAGGTAAAATATACTCTTATTAAATAGAAACAGAAGCACTTCTAGACTATTGCTATACTACAGGTGGAATTCAACTGCATACCAGCAAATTCAGGTTGCAAAATTAAATGGATTTTGCACCCTTGCACAAAAGCAGTTCAAAAAGAAAAGAAAAAAAGCTCTTAGTGGCAAGGATAAGGAAATGTACTGGAAAATATGGGATAACAATTCTTTGATGTGACATCATATAACCTCCCAGCACACAACTCAGAATGAATGCTCAATAAACAGGTTGACTGAAAAAGACTGCCTGAAGATAACATAGCCTGAATGAAGGACACAACTAGTGTGAGAGATATCTCAATAACTCATTGAAAAAGTACTGGTGAAATGTGTGGCATCTGAGAAAGACCATCATTGACATATTGAATTAAAGGATACCATGTTATAAAAGCAAATCTGCTACAGTCTGTTCTTCTGAGGGTTTGAACTAATGTATTAACTTTCCTGACAAGGCTAAGTGCCATACTATTTGACACCAAAGTTTGATGTGTCAGTCTTTCCACCTTTTGTCTATTTCAAGTCAAGTTATTTGACTAAAAAAAGGTTATGACAAGCTCACTTATGTGATTTATTTTATCATTTTTGATACTTCAGCAAAAAAAACCTGTACTACAAAAGTATATTACAATTTTATATTCCCACTACATATGATAAAATAAGCCATTTTCTTTACACCCCCATCACCATTCTGGTTTGGTTAAGACTTGTGATTAACAGCACAATGGGGTGAGCTACCAAGAGTGCAAGATTTTCAGTGTCTTTTCCCTAATGACTGAAAAAGAGAACGCAAACTGAAGACCTCTCTGATAAGAAGGGCTATTTAAATATGCACAAGAAATGTAGAACGGAACCTGCAAATTCATTATGTTCTGAATATATCTGAACAGAATTCAGTCATCATTCATCCTAAAGGACATTAAGGATGAAAGAAACAGAAATGCCCTAAATATGCCCAATTTCCAAAAACATACCATTTATTGTGAACAGCTAAAATATGTTGTCAAATAAAAGAAATTTCAGCATTCACCTCCTGTGGATATCCTTTACTCATCTGTGAATGGAAAAACCAGGGGCTTGAAACTCATTGATTCTAATATGCGGTTTTGTTTATTCTGGGATGGATCCGTCACAAATATTATGATCTTGTAACCATGGAGTCATCAACACACTCCTAACTGCTACAATGATGTCCTTGAGGACCTCTTAAGGTGTCTGTGAAACCTCTGAGCACCCCAACTAAAATAAGGGTCCTACTTAGTGTCCCTTCATCATGGTGTGGAAAGAGTAATTACCTTCCCCCATGTGAAAAGTATATATTGCTGAAGGTGGAAGTTGGAAGAAAACTCTTTCTTACTTTCTCCTTCAGCTCTGTGTACTTTGCAAGGCTCAGATTAACACCTGAGGAAGCAAAATTATCAAAAAGAAAGGAGGGAAAGGGAAGGTTTCAAACCTATTGAACCTAAGGAAAAGGAATTTGACAGAGACTTTGCTGAAATTATGAAACTATGAAATGTTACATAGCATGCTGTATTTTAGTTGCATTGTATTCAAGTTGCTATAAAGAATACTTTAGGCACGTAGCCACTATTTTCCCAAATGGATTGTGGTAGCCTACCTTGTGACGGAGTTTTACTACGTTTGGATCACAAGTTAAATCACAAGGCAGTGGTGAGAGAAGCTGTTACCTGAGTACCTTTGCTAGTGTTTATATATGCAGATGAAGTTGCTTGCATCACACAAACACAGAAATAAATCCATGAAGCTGTTGGTGTTGGCCAAAATGCATGCAGCAGAAAGAGTGAGACATAGTATTTTGATCTTTAGCTAGAAAGCTACTTTTTAGTAAAATATATTTAGAGGCTCACACTGGAACCAGTGGGAGAACACTTGTAAAACTGAAAACAATGTATCTTTGTTATTTTATAACATTTGAAACAAGTTCTGCAAGTAAAGTTTTGAAACCTTATTTCTAGCGTTGAAGAAGATTTACTTCTGTGTGAAAGTAAGATCAGAGATCTTCCGCTGTTACAATGTTTACATTTGTCTTTCTCAAAAGTTCAAACAAACATCAAAGGCAATATTTGGACATTATTATCCTTAGGGGCCAAAAAAAAAGGATAACGTAACCATTACCGCTCAGTTACATTCAGCAACATTTCTTGCCATGAGAGCAATCTACTCATTCAGAAAGGGCACATGGTATGAACATTCTGGAACTTTACCACTTCCAAAGTCAAAAGGAGCATTGCCTGTTTCAGTGCCAGAACTGCCAGCCTGAAATTGTCTCACTTTGCCTAATGGTAAGGCCAGCCTTGCATGGGAGATAAGAGTATCGGGACATTGAGCTCTAGTTCAATCTTCTTTTTGGCAAAGTAGGTTTTACATGCAAGGAGTTTTGAAAGGAGCAAACTGAAAATTCAAATATGGCATTACACACCTACATTCTGAAATAATGCAGCCTCAGCTGTGCTGTAGCACATGCTTTTCTTGAGTATTTAGAACTGGACATTAATCTGCAGACAATAAAGCTTTAAATAATTCTTGGCTTTGCTACACACACACACACAGAGAGAGAGAGACACACACACACACACACACATGCAAGATAAGAAAATAGTCCATAAACAGTTCCACTGGAGGAAAAGGTCAAGTACTGGCTGGTTTTTTTAAAAGCTATCAGAGTAAGGTATAGCAACAACCTGGACATAATGAAATCAGAAAAAATAAGCTGCAGATGTAAGGAGGCTTTATATTCAATAGACTTTTAATGAACCGATGAACTGATATTTGCTTTGCAATGTTTATGCTACTACACACTCTAATACTCACACTCCCAGTGTATTACAACAATAATGACAATAAATTATTCTATACAGGCATACCTATAGTTTCAGAGGCAATCAGCAAGGGTAGGCTTTAAATCAGCCAACCAATCAGCAATGACCTTCCTCTATGGCATGTACTGTTAGTAACTACCTGCCATGTTGATGATGGCTTGACTGAATGTCTTTTTTGAAGGTCTGAGTAGGTGAGAGTGATCTTACAGGTTTTTCCACATTTCTAAAACTGAACACTTGAGAGGTATTAAATGTTAGCAACCACACACTCATAATTCTCCCCAATCCCCTCAAAAAAAACACCCTGCATTTTTTAATGATGGTTGCTCAGAAAAGTTTCATGAAAGACATGCAAGAGACTGAAAGCCTAAAGTCATACAGATGCTTCAACAACCGCCCTGTCTTCCCAATACTTTCCTGACACAAGTGGCTCACACCTATCCCAGAGCCCACTCCTCTTCTCTTAACCTTCATTCACTTTAGGGTTACCAAGAACACCTCTTCACCGAACTAGCTGGAAACTTAAGTCCAAATAGCAAGGGCACACAGAGAAGATAAAGATGTCCTCCTTGTAACAGAACTCTCTTTTCTTAGAGGTAGCAAAAGTGTGGCTGGTTCTGCAAAGTTAACCCTGTTCGTTTTCAAACTGCCACACTTCTATCTCTACCTAAGCTTTACTTTTCAGAGTACTGATGATCATAGCAAACAGTCATTGTTCTTTAATCAACTTGTCAAACCACTACCAGGAATTATCCACCAACAAATTGTTTCTTATGATGTCAGCAGGATTTGATTTGAAATAAATAATTTGTGAGGTTGCAATGCAGAGAAAGCCATACATACATTCAATAGTTGTCAGTCTCAACAATGGATCAGATTTGTGCTGTATGCCTATTGGGTTTTCAGTACTATAAAGCATCTGCTGCATTTTTGGCATAAATAACAGCTCCTTATATCGGGCGCACAGTCCAAAAGGATATTTATCCTGCCACAGGCCACACTGAAATGAATCAGAGTTCTACGAGACCCAAGTAGTGCCTGGTGACTCAAAAGATCTACTCACAAAATAAAGACAGAATTAAAATCAATAGAAAAATCTCAACCTGACCCAAAGACTCTCATGAGTGTATCTTCTAACAGGGACCTCACCCAAGAATCACACCTCACATTCTCTGAATACTCCAGAAACAGATTATATCTTTCTGAGAAGAATATGAGCCTCCGCCTGGCAGCTCAGGCCTTTTGAGTAAGGACTGATGAGTCTGAGTCAATCTGCCACCCAAGGCTATTGGCTCACTTGAGGCATCCCTAATCAAGGTTACAGAAGATACAAAGGCTCAGCCTTCAGCATTAAGCAACAAAATACAACTGAAAACACAATATGCTAAGATAACAATCTGCAGCATATAAATGTCCAAAGGGAAGAATAAAAGCAAGTGACCAGAATCTACACAACACATAAACGGTGGTTTAGAATATAGTATCATTTTGTAAAGGTATTCCAGGTCTCCCTGGGGAAGGTATTCCACAACTTGGCTACCACCACCTACAAGACCCTTCCTTGATAGCAGCCACCCATTTAACTTAAATCACATGCTTGCTTCGATATCTAAGACATTTAATTTAGATAGGAATGTACCTACTGCTATATATACCTTCTTATGCTCTGAATTTTGGGTGGGTAAAACATTGTACACATAAACTATAAATGTAATATTTTGCAGAAATACTGTTTGTACAACTAATATACCCCAATGAATCTTAATAAAGAAATATGTGATAAGCCGCAAGAAGTAGGCATAAAAAGCAATGGGAGAGAGGAAATAGATATTTAAAAGTCCAATGCAGAGGCGCCAACTTGTGCCCAAGATTGAGGGAGTCCAGTGCAGATCGTGCACATGTGACATCATGCACACGATGCTGCGTCATTGGGAGGAGGCTGAGTGAGGAGCCCAGCATGACACAGCTTCAGTGGCCAGTGGCTCCTCCTCTCTCACGCTCAAGAGGAGCCAGCCACTGAAGCTGCCCCACACTTGGCCTCCTCTGTCCCCTCAGCATTGGGGGGGCCTAGCCCTCTCCCAACAAATATTGGGGACCGAACACACTCTTTTGCCTGTCCCGCTTATTTTTTTAATTTTACTTTCAGTTCCCTTTTGGGGTTCTTATTTTTGTTGTATTTTAGTAAGCTGTCGTCCTTAAGAAACCCATTGGTGGCCCGCTAACCACTCACTTGTGTGATTATTTGTTTTTCACAGGGAGACTTTTCTGTCACTGATGGGCTAATGCCTACACATATTTAAAAAGCAATCCAAGCTATAGAAAACCTGTCTCATATTGAAATCAAATATCTAAGAAGAATGCCATTGAACCCTGATATTATGTGTGATATGCTAGCTGTCCAGACAAGAACCATGTAGCTTCTATGTTATGAACAATGCTCTACACACTATAGGTGCTAAATAACTACAGTGCACTAGTAGAAGCAGCAGCAGTCAAATTAGTTGCAAGCTTATAGTTTCTCTATCACTTAAAATATAGGATTCAATCAGAAGTCAAATACACTGAACATGGCATGGTCCTGAGATGTCCCATTAAACTGGGTGGGAGGGATAAAAATCAATTGCTGAATTATTACCTATTAGCAGCCCCTAATTGGCTGAGAACTGGGAGTTGAACCAACAGTTAGCTAGAAATGTTGGCCTTTATTGTTCATCAAAATTAAATCAGAAAAGAGAAGAAAGGACAGGGTATAGGAATCAGGAAATTCATTGACTCAATCTCCACAAGCTCAAGGAACTCGGTAACAAAGGAATGTAAAACAGATCACAGGAGCCAGTGGAGTTTGTAATATCATAGTTTAAAAATGCCAGCCGACAGTTCTTAGAGCTGCCCAGTCTCACTGGGAAGGAAAAGATGACCTTATGTCAGCTCAAACAGGGCTGACTGTATGTCATTGTCAGTGACAGAGGGAACATATACAGCTCACTCTTGTCTATCCGTAACAGGAGTATTGTCTACTGTTAGCACTGAGCCCTCCAGATAATTGATTAGCTGACAAATGGCAGTTTATATTTTGCTGATAATCAACTGCTTTCAACCTTCTGTGAAAAGGCAAATATGTTATTACAACTGTTACTTTACTCTCTTTAATGTTAAACACTATAAAAGGAAGGTTCCTAAGCACTTCTGCACATTTATATGAGAGCCATAGAAGATGTTCACACAAAAACAGCACCGTGCCCTTCTGGGTGCTTTGTGCCAGTTGTGTTCTTATGCAATTCCTATTCATTCTAATGTATCTTGACAAACTTTGGTGGATCATATTCCATTTCAGTCCCAATGAAACCTGCTACCTAGGTACTATATGACTGCAGCTAAAGCAATCCACTGTCTCCATTGTCTGGTGCCACTGGCTACATGAAATAACTTGCTGCAAAGGTCATACTGCCTTATAATGCCAACAATAATAATAGCAACAAGGATTTATTCAAAAATAAGCATGTCATCCACTATATGCAGAGTCAGCAGCACAATAAACAACTAATATTTTATATATCCATGGGCTACACACAATACTAGAAAGTCACTAAATCCTTTAAAATTGTTATTTTGTTCATCATGACAAATTTCCTATTATATGGTATCTTAAAAGTCATATTAAACAAATTAATATTTATATACCATTTAACTGACATGTCATTAAAAATAATAGCAATGAATATCACAATGACCAAATACCAGGGTTGCCAAATTTCAAAAAGTAAAAATCCGGACACAAAAGTTTTTGCCATACATCCGGATTTTGACGATTTCCACCCAAATACTGCATCCGACATACAATACATTGGTTTCTCATTCCTGGATTTGATGTTCTTGTAGCTTTTACCCACAAGTGAGTCTTAAATAACAGCATGCCACATAGTAGCATATTAAGGAAAAAGTTTAAGAGAGGGCTATGATTGTACAGAAATTCTGCGGATTGCACCAAATATGCAGAGGCAGGGGAAAGAGTGCTGGAACCCTTTCCTGTATATTGCAAAAAATTGGAAACTCAGTAACACTGAAAATTATCAACAAACATTTATGTTTCGAAGTTCTATAATACAAATCAGTCAGTGTATTGATCAAATAAACCACACTGAAAGACACAAGACAGTAAGGAACTAAGATTGTACACCAATAATTTGTCTTCTGACAGTCATACACTTGGTACAGCTAATTTCTTCTGTGAGATTCTGAATTTCAGGAGAAAAATGACCTAGGAAATAATCTTAAACTGTGTGGGAAGGTACCTGAGGAATCACTGGATGCTCTGAACTCCCTCCCCTCTTTGTGAACAGAAACCTCCTTGTTTCAGCGGTAGAAAACTGTACTGTGGTCGCTGTCCCACCAGCAGTGCTTTGCTGGAGGTGGGCACAAATCCGGGGCATGTTATAAGAGGCCATGCATTAAAACTATACCAGCCCTGGGCCAGGCAGAGTTGTGGAGGAGGGTTCAAAATAGTTTATTAATATTTTTCATATCAGATGGGGGGAACCAATAGCAAGAACAATGTGGAGCATATGCACCTCTACATTTGGTTTCAGCAAACGTAATAGTACGCACTGCAGTGAGGGATGGATGTCATTCCCATTCCTCACCTCCTGCCCTTGGTGAGCTGACAGGGTTGTAGGCTGGCAGTAGATCTGCCAAAAAAAGTGTCTCCCCACCACAACTTTGCTGGATTACAACTCCTGACATGCCTCGCCATTGGTGATGCTGCCTAGGATTGATGGCGGTTGGAGTCCAACAACACTTAGAGAACTGTGGGAGACGGAGATTTCCACCTTCCTCCTATAGCCCCTCATGCCCACCAATCCCCCATAGTACATATTCAGAAGGTAGAGGAGGTTAGGGGAAATGAAGAACAAGACACACAGCAGTGAAATGAGTGGAATTCTGTTCACGAAAATCTGTTCTGAGTAAGGTTTCTGCACATTCTATAATAAGCAAACAAACTATAAAAAAATTAAGTGTTGTTTGCAATGTCATAACTAATATATGTTAGCAGGCATGTGAAACAAGGAGGTGAACACAATATGGACTTGTCCTGGCAGAAATTTGCATTCTAAAAAGTGCTTGTGGCACTGGATGAAAGTTTTAAATCACTGTTAAAAATCACTGCAGCAAGAAAAGAACATGTGCCTCTAGCTGAAGAAGAGAATAAAACATGTTTCCATAAATGTTTTGTCATTTTTGGAAAATACTGCAAAGTTCTGAAGTCTTATGTTTCCATTTTTAGCTCATTTCTTGCATCCTGAGCTAAATATCAGGAAGCTATATACCCTGTTGTTGTATGTATTTCCTCTAAAATATCCTGAAATGAACACACAAAACTGGATATCAGGCTTCATGGACCACTGATCTGACCTAGCCAGTCTTCCCCTGTGTGCTGCAATCCTGTACACACAGTCTGTCTGCTTAAATTGCATTAACTTCAGTAGGAGTAGACTCCAGTCCCATGCACATTTACTTGGGAGTAAGTTCCATTGATCTCAGTGGGACTAGCCTCTGAGCAGATAGACCTCCAGCTGAACATTATAAAGTAGTGGAAGGCTGCAGCAAAGGTTTTATTTTTAAAAAAAGTCATTGGGGAGTGTGTGTGTGTGTGTGTGTGTGTGTAGAAATATATAGGTATGAAGACATAAAAGCTAAGACAATGGGGTCTTTTTCTGTGCCTTGCTTACATACAACTGTCTTCTCACACAAAAAAAGAGCCTTTCTGGGTGTATCTTTGTATACTAATGGGTGAAAATGTGAATCCAATTAACTTCAAATTTAGCTCATAATGAACTTATCTCATTTTGCTACCAGCTCAGCTCTCATCCGTGGCAGTAATTAACCACTGGGGGTTGTCACTCCCAGGCACATGACACAGAGAGAGTCCCCCCACACTCAAGCGCTTCAAACCCTTGCAGAATTCATTACCCTGACAGTGTGAAAACCCTTCACTTTTAATACCATAGGGCACCAACATTTTTTTTCACTTTATCTACCTGATTGCCAGCAACAGTATGAAAGAAAGGAATCCACAAGAGATGTAATTAATTACTGCAAAAGATACATTAGAAAATGAGGAGGGGGTGCAGGTGGTAGTAGGATGGGTTGTAAAGCCACTTACTTACCCAGGCTATGGTTACTTATTTACGCAGGCTTTTTGCTTCATTCCTAAATTATACCATACTGAAAAAAGAAACATTCCCTAGTATAGGCATTTATCAGTTAATGTGAGAATTCGTGCTCTTTTTCATGTCCACTGGTAAAATTACACAATAGGAGCCATGATCAGGCACTACATAACAGTGTATTGGATTAATATAGTAACCTCACTTCCCTAGGGATCAGAGTTCAGATTTAGAATAGGTCACACGTAAAAATGATTTTGATTGTCACAGATTAATCCCTAGCGAGTTTTTGTGCAACTCACAACCATCACAAAGTTGTCAGATTCTGAAAGAACCTGGTTTGATGAACCTTCATGCTCCTGCTATCTAATCAGAGCCAGTAAAACTACTTAAAGCTACACAGTGAACACAAAACTACAGAAGTACCGTAAAGATTCGTGTTCAAGAGGCCTCATTTCATATTTCACAGTACAATGTATTTGCATCTTGCTTCCCCCATTCCCCAAAAGCTTCAGGGGTTGAGCTGCAGTTCAGACCTGAAATGCAGAATTGTGACCTGAACACGAAAGCCAGCTTTCATTCTGATGCCTCAGTCTTTTTATGTATTTTACGTGGTATGTGAATGCACACTTATGCAGAGGTGCCTCATATTCTTATTGAGTTATGAATCAATAAACAAGATACAATTAATCTCATAATGGTGGATATGAATAAAAATAGAAATGATGACTACCTTAGTATTGGAGACTACATAGAGGAATATAATGTTTGAGGTGTGTCATGGAGGCTGATCCATTAGGGCAAATGGGACACTGCCCCATCTACCTCAGTCTGTCCTTAGCCAATCCCAACCTGCCTACCCTCTTAATTACTTATTCTCAGCTTCTTCCTCTTTAGTGTCAGTGTGAGAATTCCACTGTAAATATACAACGGCAGGAAAACCTAGATGAAAGGGCATGTGGAACTCTGTTCTGACCTATATTCCAGCATGCCTACACTGGTACCTCGGGTTACATACGCTTCAGGTTACAGACTCCGCTAACCCAGAAATAGTACCTCGGGTTAAGAACTTTGCTTCAGGATGAGAACAGAAATTGTGCTCCGGCGGCACGGCAGCATCGGGAGGCCCCATTAGCTAAAGTGGTGCTTCAGGTTAAGATCACTTTTAGGTTAAGAACGGACCTCCGGAATGAATTGAGTACTTAACCCGAGGTACCACTGTAGATCCCTCCAGCTGAAGGCAGAGCTTTTTGAAAACCAAAATCCAGATACAGCTTCTTTTACTCTCATCCTTCTTCATCCCTCCTTGTCATACCCCCCCCCATTTTTCTTTGATTGGGGGTGGCATTGTACATCTTGGCCTTACTAGATTATCAAAGTTTTGAGAAGCTTTTTAATAATATGAATAACAGTCACCATGCTCAGTATTTTTAAAGGGACAGGATTGTCCAAGGGGCAGGATTGGTATAATGTCCAAGGGGCAGGATTGATATAATGTATTCCAGCCCGGAACTGGCAAAAAGCAGCTCTGGCTCCCCTAGTCCTACCCATTGCCACCCCACCACTGCACATACCTGATGTGGGGGTTCTGGATCGCGGGCTCTACTGGTCAAAATGGGAGCATAAGCAATTGCCCTCTCCCACTGGAAACAAACCAGGACTGCTCCAAGAAAATGCACATGGCAAAAAGGAGCATTAGGCCTTGGTGTGCCACCCCCTTACCTGCTTTTGATTGGCCAAGTGGATAGCCAGCCAATCAGGATTTTTAACAAAATAAATAAATGATTTTTCCCCCCCATCACTTTTCACTTCCCTCTGTGGCCCCCCATTTATGCATTTTTCACCTGTGGCCACCCTGGAATATCCTGGGACTCCCCAGGGAGCTATAAGGGAAACACTGATCTGCAATCTTTGTGCTGTTGTAGCTCCAGTAAGACAGGATTTATTTAGTCTCAGGTGGAGAATCATACGTGGTGGGTAAGTTGATGCTTTGCTACTTGTACAGACCTGAATTAATCTTAATTCTCTTCCTTTTTATATATGTTCATGCGCCTGACTTTTGATGTTTCCTTATGGTATATGGACAGTTAAACAATGTTTTAAAGCATAGGACCCTATCAAGTCAAAGTTAAGCCTTTTAAAAAACATAATAGTAGCTCTGTTGGATCAGACCAAAGACCAGTTTAGTCCAGCATCATATTTCCCACAGTAGCCAACCAGTTACCTTTGAGAAGCTGCAAATAGGACATAAATGCAATAGTATTCTTTCTATTATGATATATGTATGTTGTTTCTGAGGACTTACTTTAAATTAAAATCGGTGGATTTTAAGTACTTTCAGCTTTGGCCAAAATCTCACTTCCCTCTTTCTATAAAGCATTCCTTCTTTGGATTTACAACTTAATTTTGGAAAACATTAAACCTGATTTGTATCTCCTTCTGACCCTTAATACTTCTGTCATATTAATCTAGTACAGTGTGCCAAACAATCTCATTTTTTCTTCCTTTCAGTGTGGTTTCTCCTTCTGTTACTTGCATTTCTCTTTTTCATTCATCTGTTTTTAGTGACTTAACTTTTAAATATATGAATTTATTTTTCTTAACAAAGAAAAACCAGAGCTCTAATTCAGCTAGTGAGTACTTTCATATGGAAACAGGGTTCCCTGTATGTACCTCCCAAGATAAACATTAAAGAGGCTTCACAGGATGGAGGGATCCTCTTGAAGTAGTAATGGGGAAATAATTCATTCAATCTGCTTTTAAGAGTGGACCAACATGATTTGATCTTCTCAAACCTGCAGTTCAGAACATGACTATCAATTGGATTTCCTATTTCTGCAGATTTTTTGATATAGTTTCAGTCCCCAGAAGTGCACAAAAAATATACATTTTACTTTAAGAAAATGTTTTGGGGGGAAATGCATTCAAAAGCACTTCAATACATTGAGGAATGCATATTTTACAGGAAGAGTGTGAACAATTTACATGAAATTTTTTGATGTGCTCATTTGGACCTATGATTGAGGAACAAGTAAAACTGTAATGGGACAGACGTAGGCTGTCTATCCATCCCTACCTTGAAGTAGCACCTGGGATTTCATGCATAGTATTCACTCCAATCTAGAGATCCATGAACGCAGCAGGAAGCTGAATACCTGCCAGTGTGCTTATGGATTCACCCCCCTCTAGATCAGACTTCCCCTCTCCCTTACCAGGTGATCAGTTTGAAAGGTAGCAGCAATTTCAATATGTTTAGTGATGAGAGGCTATACTGGGATAAATGTGCTCATGACCCTTTAGACTTGAGATAAGAATGCATCTTCAAAATCTTCAGCAGTATATTATGGTGCTTCAAACCAGAAATGATGCATTACTTGGTTTTTAAGAGGGGAAGGATCAAACTTTGATTCAAAGTTTGCAGAAAAATAGAAACCCCCATATATGGAAATATAGCACACTTGCATTGCTCAGTGGCAATGCATTTTGGTTTGTTTGTTGTTGTTGTTTTAGATGCTCAGTACAACCCATCATTTGATCTAAGATATGGACAAGATACCCCATTATTTGAAACATTTAGCTCTGTGGGACTGTAAATCTATGTAATGTTTCGAGTGTTCATTGGACAAATATACAGGTGACGGCATTTAAGCATTCAAATCTAACTTTGAAAGCAGTTATCATTATACAGTCAGATCAATACTGCGAAAAACATTATGGCAGAAATTATTAAAGTTATTTTATGGTTTCCATATGTCCTCTTTTTCCAGGACATGTCCTCTTTTTCATCAGTATGGTCAAATGAGTGTCATCATAACGATCGATAGTTAAAAGTAGAAGTCAGCAAATGTGTCCTCTTATTTTGCTGTTCAAAATATGGCAACCCTACACCCAAAGTCTAATCCAACATCTATTGAAAGCAATTAGGAGAATTTCGGCTAGCTTATTTTACAGAATGGAAAAATAATAGTGGGAAGTTCTCGTTGAAGGTGATCACTCCTACAGTCCCAGAGTTTAGCAGATCTTCCGGAATGATATTCTCCTTCATTTTCTGCTGGTCAAAGTAATTGGAAACAGCATGAAGCCCTGTAGGGCATAGTTGGTAGCAGATTGCCATGCCCTATGATTAGAGGGGCCCACAGTTGAACTAGTGAAGCATGTCATGTGCAGAAAGGGCAACAGCAAAGAATATGCAAACCAAGTATGCAAAACCATGGACAGCTCCCTGGCACACAACTTTCCTGACAACCACCAGATTACAACTGATTCAAGCACCACTGCTCAATGAGGATCAGATTTCTCAAACAGGCTACACTCTGGCCTAGAGTCTAGCATTCCTTTGGCATTCTGTAGCCTCTTGGCAGGCTATCTCAGATAAAGAAAAACTGGAGAATACTGTGTTCGTGAAACAGCTCATTAGAGAATTTGAGCTACTGTCTTGGGTAGTCTAGGCTGAGCCTGGCAAAAAGGGTCTCTTCTCTACTCTAACGCATCTTCATTGCTAGATTGGATTTCAGGACCTATGGGGCATGCCATGTGACCTGGTTCTGCATTTCCAGGTCAGTCTCCACACAAGGATTACTATTCTGGACCACTTATGTGGCAGCATGTTCAACTGAGTATGTACATAACTAATTGACAGATGCCACGGCACACTTCAATTACGATCTTAATGCCACATCCTGGTGATGCACACACATATATATTTTCCTTTCTCCTTTTTTTTTTTTTTTTAACAAAATCCAAAGCAGAAGATGCCAATAAGTCAGGCCTGGTCCAAGATGTTTTGCAGCCTGAGACAGAATTGCAAATTGCAAACCACCACACCAAGTCAAGGTGCAAGCTAACCAAGTGATTTTGGTTTCTGAAACATATAAACCCCAAGCGTTTATCCCAATTATTGTGTTGTAAAAATAACAAGAATAAATTCAGTAACTGACCATTTGTTGCCCTTTAAATGGTACTAAAACCAGGTGCCTATGGAAGGCACCTCACTCAGTCTAAATGATAAGATCAACTCTGACACAGGGGCAGGCAATCTGTAATCCTTCAGCATTTTTTTCTGCAAAAGTTCTTCCCCCAGCAAGGGAAAATACAAATCTTACCCATATCTTTCCCACAGCATGAGTTAAAGCAATTAGAATGTTGATTTTAGTGGGGGAAATGCCAGAAGGAAAAGGGTTAAGAGACCACACCTCTCAAATGAGTCTTCCACTGAAAATTGCATCTTCTGCACTTCATAGAGGTAGGTGTGCGGAATCGGGGGGGGGGGGTTCCTACATGTGAGGTTACAATACATGTAGTTTAGCCCCCAGACTCAAGATCCCACTTGCATAAAGAGATGTATCCTTTGAAACAGACACATCAAGTCCATAGCCAGAAACTTTGCTAAGGCAGATTTGCTAAAGAAGGGGCAATTTTAGCAGTTGCATCTTGCCATGGAGAAATGACTCTGGAATCCTATTTATTCTGAAGCAACCTTATTTTTGAAGAAGAAAAGAACCTTTTAGATTCCATTTAGCAGTTCCAAACAACCTGTTTTAAAGTCTGTTTGATGTTGCTCTTAGTACAATATTTGACTATAAATAAAACTCGTAAACAATCACTACCACCAAAAATCAGTTCCTATTGCAAAATTTATGTTGGATCCAAGACTAACATTTCTTCTTCCAAAAACAAGTCAAGAGCAACTGGTTTGTGTGTATACTGCTGTATCCAAAAACAAAGGCATACAAAGGGCTGAGAGTGTTAGGAGATTAAATTAAATAAAAATACCCAAATGAACTTGTCAAAATGTCCTTTTTTCCCCTTATCACATTGCCCAGCAAATATGTATGGGCATCAAATCTAGTGTAGCATGCTTACTATGATCTGCTACCTCCCTTGCACCTAATTAGGAGAGAGATAAAACAGTGGTAACACACAGATCAGCTGTAATGATTTTGTTAGCTCGATTATTCTTCTGACAATTAGGTCCGGCTGCCATGGCCTCACAGGAATGTCAAAGTCTTCTTTCTACAAAGCAGGTAATGTCACAGGTGTGACCGTGAAATCAATAATGAGGCATAGCTCTTTGCAGAGGGCATCCAGGTCAGACAGAACAGCCCTTAAATTAAACATTGATAAGCAGAACACAATTATCCATCATGTTTAAGTGCCTGCGTGAAATTAGCAGCCAGGGAATGGGAGCAGTGGGGGAAAGATTAGCAGAGGATGTGTTGAAATGCACAGTGCCCACCAACACTGTTGCTGTTTGTCTCTGACAGCAGTATTCGTAGCTGATATCTAAAGCTGTAAAATTCAAATTACAAACACGGCAGAAATCATGGTCCAGATGCTGCTTTGTTTATTCTTGCTATAAAACAGCAACATCAAGGTGTGGAACTTACCTTTTAGAGTTGTTGGCCATGCTTTACCCACACAGAAATGTAGGGAAATGAAACATACATTTGTCATTGCAAGAAAGATGGTGGAGACAAATTGACATTGGCTTTTATTTAGCTGGCTCACTTCCCTATGTGGGGAATGTAGTGAAACTATTTAGCTTAAATTTTATGTTTCCATATAAGTTAAAATTATTTTACTGAAATTTAAGCTAAGTTGAAGCAGAATGGTTTAAGCTGAAATGTATCATCAATATGGTTTTACTAAATTGGTTTTTCATCGCTATTTAAACAAGCTCTAAAGGAGTAGGTCTTAAAGTTTTTATAGTGGGATCCCACAAAACAAGAAAAAATAAAAGAGTGCTAAGCACTATTTGACTAAATATTACTTAAATGTACCAGAAGGAATAATTAACTTGGTTCATTAAATATCATAAAAGCCATGAATGTCTATTTAGCAAAAAGAAAGCAAGACTTGCAAGATTTTACAACAATGTGCCCATTCCTTCTTATACCTTCCATCGCCTGAGCTCTGTGAGTACAGCTTTCTCCCGATTGAAGTGCAGAGTGTTTGAGGACCAGGACATTCGCAGGGAAACCAAAATGCTTTTTTACAAAGCTACTGTACTACCAACCTTACTATATGCTTGTGAAACATGGACCACTTATAAACGCTATCTCCAACTCCTTGAAAGATTCCATCAACAGTGTCTCCAAAAAATTTTACACATCACTTGGGAAGACAGGCGAACTAATATCAGTGTACTGGAAGAATCAAAGATCACCAATGTTGAAGCAATGATTCTTCAACATCAACTTTGTTGGACTGGTCATGTTGTGTGGATGTCTGATGATCGTCTTCCAAAGCAACTACTCTATTCCGAACTTAAAAATGGAAAGCATAATGCTGGTGGTCAACAAAAGAGGTTTAAAGACTGTCTCAAGGAAAATCTTTAAACATGTAGTATAAACACTGACAACTGGGAAACACTGGCCTGCGAGCACTCCAGTTGGAGAACAGCCTTTACTAAAGGTGTCATGGGCTTTAAAGACACTCGAACTAAGGACGCAAGGGAGAAACGTGCTAAGAAGAAGGCACACTTGGCAAATCCACACCGTGATCAACTCCTGCCTGGAAACCTATGTCCCCACTGTGAAAGGACGTGTGGATCCAGAATTGGCTTCCACAGTCACTTATGAACTCATTGTTAAAACCCTGCTTATGGAAGACAATCTTACTCGGCTACGAGTGATTGCCAAAGAAGAAGAAGATACCTTCCACATCCTTTCTAATATATTCACAACCTTCCCCCATCCCAGCCCCCAGCTTTTTACAGTTTGAAGGTATTATTTGTCAATCATAGCAAATTTAAGTCAGGATTGGTAGAATCACTAGATTCTGCTTCAGAATATTTTGGCAAACCCTGAGGTGAACTAATGCCAATCTTTCCAAATTCCAGAGTGGACTACAGAATGTGTTTTACAACTCACAGGCCATTCTGAATGGCCTCCACACATGTAGGAACAGCAGTAGCAATGTGCCTAAATGCCAGAGAACTTCTCTGGCCTCCACTAAGCTAAGGTTTCATTTTGACAAAGCTCTGAGCAAATCACAACCCCAAAGTACATTTAGAATGCTATGGTACATATGTAGGAAAGAGCTGCTTGTCATGACCAGGGATGACCAAGTGGTCACCCACAGGCTCATTTCTATTCCTAATAAAACTTTATTAGGTTCTTAACTTGCCCTCATCAAATCCCACATTTTCTGTGAAACCTTTGGCACAACCCCTTGATCCCCATACTAGACCTAAGCACATGCAACTGAAACAAACAGCTGTCAGCTGCTAGTAAGTTAAGACTTTCCTCCATCATGGTCTGCTGTTCAGTCCCACATCCTCGCCTGAGAGATCATCAGTGGAATAGTAAAAGTCTATTTGTCCACTTAAGCTGTTTTGAGGGATAGGAAATTATCAACACGGATTGTGTCGCATGTGGTTTAGACATCATGTCACTAAAGGAACTGCATCTCTTCCTGCCTCTCATAGCCCCTTGTGCCCCAAAAGATGTCTAGAGCACCAGAACTAGAGATTAAGTCACCAAATAATTTCAAAAGAAGTTTTAATTTTTTAAAAAAAAAACAAAATACATTCACTTCTTAAGAGATCCTCCAGTGGTTTAACCAAGAAATACTGTAAAAATATATATCTAACATTTCAAAAGTTTGAAGCACTTTATGATAGCTCCTCACAAGTATGTAAAATCATGTTCTTGCTTGATACTGTTCAATGGAAGGATCCTGCTCATAATTATACGTTTACTTTCATTCTTGCATTGCAAATAAGCATTTTGCACCAGTGCTGCTAAAGTGGCATACCACACCTGGCAATGGGGACACAGCTGTCCAGTTCCCAAGCTGACCATAGAAAACCACTTATATAGGATGAGTTGTACCATAACTATGAGTTGTACTATTTAATGTCACTGCATTTAATGTAACAGGGGCTGTCATAATACAGGGGCTGATGCTGCCTGGGACTCGATTCTAATCTCCTTGCATTAAAAATGTGGGCAGATACCTGTGCCCAATAAAGGCCAGTGGTTCATTTGGCACAATACAATAGATGGCTTTGACTTTCTGGGGTTTCAGGCAGGAGTATTTCCCAGTGCTACCTAAAGATATGGGGAACAGAACCTGGGAACTTCTGCATGCAAAGCTTGTTCTGAACCACACACACTGAGACCCTTATGCGTGATTGTGGAAGCCATTTTAATTTCATTAAAGATGTATAAAAGAGCATATGTATTTTCCTCCACATACACAATAGAAATAAGAATTGCATCAAAGGCCCTGTAGAATCAAGACAGTTCTGTTTAAACTTTTTCTTCCACTGCCTTTCATAAAAATTTGCTCAATGTAGTGAACAATTTAGCTCACAAAGTGATGTTGAAGAAAAGGTAAAGAATGCTAACTCTATAAAAAACCTTTGGTGTCAATTACACAGAACTACAATTTTGAACAATTTCAGGAGGGAATTCTTCCCCTGTACATTGGTGTTTTGCTTGGCAATCTGTGTTAGTTTTGAACTGACATCAGGAGTTACCTTCAAAGGCAAAAAAAGCAAGACAAAACCCAACAACAATGTGTCTATTCACTTGAGAGCCCAGTTCACCTACTCCCGTCATAGAGACATGCTGAAAACTGAAACAAAAGGAAGCTTTTTTTAACAAAAGAAAAGCAACTGGTTTTACCACAAATGGTGAGCTTAAACGCCACAAAATGATCTTCTTTATACAAGATGAGCTATGTTCATCTCTGAGTTTTGCAATCAGAAATGAAATGAAAATTTAATCTAACGAATAACTTCCAAACAGATATAAAATATTAATAACTGGAGCAAACTCATGGGGAAGGGCCATTTTCTGCATTTGTGCAATGTGCACCGTTTATTTCATATCTACTTCCATTTCAGTATCGAACTGCCCTGATGCACCTCACCACCACTGCCAAATTAAAGATGGGTTTTTTTCACCCCATTATTTCTGAAATGTACTGCAGCCAGCATGCTATATGCAGTGAATGGAAGAACTAGGAGAATTAAAACCACGCAATGAAACAGCTTTTTGACGGATAAAGCTATGGAAATTTTAGGCTCCATTTACTTCTCAATCTAATTTTGCCCTCTGATGCACATTATGCCCGAAATGGGATCTCATGTGGTTTGATCAGTGCTCTTAACGCGTGCCGGAGCAACACATTCCCTCTATTGTTGTTTCCTTTCAGTGGCACAGCAATACTTTTAATAAGAGCAGCTCAGCAGGCACTTAAAGGACATCTCCCTAGTATCACTCCACCAGTATCAGGAACTGCAAAGATTTTAAACATAACCTCCCATTTGAAATATCAACTTACAAAGTTTTATGCAATCCTGATGCAGTTAATAAGATTGTGTTTACAAGGATATTTGGGGGCAATTAATTAAACTATTGAAAATAATTTGAGCAGCTCAAGCCACAACTTCTGTAAAAATTCTTTAGCACTGGCAGCAAAGTCAAGAATGAAAGAAGGGTTAAAGCCTATCTAGTTTAGTATTCTGCTCTCACAGTGACCAAATAGACACCTATTGGAAAACCAGAAGCAGGACATGAGCCACTCAGGTTCCCAAGATTTCCAGAGGCACGGTGCCTCTTATACTGGATGGCCTTATTCTTCATTAATTTCTCTAATCCTCTTCTAAAGCAATCCAAGTTGGTTATCGTCACCACATTTTGTAATAGCAAATTCCATGGTTAATCCCTAGGTCAACCAGGAAACATTTTGCTCATCAGAAGGATTGTCCCCAAGTATGACACTTTATTTTTTTCCCAGACTGAATTGCAGACATTAGCATATGAGGGGAAACAAAGGGATTGCATTCAGGGTTACTGGGAGGGTGGGGGGCGTTGGCTGTTGGGTGAGAAACAACTGTGACACAGATTGCAACTTTTACGAATCTGATGAAGTGAACTATAGCTTGCCAAAACTTGTACTACAATAATTTTGCTGGGAACCTTCCATACTAGATGTTTACTGCGGAAGTACCACACTTTGTTCACTCCATTTCTTTCTCTATTATTTACATGATATTGTCATCTAATTGTTGTCCTCCTTCATTTTTCTGTGCTGTTTCCAACTTTTCTCAGACTGCACGAACTATTGTTCAGTTTTGCCACGAACTGAACAATAGCACAACCTCCAGATCACCTTAGTGCTGGTGTCCCTAAAATGAGAACCATGTCACCCTCAGACATCACCCAGTACCCAACAAGGCCTCTTACACCTTCCGATTTTATTTTAGTAACATGAGTTTTATAGGACTTAGGGGTTGCTTGGTTGGGAGCTGCCTACTTTTATCAAAGTGAAATGAAAGGAATTTACAGACATCTGAATGCAGTTATGTAAAAACTGAATGAATAGAAGCATAAGACATAACATTCAGAACCTCTCTGACAAGACACAGCACTCTGTCTTAAGAATCTTAACCTCTCTCAAAGGCGCCAACTCCTAGAGGCCGTGGTGGTTTCAACCCCCACAATAAAATATTTGAGGGGGATGGGCCCCCACAAAGTTGATGGGCATTCCCATTTAAATGGTGTGTGTGTACTGCGTCATGCCTGCTTTTTTTTTTTTTTAAGGAATACTCTGAACATGTGCAGTTTCACATTTTAAGCTCACTTAAATCATTGCACCAACATGACTGACAATAAAATGGAGTTTAAGGTCTCATCTGCATTATACATTCATATTGATTTTATGCCACTTTAACCATCATGGCTTTCCCCAACAACTGTGAATTGTTAGGTGACTCCTTCCCCACTCACAGAGGTACAATTCCCAGAGTTCCCTGAGAAGAGGAGTTGATCACTGAACAGGTTTAAGCCTGTGGCGGGGGGGGGGTGGCATCTCCTAAGGGCTGAGCTCTTTTGCCCCCCTAATGTTTTTGGGAGGAGACATGCCCCCCCCCAGGTTCAAAGGGGGTGGAGGAGGCCAAGTGAGAACCGAGTGCATCGCAGCTCCAGTGCATCACAGCTTCAGTGCTGCCATGTAGGGGAAGGGGCGAGAAAGCAGCCCCTGGCCAGTGTTGAAGGCATGAGGAGGAGCCACCAACCATTGAAGCCACGCTGGCATCACATTTGGCTCCACTCCTGGCTCCTCGCAACATCCTGACGTCACGCACACAATGTCCCCCCCCCCCCATTCTCCCTCAGAATTTGGTGCCTCTGATCTGTGGTCTGGATGTGCCCAAGATCTGCTGCCCTGCTGGTAAATAAGTACCATTTTGCTATAGAAAGTGACAATATACTTTTAAAGTGAAAATTGGGGGGGGGGGGCATCTGTAATCATATACATGCCCAGCTAGCTGACTTGTGACTATAAAATGGTGCTGATTCATAACCTGTTTCTCACTGCCCTTTATCTGCCATTCTGGGTGGTGATTTTAGGGAGAGGGTCTTGGCTGTAGGTTCCTTTAGCCCAAAGACAATCACTAGTTACATAATTGTCCTTTGCTACAACATAATTACCTTCACCAGGGATATTTTTGGAGAAGGATGGGATATCACAGGAAAGAATCTTCAAAATTACAAATTAGCATAAATAATTCACTAAAGAAATGTTCCATAATACAGACAGAGTCAGAATTATGAACCAGAAAGATATATTATAAGTCAATGATTAAAGTAACAACAAAAGCCTTGGGAATGAAAACTTCAATTGGTTTATGTCACAGAGGAGTTAATCCCGTGTTAAATTTCCTATTTCAGAAAAATCAATATTTATGATCTGCATCTCTGGAATTAATTTGGAATGGAGAGACATCAAAATTCAGAATGATTTTAAATGCAATGAACAGAGGTTTTAATACTGGGGTTTGGGGGGGGGAAATAAACTTAGCCTTAACCTTAACATCTGATTTGAATGCATGATGGTGTTGCCTCAAGAATTATTGCTAGGCCACCACATACAGGAGAATCACCAATGCCTGTTTGCTTTTTTGGTCAGCAGAATTTAGGTGGCGGCACAGTGAAAATAATGGTGATTACCAGTTTCAGTTTTTTGGCCAGCCCAATACAGTTAGGAAATGAGTGCAGAAAAAGAAAAACTCACAACTGAAAAGCAGTCATCTTAGATTTCAGGTTACTTTTTAATTGACTACAACTCCCATCATCTGTAATTTTATTTCTTTATTATTTTATTTTAATGCCTCCCATCTGACTGGGTTTCCCCAGCCACTCTGGGTGGCTCTCAACAGAGTATTAAAAACACAATAAAACATCAAACATTAAAAACTTCCCTGCCTTCAGCAACCGCTGTCTATGGTTGATGGGGTCCAATATCCAAAGGCCCGCAGGTTCCCCACCCTCACTTTACAGTGACCAATGAAGCTGTGGGTTTATCATTAAGTGACTGGTAAAGGTTTAGTCATTTCCTATAAACTTAAGGGAGATATCTGAAAAATAATAAAGGCGTGCTACTGCCGCTGTTAATAGGGAGACTTGCCCCTGTTAAACTGTTGAAGAATTTCTCTTCCCACTGGAGGAATTTGGTGAAGGAGGAGCAGAGCCTTTTCACTGATAGCACCTTCCATGTGGAATTTTCTGCCTATTGAGGTCTGCCTAGCAGTTTGCTGAGTTCAGTCAGGAAGAATGTGAAAAAGTTTCTATTTAGAGAGGACTTTGGTTGATGTGGCTGCTGCTGCTGCTGTTAATGTCTTTGTTCTGACTTGCTTGGTAGTTGTTGGGGCTTTTCTAGTTTAAATGCTTTAACTGTTTTTATTACATTTTGTTTGTTTTAATTAATCGTTAGTGGAAATGAGAGCTTTTAAAATGTTTGAAATTAGAATGAATAAATACTTTGGCTTTTAAAGAACACTGCCATTACGTCATTGAACCAACCAGTAAAACAGCTCAGGAAGATAATCTGGATGAGGGTATAAAGCGGCAATCAACTTAGAACCCAACTGATGAAAGTGGGTTCTTAAATCTCAAGTCCTTTTTACCATCACAAACACAGTGGTGCTTACTTCTGAGTAGACATGCATAGGATTGTAGTATAAGAATCTGATAGCAACCATTTTTGGGAAATCGGGACTGGCAAAACCTTTTCCATCTCTTTTCCAGGCTGCACAATCACAATCCACCAGGCTCTGGCCATCACCTACCAGAATTCATCCTAACTCCATTCGCTCCTGTCCTCTCCCTCCCAACCCTTCACCTTCTTTTAAAATCAAACATTGACCACCCTATTTCTAGCATCAGCAGAATGGATTGTACTCTGTGCCATTTATCGTCAGCTCCTGAAAAGCAGTTCTAAATGTTTGTTTTCTAAATATTGTTTTAATTAATTAATTGAACTTATTTCTTGCTTTTTTTAACAAACATAATTCAAAGTGACTTACAACGCTAAACACTTTTGAGAAAATAATTAGTTTCCTTTTATTTTCTTTGTAATTCCTGGTATCCACTCACCAAGGAATAAATCCTTTAAAAATGTATGTTAATCAAATAATGATTTCAGAAACTTTTTGTAATTATATTTTGGGTTTCAGGAATACAATGCATGTTCATAGTTTGGTACAAGTTTGGGGGGGTGAGGTTATCAACATGTGTAAAACAAGTTAACCATAATTGAGGGATGTTTCTTAAAAGCCTTTAAGTCCATTTTAAACTTACTTTCCCTTATCAGAGTCTGGTAACATGAGAATGGATTGTCTGATCTACCAAGAGGTGCTTCACTTAACGCCTGTGATGTAAACTGCCCATATCTATAGTCCTTATCTAGCACTGTTCTTACATGACACTGTCTGGCATCGCTGAAATCCCAGGTTAGCATTGCAATTTGAAAGCCCAGTGTAATCACCCATTTGATGTGATCCCTGCCCCACCTCTCCCCACTACTCCCTGCCTCCCCTCTTGAGCATCTGGTGGAGATTTTGGCTGTTGGGGACTCCCATGCTTTTAAATTACAGTCTGAATGCTACCCTCTGATGAGTATAATAGTGACAGTCAAGCAAAGAGCTGCGAAAAGGGAGAATCTATAAAAGTTTAATGAAGATGGGGGTGAAGGGAGGGGTGGTTGGCCAGAGCAGTTCATTCTGCAGGAGAGTGGGTGACGTCAGGATTTATAACTGTATTAAACGCCATGACAGTGAGCCATGATAAATCAGTTCCCCCTTCTTCCCAAATCACAGACAATAAAAGCTTTGGCAGTGAAAGTCATTCATCATCATAAAGACTGGAGACGTTCTAGTCATCAATTTCACTCACATCCCTAATACTCTGGAGAGGAGTGCAGGAGTTTGAGGGGGGTGGGGTTGGGGAAGGGAAAAACAACACGGAGAAAGATTGAACAGGAATAATTATAAAGGTCAAAAGAAAGAATCCCTCCAGGAAACAAGTTTGTATTTTGGCAGACAGAAAGACCACAGCACTGACACTTGAAGAGTGCTATTCCTGAAAAGCCATGCTGCATCCAGTGTCAGAGTACACACAGACAGGCAGGTAAAGAGATAGGGGAACACCAAACCTCATCTGTGACCCATAAATATGGACTACCTTCTCCCATAGGAACCCGCTTGGCTATGGAAATCTCTTGCAAAGGTGTTGTCTCTGTGTACTGTGTCTTAAGGTCCGACTCTGCTTACCCCGCTACAGAGCTGCTCCATAAAAGACAGTATAGCCCTTCCCTGCCAGGTTGTCTCCACACCAGGCTCCTGGTCATGTAGCACAGCAGCCAGGCCATTCTCCCTATGGCAAGGTCCTTCCATACTTTCCCCAAAAACACTGATGGAGAGCATGGGGGCCACCATGGCCAATGGGCAAGGATGATGGGAGTTGTAATCCAGAAACATAGGAAACTGCTTTATCATGAGTCAGACTATTGGTCCATCTAGCTCTGTATTGCCTACACTGACTGGCAGTGGCTCTCCAGGGTTCCAAGAGGAACATGTCCCAGTTGTATCTGAAGATATCAGAGGCTGGATCTGAGACCTTCCTTTACCAGTGAGCTGTGGCTTTTTCTTCTTTGTGCTTTTCACATCACCACAGGCAGTTTGAAACTGGAAAGTAAAGTAGGGCTGAACTGAAAAGCCTTTTTTTAATCTCTGAATCTTATTTGGCAGGGGCTACTATGGCCACTGCAACTCCAAGGCACTCAGAACACTTCAGAGGGGCAAGGCAAAACCAACAAGTCCCTGCCCACATAACTAGGGATCAACACATTTTGTCTAACTTTTGTGGACAGCCAATCATTTGTTGTGCCCTCCCACAAGGAATGGTGCCTAGTTCCAGACCTTGCGTTCCACCTTCAAAACTGCGTGAGCTCAAAAATAATCTCTTACTTCCCTCTCTAGCCCCAAACTTGGAGCTAGGGAGGGAGCTGGGGACTGTTCCTAGCTCTCCTCTTGGAAGTGTAGAAAGGGCATAGCTGTCAACCTTTTTTTGTGGGACATTCCCTTATCCCAGTGCCATTTCCCACTGCTTCCTGCTGCTATCCCGGATTGTTAGATATCCCGTAGACTGTCCCCAGGACAGGTGAGGCTGCTGATCCCTTATTTTCGAGGCTGCTGATCTCTTATTTTCAAATCTGAAAGTTGACAGCTATGAGAAAGGGAGGAATATCATCCCCACAGTTGCACTACACTTTGAAGGGCCTTGGAAACCTGGCAATAAGAATTATGCAGTAAGGATATGGTGTGTTGCCCATGAGGCCAAAAGTTGGTGTGCAGGGTGGGAGGCAGCCAACAAAAACAGCAAAACAAGGAAGAGGCAGTTTCAGAGTTGCCAACTTGAATAAAATATGGGGGGGGCAGGTAAACCCCACCCTGCATAATCAATCATATGATGTGGTGCATGCACACCATTTGAATGGCAACTCCCATTAGCTCTAGAGGGGCCAAGCCCCCTCAAATATTTTATTGGGGGGGTGAAGACCCTTGGGCCCCTAGGAGTTGGCTCCTATGGGCAGTTTTATTAGGAATAAGAGTTTCAATATCTTTTGAAGACACTAGCTAACCCAGTGTAAACCCTGTGTGGTTACTTACACCCTGAGACTTATGCCTTAGGTCACTTTTCTCACAATTCCCTACCAGGTATCCTAACATTATATCAGATTCACAGAATAGTCACACAAATAAAAAGTCAAATATTATCCCCCTCCTGGCATTGATCATATTATGGCCTGGACTCTGAAATACAGTGGTGCCCCGCAAGACGAATGCCTCGCAAGACGGAAAACCCGCTAGACGAAAGGGTTTTCCGTTTTTCAATGCACTTCACAGGACGAATTTCTCTATGGGCTTGCTTCGCAAGATGAAAATGTCTTGCGATTTCGGGGGGGGTTCGCTCCCCACCCCCTTTTTCTAAGGCACTAAGCTGCTAATAGCCTTTTAGCAGCTAATCCGCTAATCCCTTAAGCCTTTAATAGCCGCTAATAGCCGCTAAACCGCTAATAGCGCTAATCCGCTAATCCGCTAATGGGCTTGCTTCGCAAGACGAAAAAACCGCTAGACGAAGAGACTCACGGAACGGATTCTTTTCGTCTTGCGAGGCACCACTGTATTCATTTCTGCTACTTAGTAAGTGGTCTGAAGTCAAGATGGTTACTTATGCATGGAACTGTCAGTCCTCAGGAAGCTATAAATAGTACAGAGCATCATGACCCCCTCTGCAAAACTGGTTATTGTTAGCACACGGGCCTTATTTTTTGATTTCTCATCATACATATTTAAACCTTGCATTCCTTCCTTAAAGTCTCATGATATAAGAAATATTTTTAAAGTCTCCAAGATGGGGACCCTAAGCAACAGTTCTGCCTGCCAAGGAACTATAGCTGCCTCACCCAAAGGAGGCTCCAGTTTCTGTGGAAGACGTTTGTTTAATGTTGCATCTTCTAGCTCCATCCAACTAGATTTCTTCATTTAAAAATCATTAAAAGGTAGAATGTCAGTGTGCTGGTTTATGATATGATCCTTCCAATAGAAGTGTTGAACTTTAATTATAAGATAGGTCAGTATTTAGTGGCTCAATTTTGAACCAGTCCCAGTGTGTTACTTAGGACTTAGTCAGAGGTGCCCTTTCATTTAGTGTGCCCCAGAAAGTAATTAGCTCTGTTGTCAATAAATTGCCTTTCTTAACAGATTAAAGTCATAGCAGAACATAGTTATTATTTGGGCAATTGAATTTGCCCATTATTACTTTCCAGGGTAGTTTTTATTTTATTTTATTTTATTTTTAAAAACCCTCTCTCATTGCTGTCATCATAGGAGATTTTTATTGTTCTCTTGATCTCTAGACTAGCTGTTAAATATTGTTCTAATGACTCAGCGTCTGTATGCCTAAGTTTTTTTAAAAATGTACAGACCATTCTGTCCAGAAATTTTATTTCAAGGAAACAATGGAATCTTTAACCTTTTGTGCTGTACTACTCTTTTATTTCAGAAACTATCATTCAGCACTAATTTCTTCATTAGCTAGACCATTTCTCTCTATATTATCTTTATTTCCAGCCCAGGGAACAAGACAGATTTACCTTGAGTCACACAGGGCCAAGGTTGCCAAAGGCTCTGTGGCCTACCGTCCTCTGCTCAGCTCAGCTCAGCTCAGTTCAGCTCATATTGGTTCATCCTATGGCCACCCTGAATGTCCCCTGGCCCATGAGTCACTTGGCCCCTCTGCCCTTGACAGGAGATTTCCTTGGTGGAAGTAAACCACTAATTGCAGATTGGGGGGGGGCAGGATAACTCTGCCTGATTGACCACCTCATCGTAACTCCATGTTTAACCATTAATTACCCAGGTAGTTAAAGGCTCAGAAGATGTCATCTGCTACCATACTACCCCATTCGTCATGGCCAAAGGAATTGTTAACCACTTATTTGCATAAGTGACTAGAGTGAACCTGACATGGAGCTCATGCAGATTGCTGGGAAGACCTTACTCAGCATGGAAATGGGGTCATTTTCTGTCTGCAAGACTACATAAACATTAAGTTCTCCCTCCTGGAAAGTTGACTATGTCATACCCTCCAACATTTTTCTGATGAAAATAGGGACATCCTATTCCAGTAGTAGTAGTAGTAGTAGTAGTAGTAGTAGTATTTTTATACCCTTTCAGATGTCTTCTAAAGGTTGTATAGTTACTTATCTCCTTGGTTCAGAGGTTGCCTAACTCAATATCCTCCAACATTTCTCTGATGGAAATAGGGTCTTCCTAAGGAAAAGTCGGATGTTTTGGGATCAAATCAGAAACCAAGATGGCTTCTGTAAATTTGGAGCTGTCCCTATAAAATAGGGACACTTGGAAGGTCTGCTATGTGTGACTTTGTTTATCAACCCCAGTGTCAGCTTTTGTCCACAAATTACAAATCTGAGCCAAGATCAGAGATGGCCATTTGGGGAAGTGTGGGGAGTGGGTCAGAGCAAGACAAATCCTTTTTAGTGTATTCTCCAATAAATATCAAGCCATCCATATGTTGCAGTAGTGCAGTGGCAGGAAAAACAGACAAGAGCACAGATCTAATTCTGTGTTGACAGTTCACAATTTATGATCCACCAAGCTGAATGTAGCTATGTATTGTGTCCTCCCAAGTGCTTGACAAACCCATGTTTTTGCAATCCGAGGAGCAGGGAACAAAACCAGAAGGTGGGCTGCCATACACAATTTGCTGCTGGGCTGCATTCAGCTAAAACCATTCTGTTTCTGCCCAGGTGTTCCATGAACCTGCTCTGTCTCTGTTGTTTTTGGAATATATGCTGCAGTTTTACCACGAATGGTATGAATAAGGCAGCAATGGTCCCACACTGGAAACTGAGTTCTTGTCTAATGGAGAGACAAGAACACTTAAATATGACACTTCTGGTTTTTGAAACTGGCTGCTGTTTGAAGAGAGTTTATGTGCCTCTTTGCCAAGTCCTTAACATGACAGGCCCCATTTGGAGTGACAAATAGATTATTGGAAAATGCATCTGCACTTTTATCTATTAAGTACAGTGAGAGGGAGCTGTAAATCTGGTATTGTGCTGCTCTTGGAGAAGGCATCTACTAACACCCAACTGTATACGATAGTGCAGATCAACACTCTACAGTATTACAACAAGATTATATTTCAGTATCATTCAAATGCCCCAACAGAAATAGCTGTTTTGTTTGTTTACTATTATCAGCCCAAGCGTTTTTACAGTTTTAGTATTAGTGTTCAAAGAAGGTTTCAGCACCTTGATTTTTCAGAACAAAACTTGGTATATGCTTTCACTGCCAGGGGCTATGGCCTCTATACCCAAGTCCAATCCTGAAGTGTGTGTTCTCCAGTCCAGGATTCCTGAGCTCAATGTCTGGTGTTAAGGGCTTCCCCCACCCCACTTTTTATCCATTTAAAAAAAGTTATGTAATTACCAGGCATCTAAGGGCTAAACTAGATGTGACATTAATTGTGCAATTGCAATTAATGGGACTATTTTTTAAAAATATGAAATAACAGGGAGGGGCCAAGATTGATATTGTGGTGCAGGGGGAGGGGTATCTGTGTCTAACCCTTTCCCTTCCGTGCAAATATCCTAATGACCCAGGAGGAAAGCATCTGTTTTCACCATGGCAGCTTGCTTTCTAGGGCAATAGTAATTTGGCCCAGAGCAAATTTCATAGAGATGTTAGTGTTGGGGGAAATAATTAACCTCCTCCTTGCACACTGTGGATTCGATTGTGGTTTACCACCCGCATCCACAACTATGGCTTCAGTTTAATTTATTAATATTATTACCTGGCTGTGAGTGCTGAAGGCCACTCCCTGCAAGGCCCTTTCCACCTGGCCTAGGGGGCGGGGCCCAGACTCTCCCAGCTCTACTAAAGAGGCGCCTGGTGAGACCGGAGGGACACTGCTATGCCTGGCAACAAATCCTAACAATTGGATTCTTTTGCCCCATCTTTTTGTACCTGCCAAACAGCCGTGTCATGTTTATGATCATATTTTATTCTCCTGTTAATTATGCTGTTTTTAAATGTGTTTTTTATATTTGACTTTACTTAGCAATTTTTCTTTTTTGAAATGTTTAAGTTTTTTGTTAACTTTGTTTGTGATAAATATGTATTCTGTAGTTGACTTCCTTTGTAATGTTTTATTTTGAAATTTTTAAGATAATATTTTAGTTTTCTGTTAATTATGTTGCTTTGACTGTATACTCTATATTTGACTTTCTTCAGAAATATTTGATTCTGGATTGTTTTGTTGATGTTTTAATACGCTGTAAACCGCTTTGAGATTTTTCTTAAAAATATAAAGCAGTATAGAAATGAAATGAATAATAATAATAATAATAATCACATAGACACATCCTTTGCAACCACACATTTAACATCACATCTAGTTTGGCAACCAAACTAAGAATGTGAGACGAGCCCTGCTGGATCAGGCCAAAGACCCACCTGGTCCAGCATCCAGTTCTCACAGTGGTAAACCAATGTAAGAACAAATCTCCCCACTTTTGATTCTGAGCAACTGCATACTGCCTCTGACTGTGGGGGGGAGAAAATAGAGCAACCAGTGTGGTTGTAAAAGGTTTCTCTACAATATAGACTGTAATAAACCTGGGCTATCTTTTAGCCTGCTACCTTTCTTTAAAATAAAAAGGCTTGCTTCATTATTCCTCCTTAAGATTTTATCACCATATGTTTTATAATTAAAATTAGCATAAACCACATAGCAAGTTATGGACATATCCCATTGCATCAATCACTGTCCACCAGCTCAATGGTCTTTTTAAAGAAATGCATGCCAGTCCATCAGCTTGGCTGGCATCTACCATCCCCAAAGTGCTCAGGTACCCTAACGAGAGCTTGCATTGGCTCCTTGCAAAGGCAAGAGAGGCTCTTATAAAGCATGCCTACCACAGAAGTCAGACAGAAGGAGAGAATCAAGCATGCACCAGTTCTGAAGAGCATCCCCAGTAAATCTGCACAGCTGCCCAGGGCTTGTGATGTTTCCCTCACTCTCAATTATTTACACAAAACTTCTTGGTTCCATTGGTAGTAGAGAACTACATGTGATTAGTTCTTTGAGTCTTTTTAGCTATGACAATTGGTGCTATAAAATACAGCCACTGAAGCTGCAATTTTAAAGTGAGATCAATGTGGTCTCCACATCTGAACCTCTATGCTAAATAAAGAGTCCCATCGTACACTAATATGAAGCAAGCCCCCAGTGATCCCTCTCAGATGCTCCCAAACTCCATTCTGTTCCATCCCCTACATTCTCTTTTCTTTTCCTATTCTTGGCTCTTTCAACCCAAAATACTTTGAACGCTATGGTCATAGAGACAGTTGTTTGGTGGTCATTGCTGTTGTGATGAGAGTAAATGGAAACAGAAGGAATTTAATATTTTAAACGTTGCAAACAAAAAAGATTTGATGTAAAAGAAAACACCAATAAACTTGGTTATTTCTCATTCCCTCTTTTGTTTTTCTTCTACCCTCTCCTCCACCTTTCACTTTCACATTACACTTTCAATTTGACACAAAAGGAATTTAGCTATTTTGGATCATCATCCAAAAATAGGTCATAAAAGGCAGGTCAAATAAGGTGGTCTAACTAAATGATAAATGGCCCTTTCGTCGCTTCTTTGGCATCAATCCCAGAGGGGTTGAAGGGAGCAGAGCACTATCTGTTAGTTAAACTTTTTTCTTCTCCTTTCATCATGACTAGAATGAAGAAGAGATAAGGTGGGGGGGGGAGAGAACAGCTGTGATGATATGGAATGAACCTGTTTGTGAAAGCCATGAAAGAAATAAAAAAGCATTTACTCTAGGCAAGTGGTATAAATTGTTTTACCAACACATACGAGCCTATTCTGTGAAAATCATGTTTTGCTTTGATGTGGTCTACCACACGGCAGGACTTTCTTCCTTCCTTTCTTTCTTTGTCTTATTAATCAAAATATTTATACACCGCTGTATCATGAAAAAGTGCTACTCTCTAGACACAACCTTGAAGATACAAACAGAAACACTGTAATAGTGCGCCTCCAATGCCCAACTCACTAAGTCGTTCTAAGACAATGGTCAATGGTCTCAAAAGCTGCTGAGAGATCAAGCAGAAATAAGAGGATCACACTGCCCCTGTCCCTCACAGAATAAACGTCATCCATTAGGGCGACCAAGGCTGATTCAGTTCCAAAGCCAGGTCTGGACCAAGATTGTAGTCTCTTCTGGGAATACCTGCAGTTGCTCCACAACCACCTTCTTCAGTACCTCTGCAAAGAAAGGGGTGTTGGTGACCAGTCTATTGTTGTTACACTCCATTGTGTCTAGGGTGGGCTTTTTGAGGAGTGGATGCACCACTGCCTCTTTAAGGGCAGTGGGCACCACTCCATTACGCAAGGATGCATTTACCACACCCTTGGCCCATTCAGTCATTCCCCCCAACCCAACTAGCTTTAATAAGCCAGGATGAACTAGAATCTATGGAGCAGGTGGTCAAGCACATCACTGTACGTATCCTGTCCACATCAACTGGAAATGATCTCAGAACACTGGGCTCAATGTTAAATCAGACACTTCAGCTGACACTGTCACAATAGCAGCATCTAAATCACTGTGGAGCCAAGCAACTTTATCCTTGAAGTGTTTAGCCATCCACTGACAGCCAGTTACTGTGTGCTCCAGAGGTTTGCACACACACATCTCACCTGGTCAGGAGTAATAGAAAAGAACCCTATGGGACCCCAAAGCATAACTGCCATGGATTCCCCAGCACCATCTTCTAAAATTGGTGCTCAAGATAGGAGTGAAAGCACTGCAAAGCTGTACCTCCAACATTCAGCTTGGACCACCTAAGCAGGAGGACACCATTATCAATAGTACTGAAAGCCACCTAGAGGTACAAGAGAATGTACAGGGCTGTACTCTCCCCAATCAGCAAAGGTCATTCCACTGGCCAATGAGGCCAGTTTCTATTCCAGAACCAGGCCTGAAACCCAAGTGAAACGGATCACAATCAGTTTCATGCAAGAGTGCCTGGAGTTGGCCAGCAACCTCTCACATAAGCACCTTGGGGGTTTAAAGCATATCATGTTATATGTTTTCCACGTAAGTGATTATCAAATTGGAAGGAAAGGGTAAGATGGTCTTGTCATACGGTATTTGTAAGCTATCTTGAAACAGGTGGGAAGGGTGGGTTGGCGTACTTAAAAAAATCAGATGACACAATCTTCCCCAAGCACTGCCAACTAATAAATTATACAGTTTGGCGTTTTAAGAGAGGGGAGTGATAGCATGTACAGTCTTCAACTGTACATAAGCACAGAGAGAAAGTTTTGCCTTATAATATTAGAAATCAGAGATAGAAATGGAGAGAGATAATTAGATTTCATCAGCATATTGATGACAGAGAACTCCAAAATGACCTCTCACAGCAGCTTCGCATAGATATTAAACAGCATGTGGGGTAAGATCAAACTTTTGTGGCACCTTGCAGGACAGCTCCTACAGGGTGGAACAATTCTAGCCAAGCATACTTTTCTGCGTCCTTGACAGGTAGGAATGGAAGCATTGCAACATGCTATCTCCAACGCTGCCAAGCCGCATAGAAGGACGCTATAGTTCATGATATCAAAGAAGAATCAGCATTGCAAGGTCGTTCTCTCTCTTCGCCAGCTCCCACTCTTAGTGATAGTGAACATAATCCACAACCAAGGCAGTAACATTATAATATGAAGCCAGAAACCAGATTCAGATGTACTTTCAGAAATAGTTTAAACATGGGTACTCCTCCAGCATATTTTATAATAAAATGGATTCATGTAGCTTTTCTTTCATCCCCCTGCCTTCCTTAACCATTCTTTTTAAATGTTTGTTATTTCACAGCCTTTGCTGGTTGTCTGGGTAGCTTCCTGCTTGATAAACTCTAGCAGCTCTAGATTTGCTTTACTCTGTAGCTTGCAGGCATTTATTTATTTATTTTTTGCATCCGAACATGACTTCTGCTTCACTAGTTACAAGGATACACATGAATTGTTTACATTTGCCTCCTAGATATCATATTACTAAGCATACTGCAAAATATATTATGGTTATTCTGATAAATCTTATTTGTAAGGTAAAGGTAAAGGACTCCTGGCAGTTAAGTCCAGTCGCGAACAACTCGGGGGTTGCAGCGCTCATCTCGCTTTACTGGCCAAGGGACCCGACGTTTGTCCGCAGACAGTTTTTCCGGGTCATATGGCCAGCATGACTAAGCCGCTTCTGGCAAAACCAGAGCAGCGCACAGAAATGCCCGAGCAATAAGAGCTCACCCCACCGTGGGGATTCGAACCTCTGACCTTCTGATCGGCAAGCCCTAGGCTCAGTGGTTTAGACCACAGCGCCACCCACATCCCATTACTCATGTAGACTTGCATATAGAAAGTAGTATAAATTTCACCCATGATACAATGTTATGTCAGTATCTGGTCACCAGAGGTGGATGGCATTCACCTAGAAGTCCTTAGAGATCCTGTCTGCTCAGAATTCAATGGAGTGTACTATAATATGAAATTATTTATCTTTTTACCCAAATAGCATACTTTCTCACTAAAACCAGCCTCCTTCAAATATTTTTAATTGAAGATTATTAAAATCAACACCAATTTCCAAAAAAGGGGAAGGGGGTTCAGAAAATTAATAACAAAACAACTACCCCCAGTTATGTTGCTTTGTAGTATTCCCACGCATTATCTCAGCATGCCTTACAAAAGCCCCTGTGAAGGAGAATTAATACACAGAGCACGTGTTGCTATATGAGAGGGCGAACGCATTTCAGCCAGGGGCAGTGCCCTTACTGTACTTCAGTTTAAACTGAAGTTGTGAATGAAATATTGTAGGTGACTGGGTCCTCCTCATAAAGCCCATAGAAGGTAAAACAACATGACTGACATCCAGCCATTCCTCCCCCTCTGTGGTTTGATATGACATTTTTCAAGGGGACTTTGCTCCCAGCTTTATGCCAGCTCCTCTTTCTCTGTGCATTTAGGTATGTGTGTTGTGGTGGGTGCCAGGGTCATGGCTTCTAGGTGCTCCTTTTGGCCCTTCTATTTCTCGGGAAGGGACTGGGCTCCCCTGATGTCCCAAAAGCACAGAGCTTTGGGAAGGAGGCAGGAGGGCTCCAGCATCCTGTCAGAAGCCTGGCACCTCCTTCCCAAAGCCCGGGAAGCTTCTGCCTGGCTTAGGGAGGGAGGTGTGGTGCTCCAACGGGGTCCTAGAGCCCTCTTTCCACCTTCCCAAAGCCTGGCTCCAGCCCCTCCTGATGACACATGTGCAGTGTCACATACACCCCAATCACCCACACAAGCTGGCCCCTATGGTGGGTCAAAGCCTGTCATAGTGAGTAGGAATGCTTTCTATTATGGTCAGGGTGTGGGGCTACAGGCAACCATAGCACAATCTAGACCTATTGTGTAATCACTGTTCTGACACTTGTGACCCGCCACCCCGGATCAGCTGGGGGGTCTGGTCTAGAGCAGGCTGGCTGAAGTTCAGCAGGCAGAAGCCACTATTCTGTTGGCCCAGCAAGGATTTCTGGAAATTGTAGCAGGCCCAGCCAATCCAGAGGCTTTATACTTCTTGTCAATCACAGGGATCACAGGGGCCAGTGTTTCACATGGCAATACTCCTCTGCTTCGCTTAAAGAAGATGCTGGTACCAAGACTGAGTCCCAGTTCAACCCCATGTGAGGTTCCCTGGCACTATGAATACAAAGTGAGCAGTAACTTCACTGCTGCAGCTGAAGAATCATAAGATTGTGATCCTCTCTTCATTTCTCTATATCTCTCTGAGGGTGCAGACACAGAGGACAACAAGAGAGCCAGGACCTTTTCATGGGCACTTGAAAGTTTGGGGGGCAAATCAATAAAATACAATGTTGGCAAAGATAAGTTATTTCACTCTGTTTTTAAAAGGTGTATGTGTGCATGTGTCTGTGTCTGTGTGCGTGCAAACACACTCATTTATTATTCATGAGGATGTAATATGGAAACAAGGGACACGGGTGGCGCTGTGGGTTAAACCACAGAGCCTAGGACTTGCTTATCTGAAGGTCAGCGGTTCGAATCCCTGCGATGGGGTGAGCTCCCATTGCTCGGTCCCTGCTCCTGCCAACCTAGCAGTTCAAAAGCACGTCAAAGTGGAAGTAGATAAATAGGTACCACTCCGGCGGGAAGGTAAACGGTGTTTCCGTGTGCTGCTCTGGTTCGCTAGAAGCGGCTTAGTCATGCTGGCCACATGACCCGGAAGCTGTACGCCGGCTCCCTCAGCCAATAAAGTGAGATGAGCGCTGCAACCCCAGAGTCGGTCACGACTGGACCTAATGGTCAGGGGTCCCTTTACCTTTTTAATATGGAAACACAGGAGCCCCCTTCAAGTGACATCACTTGATAAGGGAGCATGAGTAGAACAGGGCTGAAGGGGTGATGCCCATTTAGCCTCTCCCCCCCCCCCGCACCTGCACACACACACACACACACACACGTTTCTGATAAACTTCTTCAATGGGGAGCACTGTGTATCAAGGCTCCCTCCCCACCGCAGAGGTTAGTTGTAAATGGGTCAGTCTCTCAGCTCCAGCCCTGCTCTGTCTACGTTCCCTCTTTGGACAGTAATGCCTAAAAGAATACCAAGTTTGTTCCCCTGAAAGGTTCACAGCTTCTGGATTCACTTCTAGATATTTGCCCTGCAAGTATCTTCTCTAGAAAACAGACTTTTCTCATTTTATGGCTGAGATCCCAAGAGGCTCATGTGCTCATTCAACCATTTTCCACATATGCATCATTAATCTCCCAAATTTTCCTTCACTGCTCTATGTATTTCATTGGAAGCCATGTCTGAGGATTGCTTGCATTTCAGGAGTGGCTTTGGGGGAAGCTGCATGTATTTATGATAACCTTCTGCTCGTATTCAAACATATGATTCCCCTACCTACACTCTGAAGTGATGCAGTGCAGGAAAAAACATGAGACTATACTGACTAGATCATTGTGTGGATTGGCTCAGCCACTCATCCAAGAAGGCTACTGAATGTAACACAGCAAGTTATAGTGATAGCGTGTTGGGGAAAGAGAGATTTTTCAAATCTTCAAATGCTTTTGAAGAACTAAGTGACCTGGTTTGTCAGTCTGAACAGTCTCTAAAGGCATACCCACAAAGCAGTTATGCCATTTGGAATTGTGTGTTGTACAGTTCACATCTGATCCCGCTGAAGTGAAATATTCTCATATAGTTCCTTTTTGCTAGGTCGCTTAGCACTCTCATCCACTCATTTCTGGGCACTGCTAATGCAAAGTGACTCTCCAACCAGCTGCAGTCAGAGTTGCCTGTGGATTTGTCAATCTGCCCTCTGTGCCTTATTGGAGAGGCGAGCAAAGGTGTCAATTTCAGTGCCACTTTGTCCTCTCAAAGTGAGAGCGACCAAGCTGAAGTCAGCACAGCAGAGCAGAGAAAATGCATCTGCAGGTAATTAGTAACAATCAGGGGCTGCTCAGGAAATGCTGACTACAGCAGTAATGAGCTGGGCACATGTCATTGGCTTGCAAATGGAGAGCACGCTTATGAACCGTGGCAGCAGGCAGTAAGAGCGAGGTTTTTTTTAACTTAATATTTAATGTGGCATAAAAACGATGGAGAGAAATCAACTAGTTCTCTAATCAGATGTTCAGCCAGTGGTCCATAACCACAAGCAAGTTGGTGGATGAAGCAGTATAGAAAAGTGTCATCAAAATTTCCTTTTACCATAATTTAGGCCCATTTTTATGGACATGCTGATGTGAATGCCAATGTCTAAACAGTACTCCCCCCACCCACCCCCCATTCAAATGATATTACTACAGATCAGATCTGCAAATCTGCTAGGAAATGCAAACCTCAGACTGACACCACAGCTGCACGGAGGATCTTTTACATTATTATTTCTCAATGCTGCTTTCCTACTTCAGCCAAAGGCTTGAAAACAAGAACAATGAAACACTGTGGCCATAATTCTCTTATCTGCATGGTTCTCAGCCTATTTTGCATTGATTAAACTATTTTATGAGTTGGCTTAAGAACTCAGGACTCACAATACAAACTAGACGTAGGTCAGTTTGTGAATGGAAGCCAAGCTCTGTCCCTAGACATTCTCATAAAAACTGCTGAAGCTTGAACTGCAGATCTCAGCCCTATCAAAAGAACCAGATTAGTTTTCTTGGCCACAATAAAACCCATTTCTCAAACTCTCTTCATTCCAGAATATGGGGGCTTTTAAGCATTTTGCACATTAATATCCTGCTGGGTGTTGAATCGTGGAACACTAAGGAATTCAGCGGTTTTATTTTCATGAAACAGAACTACTTCCTCTATTCAGTCAATGACTTCTGGTGCCATTTACAATTCTTTCTTTTTTTAAGCACAACACTACTTTTGGGTCTCCCACACAAAATGAAGATGTTATAACATATAGGTTTGTGATTTTTGAAAGATACAGTATTCTTGCTAGCCTTGCTAACTCCAAATAGCCCAAGATAGGAAATTTCAGATTTTCACAAAGTTCGGTTCTGTTATACATCTTATTTGTGCTCTATGCTATTTTTTTCTTTACTCTTTTTTTTTTTACTAGAATCTCCGTAGTCAAACAATATGTTTTAAATTTACAAATAAGGGTGAAAACTCAAGCTCTCTTAAAAGTTAAGGCATAACTAAAGGTATACTAAGTGACCCTGAGGATCTTATCATTTAACAACTCTGAAAATGCCTTGCACATTCAGACTAGGGCTTCTGTGCATACTACAAAGCATATTCGAAGCACATCCCCCCCCCCCATAATTCTGGGCATTGTAGTTTACCCCTCACAGAGTTACAATTCCCAGCAACCCTTTAACAAACAGAAGTGCCAATAATTCATTGCAAGAAAGGTACCAGGCACTAGAGTTCACCGAAAATGAGAGGTAGAAAGAAAAAAGGGGATAGGTAGGACTTTCCTGTCTGGCAAGCTTATGGAAGGAGAAAGAGAATAGGGAAAGTAGGGGTGGGGAGGGGAGCGAGATAAAGGAATAATAGAAGGGGAAAGGCAAGAATGAAGCAACCGGGACAGCGCTGAAGGGAAGAGAGCACAGCGGAGTAGAAGTGGGGGGCGGGGGAAGAAAACGGAGTGGTTGTAATAGAGAGAAAGTGGACTGCAGCCCCCACAAACCTGGTGTCAATGCTCTTCTAACTCACCAGTTGAAGACAATTGCACTAGATGATTGTGCACAACCCACTGCAGAGAAGAGGATTACAAGTTTCCCTCTTAATAGTGCAGTTTGGTGCACACTTACCTGAGGATTACATCTGAGCAAACATTCATATGATTGAACTACATGTGCTTAAAGGAAATAAAAGCAATTTAGCACTTTCTGTATATTATAATGGTGCTTGCTTGCTTGCTTATTAGCTTTCCAAGCTAAACATTTTCCATCTAACTGAAGGCTTTCTATGCCACTAGCTATTTATTATTTTTATTATTATTTTAAAGGATGAGTAATTTTCTTTCTTTCTTTCTTTCTTTCTTTCTTTCTTTCTTGCCAGGGTGGGGGTGGATGTCTCCTTTTCAACTGACTATTTTTTGTCACCCAGACAATTCTAATCAATTGATTTTTTTTATAATGTGCATGTGCTTAAATAAATCATATGCAAATGAGCACTGACAGATTTTTATTCCCCTCTGGGAAAGGTGGCAACCCTAATTTATTTGCCCTTTTCGAGGCTTCTTTTTATTTCTAGTATATTTTTAAGGTAGAGTATTATAACCAAGAGTAGCTCACTAACATAAGCAACAGCATAATATGTTGAATATTGATTTACACTCATTTAATAATAATACTAAGGTAATTACGTTTTTTCTTGATCTTAACCATAAAAGACGCTCACTGAACTGTGGCACATTGAGACAAAAACACTTTTCAGAGTAGTATTAATATTGCTGCAATGTTTATTTCCCTGTTAAAAGAGAGCTTGGGGTGGCTGAATACCTTTCAGTTTAGGAGCGAAATGGGGCCACCCAAAAATAGGGTAATGATTTCTACATACCCAGAGGCTTACTAAATCTTGCCTTCCTCTACTGTTCCTGCTCCCATTTCCTCTTCCATATTTCTTTTCCCTCTTAATCTCCTGCCGTCATTCACCTGTAGCATCCCATCTTCCAGTCTAGCTTTCCTTAAACCCCATTTCCTTTGCCACTTCCTCTGCTAAAACATCTCCCTGCCCAGCCCTTCCCAGATCAAAGCAGCTTAGCCAATGATTGCCAGAGGCCCTTCTGTGCCAACTTCATTTTGACTGGCAAGCAGCTAGTCAGTTACTGCCAGAGGCGCTACTGATCATACAACTGCTCCATTATAGACAGACAGCTGAACCAATCACTGCCAGAGGTGGTCACAGACAAGGAAAGTCATCATTGTCACCACCAACAGCACAGAATCTCTTGGCACATTTAGGGATGGGGGGAAGAAATTCAATTCAGTTCACATTTAAAGGTGAAACTATCAAATCCACACTTTCAAAATAAATAGGAAATCTAAAATATAGCCATCCTTCAATATCCGAATTTTGCACTGCAGTTCTCCAGCCAAACATTGTTTACCAAAATGCATATATTAATAATAATTTTTATTTATTTATACCCCGCCCTCCCTAGCCAAGGCCGGGCCCAGAGCGGCTTTCAAGCAATAATAACAACAAGATGAATGATTACAACTTAAAAACAAAAATAAAATACAACATTACAATAATGGAACATTAAAATATTAAAATGTAGCCTCATCGCAGGAGGAGAAAGAAAAGAAAAAAGAGAGGGAGGGAGGGAATCAAATTGGCTCCAAGCCAAAGGCCAGGCAGAACAACTCTGTCTTACAGGCCCTGCGGAAAGAAATCACATCCTGCAGGGCCCTGGTCTCATGAGGCAGAGCGTTCCACCAGGCCGGAGCCAGAGTTGAAAAGGCCCTGGCTCTGGTTGAAGAAACTATTAGTAGAAACTGTGCATAAAAAATTATATAGTAGTGAAAATAACATACAAAAATGCAATATATTCAGGGGAAATGCTTGCAGAAATGTGTTTTTAAGGAGAAATTCACATTAAAACACTGAATTTTCATGAGGATTAAAAAAAATAAAAACAACATCCACAAATTGCTGCAGAAATGTGGAGGACTAAATTTAAAATTAGAAAAATGAGAAACTAACATAACCAAATTGGGAAGATCTTTTCATTCCTATGTGCATTATCATATAAATAATGATGATAACAATTTAGTTTACGGATAATAATTTATAATTTATTATTTGTACCCCGCCCATCTGGCTGGGTTTCCCCAGCCACTCTGGGCGGCTTCCATAGAAACCAAAAAACACTAAAATATCATACATTTAAAACTTCCCTGAACAGGGCTGCCTTAAGATGTCTTCTGAATGTCAGGTAGTTGTTTATCGTCTTGACATCTGATGGGAGGGCGTTCCACAGGGCAGGCGCCACTACCGAGAAGGCCCTCTGCCTGGTTCCCTGTAGTTTTGCTTCTCACAATGAGGGAACCGCCAGAAGGCGCTAACAGAAGTCAGTTAGTCACAGTTGGACCCACTAAAACTCAACTCTCAACTTTGTTTTTGAGTTGGGGGGGGGAGGGAGCCCACCCATTTGTTCTCTGGCAATGAGCCACTTCCTTTGTTTCCTTAATGGCCTATTACCTCACTAGGAAGCTAGTCTGGCTGTTCCAGGAATAGATTTTAACACTTGCTAGATCCAAAGATTTGAAGGCTCTTGGCATACAGCCTACCCCCAAAAAAAAAACTCATAACAAACAAAAATAATAACAAACAAAAAAGCCAAATACAAACAGAATTAAGGTGTCATGAGTCAGAAAGGGGTGGGGGAGAGAGAAAAGCAGTGGTGTGGAGAGAGGCATAATTTATTCTGGACTTTGTATAGCATAAAGGTTTGTGATTACTTAAGACTTATTGTTTGCCTCTTCTCAATCAATCAAGTCTTTATTAACATTTCAGCTAATTAATGTACCAATTACATTGTGTCCATTTGTCTATAAAGTACGTAAGCACTAGTCTCCAGTTCTACATAGTATCCAAATACAAACCTCTTTGACTCCAGAAGGATTTCAGGCATCGCTTTAAAAATAAACTCAATCTCATCACACTAAATGTGGATCACAAGTAAGAAAGAAAAGGTATATCTCCATGCCCAGAGCTGTTTCTAGCTCATTATCTGCCTGGGACAGGCAACCCTTAACTATCCTCCCCTCCCCACAACTCACCCCCTGGTCCTCATTGCTCAAGCACTGAAATAAACCAGCATAAAACATAGCTAATTAAATCCTCATCTTCTTCATCTATTCTGGACTTCCGGCATAAAAGCAAAGCAAACCTTTGCTTCTTGTACTGTATGTATTTAGGTGAGAGGTAGGATGAAAAGGACAGAAGCATTTCTCTTATAAGTCTCGAGAAGTCATTCATCTATACAAACTGCAGGCCTGAAACCCTTGAACTCAATGTGTAGTGTAATTTACCGTATTTTTCGCTCTATAAGACGCACCAGACCACAAGACGCATCTAGTTTTTGGAGGAGGAAAACAAGAAAAAAAATATTCTGAATCTCAGAAGCCAGAACAGCAAGAGGGATCGCTGCGCAGTGAAAGCAGTGATCCCTCTTGCTGTTCTGGCTTCTGGGATAGCTGTGCAGCCTGCATTCGCTCCATAAGACGCACACACATTCCCCTTACTTTTTAGGAGGGAAAAAGTGAGTCTTATAGAGCAAAAAATACGGTATTTATTAATAAAATACCGTAATTTACTGACTGATTTTCTACAACAGGTATTCAAATACTGTAATATATATATATATATATATATATATATATATATATATATATAAATACCGTATTTTTTGCTCTATAAGACGCAGTAGACCACAAGACGCACCTAGTTTTTGGAGGAGGAAAACAAGAAAAAAAATATTCTGAATCTCAGAAGCCAGAACAGCAAGAGGGATCTCTGCGCAGTGAAAGCAGCAATCCCTCTTGCTGTTCTGGCTTCTGGGATAGCTGCGCAGCCTGCAATCGCTCCAGAAGACACACACACATTTCCCCTTACTTTTTAGGAGGGAAAAAGTGAGTCTTATAGAGCAAAAAATACGCTATATTAAATAAATGTTTAAACATGCTATAAATGTAGGAACTAGGAATGAAACAGTAGCTAATCATCAGCATAATCCAATAAACCAGTCATCAACATGATCATGTAATGCTCTTGAGGACAGGAAAGTCTTCAACTATTGGCAAAAGCTGAGCAGGTCATTTGATATTGTGAGTGCAAAGGAGAAGCCCTCACCCAGTGCCAGATTTATGTATAGGTTAAGTAGGCTGAAGCCTAGGGCTTCTAAATCTAGGGGGCCTCCCCAGCCCACCCCCACCCCCCAGCGGGCAGCCTCCCCTCTCCCAAAATTGCAAACCAAAGACTTCATTCATGTGAGGGCAGGGCAACTCAGGCCGAGCAACTGTGAGACTCAGGACCAGCCAGTGGGGCCCAATTTGAAACTCCAGGGCCCAACTTGGGAAAAAATTGTGGGACCCTAGTTCACAGCCAAAATCTGCAGAATCTTAGAGATATAAATCTGTGTGCAAGGTCATTTTCACAAGGTCAGCAAAGCCCTTCAGAAATCAGACCTGTTATTGAGTTCTTGGGCATGTTTGTATAGTTCACTTCTGGATTTTTTAAAGAGAAGATTTTGATGAGCTTGAGAAACAAGCAAAAGCCACCTTGCCAAATGTTAACTACAAAACAAGGAGACAAAGAAGTGAGGGAACGGCAAAGAAATGACAGAAGTGCACCTGATGCCTTAGATGCACTTTCTTCAAGAGATAAGTTTAGGATAAAATCCTTTATTCCTATATTAGATGCACTTGAAGCCAATTTAAAAAGAAGAAGCACTGTGTACAATGATGTTGCACAATTGTTTTTCCATTCTTGCTATTCTGATAGCATCTAAGCAAGAAATTCAGCAAGGTGTTGAACTGTTGATGGAAGCATACCCAGAAGATGGAAGCATACCTATTCATATTGATGAACTTTTGCACTTTCACCTGTACGTGAGACAAAGCCATGGGCTTACAGCAGAGCACTCTTTGTCTGGTACAGACCTTTATCAAATTATATACAAGGAAAAAATTCAGATGACCTTTCCTAATGTGGAAGCAATTTTGCAGCTATTTCTTAGCCTTATGGTCACTAACTGATTGGGAGATAGGAGTTTTTCAAGACCCAAAAGAATTAAAAATGAATTAAGGGCCACGATGTCTCAAGAGAGGTTGTCCATACTGAGCATTCTGTACATTGAAAGTGACAAACTTAGACAAACAAATTTTGATGGAGTTTTCTGATGTCCTTTAGAGGAGAAATTGTGAATTGCAGAATTTTAAATACCCATCGTTATGCTTAGCTTCATTCAATTTTGTTTATAACACTCTTCCATTTTCTTCTAGTTGTGAGGGTGAGGGATTGGGAGGGGCCTCATAAGTGGAGTAGCCTAGGGCTTCTCTTCATCTAAATCCAGCCGTGCCCTCACCCAAATTAACTGGGATGGTTTCGCTTCAAATTAGGCCAGAGTCAATTAAACCCACTGAAAAGAAGTGGAGTCCTTTTAGGTCTGCCTGAAATTAGATGGCACCCCAACCTCGCCAAAACCCACTTCAAGCACCAAATCAAGGGAATACCGAACAAGGCCTCTCCCATCAATCGTTCAAAGAGTAGAGTTGCCAAGCTCCAAAATAAGGAGACCATAAGAAAACAGCATATGTCAGACAATTTGTAAGACTTTTTAGGCTATACTCCTCTTGTAATGTTCACCATCATCATTTTAATACATTCAATAGACCAGAAATAATAGTAAAAACAAACACAATGTACACAGTAACAATTGAAGTCCGAAAAATTATCCTTCCACTGCCACTGGTAAAAATTTAGCCACTATCCATACAATTTGATCTCCCAGAAAATATTTAATGTAACACTGAGCTGACTTTCCTAGGAGTTTGGCCAATATGTATTAATGTTGCAGTTATGGTGCCTCTCACAAACAAATATTTCACTCCTTGAAATAATAACTATATGGCAAACCTATACTGGGCACGGGCTGCTTAGAACCTTACATATCATAGGTATCACAGATATCAAACATCAAAACTAAGACAGTTTCAACAAGGAATGACAAAACCTCCTACTACATCACCATAAGCTCCTCCCACTTGCCATTTCATACAGTATATCCATTAATAACATGCTCTTGGTAGATCATCTAGTTTTCCTTACCTGTCACAATAGGGTATGATTGTGGACCTGGAACACTGGCTCCTATATCTGCTGAAGTAGGGCTTGTTAAATTAGCCTTCATATCATCTAATCCACCAGTTAGTGATGCCATGGCTGAGTATTCTGTTGACTGAGAGCAGAAAAAATGAGATAACTTAATACATCTACTGAGTATAAAAATCAGTGCCTAATGCATGATAAAACCAAGCTATAAAGGTGGATTCCTGTGAAAATTGTTAGTATTATTATTATTTGTTTCACATGTCATGTGGGTAGCTTCTGTCTATGATTAGATCATATGCTAACACGAGTTTTGTAAGCTTAAACTATGTAGCTTGCTAAGTACGTGCTGGGGGGGGACAGAAAACAAGTTTTCAGAGTGCGTAAACATTTTGTTATGCCCAGTGTGTTACAGAATTAGGAAATTCCCTCACCAGAGGCAAAACTTGTAAAACATTTTGAGCATAATAAAACACTTTGAAAACTTATGCACTTGGGGGACTGCTGAATTTGTGTTGGCCGACTCAAGTTTAAAACACTAGTTTGGGGAAACGATGAAGATGTGACTCCATAAAATTCCTCTTGCTGTGGTAGAAAAATGGTTGCATGTCTAAACAAGGATTTAGCTCTGGCAGAACAACATTGGTGAAAAATAGCATGCTTTACTGGTGCATATGGTTAAGTACTGGCAATGTTGTTGTTCATCAATGCTTTTCAGGCTTTCCTCTGCCATGACTTTCATTACTATTAGGTTGCCACCTGAAGAGCTTCGTAATATGGAACAGATTGTGAGGCCAGAAGAAAATGATGTATTGCATGCCTCAGGACATGAACAATACTTTGTGTAATGTATTAAATCAAAATTGCTTATTGCAGTTATGGTGCATCTAACCAATTCATAAGGTTCATAAATAAGGTACCATTCATTGATCTAAGGAGCTGATGCTAAGCCTCTTGTCCAGTACCAAACTAATACCAGAATCACTGCAAAGAGTAGCAAGCCAACAGTATGCGTGACTGTAACAAGTATCGGAAAAGGCTGTCCTGTTTGCCTGACCTTTTGCTGAATGGTTTCTGTTAAATTAATTAGTAGCTGATAATTATTAATGTCATTGTCTTTGGTTATGGATATTGTTTGTTAGTATCTGTGGACTGTTGGTGCTGCTTTGATTTGCTTTTACTGCTGCTTTCAGATATGGTTTGTGTCTCCTGCTCTTGGGTTTGTACTGCTATCATATTTTTACTTCATTAATTTTTCAATGACATGTGAGTTGCCTTGAATATAACTTTGTGGCAGAAAGGAACATTGAAATAAATAACATAGCATAACATAACATAACATAACATAGCATAACATAGTTTGCAGTGAAATACTTGCACCCTTATCCTATAGGGCTAGCATGAAAGCAAGTGCCCTACATTCAATAGGACATACAAATCCATTCCTCCTATACACTGTTGCTTGGAAATGAATCTCACTCATTCCTGTGGCACATGCCTTTAAGTAGGTAGGAACTAGGATTTCCCCTCAAGTCTCAACAAGTAGGGCTTTCCCCCTCCCTCCTCTCCCTGTTCCCCCTCCCTTGAAATTGGCTCAGAACCCCCAGAGCAACACACGGGGGGGGGGGGGGAGGAGAAAGGGTAACATTCTCAAGGACTGCCTGTCCCCCTATGAACCAAACCAAACCCTGTGATCATCTGTGGCCCTTTTTCATGAGCCTCCTCTGCTAGAGGTCTGGAGGATAGCAACATGAGAACGGGTTATTTCTATGGTGGCTCCCCACTTGTGGAATGCTCTCCCTAAGTAGGCTCACCTGGTGCCTTTAGCACCCTGCGGTCCTTAGATGAAGGATGGTATAGAAATTTAATAAATAAAATAAATAATAATAATAACATTCTGGCAGGCAAGCTGAATTGCTTGTGCGGACAGAATGTTCACCTTAGCCCAATGTTCAATTCCTGCCTATAGTTTTTCAGACACATCCCACAACCAGGGATCTGAGAAACATCCCAGCCTTGATTCACAAAGTTTCTTTAAACAGAAAGGTCTTGCTTGTTTTGCATGCTTTCAAAGGAGAGAGAGAGAGAGAGAGAGTGCTTATACCCTAGGGAAACCAGAACTACGCATCAGCAATGCAATCAGTGCTTCTTCTGCAATAGACATTTTGGTCTGGCTATTGTCATGCAACCTATTAGGGAAAGCCCATAGCTCAATACTAAGGAACAAACCTAACTCCATCTCATGCTCTCAACAATTATGGAACAGTTTTTGAGGGATATTTACTGTAGATATGTGAAAGCTTATTCACTGATCTTTCAAAGCACTCATACAACTTTTTAAAGAAAAAAATAAATTACAAGATTACCTACTCTCCCGCACAACAATGCTTCACATTTCAAGGGCATTTGAATTGCTACAGGTCAAAAACAGGATGCTGTGTAATGCAGCAGTGCTGAGCACCATGACATAATACCCAACAGGTTTCTGTGATATAGCAGAGGTCTCAGAGGCATCCTCTCTTTGTGTGGCAAAACTAGTGAGACAGGGTTGAGCCTTAGAGAATTGCTAGCCTGGCAAAACACAGTGACACTCTCAAGCTTCTCTCCAAAGTTGTCAGTAGTTGTCAACCCCAAATGTTCCAGAAATGTCTGCATTAATCCCTGAAGCTTCTTGTGCTTCCTCACATTAATTGCTAAGAGGACTCTTCTGGCCAGTGGACACAAGTGTGAAGTGCAACTTCGTGGCCAGAGGATCTAGCCCCGTTACAACTTGACTGGCTTCTGACCTCCCTTGGCAAAAGAAGTTCGTCATTCCTGCTCAAGATCATAAGGCGCAGCAATGTAACTGTGTCTTTGTGGCATAAACAACGTCCACAATATGGACTGTGTTTATCACTTGCGATACCACTCAAGGAACATACACCATTGCAAAAATAATAGAAAAATCACAATGGGGGGAAATAGAAGCAGCAACAGAAATCATCACTATTATTCCTGTCACAATTATTTTCAGAGTATGTAAATACAAATAAGCAAGCAAAAGTTTAAACTTCCTTCCTCAAAGCACCCATAGTGATGTACAATTTAAAACACCAAAAGTTTGCAAAAATAGTTGCATACTATTAAAAAAATTATTTTATTTTATATGTAATCACTCCTAATGTTTCAATCTGAATATGGGGAAGATAAAAGGTGACTGAATCTCCACCCCTAGTGCTGGAAATCCAAAATGGCTACTCTTTCAGTGAAGGGACCCCTGACTGCTAGGTCCAGTCACAGACGACTCTGGGGTTTTGGCCCTCATCTCACTTTACTGGCCAAGGGAGCCGGCATACAGCTTCCAGGGCATGTGGCCAGCATGACTAAGCCGCTTCTGGCGAACCAGAGCAGCACACGGAAATGCCGTTTACCTTCCTGCCGGAGTGGTACCTATTTATCTACTTGAACTTTGACATGCTTTTGAACTGCTAGGTTGGCAGGAGCAGGGACTGAGCAATGGGAGCTCACCCCGTCGTGGGGATTCGAACTGCCAACCTTCCGATCGGCAAACCCTAGGCTCAGTGGTTTAGACCACAGCACCACCCGCGTCCCATGGCTACTCTTCGGATTGCTGATATTTCACCAGGTGCGGCAGACACAATAGTAATAGTAATAATAACCCACCATTCACCCTAAGGTCCAGGCATGGGTTGCAACAGTTAAAAAAGAATGTTAAAACAGTTTTAAACAACTTACAGTTTACCATGTCTCTGCAAACACAAGGTCTGGAAACGTAATCATTTTTTTAAGAAAACTGAAAAGATCAGAATGCTGAAATCTACAGACAAAACCACATTCTGTGGCTTATTTGTGCTGCTGTAAACTCACAGCATACATACAACTCTGCAGATATTTCCTCGTGCATCACACTTTTTTCTTCTTCTTGCTACATATTTTATTTGTTCCCTATGTTTCATTCTTCCATTCTCACCTCTTGATCCTTCTGCCGGATTGTCAGATCCCATTTTGTCGGCAAATTTTTTCCTGAGTTGCAATAATGTTGCCTCTTCTGCACACTCCACTGTCAATTAACTTTGTCATATTCTGTCCTCAACACTATTTTATTGAATTGCCTCTCTGTCCTTAAAATAATGAGCCCCCTTGTGGCAGTGGACAGTCACATGTATAAGTTCAGGTAAACTATACAGTGATACCATGTTATTCCTGCATTGCATTGAAAACAACCCTGCAAAACCTATTGACCAAAGAACAACGTAAGAAGTTAAGAAAAGCCCTGCTGCACCAGGCAAATGGTCCATCTAATCCAATGTCCTGTTCTCATAGTGGCCAACCATGCGCCTATGGGAAACCTGCGAACAGAATAGCGCTCTCTGGGCTAGTGAGTCCCAGAAACTAATTTTCAGAGGCACACAGCCTCCAGCAACGCAGGTGGAACCATTACAGATATTTTTCTGAAAAGAAAAGAAATGAACATGTGTGCGCTTCAAGCAATGGTTTGTCATACTTTCAGGGTTGTTGTTGTTTTTTACAAATTAAGTGGTGTGTACATTTCATGCAACAAATAAATAAAATATATATTGCCTTCAAGTCTCTGAAAAAACACCATTCTCCAGCTACACAGAGTCCATTTCAGGCACTATCTGTGCGGGAGAAGGAAGCATAAGCCTACCCGACTTCATGAATTGACCCAGAAGGGGAAGACTACCAAATAACCTAAGCTAGAAATCGCTGAACACAATGTTCTTCGGTTTGACTTATATATCAGTTGCATGATATTGACAAAGTTTCTGATTTATTGTTAGTTTATTTCTGGGCCCAATTCAAAGCCCTCACATTAGTGAGCCCTGAATGACTGAGGCCCCAAATCTCTGAAATAACATCTCCTGCCCTTCAGACACTCTCAGGTTCCACAACCCCCAGAAATTCAGAACAGCTGCCATGGAGAGGGCATTCTTTGTGGCAGCCCCTAAGCTGCGGTATTCCCTCCCCAAAGAGGGTCATCTGGAACCATCACAGCGCTGGTCAGCAATGTTTTGCTGCTTGAGGCAAAACAGAAAATGCTGCCTCCCACCATCTTCAAAGCCGCCACCCACCGCCACTGCTCAAGCCACCACCCCTGCCAGTGCCAAAACCACACCCACCCAACGCAGCAGCCTCCCTCCCCCTTCCATCTTTGGGAGAAAAAAGGAGACTGAAGAGTGAGTGATAGCAACAGAGGAGGAGGAACAGATGATAAACAGCATGGCACACTCCTTGAGGCATGGATCTGCTACCACTTCCAAGTGTTCCCCAGTCTGCCATCTGAGGCAACTGCCTCACTGATCCCCATGGGCAGGTGAGCACTTTCTTTATGTAGTTTCCGTCGTATTCAGAACATACAACTCTTTATCCTGGCCTTTGACACCAGATAAATAGATAGATAGATAGATAGATAGATAGATTAGATAGATAGCAGTTTGTTTTAAACTGATTTAAATATTGCATTTTAAATTGCTGTAACCTGCCCTGGGACTTTACAGTGAAGGATAGGTAAGAAATTGAATTATTAATAATATTTCTCAGCAAGAAGAGTAACGCTTCCTACTCCGTCCTTTAGTCACAGTCACACTCAATGAAGCTTGAACTGAAATCTTTCTCTACACTTCTTAAGTCTGCAGCTCAACCTTATTTCTTCCTCAGCTCCCCTGCATGCATACCTTGATCATCCCTAGCTATTATTGCATTCACCATCCAACTGATTTTGCCAAAAGGCTGACATTTTCTTCTTCTTTTATTCCAGTCTCCCCCCCCCTTCAAATAACTGAAGATTATATGATGGAACTAATCATTGCATTTTATCTGTAAATGCACACCATCTTTCTGCTGGGACTAAAGCAACAACACTTGTAATTGGTTACCTGAACAAAATAGACAAAAAGGCAATCTATTCTTCCCTTACTGATTCCTTCTTAAGTAACTCTCCAAAGATTTCTTTTTCCCCTTGGGCTTTACTTGCTTGCTTTCTCCTCCAGTCAGTTAGTGTAAACTTCTATTCAGAATGACTTTGTTTGCCAGGAGTAATAAACCTTAAGTTTCTTTATTATTTCAACCAGCAGTCTTAACAGACTATTTATTTTTGCACTCCACTGCAATATATATATATATATACCAATCTCCAATGCTTTCCATTACTGGCTGTAGTCAAACAGGTTTTGTGATGTTTTTATAGAATTTCAAAAACCTACAAAGCTTGTTTGGCCAGTGATGACAATGGGACAAAGGCAATGTATGCATTCCTCCCCATTGAGGAAACCACCTCTCCTCATTTTCCAGGGGAGAAGGGGTGTGGCAAATACACACACACACACACACACACACACACGTGTAAAAGGGGAACAGTACTATTTTTGTACAACTTTTACTTTCAGTTGCTCCTCTTTTAAACCCTGGCTGATTATTTTGGTATTTTACTCATGAATTCACCTCAGAACTGCTGACATGCATACACAATGAATTTTTAAAGTAAGTTGTGGCCTTAGTAAAGCTAATGCATGAAATATGGTGTGGTTTTATGTGCATTCTTGTGGCTTTATTCTATATTGGCTGTTTTAATGAATTATTGTTACATGCCCTGACTTCCTGATGTGATTGTGTGAATAGAACCTTCCTTTGACCAATATCCCACATCTTACCACAAAAGGCAAATAAATGTCCCAAAGGTAATACAAGTTACTTTTGGAACTTATGCAGGCTATAAGCTTTAAGAAAGGGATGCAAAACTAACTAGAGTCAAACTGATCCCATGCCAGGAGCCTGTGGCTATACATAGATCCAGTTTAGCAACTGTGTTTATCACTTTTGGGGCTGATGTCTTGATTTCCAAAAGCTCTTTTTGTTCCAGCTAAACATGAAGTGACATTTCATATAGCCCTAAGCTCTTGTTCTTGCTCCATATTTGCCTAGTCACTTGCTTATGTAGCTGCTCAGTGTTTATCAAGGAACATGCACTTTCAGCTGTCATCAAACTGGTTCTGAGCAGTTTAATAAGGCTGCACAGAGAGGGACTAAATCATGAATCATACGAACTGCTGTGCTGGATCAGATCAAAGCCCATCTAGTCCAACATACTGTTTTCGACAGAATCTGGCCTGCCAGATACACTGGAGAGCTTACAATTCAGCGTGGAAGTGGTTGCCATTCCCTTGTTTTACCACAGAGGTATACTGCTTCTTGTATGTGGAAGCTATGATAGCTAAAGCTATTTGCTAACCTATCCTCCATGATAAAATTAAAAAAATCATTCCAGTAGCACCTTAGTTGGTCTCTAAGGTGCTACTGGAAGGAATTTTTAAAAATTTTGTTTTGACTACGGCAGACCAACACGGCTACCTACCTGTAACTAGAACTATCCTCCATGAATGTGTCCAATTCCCTTTCTTAAATACACCTAGGGGAACCTTCACATTCATAGGTGCCCACTCTTAGGGGCTAAGGTCCCATTGGCCCCCCAATAAATATCTGAGAGGGCTGGGAAGCCCAAAGTTGATGGGCATTGCCATTCAAATGGTATGTGTGCACCGCGTATTGCGATTGATTAGGGGCTTACCTGCCCCCTCAATATTTTATTTAAGTTGGCACCCCTGTTCACATTTATACCAAGCCATTTGGCAGCCACTTCTCTAATACGATATCCCATACAGCTGCAGCCACATAAGTGGGGCCATTTGATGGGACTTACTCCCACGTATGCATAGGATTTCAGCCTTTTCTTAGTAATTATGAATGTGCTCAACATAATACACAGCCCAAATGGTGGAACACTGATGGGCCTAAGGTCACGGCTTGCCTCATCTATTCCCAGTTGTATTTGACTCGCCATTCCTTCCATTTCATATCTATTTCTTGCTTCATCCATATCTCTCTCCACTTTCTCAATTGTACTATCACTCTAGGACCCTGCCTCCTTCCTTCCTATACCTTGTGCTTGAAGAAATCCACACAGAGTTGTAGTAATTGCAACTGTTTGCTGGCCTGCCAGCAACCAGGATGCTGGGATCAGACCATGAGGGTTGCCATGTCAACCCTTCCAGCACAGATGTACCCAACCATGGCAGCTTTTGTGTTTTTTCTTACACGTGTTGGTTGCCAGGCAAGCAAATAGTAGGGCTTTTGTGACATCAGCAGTCATTGCCCCATTGCTGTTCTTACCTCTCTCAGACATATTTACCCTTTCCTAAGTGTGTTGGTTATGAGGCACACAAATAAGTCTGTGTTAAGGATAAGTATATTTGTAACAGCTCCCAATGTCACAAAGGCAAGAGGAGTCAGTGTCATTCCCCTATACAGTTTCTGGGAAAGGAATACCTTGGGGAGGCTCTCTCCCAAGTGTCACAAACATAATTACAGTCCCCACCCCCTCAAATTTTTAGACAATATATTTCTGTGGGAATCAAAAATATCTATCTACCCTACTAGACAATACTCCTTTCCCCATGCCATAGTTCTAATTATGGACCTTAATCAAATGCAAATCAAAAGCTCTGCTGGTCAATCCAAATATCCTGTTATTGGCCTGTATTTCAAAATGAGTTGAAACAAACCCAAACCATTTGTCTGTCACAATTTAAGCAGAAGAACCATGCACATAATTGGATGTTTTGCTGAAGTTCATCTGCATGAACTGCTGAAGAGACAAGCCATATCTCCAGTTGAAAGGTGACTGGCCTCTTCAACAATGTGAAATGTTGCCATAGGATTTTTTGTTTTAAAAAAATCCACCTGCCTGCACTCCCATATAGCTTTGTAGATATATGAGTAGCCACTGTGTCCTCCTAATGTTGAAATATCTTTTATTTTAATATCCTGAGTTATCTCATCACTGAACATTCAGAATTGGGGCATTTCTGTACAATAAGCCAAATTATTCATACTTCTTTTTAGCTTTATGGACAATATTCCTGCAAATCCTTTCCAAGGTAAATAGCACAATATCCTGTATATAATAAATGGGGGATAGTTTTATTCCAAGGGACAGGAGCTTGCTTGCAGATTGGCGGGGCAGTACTTCCACTGTTTGCTCTTTTCAAACAAATTTACTATGCAGTGCAGTCCAGTGCAAGAAAAGGAAAATGAATATGTTCCAAATAAATAACTAAATAACTAACACATTGGAGCACTGTTATATAGAGATGTGGAAACAGAGAAGCTATGCTCACTGGTATTCACCACCATAAAAAGTAACTCAGCTAGGAAATCAATTCTGTGTCCGTGCAACTCTAAGGGTTGTGCTATTCATTGCCATTGACATCACAAACTATATTCAGTAGAGAGTTGTGTAGAGTAGCAATGAATGCTCTCTCTGGGGTACGAGAACCACATTTTACCAAATGCAAACTATGCCCTGGAGAGCTGGGAAAATGCAATGTTTTTCTGCAACAGGTGAATAACCTTATGTTAAACCATGTGGCCTTTGTGTTAAATATTACCACCACAAACAACAACAAAAACAACCCAACCTGCATTCATTTCATTAAAAACTTGTGCAGAAAGAGCATTGGTTAACTAAGGGAGACCAAGCCAAATGCAAACTACCAGTCCACTATTGGCTCAATAAGCCTCCTGTTTTTTATACCTGCCTGGAAGTAAAAAAAAAACCAAGGAAGTTGTTACATAGCTGACAAGCCTGCATGCAATTCAGTGGGTCAAAAAGTTGGGCAAGTCTCACCTGGGGCCTTATTCGTGCTAATATCCTAATTGCCTAAGATTTAAAAAAGTATATGTTCCCTTTTCCACCTGCATGGGCTTTGGTGTGGGCATGAGCAGAATTAGGCTGATCCCCAGTCTATCTGGGTACAGCCAGGGTACTCCCGCCATAAATGGGGAATCTGACCTGCTTCATACATGAAAAAGTATGAGACAGGAGTTTGGTATCCTAAGAAATTACCTGAAAAATGACTGCCTGGGGTTGCACCAAGTATTGTCTCATCAGCATGGAGCACCACTGCCATAGCATGAAGGAGAAAAAAAACAGAAATGTAAGGAGAATATATATTTTTTAAAAAATGAGTGCAGTGAGAACTTAATAAATATATATATATATTAAATATTGTATTATGAAAGCTCTCTCTTTTTCCATAATTCCTGTGCCCCAATCTACTTAACAAGAAACTGACATATAGTTAAGCATTGCATGGCGACCTGAAGCAGGAACTATAGCTATGGTGTACAGGCCTAGCTATCTCAAACTGCCCAAGCTTGTGACAGGAATATCATTCGAAGGATGGTAAGCCTGCAAAAACTGTGACCCATAAAACTGAACACAGTCCATTAGCTATGCATTGTGGTTTGCCATTGTGCTTGATATCCCCAGTAGGCAGCAAAAGTAAGAGGTTTATCAAATCCCTGATGGGCCACCATACTTGGCTGATGGGCTCTGTTAAGCTTAGTGGGTCACAATTTGCACCAGCCTAAGGTATATGTTTCACAGCAAAAAGCTGAATGCTCCAAAAACACATAAAGAAGCTAGCAATATATGAAGAAATCTGTGATACTCTTAGGGATAAGCTATAGCTCATTCAGGCATCCTTTGCTTGCAAGAGGACCCAAATCTGACCTCTATCTCTGGACAAAAGGATTCAGGGAACAGGCAGAGAGCTTCAAGAGCTGCTGCAAAATTCACAGACAGTACTCCAAATGTACTGGCAGACCATGGCCTGACTAAGGGTTAAATCTCCTGCATCTACTCATAAGCATTTGCCCTGGGGTGGCAGCGTATACATCAAGCCAACACAACATGTTAGCTACAAGGCTAGACTCAGTCCTCTAGTTATGCCTTGTGGTCTGCAAGGCACTTGCCAGTTGCTGTATTTTCACAGCCCTGAGCAGGCAGGAAAAAACAGGAGGGGCATCTTGCAGGGACATCAGACCTTGCTGGTGGGCTGCATTTGACCTGGGCAGGAGGATCACTATATATGCAAAACTATTTAAATTCACGGCGGCTTTCCTCCCACTTCTGTCCCCACCCACCTCCACCACCCACCCTGAAACTGGGTTTGGGAAGTAAGAGAACCTGCAGAATGGCACACAGGGGAGAAGCACTATCGTAGCTAGGAGGTGGGAAGTGGACCACCCTGGGCTGTACTTTTGAGGGGCAGAGAGAGAAGAGTTTGCAGCAAATTTACCGCCCCTCTCCTGCCTTCTCTCTTGTGGGGGGGGGGGCGCCCTGCACACACAGGCAGTGATAACATACGCTCTGCCACTGGGGAGCATCCAGGAAGCTAAAAAACTAGTGCTGACAGAATGATTGCCATAGTCCTACACTGAATTCATCCTTATGACTTAGTAAACTACAGTCTCCTCTTGAATGTGTATGTTAGTTTCTCCTCCACCCTGCCAGACTCAATTGAATAAATGTGTATATGTGCCCTATAGAGGTATCTGAAAACTGGGGAAATCTGCCCTCTTTTATTCTTTCTAAAATGAAGCTTCGTAATTCCCTCTGAAACAGGAATGATAAGATCTCAGGTTTTTAACCCAGAAAATGTCATTTGCAGGCTGTTATGCCTGACAACTTTGAAATTAAACGTTTGAATTAACTGTCAGAAATGTCTAAATAAAAAGCCATCATTTTGATTTTTGAACAATTAGAGAAACTTTTTACTGAAATTATTCTTCAAATGGAATATTCAGTGTGAATGGAACATTCAGTTGATTGACCAGCACTTAATTTTAACACAGAAGAAAGAGGACATCTAAAACAGCTTTGCTTCCAGCAGCCCTTTGGGGTACCTTTATCCTCGTAATATCCCTCAAATAAAAATAAATGTGTTGCAATCCAGCTTGGTCGGGGGGTGGGGGGCTATAAACACGAGTAAGCTGTGATGACATATCACTATCTGGATGAGGCCCCAGGGCTGTGTGTGTAGTTTTCTCCAAATTATCACAGCGCCAATCAGCTGTTGAGGAGGATGAAGTAGGCACTCCTTGACAAACTGTGAACATTTTCTGACAGGGTTAGGTACAAATAGCCCTGGTTGTCCCAGGATGTTCCGCAAGTGTATCTGGGGTGGGGGGTGGAGTTTATGTAGATAGAAGATAGATAGAGATAGATAATCTGTAAAATCATGCATACTTCCCAAAAAATAAGGGGACAGTCTACATCCACATTAGAATTGTTTTAAAGATGTTTGAGGTGTATGTGTTTTCTTTATTTATTATTTCAGATTTGTTTTATCACTTGTTGTTTGCTGCCATGGGTTACTTTGGCAGGAAGGGCAGGTAATGTAATGTAATGTAGTAATATAATATAAATCAAAGTGTTCCGGTATATTCTCCTGCACAAGCCCTATTGAGATGAATGAGGAATGTGCAGGTGCAGCTCCTGGGAGATTATGCTCCTAAGTGCTTAGCGCAAAACCTTTTCCTCAAGTATGGTACAAAACTTGCATTAGATGTAGAACAGAACACAAAAAGATCTAGAAGGAAAATGGCATCTTTACTGTTTATTAGATCACTTTTTCCAGTAACATGTCTACACAAAAGAGATGTTGATTTTGGCCTTGGAGACATGGGTCAAATAATATTGTCAACAACATACAATATAAGCTTTCATTTAAAACACTCTTCTGACCCTGGAGGCCGAGGAGAGTTAAGAGGTTAGATCCCCGACCAACGCATTCTCCATGGCTTATAAATTCACTCCCCTCATCTCCAGCAAGTGAAAATAGATGCTAGATTAGGGGCACTTCACCATTACTGTAGACTTCCAACAGTGAGTGACCTGTTCAAACAGACCGAATATTAAGTAGGCTACCTGCCGTGTAAAACTGGTTGCCCATCTGACCTTGTGACATCACAGTAGAGGTAAATACTGTAAATTGTAAGTTTCCCTCCCCCCCTTTTCCTCACATAGACTTTAACACTTTTCTATCCAGATCATTCATGAAATCCCTGGATTATACCCACAAAGAATTCATTGTTCTTATTTCAACAGCCAATGTATCCGTATCCTCGATTCCAAATCCCCATGCCCTATTTTAAATATAGGCAAAATAATTTGTTTATACAAATTCATCATCAGGTAATTATTGCCTACAATAATTTGGAGGCTTGTTGGAAAGGCACATAAAAACATACATGCAATTTGTGATGCACTACTTATATGGAGAAGCAGGATTTACAGGTTGCAAATGGAGTTGTTTGTTGAGTCATTTGAATGGTTCCCCATTCTCTTTGCCTACTGAAGTTATTCTTTTTAACATTGTAGCAAGAAGGAAAACAGTATTCCAATTGAAACTATCACTATAAAAATAATAGTTTTTATTTTCTCTTGTTTGGCTTATATATAATACGGTTGGTCTTCATTCCCAAATATGTATCTCTTTGGAAATTTGAGGCCAAGTGCTCAAATTTGATATCTTGTTTGATATCTTTCATCAATATATAAGTCATACTTTGGAACCACAAAATTGGACATAGTACTATTTTTACTGTATTTCTGAGATGTGTAACTCATTCTGTTTCTGGTCCATGTCACTTTCACACGTGTTCACCCATAACTGTCATCTGCAGCAGCCATTCCATCTGGTTATAAGAGAGTGAGATAGATGGGGCTTCAGGGCCTCTCCCCCTGCTCTGCAAAAGTCCAGCTCCAACAGGTTCCTCCCTCAACTGTTATCAGAGGTGGTATAATCAGTGCTATTGTTTATAGAAAAAGAGGTGCCAGAACTCACCACCAATGCCTCCCTCATTCTCTGATAACGACAGTGGCACCAACCTCAGTTCCGGCAAGTTCCAACTGAAAATGACAGTTGCTGGGTAGAATCCTCTGAATGTCAGTGGGGAGACTGCAATTGCTTGTGAGCTTTCTATAGGCATCTTTAAATGGGATCCTCCTATTAGAGGGTCCTGGTTGCGTGTGGGCTCCTGGGATTCTCCCCCCCATAGGAGTCATTGGTGGGGGGAATAGCAAAAGCCCTGGCCACAGCCCCTGGATCATGCCAGGCTGTTTTAGCCAATCCCCAGAGGGTGGCGTGATCTCAGGGGCTTTAAAAAGCACCAGCGTGACTCACGCAAGTAGGGGCACTTGCGTCGTGCTGTCGAACAACCGCCTCCCTCCCTAGAATTAGGTATTCTCGCCTGGCCTTGCTTCGGTTTGGGGAACAGGGGCTGGGTAGGAATTTTTTCCAAGTGGCAAACTGGCTCTAGTCACTTGGGTTTTGCCTACCCCTTAGCAAATCGTCACAACTTGTAAATTGGCTGTTAGGCATTGGCTCAGTTGGATTGAGGGGAGGGGAGGTGTGGCCATCACCTGCCCCTCCAGGAACTGGGCATTCCATTAAAGGAATCTGGGGGTCCTGGATCTCGTCCGAAGCCCGCTTGAGGGTCTAGGGCCATGCCAGGAGAACAGGAACCCCGGGGTGAGCTTCGTTTGGTTTACCCCATTAGACTATCACCCAGAGAGATGGAGTCAGTTATAGTTGGGAGTCAATGCCTAAGCCAATACCGCTCACGTGACTGTAATTTCAATAAAGTTGTGGCCAAAATTTGCCCGAAAACTTAAAACTAAAATATGTGTCTGAGTGAAGTTATTTTCATGAGTGGGTCCTGGGAGCCTCAAGGCGCAACCATTTCCCTCTCATTCCCAATAGGAGGGGAATCCACTACTCAAGCTCCAGGACTGGAGTTCTTTCCTCTCTAGTTTGAAGGCAGGTTGGAGGACTACAGCCTTCAGATAGATAGCCTTCCCCTAATCTACTACTGGCACACCCCATCTTCAGCCCTATTGGTGGCAGAGCTCCAACGCTGGTAAAGACTGTAGAGATTTTGAGCCAATAACTACATTGGATCACTTGGGGAGTGCCAGTAAAGAAAGAAGTCTCTATCTGCATATAGAATTGATATCAGAATTCACAAAGATCAATTTCTTCACATCTCCCTACCAAATATGACTGGATCCAAAATAACACAAAAATGGTTCTGTTGAAAGAATCTCCCTTTTTGCTGTATAAACATTTTGGTAAATATATTTATTATGATGTCTTTGTGCTTCTTGATACACACATATAGTGAAAGTATTTTAAACCCAAGAAATTAACATATTTAGAAATTATCTGTATGTTGCACTGGAACTGTCTACATTTTCATTGCGTCAACAGCCATGAGCAATGTTGTGTTGCCCAAACTGAGTGGGGAAAATATAAGGATTATATTAGCAACCAGGTTTTCTACAAAAGCTCTGCTGTCAGGCCACAAAGCGGGGGGGGGGGGGGGAGCGGTTGTAACATTTGACATGGTTCACAGATTTTAATCCAAAGCAACTCTAATTAATCTCCCCAGTTTTGCAGAAACCCTGTGCCATGTACAGCTGTATGGGCATTGGTGCTCTTCTGTCTTAAATTTTATAGGAATTGAAATTTGATTACCAAAGCCTCCTCCTTGACTCCCCCAGATCTGAGCTGGCAAGGATCTGATGGACCATTTATCAAAAATGAGTCCTCCCCTCACCCCTGTCCTCATCTATCTATCATTTACATCACATTTTCAATTCCACCTTGCACTATCAATGACACTAATTTTTCTTTGGGGTAAATCCTATTTACACAGCCAATTATGGCAGTATTCCAAATCCCCTTTGTTTTACATAACATTTGTCAATTGACTTTTTTTAAAAAACGCAGGAGTTCCATATAACACTTGAAATAATATCCTGTTATTATTGTGTTCTGTCACTCAAAACATTTCTAAATCTCCCCTTTGCAGAAGATTTTTGGAGGAAAAAATTAGCAGCTGTATTTCATTTTCACCCAAATCCAATTAGAATCACGACACTCCCTGGAGATCTTTTTTAAAAGAGTGGGAATTATTTAGTGCACCCTGCCATGAACACATTTACTCCGATACTTCAGAATAACTGACCTGTTTTTGACCTAAACCTTATTATTTGCGTGCTGAAGCTATATATGCTGCATTTCCTACTAAAATCTGCAAATATATTACAGTCACTGAGAGCCTTTTGTAAAGGGACCCCCAAATCCAATCTAAATGCCTAGAATTTACCTGTTGTTTTTCTTTTATACATATAAATAGCTGCATTTCCATTCTCTCTTTGTTTCTCATTTTCATTTTCTCCTAATATCTGCATGTAAATGTCTGAAAATAGCATCTGTAATTGAGGATTATGAAGTATAGCCAGCTCCTGACAGGCTGCTAAGGAAGATGGATTATCCTCATTTTTCTGTAAATTTTGTCAATTTTGGAATTCATAAGCTATCAACACTGATCAAAATGTGACCGCACAGCTGTGTCAAAAAAGAAAGGAGCAATGACGACGTAGCTCCCTTGTTCACTAAGAAGATTGGTTCTCTAGTCCATCCCCCAGTTCCCCCCCCCTCCATCCCCCAAGCCCGCTCCTCCAGAGCAGGGAGAGAGAGAGTGAGAGAGAGAGAGAGAGAGAACACACAATAACACTGTATGCAGACCATCACTGGCAGTTTCAAACACAGCCCCCTCCCACCAACAACCCCCCCAAATATTTAGATAAACAAATTGAACGTACACAAATTCTCTAGTGCACTGATTCAAATCACAAAGTATAATTTATTGCGTGTTCTCCCTTCTTTATTTATCCCTAAGTAGTGAACACGATTTCCATTCAGGAGGTTTGTTATGTTCCACTCCTACCAGACAATCACAGCACACTTGAGGCAATTGTTTAGCCTCTTCCTCTCAATTTTCCCATTACTGGGAGTAAGTACTGTTGGGACTCTTTAATAGCCTGACTGCAGCCCATATCAATAACAGATGAGGTTTAATCGTCCAACACAAAAATTATTTAGGCTCGGTAAGGACATTCAATGTCATTTGCATAATGGCATTTCTATCCTGCGCACCTAACCCATCGTGCATAAACAAGGCCCTGGGACCATAAATAATAATAAATCATGACGTCCACGCTCCTCTTGCTGTAATAGGAGCCACTCTTTGTAGAAATTATTTCGGCGGAAAATGGGCACTGTAATTTTAAAGACATGTGACAGGCCACAGATCCGTAAATCACATGCACACTCTCACTCACTCTCTCATACACAAACCAAAGATTTCCAAAATGAACATTGGAATACATGAAATAAGCAGAAAAATTATTGGCACTTGTGGCGGCAGTGTTTGCTGTTGACATTTGTTTACTTTTTGAATAAGAGACCAGAGAATTTATCTCAAACTCAGCTATTTCACACAGTAAGACGAACTGCAATATCAAGCATTTATTGTTTTGCTAGGGCTATGGCCCATTTAAAAAGTACTTGGGTGCAAAAACAGGTAGAAGGAGACAGTAGGAATAGGTCTCTGGAGTCATCAAGGGTGATGGGTCTCCATGGGCACATAAAAGAAGCAATGGCAGGCAGTTGAGGGTAGGGTGCGTGCAGAAGGCTGAGCACTGGGGAAATGGCTCAGTCAGAAAACACGTGTGAGAACGAGGGAAAGGGTCAAGCCAATGCAGAGCTTATCTGAGGCTCAGGGTGGGAGCTTTGTTAGAATAAAGTTATAAACTTGAACAAAAAAGCAGCTAATTCCCAGCCGGTCCGCTGAGACCCAGGGCATGTGGGGCCAGCTGCCTGCCCCCTCTGCACAGGCCTGGAAAGGGTCCTTTGAGTAACAACACAACATAGCGGGGGAATTAGGAAGAGTAGGCAAAGAATGAGTGAAACAAGCTTTCTGCTCAAAAAGGCTGTTAATAAATAAAGTTACCTAAACAGGTGGTGATATTTTTTTAAGGGGGAAACAGCAAACAGGCAACGAGTGCACATGCCCACATTTCTGAGCATGTACAGAGATGTAAATGAACCTGACAATACTGAATACATTTTGAACACATTTCTGTATTGCAGAACACATTTTTGTATTGGATTCCAAAAAAGCATGAGCAGAAGAGCACTAGTGCCTTCTAGTGCTGTTCTTCAAATATTTAAACAAGAGTTCACACAGTGTTATAGCAGGTAGGTTCTATAGCAGTTCTCAAGCATCCATATTTCTGGGAGAGACTGCACAAAGCTCTTGCATAAGTAGAACATCTCTGGTTATACTTTCACTCTTTTCATGCAACATAATGCACCAAAGTGTGTAAATCAGCCCTTTTATGAGCAGAAGACACTTTCAACATGCAGAAGGATGCCAACAGCAGGGAAGTTTGAGCAAAGTTTTGGACAAACATTAGAATTTTGGGATAGTAATAGCAGGTTTGAAATGTATACACTTTTGAAAAACTGTAGCTAGCTGTTCACCATTGTTGTGGGCTTCATGGTAGAAAACAGGTAGAGGCAACAATTTCTGAGCCTAAGTGGGGAATGAATATATAGTGCAGTGATGTTAGATAGAAAAGGTTTATAAGGAAGAGAGAAAATATCATACTGAGAGGGGGGGGGGGATAAAGATGAAAGGAATGTTGATGGGAAAATACCAAGATGCAGATATAACTACACATATGGGAGAAAGAGAGAAAAGGAAAAGAAAGAGGAGCAAAATAGACACAACAGTGGGCTTTGTTTTATTTTCTACAAATCTCCGCTTGTTTTTAAGTAACATGAAATACTTGCCAGCAAAGGTCTGTATAGTTAAAGCCATGGTTTTCCCAGTAGTGATGTATGGAAGTGAGAGCTGGACCATAAAGAAGGCTGATCGCTGAAGAATTGATGATTTTGAATTATGGTGCTGGAGGAGACTCTTAAGAGTCCCATGGACTGCAAGAAGATCAAACCTCTCCATTCTGAAAGAAATGAGCCCTGAGTGCTCACTGGAAGGACAGATCGTGAAGTTGAGGCTCCAATACTTTGGCTACCTCATGAGAAGAGAAGACTCCCTGGAAAAGACCCTGATGTTGGGAAAGATGGAGGGCACAAGGAGAAGGGGACGACAGAGGATGAGATGGCTGGACAGTGTTCTCGAAGCTACTAACATGAGCCTGACCAAACTGCGGCAGTGGAAGGCAGGATTGCCTGGCGTGCTCTGGTCCAGGGGGTCACGAAGAGTCGGACACGACTAAACCTGAGCTCATACTGGCAGTCTCTTTTCATAGAGGACAGCTAGATTTCATTCTGTCAAGAGTTCTAGCTGTGTGTTGCAAAAGAGAGAAAGAGCAGCATTATTCATTCATTCATTCATTCATTCATTTAGGCAAACAGGTTCTGACACGTGTGATCAGAATGCTGCATGAATGACCAAATGATCGGTAACTGAAACCTTGGTTGTGTGAATCCATCCATAAACACATACACATTATGAGGGGTTGGTACAATCCTCTACAGCTGTCGAATCAGGACTAGCACAGATACAGCACTAAGAATAGAATCTGGGCTTTTTATTATGTGTAAAGACTCCAAGTTTGTCTTTTGATGTATTTTTTTCCTGCAGTTCAACTCCTTTCTCTTAAACATATTTCTGCATGTCTCATTTAATGCCCTTACAGGTGATGGACTGTACTGAATTGGCAAAACTAACAGCAGTAGGGGAGGAAAAAAAACACCATGGAAAATGGGATGGGACGTAAAAGGGGGGGAAAAGACAAATTTATTATGTATTGAAGCAAACTTATGAAAGCGTAATAAAAAATTGTGTGTGTACACACACACACACCCTACATAATATTTTGATGGGGTTTTTGCACCTAATTAAGAAACATATTTTGGGTAGAATTTTTACCTCTGAAAGCAGAATCCTGTATCTGAACAAACATAAGTCTTTAGCATTGTTTGTTTATGGCATCTATATGTCACCTTTCATTCAAGGGGTTGTATATTTAAAATGATAATAAAATTAAATCCAACGTTCAAATAGCTGAAGTCAAATAAAACTTAACACATTACAAACAAAAACTACAGCATCACAAGTATACCATAAAAAAGTAAAACGGCTTGGACAATAAAAAGCCACAATCTCTAAAAACTAGTTGATAAAACAATAACACAATAAAGGAGGCAGAAAAATCATAAAAATGAACAATAGGACCAGACAGAGTAAAACTAATAAAGTCAATACACAACCAGAAGCAAAAACAGTAAAGTTATTCAAAATTGGTCAAAACCTTGACCACGCTGTACAAAAATCTGACATTTATGATGTCAGTTTCTGTGTTCTAAATCCTAGTGAAGTCCATAGAATGTCATGGTCAGGACCAATGTGATGGCTTCTGATTTGCCAAGTCTAGTGCCAGCACTGTACAACGTAGCCATATTATTAGACCCTCATGTTAATGATGGTTTCAGAAGATCCTAAATCATGCCATGTTCAAATGTCCCCAGGACAGGAAGGAAAAGGTAGATTGGGATGTGCCAATATACCCCTGGATGATCTACTCAGTTATTTAACAATAGTAACAACATAAATTAGGCTTCCTAAATTAAGCTGCTAAGACTAAGGAAGTATGGGAGAAACCAAGCGTGGGTTTTAGTGTTAAAATACTATGGGTTGCATCCAACTAAGTTGTACTCAGAATAGATCCACTGAAGTGTTAGGGCTCTGTCAAACATTAGTCAGAGTAGTCCCATTGAAATTAATGGGTATGCTAACTTAGGTTCATTAATTTCAATGCATCAATTCTGAGTAGGACTTAGCTGGATACATTCCAAAAGAATTAAGTTAGCAATGTCTATTAATTCTGGTGGGTCTACTCTGACTAACACTGAATACAACTATATGAGCTCTCTTTGAGTAATGAAAACAAATTTCTGGGCTGAGTATGTGCTCTGTTACCCAGTTCTTAATTCTATGCCTACCTGCCGCCCCAAGCCACTATTTTGCAGTTGTTGGACCATGGGGTGTAGGGGGGAAAAACAAAATTGATCTCACAAGCATGAAGTCTGACCACTTCTGCTGTGCAGCTTTCAATGCTGGGACACATTTTCGCCTCAGTCATTCAACGAAGTCTGAAATAATATTGCCAAGTTGTAGAAATCTCTTTAAAAATAATTTAGCACTACCTCAATACACCATGTTTTAAAGGCTATATGAGAAATGCTGCTTTAAAAATATGTTCCTTTGGAGAGTAAATTGCCTCATAAATGTAGGAAATGCCTACAAAATGAGCTGGAGAGTATTAGCAATTTACAGACCTAAACATGGGAGAATTCTATTCTGGTCTATTCAGAAACAAAAGGACAGATAATTGCAGAGTTATGCCTTGAACGAATACAGCAGGATTGTCCCGTTAGCTGAGACTGAGTGCAATATTTCTTGCCATTTTCGAAACTCAATTGCAATGCAGCACAAAGACTTTCCGTTTAAATTAGTAGGCTCTGGGTTATCACAGCTTCCCATTATACAAGTCAACAGGCAAGTTTATTTGCTTATAGATTTCTCTTTCACTCTCCTGTAGGGTTAATGTAGACAGCAGGAAGTAGGTCAATGTTGTGTAAAGTGAAGCATCCATATAAAGCAGTATTGTGTTGTCTGTGTTATAATGCCCAGTAGCAGACAGTTCTATATCTATTTTCTGAGTGCAAGTAGTGAACATCACATACACACTGTAAACTGCATGGATGATCTCCCTGGCTCTATTATTTTCCAAAGGCACAAAGACTATGTGAGCAATTATATTGTACTCATCTCACTCATATATTATGTCCTGACATGATATTGAAAATCTGATGGATGGCCAGTAAATCACTACTCTGCCTCAGTTCATGTGCAGAGTCCGTTGTTTCCTTCACTACTATCTATGACATTGGGGACTTATAGAGTTGCCATTTGCTATCTGTCAGAGATATGAATGCTAGGAAAGGAACCGTCCTCTTCACAGCTACCACCTTCCTAGTTTTCTTTTGATTGGTTGGGAATGGGCTATTTTAATGCTTGTGCATGGATTTCAGCATGTAATTGGTTTAGAAGGAAAACACACTGGGAGTGTTTAATAAGCTGTTAAATGTAACAAGCAATAACTACTACTACTATTATTATTATTATTATTATTATTATTATTATTATTATTTACACCTCACTCATCCGGATGGGTTTCCCCAGCCACTCTGGGCGGCTCCCAACAGATTAAAAACAGAATAAAACATCAAATATTAAAAACTTCCCTAATCACTCTCATTGATTTGTGCAAGAGTTTTGTGCTTCATAACATTTACATGGCAATCCCCCTGAGTACGTTACTAATTGCTGCAAAAATTCTTTTCCCCTGTTCTGAAGTGATTTTGTATTTGTTGTATTGTTCAGCTGCTGTAATTTTGTTTGTTTTAATCTGTGTTTGCTTTAAGAATTTTGATTATATGGCCGCTTATACCTCGTGTATATGAACAAAAATTTGTAGAAAAGCTATATCCTCTGTGGACCTGGTGCAGGGAATCCCAGGCCTATGTCTCAAATAATGTCTTCTTTCTAACTAGCTCCTACCAACATGTTCCGAGCCCCTAAATATATTTGGGTTGAATTTGATTTGGCCCAAGACACATTGTCACATCATCTCACTCAAATGTTTCCAAGGAAAGGTCAAACAACCTGGTGGGCAGAGATGAAGAGGATTTGTGTGTACTTAAAAGCTTACACAGTGGCGTAGCGTGGGTTGTCAGCACCCAGGGCAAGGCAAGTAATTTGCGCCCCCTAACCATATGTGAGTGATTGTGTGTGTGTGTGTGTGTGTGTGTGCGCGCGTGCATGCTTGTAAGTGAAAGTACATGTGTGAAGAAATCCATGATTCATATTTATATACATTTGCATAAGTTTGCACATCTATGTGCAAATGAGTGAGAGTTTGCATGCTTGTGTAAAACTGAATGTGAGTTTCTGAGTTGCCACTGGTGATCTCTTGGGTGCAGAACATTGGCCAATTTAAATCAACAGTTTTACAACTAGGCAAAAGAAAGGTTTCTCGCCCCCATTTGAAATCATACAGTCCATAATCTCTGCTATAAATAAGCATACCAACATAGAAGCATGTGAGAAGGAGGAGAAAGCTCTGTTCCAAAACTTAGCTGAATAGATGAAGTTCAGCCATGACTATGATATGCATATCTCTTGAACCCATGCAGCTGGGACAGTGTGCAGGTTCCCTTCCTTTTGAGTAGCACCCTCTCATCCAGTCAGGAGCTAGGTACACATATAGTCCAGGACAACATAATTACTAGAAACATCTGAAAAGAGCACACAATATCTGCCTCATAAGCAAGCCACTACACAGAAAGAGTGGGATGTGAGTATTCCCTCTTCATTCTTGAAGTAGGGATGGAAGGGGCTGTATCAATTTTAAATGAATTTACAATAGGAATTTGGAGGTTCTGATCTGACAGAGTTTCAGCTGCACTGGACTACCTCTTGCATCAAATGCCACTTATATCTGAGCAGATTGTGCATTGCTGGGTTCTTTTTTCAGATATCTATGTACTTGCAAAATTATTTGCAGAAAATATGTATATTATATTTCTGAGATGTATAAAAGAGTCATGCTGCATGTGGTACCATATTGCTGCAGCATAATTTATATATATTAATACATAAATCATTGTATATAGTATATGCATTGTTACATGTATCTGGTTTTACGCTGGTTACTTTAAGAAACCTTGCACTTCATGCATATAATATTATCAATATAATAATGCATATAAAAATATGTGCTAATAGTTCATATTCTTAGTGAAACCACAAAAATTAAACACACTTTATTCTCCTGACATTCCATGAGCACGACTAAGGAATCCAATCAACTACTAATGAATCCCATCAGATGAAGTCCTGAGCAAGGACTTCTGCTAAACAAATGGGCTTCCCCCTCTCCTCCCCCAAAACCGGCTCTGGATGAGGTCAGAGGAAACTCTGAAACAACACATGGGGGAGGAAAGGGAGATTGTTCCAACTAGCAAGCCCAAATGCTTAAGGTGATAGAACAATTGCCTTATCATCACTGGTGGAGGAAGAAGAGGGAGCACACCACTCCCAGCAGTGCAATCTCAGCAGGGTGCCATCATGGCTGCCCCCACCTGCTCTCCACCCCCCCCACCCCCGGTGCTGGAGCATGCAGCTCCACCACTGCTTATCATGATGTTTAAAGGTAAAGGGACCCCTGAGCATTAGGTCCAGTCGTGACCGACTCTGGGGTTGCAGCGCTCATCTCGCTTTACTGGCCGAGGGAGCCGGCGTACAGCTTCCGGGTCATGTGGCCAGCATGACTAAGCCGCTTCTGGCGAACCAGAGCAGCGCATGGAAACACTGTTTACCTTCCCACCAGAGCGGTATCTATTTATCTACTTGCACTTTGATGTGCTTTCGAACTGCTAGGTTAGCAGGAGCAGGGACTGAGCAATGGGAGCTCACCCCGTCACAGGGATTCGAACTGCTGAACCTTCTGATCGGCAAGTCCTAGGCTCTGTGGTTTAACCCACAGTGCCACCCGCGTCCCGCATGGTGTTTAATTCCACCCAATAATGAGAAAAATTCTGTTCTGATTTCAATATTTTGAGAAAATTCCATCCCTAATATGAAATAGCCTGAGACTGGGATCTGCAATGATATCCAGGAAAAGAGGGCAAAACATGCACACGTGTTGTTTCCTGCATTCGGAAAGGGTTGGTTTTCAGTAACAGCTGGAAACAGTAGCAGCAGAATATAAGCTGTCTTCACCAGCTTCAACTGTTGATATGTTTTTGATACAATCTACCCAAAAAACCCTGGACAAGAAGCATTTGCTGAAAGAATCCATGAATAAGAAGCTACTAAGAAGGCAAACAAATAAGAATGTGTTGAATGAAACATTAAAGCACATCTGATCCAGCACATTTGACTACACTGCAGATGACTCTTCACATCCTGTGATGTTGGACTTGCTTAGGCTGTTCTTAGAGGACACCCCATGCTAAGAGCTTGTGTGCTGAAATGGCATGTCTTAGGGATCATGCTGTTAAGGTTGTGGAGAGCACACAACTGCTTCTAAGTTCACAAAGGAGGCCTAAGCAGTTTCACAAATGCAGAGACCCTTTCAAAAGCAAACCCTGTTAGCTGCATACATGGGTCCAGCAGGTATCCTTTTCATAATACTTCTCAGCTACCATAATCCAATTGTCATGCAACATGCCAGGCTGCATCAATCATGCTGCGTTATGTTCTGTCACATAACATAACACAATATGACTGATGCCACCCAACATGACATGCTGCAACATGCTACAATGTGTAGGAAATTTTTATACAGTCCTCCAAGAAAACTGCACACACACACACAAAAGCAGCTTGTCAGAAATGGGGGAGGGGGGCATAAGATCCCTTGAAGGCTTCAGCTTTCATGCTTAAAAGGGACCATTCATAGGCTATTTATACAACTGTAATCCCTGCATAGGAAAGGCAACCAAAACAATTAAATTGGCTGTAAATCACAATTTTCACAAGCAAAAGGCCAGTTAAAAGAATGGTTGTTTCTGCTGTTATGTGAAATGTGCCTCCTGTTTATTGCGGCAAAGAGGACGCCTTAAATGCAGCAAGCCACACCCCCAGAGCCAGTCGATTGGCTGGCCAGGGGGATGACGCGACAGAGGATTCCCTGATCGTATGGGGCTGGGAGCCAGCCTCCATGTGAGTGTTGGGGGCATGAAGCCCGCAACACCACCTCCTCCCGAGGTCGGAAGTGGCTTTCTTTGGTTATGCAAAGTGGGCCTCTGATGCTGGTACAACCTGATCTTGTGTGTGGTCCATCAAGCTGAACATTGCACAAAATGCCAGTTAGCAACATTGTACTCAAGGGCTTGTGTAGCAGGTACTGAAAGGTATGTGCCTCATGCCCCCAACAAATCTGCTCTGGGGGTTTGGCGGGGCACATAACAGATTTAGAGGGAGTGCTGGGGGAGGAAGGGAAATTCCGTTGTGCAAGCAGAAGTCCTTGTGCTGAGAGGTCGAGTTAGCTGGATACATAGGTGCCAGGTCCTAAGGGCTGAAGCACTTTCGGATCCCCAACTTTTTTTAGGGGGCCAGGCCCCTTCAATGTTCAGAGGGCATTCAGTTCTGCTGCCTGGCTCCTCGCAATGTCACATCAGGCTCCCTCAATCATTCTGAAAAGCTGACGCCTCTGGTTGGATACTGTTCACAACTATTTTAATATCAGTATGATAGGGTTAGAATGGACCAAAAGAGTCTTAAGCTACCTAGGATGCTCCAGCTTTCAAAGGGTTATTCCAAAAGCTCCAGATAACTAGAAGCAGATAGCCACTGGAACAGATAGCTCTATATTATTTGAATCAGTAAGACAAGTCAAATGCTACATGGAAATTGGTGGAAGAATCATAGAATTGTTAAGAGTTGGAAGGGATCACAAGCATCATCTAGTCCAAACTCCTGCTGTGAAGGAATATTTTGGGGGGTTTTCCAAAAAAAAGGTCTGAAATTTCCTGGCTTGGACAAGAAAAATGATTATCCTAACCAGTTCTGATATTATCTCTGCCATCTTAGGAAGATACAAAATTAACTCCAGGAATTTATGTGGTATAGGGAGAACAATGCTAAATGGAGATACTCTCCTATATTGCCACTAATAAAATTATTATTATTATTAACAGTATTAAAAGTGCTGGGTTACATGGCATGGGTTACATGTATACTAGACTATGAAGCATACTAAGTATTGCACTCCAAACACACCCATACACTGTAGAAGTCAACCAAATTCCACTGCACACAATGCCCAGCAAGTGCTATCTGAAATATACATGAACATTCTAGTAGATTAGCATGTTAGAAGCATATAGCTAGTCAGGAGAAATCCAACAATGTGGGTTCACCAGCTGTAGATTTTTGTAAAACTGTGGCAAAATTAAAGAAAATATTGTCAATTCTGGATTAAATTAACAACTAGCAGAGGATGCATTCCTTAAAGGGGGGGGTGGAGACACCATAGCAGTTTAACCTCCCCTGACCTTTGAACTCTGAGGGGGGTCATACACATGTCACTGTTCCCAGCTGTCTTTCTGACACTCTGCCCATTGCAGGGCCTTAGCCCTTTCCATTTTGTAGCGGTATTGATCTGTTGGCAGCAATGGGCTGGATAATTAGCCAGGAATTAGGGTTTCTATTACAGCCAGGAGGTTGCCCCAGCTGATTTATCACCTGAATAATTTACTGTGATTGAAAGGAAATTAAAATGAACTCCATTCGACAACTGTGCACTTTTATGGGCTTTAGTGAAGACTCAAAATCCAAATTAATAGCCTTGTGCTGTTTAATAGTCTACTGAGAGTAAATATGGGAAGGTTTTCTCTGCTGCTGATGTGCTTTCTTGTGCTGGATTTAGAAGTTGCTCCTCCTCCCCCACTCCCTAGATAACCACTGACAGACCCAAAGGTATTTTTTACTTGAAAGAGACACATATTAGTGACTAAACAGTTACAAACGTGTCTAAAAAAAACCAAAAACCCTCTAGTTCTATTTGCACTTTCCTTTATTGTTAGCTTTCGCTCTGGAGGCAAAGTTAAGGTTAATCATTTGAAAACAAAATGGGATGCATCCTACGTTTTCATTCACAGGAACACACATATAAGTCATGGATAAAATTAAAAAAATTTGCAAGGGAATAATAGATATATCTGTTCCCCTGCCAAGCACAGGTAGATCTACAGGTCTGAAAGTCATCTGTATCTGCACAAGTCTCATTACAATAGTTACTTTTGTACTTTTGGTCCCACAAACAAAAACATTCTTTTTCTAGAAAAATAGGTGCCGGTACTCACCATGAAGTTGTTATAGTAAGTGCCACACTTTTTAACAACAACAAAAAGAGGTGCCAGTACCATGTACCCTTGAGTGTTCCCTGGGGGGGGGGGAGCACAGCCTACATCTATAACACCACTCCCCCACACACCACTCCCCCCTCCACCTCTTTCCCCGTTTTTCTTCCTAACGTCTCAACAAGTGAAACTGATCTGTAGAAAATGTAACTTGAAAAAAGAGACATTGCACATACTTTGGTAGACCAAGAAATCTTTAATAAAAATACATTTTTTAAAAAAAGAGAAATTTTACCTCAAGATTCTGGGTCTTTAAGCTTGTTAGCAACTCTTGTTGTTTGTTTTTGGTCAGTGTCAAATATCTGTTCTCTGTAAACTGACAAAAGCTGTCAGTTTATGAATACCATTTGAATAATATGTGAAGAGTGCCAATGTGGTATAGCAGTTAATGTGCCTGGCTAGGATTGGGGAGACCAAGGTTCAAGTCCTCACTCAGCTGTGGCGTTCACTGGGCAATCCCAAGTCACTAGGTCTCAGCCTAACCTACAGGATTGTTGTGAGGATAAAACAGGAGAGAATGGAAACTTGAATGCCATCCTGAGCTCCTTGATGAGTTCTAAATATCAAACGCTGTTAATCAAATATTACATATTGAAATAAAGTATTATTGCTAAGATTGGGATTTTCATCAGGAGTAGATTAACTGAACCAGGATTGATTAAAGTCAGTCAATTAGCGAGATCTATATACTGTATACTCTTGTTAGCGAGATTACTGGCTAAATGGCCGGGGGGTGCTTTCTAGAATATATCTGAAAAGTCCTGAAAGGGGCACTTTCCTTTCTCTTCATTTCCCCATTTCTACGTAAGGATGATGTAAGTTAAGTCTGAATATGAAAAGAATTAATATAGACCATGCAGTTTAGGTTGGAAAGGAAGACAGACTACTAAGGGGACAGCTGATTTTTTGGCTCTGCAAGCTCTGGAAAGTGCCTTTTGGGAAGAACTGCCTCTTTGTGGAGATCTGGTGTGGGGTAGTGGATTTGGTTGTCTGTTGCAGTGTTTAAACTGTGGTTTCACCTATGCTCAACCTTTGTATTTGTAAATAAACTCAACTATTGCAAATGCCATAAGCCTCCCAGTGAGCTTTTGAAAGCAAACAAGGCCCAGGTAAACACAGGTGGAACTTCTCACCACTAGGGTAAACATAATGGTACCCAATATTAAAACCAAATATCATCACATGTCAAAGGTAGATATATCAAGTTTATTATGAATATTATTTCAAATCCATTTATTACTCCAAAGCATTCAGGTAAATAAGACTGTATAACTGTTGTGTAAGCTCTAGGAGCAAATATCTATGGGGAATTCCCAAACCAATCCAATGCTTGTGGAAAACAGCAGAAGCCTTTTGGTATTTCTCGCTCTCATACCATTTCTAATTTCCTTAGGATTTTTCAGTCGTTTCCATTTTTGGCCCCATACATATACATTTGCATGCTGCTGTACAGAGATTTCTTCCACCAAACAAAATGGTGCTTCCATCAGCTTTAGCAGCATTAATCAACAGAAGGGGGAACAGCTATCTGAAATCATACTACCACTACCGCCACCCAGTGATCAGTACTGTCAAAGCTAACAACTATGTGCTCCAGAAGCACAGACAATTGTTTAAAAGAGGATTCTAAACATTTTCTCAACCAATAACAACAAAATGACCACCTTGAATGTTCTGGTGTCATAAGAAATTTTGGTCACCTCACTGCTCACCCCAACTCCAGCTCACTTATGCACAAGATTAAGAGCATGTTGGTACTGGGGCGAACCCACTTCTTATATCTCCCATAGTAAGATCACTTCCTATTTAAATCCCAGCCCAAGAGTCAGATGGAGGTGCAAATTGCCCCTTCTCTAGACATCAGAATGATAATTTCATGAGCACAGAGGCGCAACAACTCCCTTCCACAGCTGATCTGCAAAAGGAGCTCTATATGTCCTGTAAGTACATATGGTGCATGCAATGACCACACACACTTTTGGTCACATGCAGCACTGGAATTTACTCCCCAGAATTGTTGGCCAAAGGTTAATGCAGCCCTTGGGCCAATAAAAAGGTTAGCCTGTTCTCAAAATGTTGCTTCCTCTAAATTCAGTTTCAATACTCTGAAGTTTACGGGCTAAAGATGACCTGATAAAGGCAAATTCGTGTATTTCTTATAAAAATAAACACCCTGAGATTTGGGCTTCTACTATGCTAGTCTTAACAAAGTATCACCACCACCAACAATGGCAAAGTGAACTCCACCTAATGGTACACAAAAGCATTTCACTCTTTACTGTTTCACACACGTGCAAAAACCAGAGCACTTATTAGCTTAATATTTCCATGAAGCATACTATTGTGCGAATGTTTTCAGCTTCTGTACAAATACATTAGATTTATCTTCAGTGCAAACCCATAAATTAAGCAGAAACCTTTTCTCCTTAATATGAGGATGATCATTTCTCTGTAATGATAATCAGAACTGTCACTCTAGGAATTTTATGTCAATGTATACTTTCCATTTTTAGAGCATCAGCCAAAACATCTGCTTCATCCTGCAGTTTTCATACTATATCTCAGCACATGAGGAGGAATTACTCAGGGCAGAATTCAGGCAGAATTAAACCCCCTTAGCCTAGGGATAAGTAAAAATATGTAAAAGCTGCAATCTTATACTCACCTGAAAATAAGTTCCATTGAACTTTTGAGTGTGGTGTAATTTACATCAGCGGGGGGGACAGTAGGGTGTGCTGGACCATTGTCTTGCCTTTCAGTAAGGGACAGGATGAGAGCCAATCCAGATAAGACGGAGGCACTGTTAGTGGGTGGTTTCCTAGACTGGATGGAAGGGAGGTTACCTGCTCTTGATAAGGTTACACTCCATCTGAAGGAGTGGGTACACAGCTTGGGGGTACTTCTGTTTTCGCTTGAGGCTCAGGTGGCCATGATGGCACAGATTGCCTTCCATTAGCTTTGGCTGGTGGCCCAGCTGAACAACTATCTGGACAGGGACAACCTAACTTCTGTTGTCTATGCTCTGGCAACCTCTAGGTTAGATTACTGCAATGTATTATACATGGGGCTGCCTCTGAAGACTGTTCAGAAACTTAAGTGGCTAGGTTGCTCACTGGGGCAAGATATTTGAACATGTAACACCAATCCTGGGCCAACTGCACCAGCTGCCAATTAGGTTTTAGGCCCAATTCAAAGTGCTGGTTTTGACCTATAAAACCTTAAAATGCTCAGGTCTGCAATACCTCAAGGACCGCATTCCTCATGGACCATCTCTTCCCGACCAGACCAGGCAAAAAGTCTGGAAGGTGGCAACATAAGAACAGGTCTTTTCTGCAGCGGCTCACTGCTTGTGGAATGTTCTCCTCAGGGAGGCTCACCTGGCACCTTTGTTATACAGTGGTACCTCGGTTTTCGAACCTCTCCATTGCTGAACATTTTGGTTTTTGAATGCCATAAACCCGGAAGTAAATGCTTCTGTTTTTGAACGCACCTCAGAAGTAAAACCGAAAACATAGCTTCCGTATTGAATTTTCCGTTTTGAGGCTTCCATACTGAGTTTTCGGTTTTTGAACATTTCAGAACTCAAAGAGTCTTCTGGAATGGATTACTAAAAAAACACGAGGTCCCACTGTATATTTTCAACCATCAGGCAAAAACATGCCTCTTCTCCCAGACCTTTGGCTAATTAAACAATCTATGGCCTTTTAAAAAGTGGAGGAGTATTGTTTTTGTTTGTTGCTATGTTGTGTATTTTTGTGTTTTTATATTGTAAACCACCATGTGATCTTTGGATGAATGGCAGTATAAAAAATTAATATTTTTTTTTTCAAAACAGATGTGAAGACAGACTCCAACAGATTGAGCAGGCGAGACTAATAACGAATCCAACCGCCAAGCAGGCAGTTTCTGCACGTGCTATAGAGGGAAGTGAGGTGCAGATGGGGCTCACCAACCTTGGAAGGTAGCCAGTTATGGAGAAGGGAAACGCTGATCTTAAACCTCCACTGCCTTGTGATACATCTTATGGGGAAGAAAAGGCTAAGGAGTAAACTCTATATACAAATCCAGAGTGGAATGCCTAAGAAGGTTGGATGGTGTGTTGCACGCCTCTTTCTGGCAACTCCTGTAGCCAAGCTGGTGTCAAACATGATGCTTTTCTCTTTTTTTGGACCACATCATCTGGGCAACCCAGGACCTCCACACATATTGCCCAACCTTGTGCCCCAGGGAAGTCACTTCCGTGCTGCTAACGTAGTGGTTTGACTTCACCTGCAGAGACTCACTCCATTGTCTCAAGACAGACGGATGCCAACAAGTATCAGATACAGTTTATCAGATACTGAAGAGTATCAAATTCAGTGCCAAATATTAAATGCCAAATTTGAAAGACTAGATACAAAACAAGAGTTGATGACCTAGAAGGAGATATGGAGACAAAACTCAGGCAGATTAGTTTCAGCTCCAAATATTACCTGCTCTGGTTTGATGGGTTCAGTTGTTGTGAAGATATCAGAATAATGCTGTCTTTCAAAGACTCGGTCCAACACTTCTAGCTGCTGCTGGGTGAAAAGATCTCCCCGCATTTGTTTCCGGAGGAAGTCTCTACCCGGAAGAGAATGGCCATTTGGTACTGGAGACTCCTGAATGCCTTTCCAAGAGGGAAAAAAAATACAGAAACAGATATATAGCTATTACAGTGATAATCACAATTTCCTTTTCTCTTTTTTTTTTAACAGCATAACATAACAAATTATAAATATAGGCAGCTTCAATTTTAAAATGTATCTTGTTTAATTTTCCTGTTACCTTTGCTTACATCTATGTATTTACATTCAAAAGATAAATTAATCCTTGAAGAGTTTATGGGGAATTCCTTTAAGATGATACAGCAGCTGGAGAGCTGATCATAGAAGATACTTAATTATATGTAATAGAAGCCAACAGCATGAAAATCTAGATCCATCAAAAATCACCCAAATGCACAATGCTCTGCTTTTGTAGTAAAACTATAGTACAGCATGGTTAATATAACATAGTTATATATAGTCATATACCCAAATTTGGGCTCTTTTCAGTGAAAAATATTTACTGCAATTTCCCCCAGGATGCTAAAATGTGGTATGGGTGGTGGTGAATATTTCTTTCTTGCCATATCTTGGTGTCAGGGGTTCAGGAGCAGAGTCACAGGAGAGGGAGGAAATGGAGAGCGAGGGGGAGGAGTCCGAAGGAAATGTCAGCTATGACAGCAGTCCGAGGTCTCTGAGTCTCTCCAGTGACTCGGAGGATTCACAGAAAGGGGCCCCCATAGTCAGGGCAAGGGGAGTGCCCAGGGGGGCACCTCGGGAAGAAGGGGCCAGAGGGGACTCAGAGAGTAGCAGCTGGAAATCCGGACCAGCGTCCCCCCCAGAGTGCAGTAGGGGGGAGGAGTCCCAGGCATCGGGATCAGGTGGCGCGCGGGCAGTGGGAGAACGTGAGGCAGGAGTGACCACACCCTCGTCAGGGAGCGAGGAAACGGTCATCAGGAAAGTTAAACGCGCGCGCGCGCCAAGTTCAAATGTACAGGAGGGCGGCAAGGTGGGCAGCCCGGGTAGGGAGCCAGGTCCTAAAGCCCGCCGAAGAGAGGGGGAGGAGTCAGAGGGGTCAACGTCTGCGTCAGAAGAGTCCAGGAGGGAGGAGACCCCGGGGGGTAGTAGGACCCAGAGGAAGAGAGAGAGAAGGAAGAGGTGGAGTAAGATTAGAGTCTTAAACTGGTGCACAGGGGGCGCCAGTTCATTTCGAACTTCTGGCAGAAGCTGATGGGTTTCCTGAACGTCAAGATCAACCTAGCGTCGGCGAGACACCCGCAGACCAACGGACAAGCGGAGCGCGTCAACGCCATCATGCAGCAGTACCTGAGATGCTATGCAAATCAGCAGCCGACAACATGGGTGGACTACCTGCCGCTCGCTGAGTTCGCCTACAACAACACGAAGCACGTGTCCACGGGGGTGACACCGTTCTTCGCCAACAACGGGAGGCATCCCAGAACCTTCCCGGGATTAGAGAGACTGGGGGAGGGGGAGCCACAGGCAGCGGAAGTCTTGGCGGCAGAATTGCAGGAGGTTCACGAACAGCTTAGGAGGCAGTTAGAGCTTGCAAAGCACGCATACAAACTGCAGGCTGACAAGCACAGAAGGGTTGGGGAGGACATACAGGTGGGAGACTGGGTGTGGTTAGCGGCCCACGCAGTTCCGACCAGATCACTAGCTAAGAAGAAACTCGGACATAAGCAGCTAGGACCTTACCAAGTTGAGGCACAGATCAATCCGGTGGCCTTCCGGTTGACACTTCCGGAGGGATCCAGAATGCACCCAGTATTCCATAGGTCGGTGCTCACGCCCTACAAAGCACCTCACCGATTTCAGGCGCAGGGCACGGCACCAGACCCGTATGGGGAGACCCCCCCAAGGAGGGAGTCGCCAAGAAGGGAGCCCATCAACCAGGTCACAGAGATTTTAGACTCGAGATGGGGGGAAGAGGGGGTAGAATATTTTCTCGCCAGTGAAGGTACCCCGGCTAGTGCCAACCGTTGGGTGCCGGACTATGCCCTGAACGAGCCTCTTCTCAAGGAGGAGTTTCATGCCTTGTTCCCACACAGGCCCATGCCAGCCGAGTATTTCGACGACTGGCTTTTCACACCCACGCTTTCTACCAGCACATTCCAGGGGTTCACCTCGGACGAGGAACCGGCAATAGAAACACGTTCCCCGGAGGGCTCGCCCTCGGGGTTTGCCTCAGACCGCTCGTTTTGGTGGGACGATCGAGGAGAGGAGCGGTGGAGCAGGAGGTGGCTGGGGGGTCCTTGGCAGGCAACGGACCCAGAGGGGACCGAGGGTGAGATGGACATGGACGTGCTGGGGGAGGACGTTGGGTTCGAGCATGGCGGCACGGAGATGGAAGCAGAGGAGATCGAGGTCGGCGAAGACAAGGAGGACGAGCCGGACTTATCCGGCTGGATGCACGCCACGGGGGACGAACTGTATCCGCCATTCACCCCCACAACGACGGAGCACCCAGCACCCCCGCCGGAGGAGGGGGAGGGGGGAAGGGGGGGCTTCGAGGGGGGGATGGATGTCAGGGGTTCAGGAGCAGAGTCACAGGAGAGGGAGGAAATGGAGAGCGAGGGGGAGGAGTCCGAAGGAAATGTCAGCTATGACAGCAGTCCGAGGTCTCTGAGTCTCTCCAGTGACTCGGAGGATTCACAGAAAGGGGCCCCCATAGTCAGGGCAAGGGGAGTGCCCAGGGGGGCACCTCGGGAAGAAGGGGCCAGAGGGGACTCAGAGAGTAGCAGCTGGAAATCCGGACCAGCGTCCCCCCCAGAGTGCAGTAGGGGGGAGGAGTCCCAGGCATCGGGATCAGGTGGCGCGCGGGCAGCGGGAGAACGTGAGGCAGGAGTGACCACACCCTCGTCAGGGAGCGAGGAAACGGTCATCAGGAAAGTTAAACGCACGCGCGCGCCAAGTTCAAATGTACAGGAGGGCGGCAAGGTGGGCAGCCCGGGTAGGGAGCCAGGTCCTAAAGCCCGCCGAAGAGAGGGGGAGGAGTCAGAGGGGTCAACGTCTGCGTCAGAAGAGTCCAGGAGGGAGGAGACCCCGGGGGGTAGTAGGACCCAGAGGAAGAGAGAGAGAAGGAAGAGGTGGAGTAAGATTAGAGTCTTAAACTGGTGCACAGGGGGCGGAGACTCAGACGGAGCTTCGCCGGTCTAGACTCCAGACGTAGAGCTGGGACGCTGAGGCTTTGAAATGGAAACTATTCTTCAATAAAGACTTTGATACTTTACTACCGGCTAGCGTTGGTCCTTGGTGAGCTGGGACCAGGAGCCAGCTCTGACACTTGGTCTTCATTTGAAAAGCACTGTTGCTTCAATTTAAGAAAGAGATAAATATCTAAGGTATGAATGCAAAGCTGATTGATCTGGCCACATCTCCTCCTGGTTTGAAGAATAGAGTAGCCCCTGAAAATATAGAAGTTGGCTACACCTGATCTAAGGTATGATGAATGGACCTTCTTCAAACATCCAGGCAACATAATCACAATGCTCAAATTTTGTCCAGCGGCACAAAACAATCTGTGGATTCTGTGGCTATCTTGTACATGTGGGCATGATACTGATGGTACACACCAATAATAACTATTGTTTTTACTTTTGTTCAGTTTTCACCATGCTAGCTTGAGACAAAAAGGTAATTTGTTCAGGTACTTGCAATGAGGGAAGCTTGAACTTGTGTAAGAATCACATTATGGCACACAGAGGGCAGAAAAGTGCAAATATATAAAAAGCAGATTATCTTTTTCCTACATTCCCAAATTATATCATGTCTAGCAGAACGAGTGCTGGGTTTAATCAACCATAGCTTATAAAATTAAAAGTCTGGTAGGAAGCTGCATGTTACCAAACGACCAGGTAACAGAGCATGGAAATGCTTGTTTTAAAATTTCAGGTTAAACCAATATTATTTGCAATTGGGCTTTAAAAGTCATGCATTTACATTTTTCTGGTGAAATGGAAACAAAAAGATTCTGCTTCTACTTTACTGAAATCCATTGCACCTTCAGTTACTTTCATGGAGCACACTCATCAATTACCTAAAGTAATACACATACAGAATGCATTCATGGGAGTTGAAGTTTGAGCAAATTATCTTTACACATTTATTCCTGCATTGAAGGGGGGGGTTGGACTAGATGACCCTTGTGGTCCCTTCCAACCCTACAACTCTATGATTCTATGAAGCTGAAACAGCCTCAGGCCTGGGATATGACCAGAAGGTATATGATGCAGTTCTACTGCTGAACCCAATCAGGCCTGACTACCTGATTGCATGGAAGATACCGGGTGTACCACTTATGAGCTTCTCTGAGTTCTTGAGAGTAAAAGTGGAAAAATAATACAGTACTGTCTCCGTTCCAGGAGGTTCCACATAGCCGTCCTGGCTTGTAGCCATTGGCAGATTTACCCTTCATTAAAATGTATTAATTCCCTTTTAAAGCCATCTAAACCAGTAGCCATCATCTCATGGCAATGGATTAATGATGTCAGAACAAATTGCTGCTGCGTTTGCTTCCAAGCCATTTGCAGCAATATCACAAATTCACCTGCCACTACTTTCTGCCCTTGCCCCTGTGTCTATAACAGCAACCTGCCATATATATATATGTATTTGTGGGAGCTTTTCCTGGCATGGCTAATGCTGCATTCCTAACCCCATTTTATCTGGGAGTAAGCCCCTCTGCATTCAGCAGGACTTACTTCTGAGTAGACAAGTTTAGGATTACACAGTAAATGTCTTTGTTTCAAAATGTTCTTTGAAGCATAGAATAAGGGACAGGAGTCTGTTTACAGTGGTACCTCAGGTTAAGTACTTAATTTGTCCCGGAGGTCCGTTCTTAACCTGAAACTGTTCTTAGCCTGAAGCACCACTTTAGCTAACAGGGCCTGCTGCTGCTGCCGCGCCGCCGGAGAACGATTTCTGTTCTCATCCTGAAGCAAAGTTCTTAACCTGAAGCACTATTTTTGGGTTAGTGGAGTCTGTAACCTGAAGTGTATGTAACCTGAGGTACCACTGTATTTTTAAAAAATCACAACCCCAGCCACAATTCCTTAGTGAACCAGTATGCACAGGTTGGTCCTGTCATCAGGTTTTGGCAACAGAGTGGATTATAGGCTCGCTTCCATACATAGTCCTATAATCCAAACTGTTAGTCTTCTCTCATTGCAATTGGTTGCTTCCAGTATGTTTGTTTGCTTTAGCTTCTATACACTATCTTTAAGAATTGAAGAAAAAGAAATCAAACATGAAGAAGCCAAAACATTGGAGGCATTCTGACAGCCTGGCACTTTACCGCTGATGGACTGTTGAATATATTTGTAGGATTGCCACTACTGCATGTGTCTGCCTAGCAGTTGTTAAATTATTGCTAGAAGATTCAGTGATAATTTATTCCAGTTTCCCCTGAAATGCTAATAGATCGTGTGGACACTTCAGCAATAGTATAACTACTCCTGTCTTCCTGGGCAGAAAGAGATGGGTAGAGTATCCTTTTAAAAAGCTTTCTTGTTTACTGAATAGGATTATGGAATAGCCAACTTCTTGCTTCTCAGCTATATGGGCAAAGCAAAGAGGAACAGCAGTAGTTTATTTCTCACTGAAACAGTAGTGCAGACAGCACAGAAATCAAGTACTTTATTGCTGAATTAATGTGGGAGTAAATCACTGCTATTTTTGGAAAGGTAAATAAACTCTTGTCTGCAGCAATAGGATGTTCATGGGGGGGGGAGCATTTCATCAGATGCAATGATTTTGTATTTATGTATTTGTAGATATCTCCATTTAGAAAGAATAGTGTTCAGGCATATTTTTCACAGGTGTAATCATGAGGAAAGGTGCCCAAAGGCTGCAATCTTATACATGTTTTCTTAGAAGTATGTACCACTGAAATCTACTAAATTTGAGTAGGCCGGATGAAAATAATTCTGCAGGGCTAAATACATTAATTGATTAGTTACCTAGAATTTACAGTTCTATTGCTTACTGAACAACATAGGAATGATCAAATGGCAAGCCTGCAGCACCTAGTAGTCAGTCACCTTTTTATTATTTTCCATGCATTCATTGAACCAGATAGAGTTATATTGTATAAAAAATAGTGAAATGGAAAGCATCATGTGAGCAGTACTGGGTGGGGGGGAAGGTCACACCACCGAATTATTATTTTTTTGTCTGTGTAATGGGACTCAATGCCATAATAAGGCAGTGAGAACCAAGTTTTCTAGTGAATGGGTTTTGTGTAAAAGGGTATGTTGTTGTTGTTGTTCTCAGCAAAAAGTAACTGGAATTGGGACAGGGAACAGAATTCACATCTAGGCAATATGAGTTTCAACCTCTGAGCTGTAGCTCCAAGTGTACTATCAGTCAGACCACACACCCTCCATAATAAAGGTATTTCACCAGATTTCTCAGATGTGGCTGCAATTTCCATAGCAGATTTATCAGAAATATCTTATAAAAATAGTCAGTCAACCTCTCCAGCTCTCAAACTCAAAGGTGAATAATGGGTTTTTATTTTTCCCTTGCTGCATTCCCTCAGAAATAAGCTGCTGGGAACTACACAATGGCAGGACTGGGACCAAAAAGTGGACAGGGCTGGAGACAAAGGTGAGTGGGGGCGGAGCCCTTCTATTGGCAACTCCCCTTGTGTACCTTCCCCCTTCTTGCCACTTCCATTAAAAAAGTTTTAGGCAGCCCTAGAGCCACAGGTTTCCAGCCCCTTTCAAAATGCTTGTCTCAGCTCCAAAAAAACAAATGCAAGGTATCATTAATGGTCACACACGTGTTGCTCAAATCTAGGGAAATAGTTGATTTGCTTTTGTGGGGGTATTTCACTTGTTCCCGGCATTATTTCAATTCAATCCAGTTATACAAATTGCTTTGAGAGTACACATGGCCTTCTCAGAGTGAGATATTTCCTAATTAATTCTTTAATTCAGTTTCATTTGACAGGTGCCATTTTGGGAATAATTCTGCTTTTCATTTCTCTGAATAGACCCCACCAACACTTTGTTCTGTTTTTTACACATGTATTAACTAGGTAAGTGGGTAAAGAAATAGACAGACAGAACTATTTCCTTATGGCCAAATTACACATGCAATTAAATATGTGACTGGCTCTTGCATGCTTTTTTTATCATGAAAGGACCAGTTCTGGTTTCAGATCATGGTGTTTCAATGGGGGGGGTGAAGATTAGATTTAACTACAGTCCTCTTGATACTGATCCTCCTTTGTCCTCAGCTGCCAATTTCCCTAGGAAAAAAACTGCCCCTGATACGAATGACATCCCCCCCCCCCCTTATAAGTAGCAGCCATGGAAGCCCAAATATGGATTGTGACTGAAGTAGGAACAAAGGGTTAAAATTTCTTATCTTTCCATGCTGCAGTCCAGATTCACAGCTGGAGGTCTAGCTGTTTCAGCTAACTCACAACTTACGTGCTTTTTACTTGTACTCAGTCAGCTTTATGCGCCTTGCAAAAAGGGGGGGGGCAGAAAGGAGCAGATCTCTGTGGGGGAAACTTTGGCAAACCCACCTGCCATTGCACCCAATATATTTTGACTTTATACAATTTTGGCTTTATGCCCTACCTGGAACATAGCCCCCATGTAAGTTGAGGGTCACCAAGCAAAGACCAGGCACACAAGTGCTGATCACATGCTTAGTGTCACATTGCTGACCAGTTTCAGACTGTGCCTATTTTTGCAAACTTTACCTTCCACACCAACTGCTATAGATACCCATACACATGTGTACAGTCATGCACCTGCACACAGTTTTTAAATTTTAGTCAGGAATAGTAATATTAATTTTGACTTAAATTAATATAAAAGGGTGGCAATTTAATAAGTTATCGTGCGAATGTGATAAGGTGACGCCGGAGTCGCTCCAGCACATTATGTTTTCTTGCCCCTTGTTCAATGTGTTACGAGCAAATCTGCTGGGATCAATCATACAGAAACTAGCGGGTACCCCTCCAACATTCCACCTTGCCCAAATCTTGCAGGATAAGGATACCCATACGACCCTGAAAGTGGCTAGGTTCCTGGTCGCGGTCCTTACCCAAAAGCGACGCCAAGGAGCACTACAAGCTAATTAAGGCGTAGGACGCCATTCTATCTTATAGTATTTTATTGTTATAGTGGTGTTTTAGCGGCTGTTTTTTTTTTTTTTCCCCTTCCCTATTTTTTTTCTTTTTTCCCCACGTGCACAAGTTGTTATTTATGTTTTTTCTTGTATGGGCCCATGGCCATAATAAATAAATTGTTGTTGTTGTTGTTGTAATAAGTTATCATCTGACACGAAGGAAACTGCTAAGCATCACTGTGATGTGCTTTTAAAGCTTGTTACATTTCCTTAGGAAGGTTTCAATAAGCTATTGATAACACTGTTCTTATAAGTATTTCAGGTATAACGAAAAATGAATATTCAAAGGAGTTTTAGGGCCTACTGTAAGTATACAGACTTAAGCCTGAAATTAATTCAATGTTAAATTTGAAATAACACTATAAATAATTAAAATAATTAATGCTACATTTTTATATTCGCAAAAACTGAAGTTTCAGGAACTCAAAAACTGGGTTTTGCAACCGAAACATGAATTTTGTAACAAAAATCAAAGTTCTGTGTTATTTGGAGCAATTTGTGACAATTCAGATTTGAATTTGACAATCACACGAATGCTGGGAATTTGTCAAATTTTCAATTCCCATGGTAATTCATTTCAACACTCACATAAATGTGAGATAATTACCATTACCATCAGACATTGTTTGACTACACCAGAACATCTCTGATAATTAAAAATACTGTTGGCAGACTTCTAACAGTTTAAATTATAAATATGCTCCAGGGAGCGGTAAAGGAATTCTTCATCCAGTCATTCCATCACTTAGGAAAAGCATGCTTCCATGGCAATAGCACTAGTGCCATACTCATAGGTAGATTTATTTAGGAGTAAGCTCCCATTAAACTCAGGGAGATTTACTTTTCAGTAAACACAGGCCTTGATCCAAAGAACCAGTAAAGCAAAGGAGCTTTACAGCTGCAGGGCAAACTGCTTTTGAAGGAGAGGGACCCACCAGTTTTTACTGAGCATGCATCATTATTTGGGCTTACTATATTATTGGTGATGCTATAAGTGATCACACTTTCAACGTTGTTTGTTCCTACAGAAAGTTGGGGGAGCAGTCACACTGCTTCATTTGCAATAGATACATGCCCCATAGTTACTTGCTAAAATCTTGTAATTCGTTATAACACAAATGTTCGGTGGGAGGGGGGCGTGTTCTTCTGCTTTTGTTGTGCTGTAGTGTAAGAGCACCCCTCCAGCTGGCAATAATGTAGCAACACTGGGGAACCACTGCAGAACTAATAAAGTGGAACAATGTGTGAATGATCCAGTATAAATCCACAACTTGGGGCTTATCTATATTTATTTTATCCCTGTCTCTTTCCAGACAAAGGTCCATATTTTAAAGCTCTGTGTCTGAGCTTCCCCAAGAAAACCTGCTCTTTAAAGCTGAATCAGAGTAAAGAGCTGTTATAGTTTTCTACGGATTGCCGTTTACTCCAATTCAGCTTTAGAGAGCAGGTTTTCGTGGGGAAAGCTCTGCAGCAAAACAAAAAAGGACGGGCACTCCGACATGCAGCCTGTACATGGAGTACAGATTGTGCCTGGAAAGAGCAGAGGAAAGGTAAGTGAGGATAAGCCCTAAAGCACTATTCTTGCATCAATGGCTTGCTGCAGAGTGTACTTGCAAAACAACAGCAGCAGCAGGTGTAAAGTTGCAAAAGCAATTCATTACATGATATAAATACAAGATACTCTAAAACAAAAAGTTGAAAATTCCACTAGCAGAGCACAAGTCTTCACGGTTGTTGCATAAACTTGCCCTTAGTAACATTGCTTATTTAAAACTATGCTAATACTAACTTCCTTCAAATATGGCTGGACTATGGAGAAAAATAAGGAAGATGGCCAACTCCATAACAGCAGCAACAGTCTGTGTGGTGAGGTGGAGCCATCCTCCCAACACTAGTATCACTGCAGTTTATCTGGATGTGGCTAAAAGGCAAGGCTAAGTGGTAGTGAGGTGAGGCTGCATAGGCTCACTGACATGAATCAGCTCTGCTGGTGCAGTCACACAGCCTTGACCTCACAGAAACCCTGAAAGTTCAATGATTTCCATGGGATTTATTCCCAGGTCAGTGTGCACAGGATTGTAGTCATATTCATTCCAACGTCCATCCCACATCATCTTTAAGTTTCAAGGCAGGTTGCCTTTTACAAATAATTTATATAAAGGTAAAGGGACCCCTGACCGTTAAGTCCAGTCGTGGACGACTCTGGGGTTGCAGCGCTCATCTCGCTTTACTGGCCGAGGGAGCCGATGTTTGTCCGCAGACACCTTCCGGGTCATGTGGCCAGCATGACTAAGCCACTTCTTGCGAACCAGAGCAGTGCACGGAAGCGCCATTTACCTTCCCGCCGGAGCGGTACCTATTTATCTATTTGCACTTGACATGCTTTCGAACTGCCAGGTTGGCAGGAGCAGGGACCGAGCAACGGGAGCTCACCCTGTCATGGGGATTTGAACGGCTGACCTTCTCATCGGCAAGCCCTAGGCTCTGTGGTTTACACCATATAAAAGAGCAGACCAAATCCCAAATGCATGCTAGAGCTGCAAGCGCTAGCCACTCATAACACTTGAAAAGTTTCTAGCAGTAAGAGTGATACTCCTTTTACCATGTAAGGCCAGCCACTCTTCTGAACAAATCTATCACTATTTTCAGATAGCTGCAGATTGATCTAATCAACAGCACACATACTGAAGCTCAAACCAGATAAGACAAAGTTGTTTTTGGTCTATTGGTTTAGTTGGCATTCACCCTGTTCTGGATGGGACACCACTCCCCACTAAGGATCAGGTTTGCAGCTTGCAGTACTGTTTAATCCAGCCTTACTGAAGGATGCTGAAGAGGCAATGGTAGGTTGTAGTGCCTTCCAACAGCTTCCTGAAGAGTGTGATTCATGTAATTGATGTACATTGTTTAATGTCTGCAAGATTTGTCAGTTCCTTAACTTTCTCATGCAACAAAAATCTCTTTTTCATGAAAACATGCGGTGCACTACAATTACCAATAATTCATATGCTGCTCTTAAATTTGGAAAGTATTTTACAATATTTATTGCACTTGTCCTCACTTGGCAGCTGTTATCTCCACTTTTTAGGTAGAGAATCATGGCTAAGGAGCTGTCCATAACTCGAGATAGTGTGAATTGTGAATCCCTTGTGCCTCCAACTCTACAATTTTTTTATTCTATTTCTTTAATTCCTTCTCAGTTATGTGGCTTTCTCCTCTCTAAATCTGGAGATTGTCTGTGCAAGGTAAGATTCAACTGCCATTCTAGTTGTCTTTTGTATATGGAATGTACATATTGTCTTTGAGATCAGGCAGCAAAATGTCTTGGACGAGCCCTGGAGATAGAATCAGTGGGCATAATCCCAATCCGCTGCCCAAACCCACTTGCTGACTGCACCAATTTTGAGGTCATCTGCACTATGCTCCACATAAAAGGAACTAGCTGAAGCCAAATCTAACTCTGTAGTGTAGCTGCTGAGATGCATTGGCTCTCAGTTAGCATTCTAGATAGTAACAGAAGGCAATTATTTAAGAGGAAATGCATTTTTCCTAGTAGCTGAAATGCATTTTTAAATCTTATATATTTGTCCCCCACTTGAAATTGCTATTATTATGGAAAAGCCAAATACAGTGGTACCTCAGGTTACATATGCTTCAGGTTACATACGCTTCAGGTTACAGACTCAGCTAACCCAGAAATAGTACCTTGGGTTAAGAACTTTGCTTCAGGATGAGAACAGAAATCATGCAGCCGCGGCGCAGCGGCAGCAGGAGGCCCCATTAGCTAAAGTGGTGCTTCAGGTTAAGAACAGTTTCAGGTTAAGAACAGACCTCCAGAACAAATTAAGTTCTTAACCCGAGGTACCACTGAACAAAGAAGTAGAATAAGATATAAGGAATTCCTTTCTGATGTTATGAAATAAGTGATATAAAACAACATTAGGAGAGTATTCTTATATTTTCCTAAGTGGTTTTCATAACGCTAATTTAAGAAATAAAGAAACAATGGGATATGATGCTATGTCAGTAGCCCTTGTTCATGAAAAATGCAATTTTTCAAATCTCAGGCCTACACTTTCCAATTTGATTAGCTGATAATATAACCAAATTATTTCACCTGATAAGAAGATGCAGGTTAGCTAACAAAGGTGTTAATTACAGGTTTGAAAGCAAGACATTAGCATGATATAAAAACTGCCATTCTTTTTCCTGCTGCATTTTCTTCTAATTGAGACTAGGAAACACTTGGTTTAATTACCACTTGGGAAGCTTTGTTTACAAGCTAAAGTGCACTGCAGTCCTGAAATCTCCCACCTTTATCTGGCAAGCAGTATAGCCACTTCCTATTAAGTAGCAAAGCTGTGATTTAAAAATCATAAACACTGGGAGAGTTCTTTGCACGTGCTCTATTTGTGCTTCCTAACTGCTATCTGTTTGTTTTTGTTTTTTCTTCCAAAGGATAATATTACAAAAAAGCCTTATATTTTGCAGCGTATGCAGCTGATCATTGCACAAATATTTTCTAAAGAAATCACTATATTTCTCCAAGATGGGTATGGGCTTTTGCTGTAGATCAAAGTGAGGAGCGGGGGGAGGTTGGGGAGAGAGAAAGAAAGATAAATCATCAGAGATCCAAAAATACTTTTCATTTGGAGAAGATATCAGACCATTTTGATGGCACTGATAGAGTCTCAGCTCTGTCTCCATTACCCACTGAAGGCAGCCGGAGTCAGGAGCTGACAACACTAGATTATATTCCCTATAAGATGGTCACCAATATATATATATATGATCTTCAACCTCTATTGATTGACCAATTTCACAAGCAAAGACTGGTGAAATGAAGCTGAAATGAACATCATGCTTTAACTCATTGAACCTATCAGGCCTGAGTTAATCTCACTGTCCACTGTCTCTGATAGAATTCAATTGATCAATCATGTTTCGGTGATAGTACCATTTCACTGGCTTATTGCTTCTTCATTTCAAAGCTTGACCTGTTAGATATACTTGGACCACTGCTGGTCTCAGATACATAGAGATCAGCATCACTACCAAAGTCTATTGTCTTATGTCCAAGTTTATAAGAACTCGGAATCCCCCCCCCCCGTCTTTCACCTCATGCATACTTGTGGTCTCACAGCCATAATGACTAGGAAATAAAACTCCACAAATCACACTAGACTGGCTATAAAAATTCTTTCCATCACTCCTTCCTTTTGCTTTCATGTCTATAATATTCCATTCACTGTAGTTACCTGAATAAATACAATGAATTTAATTTCCCACCATTTGTATACAGAAGCATCTGAAAAGGCTACGGCCTGGGATTGGATTCATTATAGATCTAGCTGTGTGTGTGTTTAAAAAAAGTTTTAATAGCTCTAGCAATTTTTTTAAAAGTTTACAAAAAAAGACATTTTGTGCTTAGAAGCTACTATAGGAGCACATAAAGGCTGGGCACAGGTAGTAGTTTTTCAGAGACTTAAAGACAGTATTGTTACCTTTTAGCTATTTGATATATTCATTTTTTCTGTTCCAACAGATTTCACAAGTTTAGCAGTGCTTCAAAAATATGCAAAATCTAATTGGCCAAAGATCACAGAGGCAGCAGAGAAAGCAAAGATGTGTACTACCAATTACTGCTGAAAGGAAAGACCATCCAGCATTTCCTTTTTCATTCTCTAACATACCATTAACAAAATAGCCTGTGAAATAAACACATGCCTTGTTTGCTCAGGCTAATTAATCAAGGGGCACGGCAATTAAAAACCTTGATCCAGCACACGGAGGGGAGAGGTGTTCCTCCACCTCGCTGCACCAGGCTCAGCTGCCATGGAGGTCCTTGCTCCATCCACCAAAGGAGGGGACAGGTAGAAGCTTCCACTGGCAATGCTTCCCTGTCAGTAGGCAGCACCACCATTCAGAAAGACACATGCCCTTCCCTCCAAAAAATATGTCCCAGTACACTGTGTGCTGGACCACCCTGAGAGTTCAAAGTTCCCAGCTGAACAAATCTGACCTCATTTCTGATTAAATGTGCAAGCTGTCAGTGGCTTGTGGTCATTGGACTAAGGGGAGTAGGCTACTCACCTAAATGTTCCCCTAGGGCCTCCTTTCCAGAGCCCAGGAAGCTTTTGCCCAGTTTAGGGAGGGATGCTGAAGGCTCCAATGGGTCCATGATCCATCCTACCATCTTCCCAAAGCCCATCTACCTTTAGGAAGGAGGGCTCCAGCCTCCTGTCAGAGCCCTGGCACCTCCTTTGCAAAGCCCAGGAAGCTTCTGCCTGGCTTAAGGAGGGAGGCACAATGCATGTGTGTGACATCATAACATCACACGCAGCGGTGGAGCAAGTCGATCGGGCGCCTTTGGCGGTGTGCATGCCCTGCGCCTAGGGGTGGGGCCAGCCACCCACAGGGTGGGGCCAGCCAGGGCAGGACACATTGTGGGGCCTCCAAGGAGTCTGCCTGCGTCCTCCCACTCAGCTGCCCTACAGCTGAGGGGGAGGAAGCAGGTGGGCTGTTTGGGGCAGCGTGGAGCCTGTGGGTACCCAAGCCACAGCGTCACTCCCAAGAGAGACGCATGGCTCGGGTGCGCTGCAGGCCCGACAGTGAGTGCCGCCTGGCATTTTGTCACACACCCCCTCAGTGGTGACACCCTGGGCGACCCGCCCCCACTGCACCCCCCTTCCTCCACCCCTGGTGACATTGACCCCCCTCACAAGCCAGTGCCTCTGGCCCCAACTGTTCTACTATGAAAAATTTTACTGCACTCCACTGCAAGCTGTGAAAGTGAAATTTAGTAGCTGCCAGCAAACGTGAACAGAAACTAAAAGTGCCAGTCAGAATTTCCCTCTTGATGCAAACTGCAGCTTTGAAGGAATAATTTTTTGAAGACTAGAGCAGAGAAGGAAAGAGTTAGACTTCCTTTCCTCACACCAGCTGCAATTTCTATAATTATCAGACCTGCCTACTCCCCCACCCCCTGCAGTGGCTGCTATTTGCATATTAATGCAAAGGCACATTTCACTTTGCAAGCATGTGATTGAATAACAACAGCCACCCTACTCCCCCTTATTCTGGAAAAGCCACTTCAGGAGTGGGGCAATTTGTTGCTTTGCCAAATGCACAGTTCTAAGATACCACTTGTATGTATAAAACCATCTGCAGGTAAAGTAGCTGGAGATAGGAATTTGGAACAAACAATAGTAGGTGAGTGAAGGGTTAAAGGAAAGTGCCCTCCCCACTGAGTTTCTGCACAACATCTTCCCCATTCAAAGCAGCACTTGGAATGGGGTAGGTAGAAAGGGCCACTGTGGTTTGGTTACACACATCTGAATGTAATGTGCAGTTAGACCCTGAACACCCATCTGTGCTGAAAATATATGACTTTAATTATTAATCGACTGTCATTGCTTCCCCCAATATAGCCTTAAAAATTGTAATTTGGATAGTTTGATGAGGGTGGTGATGATTCTTGGTTAAAGTTTTTTTGGCCCCAGTGACAGAGTTACAGTTCCTGAGGGCAGGGGAGGTTGAGGAGAGGGAATGGCAGGTGAACCAAAGTTGAAGACCACAGCATAGACTGACTCTAGGAGTGCATTCACATGTTCATTTTGTGTCACATGGTCCAACAGAAGGTGACCAGGAAGACTGAAAAATCAGGCTTGCCCAGTCTATGTCAGCTGGCCTGCCGTCTGAAAACAACTGGATGATTCTCATGATTTAGTTCTCCATGGAACCAACTACAGCAAATAATGGTGGGGGCGAGAGACATGGCCTGAATTCAGCATACGCTTTGCTTTAGAGTGCAGTGGCCTTCGAAAGAGAAAAGAAGAAAGTTCATATATAGCAAATGTTACATTTACGTATGGCATGCACACATTCACTTTGGGCTATGCTTTGGGCCAAAGTGAGGAATTTGCTTGGGGCAACAGAAGGATTTTGTCTGTTTGGTCCCTTCTTTTTCCTTTCAGACACTATCCTTGTTACTACAAGGAAGCAGAGATGCTGAGTAACTAGACAGTATTGGGGTGGGTGGGGTTGCAGGAGGAAAAGTGTTGTTTCTCTGAAAGTTGTTTCTCTGAAAGTCTTGCAGTATCAATACATCTCAAGCTTCTTAACTGTAGCTTTGTCCCAGATATAATATATATACAGGGAGACTAATGAACAAGAGGAGCTAGCTCTCCCACGATGACTAGCTCCTGCAGCCAGGTTATATATATATATATATATATATATATATATATATATATATGAAGAAGAAGAAGAATCATAATAATGAATCTTGGAAGTCCGCGCCCGAGAAGGCAGTGCTTCATCCCAGCCCCTCATGCTTTGCCCCTGGCTCCATCAGCGCAAGGTGGAATCACTCAGGCTTATTGACACTTCATCTGCCAAAGCATTCCCGCTGCATGTGGATCATCTGGTACACTGCCCGGCTTCTGGCGGCTGGACTCCACACTAAAACACCTCCCCTGAGCCTCTAGGAAAGCTGGCATCAGTTGTTACCATAACAAACTCAATTGTTCTCAGCAGTGCTCCGGCAAATAAAGTCATTAATTATGGCCCTCTCTCTTGGCCGCCGTTGGCTGGAGCGGCAATCAATGTGAAACCGCTCATTGCCTTCTCTCGGGGAGAGGAGGCAGACGCCATAAAAATAAACTGCAGCCCGAGCAGAACCCTGCCAGTAAGGCAGCAGCAGGCTGCAACCAGTAACGGCCATCACGCTGGTTCTGTGTGCCTGGCTACATTTATTTGGCCTGCCTCAGCCATGGGGGAAGGTATCCCATTAAGCAATTATTTTTATCTTATAACGTCAATTTACTTATACTGATTGGCTTCCTGCCGCCAAATATCAATTAAATTGCAAATGCCTGCAAAAACTGATTTTCTATCTTTGTGTCCCTCCTTTCCCCCCCACACACACACTTTCCCCTTTTTACCTCGCTGTATTTCCCCCCTTCTCCTTTCCCTCCCTCTCCTTTTCTTATAAACTATGTTCCAACATAATTTAATTTATTTCCCTTTCCATATCTCAAAGGAAAATCTATATCTCCTCCTGGAAGGCCATTTGCCCTATGTTATTGGGAGCTGAGGTATCACACTATCGGACCATTTGTTTCAGCTGACTATCGGCAGCCCATCAGTGCTTCTAAAGACCTCTGCCATCTCCCTGCAATTGTATCCAGGATTGCTCAGTTTATAATTTGTTATAATATATATAATACATGCAACACACACACACACAGAAACCTATGTCACCATCAGGCGTCTATGTTTTTCTTTCAACTTCATTAGCTCCCCTCCACCCACACCACCAATACAAGCAACTTGCTTGATGAGATCTGCTTTATTAGTAAACTTGAAAAGAACTGGCTGTCATTTATTTTAACACTGTTCTTTTCTTTAAAAGATGGGGATCTAAAGAGGAGATGGGGATATCAAGAGAGGCTAGTGCCTTCTGGCAGTATGTTCTTGTGTGATAACTGAATGAAAGGCCTTTGGAAAATGAAAAAAAGGCAGGTGGGGGAAAGTGAATTCTCTGTGTGTAAACCATCAGTGGCCTCTGTGAACTCTAAAGGCTATATAACAGGCTGTGTCCATGCAGCTTGAGAGCAAAAGGCATTCAGATATAGACATAGCCACAGATCTGTAGTTTGCATTTGTTCAGAATGCAATCCAATACATGGCTGGGAAAGATGCACATTTTTTTGTCTGTGTCCATAATCAGAAGATTCTAGGTGCTGTAGCTTGGTTACATAGAAGACAAAATTTCGGTAGCTACAGCTTTTCTCTCCCCTGCTAAAACTCCTTCTTATCCACAACAGTTGAATGGGCAGGAGCCCCTTTGAATCTGATCATCTTAACTTTTAAGACTTAAACACTGTGTACAAATTTACCAATGCTATGGGTCTGTTTTTTTCCATGTATTTTCAGCTGCAGGTCAGAGTCACCAACAGGTTTTTAAAGCTCTGCAGAAAGAACTTTTAACTGGCAACATCTTGGCTCAGACACAAACCATGTACAAAAGTGGAATTTGATGCAGATGGCCCTCTCAGAGTCCCTTGAGATGTAAGGACTAAGAGAGCTAATGGTCTTCTTATCTGTTAATAAACATTATAGATTGGTTTCATAATGCATCAGTGTTGCACCTAGAAACAGTGGAACTCATACATTCTACCATTACTGTAACAATGCAGATATCAATTAAAAATGCCTTCTGAATCCACAACTGAGCATTATGGATGGCTGCACGCCCAACTTTACAGCAAAATAACCAATGATCTTAACTGTGCCAGCAATTTATTACAATGGGCAACAACAAAAAAGGAACTGAGGAAAGTTTGAACAACTGGCTATGTTCAGATTATAAGTACAGACAGAGAGCTGAAGCCAACTAAATGTAACAGTGCAAACCCACTTGAATTGATGGAACTATGGTAGTCATATTCATTGAATTCAATGAGTCTGCTCTGTGTATGATTAGCAGTGGATATAGCCCTTATCTATACGTTTTTGCAGCTGTAACATTATAGAATTAGATTCTGTATAGTTGCTAGTAACAAAAAATATGCACAAAAATATGCCCTAAATACTATATTTGGATTTCCTGCCAGGTTGATGAGTGCCATAAGAGCTACTAACATTGCGGGAAAGTGTGTGTGTGTGTGTGTGTGTGTGTGTGTCTATCTCAGTTTTTGCATTTCCGAAAGATAAACAGAGTAGATGGATCTTAGAAATCAAAGTTGGTTATACCAGTATAATCTTCCCCCCCCCCCATCTCATTTAAATAAAAAAAATCTTTCTAAAAACAAGAAAAAGAGAAATCAAAGTGACTGGAGCAAATTAAAAGGCAATTAATGACCAGCACTTGTTCTGGGCCATTCTTCAACAAGCAGATTCCTGGAGGCAGTCAGCTGCCCCTCGCTCCATTGGTTGGTACTGTTATATGCCAGGTTTGGGGGGGGGGGGGGCAGGACACCAGTACAAGAGTGGAGTCCAAATTGGAAAGAATGCAAGCTATTATCTGCAGGTGCTTCACAAACCTGTCAGGCCTTCTAAAAAAAAAAAAACTCCACTGGATGGAACTGGGTGAATGCAATGGTGTCTTGTCTAGCCAGGTTTTGTTAATATACAGCAATTCAGCCTGCTCATCCAGAGATTGGCAGAGACTGGAAAGTTTGTTTTAAAAAGGAACTAGTTCTAATTCTAATTCAACATGTCAAAAAAAAAAAAGGAATTAATTCTAGTTCACATTCACCCCTTTACAAAACAAAGTAATTTGATTCACATTCAGGTCACAGTTTAAGTTAATCCAAATGATCGAGAGAGAGAGAGAGAGGGAGAGAGAGGGAGAGAGAGAGAGATTGCATGCAGAATGTTACAACCTACTGTGCAGAAATAAAAAATATACTTAAAACAACTAAGAAAACATGAAAACACAGGAGCAGTGGAATGTTAATTACTGAATTTATTTCCCCCAACAATATTTAAGCTTAAAGGCCCGATAAGCCTAAAGAGAAAAAAGGACACATAAGAGAATGAATTTGAGTATGAAATCAAAGTACTACCCTAAACAAACTTGTGTTCAGTTCACTCGGCAATAATAGGAACAGCTTTCAGGTATAGTTCAGAAATTTTCAAACTAATTCAGTGAACTTTGTTAAGCCAAAGTAGGTCATTCCAAGAACTGCATGTTGGACAGTTACATTATTGCTCTCAAATGACCTTTTCCACTAGAAAGAATGCAATGGACTGATACTATAACTGGAAGCTGAAGAGAACGAAGTAGCAAAGGCAATAGCTGAAGCAGAAGTAGAAGTAGAGAAAACTTATGATGAATCCTGCCAAACAGAAGTTAGAGCAGTGGTCCTGCAACTTTTCTCTCCATGGACCACTTTAAAATTGCTGAGGATCTTGGTGGACCACTTAATGAGTTTTCTGACAGTTTTAGCAATTGTAATATTTTGTGCTGTGCTAGATGCTTTATGAATTTACATTGTATTTTTACAGACATGCTGCAGACCACTTGAATGAAGCTCATGGACCACTGGTGGTGAATGGACCACAGTTTGGAAACCCCTGATTCAGAGCTCATTTTAAAGCCTATGCATAGATAAGTGTTCTTATTTCTCTGCCATTACTACATTTTTCTCAGTGCCTGCGTCATAATCACATTTTTTTTTTTCATTTTAAAATTCTTACTGTTGATTTTTTTTTTAGTTGTTCTTTTAGGTATTTCACATTGGGGCATTATAGAAAACTGTTTTATGATATTTTAATTTGCAGTTATATTCTGTTTTATTTGCATGAATTAGGATTTTTAATTACATTTTGAAGATTGTTCCTTTCTTTTACTTTTGGCAGTGGCAGGTAAAGTGGATTGTTTTAAATCAAGGTGATTTAAATCAGCAAGGCAGGAGGAAAGAATGATTTGAATCCTTGAGCCATTTTGTGCTGGTACCAATGACAATTTCTCAGATTTCTAAATGTGTTCTTTGGTCCAAAAATTTGGGGGCCCTGGTGCATACAATACTGCCCCTTTCCATTTTTCTTTGCATAATTCTTTAAAGATTGTTTCTTGTTCAGACTAGAGAGAGGCCACTGATGCAGAAATGAAAGAGGAAACTCTGGAAGGTCACTAAAAAATGTATTTTTAGCCCACCGTGTTTTGAGTCAATAACTCTTCTCCAGGATTACTGGTTGAACAAAGCAGCCTTCTGTACTGTCTCATTCTTTATTAAAACAAGGGATAATTTTAGTCACAGGGTCGCTCTTTCTTTCCCTCTTCAGCAATTTCAAAGCCTCAAAAAAATAAAAATAAATCCAGACCGTGGGCAAAGGCATAATCTGCCTTTTAGTAAATCTGGTCCTGAGTGAAATCTGAATTAGGAACTTTCCAGTTTACACTCCTAGGGCATTTTCACACATGCAGCTTAAAGACCTATAAAGTTGATAATATGAACTGGAAAACTGTGTTGAATGGAGCATTTGCATTACAAATGTTTTCCCTCTGTTTCCTCTTGTGCATCAATTAGCACAGGGGAGGCTCAGTGCCAATTTAAGCTTCATGTATCAATATGCTGTTAAACACTTAACTACAGTGGTTCATGCGGTGAGTCTGGAGCTTTTCATTTCAGAAACTGCAGCAAACAGGGCTGGGAATCAGGTCCTCTCTTCGACCCTCATGGAATACTGCATGATGTGGCTTCCAGACAACCTGTTTTCTGTTCATTCCCCTTGACGTGTTTGCACATAGTTTGCAGGATAGTTAGACAATGTCAGCTATTTATTGAGCATTCATTCTGATTAGTTTGTGGGGAGGTTAAATGATGTTGTATCAAGCAAAAACCTCGGAATAATAACGTAAGGAGCCTATTTTTAACACATTCACCATTGAAATAATAAACTGGCAACATAGCCACTGTTATCAAATTATGAATTTAGTAAAACTTGCTGCTTGATTGGGCTGTTTGTTCACACACAAAAATGCACATAGAAGTATAATCTTAATTCAGAAATCCAACCATTGCTGAATTTGCTGGGTTCACATAGCACAAATCACATATCCATGTTCTTTAAAGGATTATCAGATGGAAAACTGAGTGGATGTATTAAACCCTGAATGCCAGCAGTTTATAAGCTGCTTTTGCCAAATGTAATTAATACTGGAAGAGTTACAAAACAGAATCTCTCAGGAAAATAAGGCAGCATAAATTTTATTACAGGACAGAACAGTTATTTATTTCAGCAAGGCAGAACAGTTACCCTCATGGCAAGCAAGAGAGGATGTAGGGTTCTGAGCATAAAGGAGCTGGCAGCCTGCCACAGTAACAGATAGACCATTTGCCTCAAGGTCATAACTACCCTGATGATCTGTCCTGCTGCATGAGCAAAGGAAGCTATTTGAAAGAAGCAAAGACCTTTCCCCTGTAAAGGGAAAAGAAAGACTTGCACCCTACTTTAGAGACTCCTCTCCACTAGCACATTGCAGCCATTGTGCCAGCATCGTATCACAAATCATGTTATAGCAAAAACACAGGTAAAATCAGCAACAATATTCTTTCTGACTCAGTCCAGTCTACACTACAAATACAAACCAATTTAAATCTGTTTGGAGTTTTTGGTTCTCTGCCTGCAAGTCCATTTTGGCCAAGCCACATCCATCTGCCCTACACCTGTCTTCATCTTGGGCATCTGGTTGGGGCAGGTAAAGGCATAGCTCCCTGACAGAAGCAGAATTTGTGGACAATGCTGATCAATTCATTGTTGGTGCTTGCAATGCCCTATGCCTCTGTAAGTACCAACCCATCATGGATCATTGCAAAGGGAAATCAGGGTGCTCCAGGCATCAACAACCATATGAGGAAAGGAAAATGGGCTACCTGACATCATTCTGATGTCCATGATTGGCAGATGGGCAGCCCCACAAAAGGTGCAGGAGGTAAGGATCGGGCCTTCATAAGTCTCCACCAGCATGATGGAACGCATAGACTTAGAGTGTTGGACTACAACTGGTGAGATGCTAGTTCAAATTCCTGTGCACTAGATTTCACTACTAACACCATGGGGCTTTCCCCTTCCTCCTTCAAACCCCAACCCCAATTAAGCTCAGGGGTGGAGGTTGGGAAAATCCTTAGAACAGCATGTGTAGGGAGGAGATAAAAAGTCAGGGAAGCTTGCGTTGATGAAACATTTGTCTTAGCACAACCTTGAAATTGTGGGATGTAAAACACAGGAGCAGTCAATTACAACATTCCTAGAGTGTACATGTTTAAACATGGGGAGGGATGTCTGTCCAGCCAGCAGGTAAACTTCCTGGGACAGACTTCCTCCGCATGTGACCAGAGGTGGGTGTGGCCTCACCTGTGCAGGTAATGATAAAAGCACAGGGCAGGGCAGCCCTCTCTCTCTCATCTTCCTTCAAAGAAGCAACATCTGCTAAAGATGCTCTCTTGGCTCCCAGCCAAGAGAGGACAAAGGGACTATCTTCCTATAAGATAGATTCTAAATGTATATTACCTTATTAAGCCTGTCTGCCTTCTGGGATCCGATTGTGAACAGAACGTGAGTAAACTCTTTTTATACTTTTATAAAAGACTGTGTCGTGTCTTGTATTTTAAGAGGGAACGAAGGGGAAATTACCAGAGTAATTATTATAGAGGTTCTAGCGAACCTGAGCACACGTTACCGTTGCGAACTTAAGTGAAAGGGGAATGTCTTACTCTGCTGATATTTTGGGAACTTGTTAGCACAAGTTGGATAAGGATATAATCAGTCAATATATCCTCTCCTGCATCCCTGAACATTCCCACAGAAATCCTCCCCAGCTGACCTTGAGTTAGTCATCAACCTATCATACCTCACAGGGTTGTTCTGGGGATAAAATGGAGGTGAGAGAGAATTATGTGGGCTGCCCTGGGCTCCTCAGAGTAAGTGTGTAACATAAACATAATAAATAAATAGTGTGAGTGCTGAGAGGGCAGGAAATGAACACAGAAAAGCAGCTTAAACCCATGGATCAACAATTAGATTTGTTGGCTCAAACAATAATTGGGGTTCTAAATTATGGTTAGTGGAAATCATTATTTCTAGTGATGTCTGAGTTGAGCCATATGTAATAGGCATGACATCAGGGGGTAATAATGAAAAGTCAAAAGGTGTGTTTTCCATTTCCTCAGTGATTGATTCAATTTTCATTGGCTGTCTGAACATGTTGCATAACTTAAATAGCAAGGTAAAAAAAACCTTAGAGAACCCCTGGACGGTTAAGTCCAGTCAAAGGCAACTATGGGGTGTGGCGCTCATCTCGCTTAAGGCTGAGGGAGCTGGTATTTGTCCACAGATGACTTTCTGGGTCATGTGGCCAGTATGACTAAACCACTTCTGGTGCAACGGAACACCATGACAGAAGCCAGAGTGCCCGGTAATGTCGTTTACCTTCCTGCTGAGCAGTACCTATTTATCTACCTGCACTGGCATGCTTTCGAACTACTAGGTTGGCAGAAGCTGAGACAGAGCAACGGGAATTCACCCAGTCATACGAATTTGAACCACCAACCTTCCAATCAGCAAGCCCAAGAGGCTCAGTGGTTTAGACCACCAGCGGTTTAGAGCACCACCAGCATCCCACCCAACTTATATAGCATACGGATGTCAACCAAGTTGCTGCAGCATAAGTATCTGCTGCCTCTCAACAGTTCCTGCAGAGCTGCAAGCAAAATGCCAGTGTTATATATATAAACAATTAATTTCATCATCTCAGCCTGAAAACTGGTGAAGAAGAGTGGGGAAGTAACACATTGCTGTGCAAGTTCCTCATATAAGTGATTTCAGTATGTATTTATATACCAATTAATATTTTTTTGTTTACAGAATCCCAAATTGTTTACTCCATTATTTTGACAAAGTCAGCATTAGTGCAACAGTTTTAAATCTCACTGTGTCATTTGTTTTATTGGAAAGAAGGGTGTGCGCATACGCGTATTTTCCACACTCCTATTTCAGTTACATTTACTGTACAGATGTAAACCAGTTTAAAACCAGTTCAGCTGTCATAAGCTTATCAGTAAGAGGTTAAACAATGTTAAGAAAACCTCTTGTCCTTTCATGGAAATACAATGCCCAGAGTTTCCTGGATGAGAGCCATGAAAGTTAAACTTTGGATGCAAAGTTAGGATTGTCTCAGAATCTTAGGAAAAATAAAGTTATGCAGCTTGTCCTATGTCTGTTCCCTTAGAAGCCTAAGGCTAATTTTAAAGGAAGTGTGCATAGGATTGCAACATAAGTAGCGCTGAATGCCACCGGCCATTTGTTTGCTACTTATAGCAATTAGTTCAGAACTACTGGTTTTGGTCAATTGTTATTCTTTGCTCTTTTTTCAGTCGTTGTTGCAAGCACGGATTTTGCTGCATTGGTGCAACACTGCAATGTGTGATGTTGCAGTAGTAAGGTGGCTATCCTATCCCCTTCCTTCCCCAAACACAAAACATAGGTTCAGACTCTTAGGCACACATCACACAACTATGGAATAATACTAGGATTTCCACTAATTCTTTTTAATAGTTTTAATCCCTTTGGAGCCTTCTTAAGACGACAAGTACCAACGACAGGATAGGAGTTGACAACACACCCATGGAAGAAAATTACACTTAACTAAATCAATTAAAGTGTCTGAGGAAAGATGCACACAAGAAAGGGCCAGCAAAGGGCAACACTGTGTATAGTTGGTGTGTGTTTATAAGGAAACAAACCCTAGAAACTGAATAAAACAGTCTTATCAGACTTATTAGTGAATACATACAACTGACCTCAGTCCATACCTCTCAGGAAAGATTCGTAGGTTCTGACTGTAAGAACCAGAATGAGCAAGCCAATTTAAATGGAACATGGGACATTCGTGATCAGATCTCTGAATGCCTTCTTTAAATAACAATTTAAGAAGCATCCATAGGGGCATGGGGTGAACTGGATCAGGGCTGCAATGTTGTGGGGGAGTGATTTAACCCTTTCCCTCATGTCATTTCCAGTGGCAGACTTTGGGCTTTCAAATTTCAGTGGCACCTTTACAGCGCCAAAATTTGGTGCCCCCCACCTCTCGCCTTCCATTCTAACTCATTGTTGCGGTGCCCCCCTGAGCCACCCTCTCGGCTTGGCATCCAGTGAAGGCAAACCGGTTGCGCTCCCCCAAATCCACCTGTGCCATTTCTTCATCTAATATTCCTTTCTCAAAAGTTGCTATTGGTCTCCTGGCAAAGCATACCTCAGGTTTTCCCCAGCAGAGAAAATACATTTGTGGGGAGGGGGGATGATGTAGATAAGGAAAATGGTAAAGTGGGAGAAGGTTAAACTCCCTCTTCCTTAACTTCATGGTCCCAATCTCATTCTGAAGGCAGCCCTGTTTAGGGAAGCTTTTGATGTCTGATGCATTGCTGTATTTTGATATTTTGTTGGAAGCTGCCCAGAGTGGCTGGGGAAGCCCAGCCAGATGGGCGGGGTATAAATATATTATATTATTATTATTATTATTATTATTATTATTATTATTATTATTATTATCTTTCCCCCTCCCCAATCCTTTGTGATTAGCTTTTATAGGACCAAAATATGCATGAAGAGGAATTGTGTGTATTTTTAAACACCTTTGCACTATCTGCATTTAAAGTGAGGGTGTTTTACACCAAGTAGAGCTGCATATAAAACCCATCCCATCCCCATGCTTACTTTGTGGCACTCTATCACTTTCCACCATTTTCTCCCAGATCATGGACAATAGGACTTGTAGTCCAACATCTGGAGAGCCACAACGAGAAATTAGTTGCCCCTCAGTTAAGCCCATTCTTCTCCCCCAGGATCCCTGCCTGCTGTGCGGGACAGGTCTCTAGCTTTGCCCCAAGGACTGGAGTAAAGCATAGAAACAGCAGTTTCATCCTCATTAAGTAGTACAGACCCTATCTTTAGGCATGGAACTGCCATTCCTGCCAAGAAGATAACAACAAAGTTAAGTAGCAAATTCAATTAAGATTTTTTTTAAAAAAACAACAACACAGAAACAATTGTGGACTCTTGTGTAAGCAGATTATAGAAAGCAGCAGAGACTTTGGAAATTTAAATGTAAGTCAGTAGTAAGACAGGGAAAGAATGAATTTAATGGCAAATCACTGGAAATATCATGGGTGGCAACAACAAAAGGTATTTAAAATGCACCAGAAGCAGAAAGCTAATCGGGGATGGTTATGTGAGAGAAGTGTAAAAAAAAAATGCTAACAGAAAATTATGAAAATGCAGAAACAGTTTTGTGTGTTTTTTTTAAAAAAAAATGAGCATGGTCCAGCCAAAGTTAAGCCATAGCTGTTTAACTGAGTGAACGCTTTACATGTGGGAGGTATCAGGTGGAATCTCCAGTATCTGTATAGTCAGAAGCCTGGGAAAGAGAAGTGTGCGTATCTCTGCTCTCAGCCTCAAAAAAGGAACGCCTGGCAAAATAGTGGCCCTGGTAATATACCGTATTTTTTGCTCTATAAGACTCACTTTTCCCCTCCTAAAAAGTAAGGGGAAATGTGTGTGCGTCTTATGGAGCAAATGCAGGCTGCGCAGCTATCCCAGAAGCCAGAACAGCAAGAGGGATTGCTGCTTTCACTGCGCAGTGATCCCTCTTGCTGTTCTGGCTTCTGAGATTCAGAATATTTTTTTTCATATTTTCCTCCTCCAAAAACTAGGTGCGTCTTATGGTCTGGTGCGAAAAATACGGTACTTTGGAGATAGGCGCACACACACACACACACAGAGAGAGAGAGAGAGAGAGAGAGAGAGAGAGAGAGAGAGAGAGAGAAATGGCTTGAGGTCAGGATTTTTGAAGGACTACTTCCTCCCATATAAACCAGCCAGCCCACTACAATCATCATCAGAAGACTTGTTCCAGGTGCCACAACCAGTGGATGTAAGTCGACTGGGACGGGGCACAGTCCGAAACAACTCAGTTGTGGTGAATTCTGGAATTCCCACCAGGCCTTTGACCTGTTTAAAAGTCTTCCTATCTTTTGTCTGTCTGTTTTAATGTTCTAACTTTTTAGTTTTTGTATTGTATGTCCCTAACGTTGGAAGCCACCATGAAGGCCCTTTTCAGAACCAAATAAATACGTTTATAAACTAACTAAAGACACTGGCAGCGAGGTTATTTTTTTCCTGGCATAAGCAAACAGTCAACTCAGATGTTTATACTGCTCTTTCCCCACCTTTTGGTGGTGCAGGCCAAGAGCAAACACAAATGAGTAGAAAATGTCCCAAAGTCATGTGCTTGATTTAAATAATAAGCTGCCTGGATATGGGGGCGAGGATGTGACACATGTAAAATACAGGCAAGTCCCAGCTAGTAATATCCATAACATATTGGCCAGCCTATAGTATGTGTGGCTTGTCTCATTAAGAGACATGTCTGGTATGTGTAATAGCTGAATAAGAGCTATGTAGTGTTGGCTATATAGCAAGTCACATCTGCTATGCAAAATTATTGTTCCGCTGTCCATGAATAAAAAGAACTACTGAAGCTCTCCTGACTCCTGCTGCTTCTTGCTACTAGAGAAGACCCATTGCAACGTTGCGTACCCTTCCCAAAAACACCGGATGCTACCCAGCCCTTAACAGCTGCTGAATATGAAGATGGATTATTTTAGGGACTAGTTACAGAAGCAACAAGAAGCAAATAAGAAGAAGCAAAGGTTCAACAGGAAACAAACAAGTTTCACAACAGAGAGAGCTAAAAAAGTAGTTATGACTTCTGCCTTGCAAGCCCTTCTCGGGATTGTTATCATTCAGGGATTTTTTTCTACATTCTAATAAAGGCCAGTTCACACTAGAGACTGAGCTGAGGTCACTCAAAATAGTCTCATTTCCACTTAGGATGAATAATGTCTCTGCTTCCTTGGGGATTTCGCTGGTTTTTCTTTTATTTATTTGCCAGTTTCAATTCCCTTGGAACTTTATGTCTTTTAAGACTGGAAGCTACCTTTCCCAAAACAGTCGCATAAACATTTTTTCCTGCACATCAGTTAACTATTACTATTATTTTTAACCAAAAGTTAACCGGTGAAGTTCACAGGGCCACGTCATATCAGGTTTTTTTCCAGTTGCACTGTATCCCAATATGCAAGACTTTTCACAATGAACAGGGGGTTCCCATGCTGTAAATATTAAATATTTAGTCTGCCACTTTCTGTATTTTATATATTATTAAATATACAGCATGTCACTTCCTATATTTGCTTGTTTGTTTATGCTTTCGGTATTTTTTAATAGAAAAGCAGTATTCAGATTTTAAATATATATATGATGTTCATGTCCAAAAAATGACACCACTCCTCTGGTTTGATTGCTTCCCTTTCCTATTTATTAAAGAGAGGGAGAAGAAAGAGTAAAAGAGCACAGCCAGGAATAATTCTACACCTACCCTGCAGCAGAATTTTTAATGGGTTCTAAATGCATAATTGGTCATGTCGTAAGCTTCCTTTTTAAATGAGAATGTCAGCAGGCTGCGGCAAAATGTAATGTTCTGGGCTGCTCCACTCAAGCCTGGCAGCAGGTGTCACAATTCACCTCCTTATACTTGGCCCATTGAAAGCAGATTTTATCCAATTGACCTTCACTAAGAGGTCAACTGACCCATAATTACAAAACTGAAGTTGCTTGGCTGGAACTGTTTTACGGGCCTGCACCTGCAAATTTGCACCAGCCGCAGAACACGCTGATCTCTTTCTCCTTTAATGTAACGCCTGCTAGCACTGCATAGCTGAGCAGTAGACATATGATTAGATTTATTTTACAAGTCAAACTAAATCTATTGTCAGGTTTGGAATTTACTTATACGGACAGAACAGGGCGCACATAAATCTTACCTTTTTCTTGCTTTTCATCCCTTCACCCCTTAATACCACTACTGTAATTTGTTGCTTTGGTATAACAAATTAAAAATAAAAAGTCATTATTGGTCCAAAGAGGAATTGTATACAGTTGAGTCTCAAAGAAACAGAAATAGGTGTGGAAATGAACATAAAATATTTTTTCCTCAAAGTAATATTCACGTCTCACATAAAACAGAAAAATCCTATAAGCACAATAATTTCTGACATAATTCTTGAACTTTTAATAGGTGCACAGAAAATATATATTTTGGAACTAATGATAAAATAATGTGGGAAATTATAGCTGCTAAAATTCTACATAAAATCACGAGCGCTTTCTTGTATCTGAATCTGCTAATCCTAGTAAATTGGTCAGCCCATTGTTTAATCGAGTAGGTCTGTGGTTCACAGAGTTTGACCTCTTACTGTTGCTCAAGCCAAGCCTTGTTATGCTTCCCTAACTTTTCTCCAACTCAGGCCACTGAGACAGCAGCAACCTTTTTTCTCCAGTTTCAACCTACTGATTTTCATTCATATGTTTGTAGCCTCAAGACTAGAATATGATTAATACATTCTTCTAGGGGTTGTCCTTCAGGAATACTTCAGAACTATAGCTAATGCAGAATGTGGTTCTTCCTGATTGGTGGTGAGTCATCAGGAGCTCATTATAATGTGTTCCAGGGTTCACATAAGAATATGGCAATTACTTTTCTGTATGAGAGCAGGATTGTGTCCGCACTAGCCCTTTGTTCTTGAATTGCCATCCTCTGTTCACACATTGGGAATTCACCAAACATTGTTTTCAAATAATTGCATCTTAGTGTTTTCTATGTTTTTATGATTTGTGACTCTTTTCATTCTCTTCAGCTAATGAACAAAATTGCAACACCAGACTCTCCAGTGTGGATAGGCAAATTTGCTATTGAGGCTTTTCAGGTAAATTCTCATTTAAAGTGAAAGCTTCCTGTTTGCAGAATCAGTCCACTTTACTGCTTCCCAGTCAACGTGGCTGAGGGAATTAATGGACAATTTAGTCTTTTCATAAGTCTAAGAAATATTTCAAAGTACAGTGATTTAAATAATAATTTTGAATATATCCTAGACCAAGCCATTGAGAGCCAAGTTTAGAGATGGCTCTAAAGAGGTGTAAAAACTAGAAAGAAAAGCCCTACGAAAGTCTGTTCAGTCTGTCATCCAGGATTTCCCCATCATACTGTATACTCCACTTTCTATTTTCGTCTGTAATCTGCTTAGGGGCAGGGATCGACATTTGTCCATTCAGCCACCCTGACACTACCATATAAAAATAGGTAAAAAGGTAAAGGTAAAGGACCCCTGGACAGTTAAGCCCAGTCAAAGGCGACTATGGGGTTGTGGTGCTCATCCTGCCTTCAGGTCGAGGGAGCCATCATTTGTCCACAGACAGCTTTCTGGGTCACGTGGCCAGTATGACTAAACCACTTCTGGCGCAACGGAACACCGTGACAGAAACCACAGCAGCGCACGGAAACACTGTTTACCTTCCCACCACAGCAGTACCTATTTATCTATTTGCACTGGCATGCTTTCAAAGTGCTAGGTTAGCAGGAGCTGGGACAGAGTAATGGGAGCTCACCCCGTCACACAGATTCGAACTGTCAACCTTCTGATCAGCAAGCCCCAGAGGCTCAGTGGTTTAGACCACAGTGCCACCTGCTTCCCTCTCATATAAAAAAATAAGTAACATGTCAACAGTATATAATATAAGGCAGAACCATAACTAACTTACTAGAATAAGTTTGCATCCTAATAAAGTGGCACCCCCATCCACTCATTTTATCCTCTTATTAGTTTGGGGGTTGATGTGGAGAAAGTAAGCCAACAGAAGTACTTTGACATCATAACCAACAGAATGGATAAGAGTTTTCCATCATATGAAAGAGGTAAGAAAATACCCCCGCTTTCTCTCCCACCTTTAAGCTTCCGTGGGGTTTTTTCAGTCATTTTCAGATAATTTACATATTGTAGAGTTAAGCAACTAAATGCCAAGTACATGAGGAGTTTAACTAATTTAATGTATCCACATGGTGTGATTTGGATTGCTTACTGCAGGAAATGAACATATAAATATTTCTGAATGTTTAAGGAAGGAAAGTGTTTAATGCTCTATTTTAAGTTGCCACTTTCTACGCCTGTGTAAAAAAAAAAGCAGAACACATGTAATAAAATTAGTGTGTGTGTGTGTGTGTGTACATTTTAATATTTCCAGTAAAGAAACCCTCACTCACTACTATTTGCCTATAAGGCATAAACTAAGATGTTTTTTTCTTTCCGTTCCTCTTTTATTTGGGGAGCGGATGGGTATTAGATGGAAGGCATTAGCATTTAGCTGAGCATCCTATGCATGTTTCTGTATGTGTGGGGGGGGGAGGGGTTCTGCCTGGGGGAGGGGAAAGAAGGCTTCAATAGGTGGCCCTGAGAGGCCTAGCAGAAACCAACACTCCCAAAGATCAAAGTCACAGCCACAGAACAGAGCGGCAGCAGTGCTGCTTGCCACCCGGTCACTCTTTCAATGCGGGCAGCTATTCATCGGCAGATCATGCCTGTCATTGCTGTTTGCACCCTCCACCATCAGCACCACTGCCATTCCTTCCCAGAGAAGGAGGGGGGTAGAATTCATTATCCATTAATGAGCTCTTCACAGAACCTTATCCCCGTGGCAAACACGGTTCCATTCATAAAACCTCTCAGAGGCTAGCCAAAAGGGGACACAAAAGCAGCCATTTCACAGCCAGATAGCACACCATCTTGTTCTGGTTTGCCCCCAAATATACACACACAGCAGTTGTGAATGGAAGGGTAACAAACAGAAAAGAAGTGAAGGAGAGAAAGGCAACAGTGATGGAGTTATATCTGACAAACATACACACACACACATGCACTCAGCAGAGCTAGCTTCCCAGAGCTGTCAAATAAACTGAAACTATTGTCACCCCAAAGAACTGGATTTATTGATGTAGGGCCAGAAATAGGGCATCAGATTAATTAAACAGTGTTTGTAAGATTGTTTAGAGCTTATTAAGGATGAGAAAAAGCTGGTGGGGGTTAGCAGGAGAATCAAGCATTTGTTACTACTTATTTGGGGCTTTGTGGTTGGATATTCGTTCCATAGAGTGTTACAATAAAAAATATAAATATATGTTACAATAAAATACATAACATTAGCACCAGCCACATCCAATTAGCTAGTGTCGTGTAATTAAGGCTGCAATCCTATGCTCACCTACCTGGGAGTAAGCCCCATGAGTTGTGAGCCAGGAATTGCCTGATTTGACTCTCACCTCTTATATTGTCAAACTTGCCTTTGAGCAACTGCCCTCAGCCTCAGTCACTGCCTGCAATCTTTGATATGGGAATAATAATGTTGCCCTACTATGCAATGATATTGTTTCTGGGATAATACATATAAAATACTTTGAGCACTTTTGAAAAGATTAAAAACAAGAAGAAGAAACCACAGCTAGAACTCTAAATTTTAAAATGCAGGCAGCTGAGTGAACGTGAACGTCAACACACTAATGTTTAAAACTTTTTAAACCAGTGGTTAATTCTAATGCAGGCTCCACTGCATGTAGACATGACCACCTAATGTCCAATAAGCATGGAAGCAACACACAGAGTCTCATTTCAGAAGGAAATCCTTCAAAGAACACCTAACCATTGAAGTACTGGTTCTCACTGTGGTACCCATTTTGGGCAACATGAGAATGGGCCTTTTCTGTGGGGGCTCCCCACTTGTGGAATGCTCTCCCCAGGGAGGCTTGCCTGGAACCTTTGTTGCATATTTTTAGGCACCAAGCAAAAACATTTCTCTTTTGGAGCAAGTGTGGTGTAGTGGTTAAGAGCAGTGGACTCGTAATCTGGTGAACCAGGTTCGATTCCCTGCTCCTCCGCATGCAGCTGCTGGGTGACCTTGGGCTAGTCACACTTCTCTGAAGTCTCTCAGCCTCACTCACTTCACAGCGTGTTTGTTGTGGGGGAGGAAGGGAAAGGAGATTGTTAGCCGCTTTGAGACTCCTCTGGGTAGTGATAAAGCAGGATACCAAATCCAAACTCTTCTCCCAGGCCTTTGCCTAATTAAACAGTCTATGACCTTTTTAAACTGGGGGGGATTGTGTAAATAATAATAATAATAATAATAATAATTTATACCCCACCCATCTGGCTGGGTTTCCCCAGCTACTCTGGGCAGCTTACAGCACATATAAAAACATAGTAAAATATCAAACATTAAAAACCGGGCTGCCTTGTGTAGTTCTTTATCTCCTTGACATATGATGGGACAGCGTTCCACAGCACAGGGAGGGTGCCACTGAAAGCCTTGGATGAAGCCTTGGGTGAAGGGTGGTACAGAAATTTAATAAATAAAATGCCCCCCAGCAGAACAGATCTGGATTTGTCAGCGTATCTGCATTCTCAGCATCCCTTACTTCTCAGCCTGATTGAGAAAGAAACAAACCCAGAGACCACTGCTTTTTTTCTAATGATATTTCCCTGTGTATTTTGTGTAAGGAGTGGGTCAGATCCCAGCATAGGAAACGTGCTCACCTATGGAAAAGATTATTGGAGTTGGGTCACAATATAAAAATACGTTCAGGAGAGACAAGCCCCCTGGAGTTGGCTCCTATGTATGAAACAGCATTAAAAACTATTCCTCATGCATGTGGATGAGACATCAAAGAAGAAGAAGCCAATATCCATCACACCTTTTTTTAACATATAAGTGTTGCACTTGGTATTTCCTGGATCAAGATACTGCATTCTGCCTGAGTGCTCTTCATTTGATGTTTTGATTGGACAGATTCCCTGGCTGACTTCTCTGGATATCTTTAAACCTGAACTAAAAAACTGGTTCAACTACGTCTCAAATGCTCTGAAGATCAGGTCTCTTTCTGAGAGGTGGGGAGTTTAGGAACATCTTGAACAACAACATTTTAAAGTTTTATGAATAGGCTTGTAGCAGCTAGATATATTCTACAAAGTAAGGCCTGCACTGGTAGAGCATGAGATTCTTAATCTCAGATGGATCTGAGTCCCATTTGGGCAAAAGATACCTGTACAGTGGTACCTCGGGTTAAGTACTTAATTCGTTCTGGAGGTCCATACTTAACCTGAAACTGTTCTTAACTTGAAGCACCACTTTAGCTAATGGGGCCTCCTGCTGTTGCTGCGCCGCCAGAGCCCGATTTCTGTTCTTATCCTGAAGCAAAGTTCTTAACCTGAAGCACTATTTCTGGGTTAGTGGAGTCTGTAACCTGAAACGTATGTAACCTGAAGTGTATGTAACCTGAGGTACCACTGTATTGCATGGAGTTGAACTAGATGACCCTCATGGTTCCTACCAACTCTACAATTCTTTGATTCTATTATTCTATGATCAGGCCATGCCATATATCCATCCTTAACTGTGTAGTGGAGAGCAGAGGATCAAAATTATGTATAAAGTGAATTTGCACAAATTTGCAATGTTAAGAATGTAAGGGAAAGTACCCCCTCTCACTTGTATTTAGGATACTGCAACACGTCGCAAATTATACTGAAATAGTTACATATCTATATTGCTTATAAAGACTAAGGCCTTCTCAGAACCAAAACTATTTTATATTTATCCTGTCAAAAATTGTGTTTTGTGCTAAAATTTAAGTTCTGTTACCAATATTTCAGCTTTTTGCTCACACACCAAGAAATATATTCTGATAGTGTCCTCTTTTACTGCACGTGTGTGTGCATAGTAATTTAAAGTTGTTGGATCTGAAGTTTCAAATGTTTTTGCCTCCTTCTCTAGGGTCTCCATGTAAAATCTTAGGGGCAGGTGCCAGGCATTTTTTGATTGGGATGGTGAGAATATTTGCTTTTGGCTCCACTTCTGTGTCTATCAAGTTACATTCCTGAATCACCAGACTGTGCCACAGGCTCCAGCCACCAATCAGCTGGGCACCATCCATTATCTCCTAGGGTCCTTTCTCTGAGTTATAGGGACTACAGCTCTAGAAACTTGGCAAATCTGTCTACACTTCATGTCTGTACTGCTCTCCTGCAGATGGTAGTAATCACATTGCAACATGAGGGATACAGTCTTTGTGCATCCTAAACTGAAGCTGGCATGAGATAGATGCTCTTATTTGCTATATTGTTCATTTGTCTAGAGTTACTGGGCTTCTGTTTAAGATAGTCAAAGGCAATACAGTAGTTTTTCAAAAGCTTGATCTGGCTAATCCAGCCACATTCCCACTGAGATGTTGTTGTTGTTTTGGTCATGTTATTACTATACAAATTGAATTTGTATTTTTCCCCCTCATGGCTGCCAATATTTTTAGATTGGGTACATTATCTTGCAAGGAGAGGATTGCTGCAAGAGTTTTATGTGCAAGCTAACAGGTAGCAAGATAATCCCCAGTGTTAATGTTCCTTCCTCCTTTTAATCTTTTGAAGCTGTTTGTGTACTGATGGCCAAATTGAAGAACGACCGTATTTTTCTGTCTATAAGACGCCCCCATGTATAAGACGCCCCATATTTGGGGGGACTCCAAATTAAGAAAACACCCCTCAGCATTACCCGTATATAAGATGAGCCCCAATTTTAAACCTAATTTTTGGGTAAAAAAACCTAGTCTTATACACGGAAAAATACAGTATTTCCTGCCTGCCTGCTGGTCTCTCAAACCAGTACAGGAGCTAAAGCAATGGTGTGAAGACTTATTGTACGGAGAGCAGAAGATTGCCAGCAGTTCAAGTCTTGTAAGAGGAATGCAGAACTCTGCAGTTCTAGGATCTTAGAGTCTTGAGGGAAGAGGACACTGTTAGAACCAGTATGGGGCATGTAGATCATTGGACAAGGACTAGACAGACCCAGCTTCAAATCCCTATTCAGAGAAGGGGATGGAGAAAAAGGAGAGGTGGAATCTCAAAGATACCCAGGAACAAAAATTTAATAGCTCGACACATTTCATATACAGTATATTCTTCCTCAGAGGCACTTAGATACAGCATGCTGTGCCCTCAGCTGTGTTTCTGTGTACCTTTGAGATGCCAGCTTTCCTTCTCTCCCCCCTCTCATATTGGTGCCATTCCTATTTTTTCCTTTTCAAATCTAGATGAAGATCATGAGGATAAAATGGAGGATAAGACAGCAAGAACCTCAGCAACACTGCTCTGAGTTCTTTGGAGAAAGGGTGAGATTAAATTGTGTGGAAGTTACTCATTTTATCTCACAACACCTTTGTGAGGTAGGTTAGGCTAAGGTCACCCAGATTGTTTCCTGGCAACTGTGAACTGGAAACCAGGCCCACTCATCCACCGGGTCCCAGTCCTGCATTCTAACCACTATATCATCCAGGCTTTCCAAATTATAATATTCCAGATATTTAATATTTGTCATTCTGCATCTTATACTCTGTTCCACTGGGCAGCCCCCAAATATAACATCCAGACACACTTGGAGGATGTTTGGAATAACACAACCATCTACAGGCTCCTTCAGACAACCTGTTTAGCATTCATCCTGATTTGCTCACACAACATCAGAAAGTTAGACTATACCCACTCTTTAATGAGCATTCCTTCTGAGTTGTTTGCACAGTAGTTATTCAACAGTCAATGAGCGTTCATATTGATTTGCTTACCGGGGTTTTCATACATCTTCCTGTTAATCATTTGTTCACCCTAAACTTTTCAGAGTATTTCCCCATCACTTTCCTAACAGCAAAAAGTATGTGTGTATTTCTAAGTGGTTTTGTTGCAGAATATTTTAATCCACTGTAAATTTCTGGTATGTGCTTGAATCAGTTCCACAAAAGTAGTGAGATACTTGAGGCACCCTACAAGTCTGCACTGGTGTGAAAGGCACAGACCATAGCAAATTCTACAGGGACAGAGGCTATACTCTTATAGCCACCCAAAACAAGAATTTCAGATAATGGCAAGGTGGCAGCCCATGTGCCTCTTTGAAAAGAGACATAGGCTGTTTATCCAATAAGAAAATCACCCTCATCCTAGGAAGAGGTTGTGAAGCAATCACAAAAGACTGTGTACAGTCCAGCTCAAAACCCAGATACCACTGCAGGCAAAGCTCAACAATATACACATTCCAATATATACATGGAATTCCAGTGTACACATGGAATTCTTGGCAACACAAAATATAAACACCCAAGAGCACATATCCATATACGCATATGCACACAAAGCAAAAACTGCCCTGCAAAAAAAGAAAGGAATCAGAAGGCAAATAATAAAGTAAGAAAAATTACAAAGAAGCCCATACTTTATCCCCAGCATCTCTCTCTATAAAGAAGTTATTAAACAAATTTCAAGTGATATATTTAACATACTATGAACGCATAAACAAAATGTAAAATATACAATTTCATGAACTATAATAAAGAAATTCCCATACCCTTCTCAACATTACAAATATTCTTTATACTAGCAAATTAGAACTATCACCTAAGCAGCTTTCATTGGTTTGGAAAAGGGGTGGGTATTTCAATCCAGTTTTGATTTCTTCTTAGGTAATGGAGTGGTAGGTGTTCAGCAAATGCATGCATCTTGCACATTTATAACACAGTGTGTTAAGCTTTATTGTCCTTCTTTTAATAGTGTATACCAGCAGGGAGCGGGGGGGGGGGGGGAGTCACAGGAACTAGGAGAAATATTTGCAAAGATCAGTTTGTAAGTATAATTAGTCACTTGTTGTGCCTCTAAATTTTATATATGCAGACACAACTTGCATATATTAGATTTTTCACAGGCATTATTTGGCTATTCTTTGGCAAATAATAAGTGCAAAATACTGCCTTCAAATTATGCACTATCAATACTACTACAGTGGTACCTCTGGTTACGAACTTAATTTGTTCCAGAGGTCCGTTCTGAAGCTGAAACCATTCTTATCCTGAGGCGCACTTTCGCTAATGGGGCCTCCCGCTGCGCCCATGCCTCCGGCGCACAATTTCCGTTCGCATCCTGGGGTAAAGTTCACAACCAGGAGCAGCTATTTCCGGGTTAGCAGAGTTTGTAACCCGAAGCATTCGTAACCAGAAGCGTTTGTAACCACTGGAGGTACCACTGTATATTTTTGCTGCATACCACCTCTCTAAATCTATGAAATTTCAGTGTGGTAAACAGCTAAAGTTGCATTTATTTAGGGTTGCCATATTTCAAACAGTGAAAATCTGGACAGAAAAGCTGGGCTTTTTTGCAAAATGGGGGGGGGATGCCAGTTTTGAACTATTTTTATGGGAAATTGGCTAAAACAGCACTGCTGACATGGGCTGCCATACATCCGGATTTTCCCAGAAATTTTTACTGATTTCTGTCCAGACACGATTGCAGACTGCATTATTTCTTATACATCTAGGAAATTCCAGACGTATGGCAACCCTACAGTTATTTATAATTATACCACTTAATGTAATAAAAATCTCTAAGCCGTTTATAGAAACAATAATAATACAACAATATTCAATAGCATTTCCTTAAAAGAGTCAAAGAAGAGCCCCACTCATCCCCCTGGTTTCTCTGTATGCTGTGACTTTTCCAGTCAGCCTCTATGGGGGGAAAGTAATTCTGTGGCAAAATTTCTTTTTGTAACTCGTGTAAATGTTACATCCAGATTTGTTTCTCAAATCCAAAAGTCATGGGGCACACCTTTTTGTTTAAATAAGTATCTGTTTCTGTATACTGTAGTAGCTTACACTCATTTCTCTTTCATACTGGGACCTTGCCGAACGGAAGAAACATTCACAAAACCAAGTAAGAATAGAGATTAATTATATAACTTGTCTTGTACAAATCTCAACAGACTAACACAGCCACCGATCGGAAATTTTGTTTTTTAGATGTTCGCATTTGAAACTATTTGTAAAGGAAATTATATATTTGGAAAAAGATATATAATTTACTTTCCAGAGAGCTTAAAATGTGAACATTTTAAAAACAAAATTTCAGATGGGTGGCAGTGTTGGTCTTTTGCATTGAAAAATAATAACAAAGAGCCTTGAAACACTAACTAAAAAGTCTTGCAGAAGTCAATCTAATTTTATCTTAGAATAAACTTTTATGTCCACCTCATCATATGCATTATTTTTTTAAAAAATAAATCAGAATATTCATTCCATAAAGCAGGGGCAACTGCTAAAACAGGGATGAGAAACCAATATTGGGATTGCAGCTCCCCTCATCCCTGGCTATTAGTCATGGTGGTTGGGGCTGATGGAAGTTGCAGTCCAATGATATGGAGGTCCTGCAGGTTCCCAACCCTGACCTAAAGTCTCTAAAGAAGAGGAAAGTTCAGCCACGCTGCTGGATTTCCAGAGCTACCAACATTCCTGCCAGCAGAGGGAGCAACAGCAGCACTTGAATGCAAATGAAAAACTTTTCATTAAAGAAGTCTCTTGTCCTCGTTTTCCAATAGGTGTCATAGGATCCGCCTTACCTTGAACAGATTACATTATGAACGTAAAAGGAAAAAAAGAAAAACCCCTCCTTCTCTGCCTTTTGGACCTCTTGCAAAACAAAATAAGTCAAAATTAAAATGGATGTGACCAATTGGATGGCTTTGTCAAAACCTTCAAAGCACAGAATGCCCTGCACACTCTGCTCAAGCAGACAAGATAAACAGATAAACCAGATAATCTATGGGACGGCATGTTCTTTGGGGACTGAAAGTATTTCCTTCCCTGCTGCCTATAGGCGGCTTTCTCTGCAGCTTCATTGACTGGGCCACAATGAAACAGAAAATATATGTATGTAATGCATTGCACAAAAATACGGCCTTAGACACATGTATTTAATTCCAACTCAGACTGAATGTCTACACGCTCAAACACTGTGCAGAATGTTTTGTTTGATTATTGGCTCTAGTTTTCTTGGATGCATAAATCCCTTCTGATCCATATCTGCTCCCATGTCCTCTTTATTCCTCTCGGGTTAGGTACACATTAGCAGCTTAAAATGCAGCAAGGTTGTTTCCCACCATTGCATTACAAGTCATAGCTCCACATTGCTGTACACACCAGAGAGGGAGCCAGCATGTCTTTAGCTGATGCACATTGCCGTTTTTTGTTTCCTTGCCCCTGCAGACCACCACCCCCTGGAACACCCATATATGAAACTGTCACTTGTGCTTTCAGACTGAAGCTAATTTGAAGGGAAACACATTAAACAGCAGCTTTTCTCGTGGAAATACAGGAGAGCGCTACATCATGGGTAGCGTCATGTGTACATGAGATATAAGGGCTGCGGGTGGCACTGTGGTCTAAACCACTGAGCCTCTTGGGCTTGCCAATCAGAAGGTCGGCGGTTTGAATCCCCACGATGGGGTGAGCTCCTGTTGCTCTGTCCCAGCTCCTGCCAACCTAGCAGTTCGAAAGCATGCCAGTGAGAGTTTCTGTGCACTCTGGTTTAGTCATGCTGGCCACATGACCCGGAAAGCTGTCTGTGGACAAACATCGGCTCCCTTGGCCTGAAAGCAAGATGAGCTCCACAACCCCATAGTCGCCTTTGACTGGACTTAACCATCCAGGGGTCCTTTACCCTTTTTTTTTTTTTTTTTTTTTTTTTTTTTGTTACATGAGAGTACAACATACCCAGAGTAAATAGCAGTGTGTACACAGCCTTAATCAACCACGTATCACAGGACTAAGGCTGAATATGAGATGTGGAGGACAAACAGGAGATGGCTATAACTATCATGCCTTGCTCGTGAGCTTCTCTGAGGCCTTTTGCAGGTCTGCTGATGCAAAAAGAACAATTGACAAGATAAAATTTGGCCCATCAAGGCCAAATGCTTTTACATCATATTGTCAGTATTAGTACCACCAAGACTGGTGTATTCCTTATAACTGGATTCATGTATCTCAGGAAAATGTTTGCATTCATGTATCTCTAGGAAAATGTTTGCATTCATGTATCTCAGGAAAATGTTTGTATATTAGTGGATCTATCATCTATCTATTTCTGGGAAGTACTGAAATGTTAACAAAATATCTTCTGCACACTAAAAACTTGCTTGCAATGTTTGACACAGTACTGCTGAGTGTTTTTTTCACATGATCAAAATCTGCATTCCACCAGTTTAATATTGAGATGCTATGGGACCTGTTCCCTACAGTGGGTATTTATAAAAAGCATGTATTAAGCTAGCAACTTCTATGTGGGCAGGTGGCGACATGAATAAACTAGTCAAGGTATCTTCTAGTCATGTTAATAGGAACAGTACTTTAAGAGTACTATATGTTTGTTTGTTTAAAATATCTATATACTATCTTTCCTCGGAAGAGCTCACGGTAAAACCCATGAATAAAAATTTAAAAACATCAGTTATAAACTAACTCTAAAACAAGAACAGAAAAATAGCATTATACAGCAGAAATAATAATCACAGAAGGCATTCACCTGGTATCCTCTTAAAATTAGACTCATTTCCATTGTTCCCACTCTGAATACCTTGAAAACATAGCCATTTGTAACATTTAAAAAGCATTTATTTCTCTACTAATTTATAGCATATAATAAACCACAATTCATTTTCACATGGCCAGTTGTTATACCATATGACTTCCCCTGCAACTTTGAAACTATAAAATAAAATGACTACATTTTCTTCTGTAGCTTTTCTTTCCCAATATGCATTCTTAACTTGGGGGGGGGGGGGTTTGCAGTGGAAAATTAGCAAAGTTTAAGCGAGTTAACATGTTCAAGAACACCACTGTGGCTAAAAGTATCTGCCTTTTAAGAAGGGGGGAGGTGAATAATTCATCTCTATTTAGCAACCATCTACTGTCTAGTTGCTGTCCATGTTCTGCTTCTTTTGTCAGTCTCCAGTAGTGTGTCCTTTAGTTATAAGTGAAAACAACCGATCCCCCACTAAGACACATCTGCTCTGAATTCATATTACAACAGGAGGGGAAAATGACACCTTCAGCTACATAAACCAATAAAGATTGTCTGATATAGTTTGCCCCTGTTGCTACCAGGCATGCAACCCACTGAGTTAAAGACTGGTGACATCTGCTAAAGAATGTCAATGGTGAGGTGAACAGAAAAAGGTAATGAATCATAGAGTGTCATGGATACAGTTTATGAGTTCTAAGGAAAGAGCCTGTTCTATACCACTAGCTAGCCCTGCTCACACAGCACCTGCAAGCGGAACATCATTACTGCCTAGTATTTCCCACCATATTTGTGCAGAGCTGTGAATATATCAACTATGCAAAAATGATATTTAAGGCTGAATGTTGCACTTTGGAAAAGTAAAAAAATGTTAACTTGGCCCCCTTCTGTATATTATGCATTACACTGCTCCCTATAATTAAATAACCAAATCCTCCTCCTTTTTTCCACCAAAATTATTATAGCATTCAAACTGGGAAATTCATTTTGGGGCAACTCTTTGGTCCGAATCTATAGCCATTTTTCAGTGTGGGCATTTTGCAGCACATGTCCTGAGTTCAATAGGGCTTACTCCCAAATGTATTAATAGGAATGGATTTCCAAGTTTCTCTTTTTTAATTTGTTAGAGGAACTTAACAGAAGGAAAATGTTTTGTTGTTTTAGGATTCCACACACAAGAAAGAGATTGCTGGGGCCAATTTGTTTATCTTTCTATAACCAGTTGGTTCCCCTCCACTAATGTAAGGCTAAGGGATCCTGCTAAGCCCTCTATCAGCTGAATAGGGATCGGGCAACCTTCAGAGATTCTCCCTTCCCCCTGCAGCCCCCTGTGCCACTTCCCAAGCAAATGGCTTCCCAACCTTCTGTTGCAGATTTGAGGTTTCCTTCTCCCATTACCAGAAGGCTGTGCTGGATGAAAGAGCCACTTCTCAGGAAAAGGAAACCAACTGGATACAACCCAGTGCATCGTAAGCAGTTTTATAAAGTAAGACACACACCTGTACTCATCAATACCTAAGCAGCTCTGTCCCTACAAAACATAAGCACACTGGCCAAAAACTGATCCTCAAAAATAAATGAGTAAAATACTACTTTGTAGTAGATGTAGCAGGTATGCACATGTACCCTAACGCACAATACAAAGGAAATATTAAACATCAGTGGATTAGTATATCTCATGGGTAGGCGCAGGTGGCGCTGTGGTCTGAACCACAGAGCCTAGGACTTGCCAATCAGAAGGTCGGTGGTTCGAATCCCCGTGATGGGGTGAGCTCCTGTTGCTCGGTCCCTGCTCCTGCCAACCTAGCAGTTTGAAAGCTCATTAAAGTGCAATTAGATAAATAGGTACTGCTCCAGCGGGAAGGTAAACGGCGTTTCCGTACGCTGCTCTGGTTCGCCAAAAGCGGCTTAGTCATGCTGGCCACATGATCCTGAAGCTGTACGCCAGCTCCCTCGGTCAATAAAGCGAGATGAGCGCTTCAACCCCAGAGTCAGCCATGACTGGACCTAATGGTCAGGGATCCCTTTACCTTTATGGGTGGGCAGATTAAGGCCTGGGGGCCAGATCTGGCCCTTCTAAATCTAGCCCACAGATGGTCTGGGAATTAGCGTGTTTTTACATGAGTAGAATGTGTCCTTTTATTTAAAATGCATCTCTGGGTTATTTGTGGGGCCTAGGAATTTGTTCATTATTATTTTTCAAAATCTAGTCCTGGCCCCCAAGTCCTGGCCCCCAAGGTCTGAGGGTTTGCTGAAAAGGTTTACTGACCCCTGGTATATCTGGAGGACTTCCCCCCTACATTTGGTCACAGTTAATGCAGATTGTTATGTTTGTAGATGTTATAATAAATGTACATTGATTAAGTGGTTTTATCTATTATCTGTTTATCAGCTATGCTGCCTGTTTTGTCTATAACTTATTTGTTATGGGTGAAACAAACTGAACAGTTAATGAGGCTATATGATTTCAATAAAACATCATTTTTTCCTTATGAATTATATATTATTATGTGCTGTTGAGAATTGTTGTGTTGTGTTGGAGAGCACTGCTGTGGCCAAGGAAAACCTGGTTCAATTCTCACCTCAGGTGTAAATTCACTAAATATATTTATGTAGACCTTTAATATCTCCTCTATTCCTGCCTGCAAGGTAATACTGACCTAACTTATTGGATGATTGCAATAATTGCTGTCATGATGTGTGTAAAGTGCTTTGAACCTTCAATAAGCAGCAAATGCTTGCTAAGCATTAGTTTTATATCTGTGGAACTGTTAGATTAGGCCAAGTTCCATCAAAACAGATGGTGAGAACAGATTATAATTAAAATGATTTCCAACTCAGAAGTTTTGCACTCAATACTAGTTCACACATGCACAGCCATAACTGGACTGCTCAGCGACTGGTGACTCACAGCTGAATTTGTGACTTACTTCAATTGAAAACCCTTTGGGGAGCAGTGCTATGAACATGTTAGTTCTCTGGTGATTCATTGCACACATTTAAGCAAACCGCTTTATACATTCATGAACTCCTGATGAGCATACAGTTGTAAACAACCCTAAACCTAAACCACTTCCTCTCCAGAAAGCAGAACTGCACTAGAGCAACATTGGGTGCACCCTGTTCACATTGCAAGCAGGCTCCCCACACCTTTCAGTGGAAGGGCCGAGTTTCATTTACATGCATCAGTGCTTTCACGTTTATTGAGAATTACTGGATCATCAAAGTGACTATTTCTGGCAGCTGAAAAGCTTGTTTCCAAACCCTCGTTTTACTTGTATTCTTATAATCATAGAATTCAGTTCACTGGCATCAGGGGCAGACATCTCTGGGCATCCTCAAAGATCACACCATAGGATGGGTGCTTATACAGATTGGGCAAGCTAATTACCAGTAATTGCAATGACAGCAGGTGGGCCCTTTTAGGAAGGGGGCCCAATGAGTGCACTTTACATAAAAGCCCTCCAAAACTGGAGGCAGCACTGTCTGTTCAGATGGGGGGGGGGGTTGTGCTCCAAAGCCAACATGAGTTGACTTTTCATCAGATTTGTGTACACTAAGCGCACACTAGAATTTTAAAAACTACCTGATTATAGTACTAACTGCCTGTTGATTGGTAACTGATCAGTTTAATTTGAATAACACTGCACATTATCAGAACCTCACCATAGGTGTTTTTTTTGAGATATTTAAGGATGTAACATAACTTAAATAGGCATAACTTCCACTCTTTTTTGAACAGAATATAATCTTTAATATTTTCCCTTATTTTTTTAAAAAAATCCCAGTTTTATTAGCATACCAACCAAAACATATTGCTTCATGAGCGGCTAAGAATTTTTGTTATGGGTAAGCTATGAAACTGTAAGAAAATAATAAACCAAAATGTGTTTTTAATTCATACCTCTATTGTTAGAAATTAGTCATACAAATTAATCAACCAAACTTCAGTTGATTAATCTACAAATCAAACCAATTACAGATTTCAGTCATAGCACAGACAGATCCAGCCTAGTAAATGATTTTAATTCAAAATGCAACTGGGCACATTCTGAAAAGTCTTTAGAAAGTGACTTGAACCAGGAAATGCTGAATGAAGTTGATGCTAATGAACTTGTGCTGAACCATTCAAAAGCCTCATTCAACAAAAGCAAGTCTATTTAAACAAAAGGTTTATCTTGTGCCACCACTATTTGCCACAATGCTTTCTGTACCCAGACAGTTTTAAATTATTCAGAAATCTACAAAATAAAAAAGTCAGCATTAAAAACCATAATGTGAATCTACCCTCAGTCAAACTGATCATGCAAGAAGAGTCAGAGGCATTGCCCAGTTCTCATATTAAAATGATTATGCAACAGAAGGTGTTTTACCATGTTGTCAATTCATACAGTAATTGGTGTTGGAAAGCCGCAAGCTCCTATCATTTTAGTCAAGAGGAAATATGTCAGAATCTCATGCTTTTTCCTCCCACCCAGTTCTTAAGTAAAATTAAAATAGTCACATCACTAGACAAAAAGTTCGCAACTGTGTCCTCCAAAATGGTATAGCAAAGGAGGCAAATTCCAAGCCTTTTCAAATCTCTCTGTTTTGTTGATAGTTTGGCTACTAATTTGGCTCCTAATTGGTGGAGTCTCCTTCTTTGGAGGTCTTTAAGCAGAGGCTTGACAACCATATGTCAGGAGTGCTCTGAAGGTGTTTCCTGCTTGGCAGGGGGTTGGACTCGATGGCCCTTGTGGTCTCTTCCAACTCTATGATTCTATGATTCCAAATGGGTTATTTTGAAATTATAATTTTTACTGATATAAAAATTTATTAGCTCCTATCTGCATGTGTGTGTGTGTGTGTGTTAATTCAAATTAACATACAAAGAAAATTGGTATCTCTAAGTGGGAAACAGGTTTGTAGCGAGAAGGAGATAATTAATTTTGCAGCAGAGATTGAGGATAAAATTTCACTCTTTCTATAAACTATAAAAAAACAATATGAAAGGAATATGTATTTATTCTTACCTTCATCTCTTTTGCGTTTGTTGCTTTCAGCACTGGGAGATGTAATTCCCAGAATTCCACTAATAGAATAGGAGGAGCCTGCTGAGTCTGTGCTTACTGAGGACACTTGTGTCACGGAACCCGTGGAAGCTGTAATTTAGAAACAAACCAATCAGTACACATATCCACACAAGAGAGGAAGCCATGCAAACAACTTTTCCATGACTGCCATCTTTGATAGTTGTGTTTCAATACCACTACCTACAACCAGGAGGCTGGGAGAGGGGGAACAGGGAAATTTGCAGCCTGGATACCTTTCCTGAACATTTAAATTTCATTTTCTGCCATGTCTTACAGCCCAGCCCTATCTTATTAGCTTTTGTTGCTGACAGAAGGACCTGCTTTATACAGCAGCAAGCTAAATTAGCATCAGGTACCTATCAAGCATTGCAAAAATATTCTGCCCTCTCTATTTTCATATATACACACAGTAGACCCACAACATATGTGCATTTAACTTGTGCGCATTCAGCTTCAAGGGCTTGGCAAATGATTTTTAAAAATAAAAATAAAAGCGGGAGGGGTGGACCTCTGGGGGGGAGAAGACTGGCAATTCCACCCACCATTCCACCCAATATATTTTGACTATAAGCGATTTTGACTTTATGCACTATCCCTGCAACATAACCCCTGCCTAAGTTGAGAGTCAGCTGTGTATACCATGAGAACAGTGGTAGAGATCTGTGCCATTTACTAACCCATACCACAGGGTTAACCTGTGTGGTGGCCTCCAGATGTCTTGAACTACAGCTCCCATCTTTCTCAACCATTTGCCATGATGGGAGTTGTAGTCCAAGACATCTGGTGGTCACCATGTTAGCTACCCTTGTCACAGGATAGAGCACTTTTCTAAACCGCTCAAAATGCTTCATGTTTATTTTATCAGTAACTGATACAACAACTCTGTACCATAGGCTAGTATTATATTACCCCCATGTTAAGATGAGAAGTGGCTGCCTAAAGGGAATCCACTGATGCCATAGAGGTCATGGCTGAAATGAGATAAGAACTACAGATAAGTAGCTTACAGCTCATGTTCTTAAACATTATGCTATATTACTGCAAAAGGATTGCTGGTTGCATCTCCAAGGCATTCAGGTCAACATATATGGCGTCATCCTGCAAGATGCATCAGTCTAAAAGTCTGTTATAATTATTTCGCCTGGACAAATAAACCCCTGGACAAGCAGAGATTTGAGCCTACATCTCCCACCATTTATGTCCAAGGCAATAAAGCACCTGCCTGCAACCTGGTGTTCTCTGGGTGTTTTGGACTACAATTCCCATCAGGCATAGTATTGCCAGCTGAGGCTGATGGGAATTATAGTTGAAAGCATCTGGGGTTCGGCAAAGCTGCTCTAAATTGACAGTAGATTGCATTCTTGCTAGGACCCCTGATGCTAGGACATCTATGATATGACTGGTAATCTGCAACTCTTTCAGCATTTGAGGACTTGAGTAAGACAAAGATAGCACTGGGGACACTAGATCCTCTGAACTACTGCCTCAACATAGTGCATATGGTGCCCAGACCAAGAGCCAAAAGTATAATAATAGATTAAATAACTAGCAATTTGCTGCCCTCTTATAGCATCCAAAATATGGCTCCTGAGATAGGCACCTCAGTCTGCCAAATACTAAGGACAGCCCGGTCCAATACTTGAAGCTATATAGAGTTCACTGGGAATCCTAGATATGTTAGAACTGCATCAATTGGACTTATGATGCAGGGTATGTTTTGAGTGGTCTCTTTCATGTTAAATTTTGTGGTTGGTAGAGATTCTAGTTTGTGTATTTAGGAAACTGTGGTTTAGAGGCTTATTTAAACCATCGCTCATATGTCTTATATATTCGTGCAATTCAGAAATACTGAAATGTACACTGCAATTTGTCTGAAAACCCCTAAATGTTGAGATAGTTACCACTTCATACATGAGATTCACTCAAGATTCTAAAATTAGACTCAGGATTTTTATCCCGGAGTAAATGGCTATACAGGATTGCTATACAGGATTGCCTGTAGTCCAGTCCATAATTTTTAATGAAGTATGTGGATTTAAACCAATTTAGTCCCTACTGAAATCACTGAGATTAACTGTCTTGAATCTAAGAACTTCATTTTTGCTGGATTGTGGATTAGGTTGTTAGTATTCTAAAATGCTGACAGCTCAGAAAATATGGAGATTTTTCAAGATAAAATTTAGTGAATTCAGTTCTAAAGGATTAGGCAGAGGAAAAATTTGAAAATCTGCAGTGAAGAGAAAAGAGGCAGTGAATATTAAGCCAAAGTGGTCTATGGAAACATGCCTTACAACCCAGTTAAGCCGAAGTACTTTGACTTCACTCATTTGGTTCAACAGGACTACATAAGCTTGAATATATTATAAAAGTAGTTTGAGTTAACAGGGCTTATTTTAAGCAAGGTTATGCTCATCTGTCAGAGACTCCACAAGAAAAAAAAAACCCTAATATAAAGTCCATCACTCTTCAATGACTAGAGTTAGATGGTCTGCATGTGAATTAGGCGAAGAAGAAGAAAAAGCAGTAAAAAGTTTTCAAAGTTTTGCTACCTCTTCACTCAAAATTGCAAGTGCACAAAGAATTATGGAAGGGTTGGTTGATAGAAGAAAAAAACACATTCAAAACTACTTACTGACTAATGATGCAGAAAATGTTATGAATAACTATCCCTTTCTTGATTTATTACTTTAATTATCTGACATTCTATAGACCCCCATTAGTGGGATGATTTTTATTTTTTTTTGGTTTAGATTTCAATTTTCTGTCTCATGGTGAAAGCTATTTATCATAATAATCAGTAAAATTCAAAACCTTTTAGCAGTATTTATAAAATTCATTTACCATGTTCAGCCCTTGGAGAATGACAAAGAAGGTGCATTAGTACGTGTGCTGAAGTGTTCTGTGCAGAATTATCTGCCCATAAGAGTGATTAAAAGTTCTTTAGAATGAATTGCATTATATATTTTTAAGTATATTAAAAAAAAAGTTACCTATGCTGTGACTGGAGGCTGGGACTTGCTGGTTGGGTGGTTGCTGTACCTTTGTCCGTATAATCCTGCATATAGACAAATGGCTACTTACTATTAGGTATACAACAATAGAGCAAAAAAACAGCTATGCAGGTAAACAATAACTAAGCATGATGAGTGTCCAAGAAAATTATTCCTCTTCATTACTATTATATTTCCCAAATTGAAAACCAAAAAGATGCACTGAGCTGAGAACTGCCTAAATGTGTTATCAGCCATAGCTGAAAAGTTGGGAAATGCATGTCTACTTAAATACATTCACAAAACTGGAATTGCCCACTTTCATGTGTGAATGTCATCATTCACAATGCTTGGACATTCACTGTAACTCATATATGTAATCACCCCATCAAGAGAGACTGAAAGAATTGCAGCTGAGCAAATGGACCAAAGCCAAATATACAATATAAACAACACAGTGTCCAAAACGCAGGATCTAAGATCTAAGTACTTAAATTCCATTGACTTCCAATGGGTATAAAATAACTGCAATAATAATAATTACACATATTATTGATCTCAATAATACCTTGTCTCATTAATTTCAACTGGAGTTAAGCATGACTAATTTATCCAGATTGGGGCAAAATGTGGACCCTGGTGCAGGTTTGTGGGTGATTGCTGCTTTTCCTCACAGCACCAAATATTCAGTGAGCAAAATCTGCACAGTTCTAAACCCTCGCAACAGGAAATGTCTCATTAACTACCGTAAGTAATTCTGTGGTGTTTCCTCTCTGCTCATTCCTGTTGGCTGATCACAACAGACTTGTAGAAATGCCCTAAACATTAGTAAAGGTAAAGGTACCCCTGCCCGTAAGGGCCAGTCTTGACAGACTCTAGGGTTGTGCGCTCATCTCACTCTATAGGCCAGGAGCCAGCGCTGTCCGCAGACACTTCCGGGTCACGTGGCCAGCGTGACAAGCTGCATCTGGCGAGCCAGCACAGCACACGGAAACGCCGTTTACCTTCCCGCTGGTAAGCGGTCCCTATTTATCTACTTGCACCCGGGGGTGCTTTCGAACTGCTAGGTTGGCAGGCGCTGGGACTGAGCAATGGGAGCGCACCCCGCCGCGGGGATTCGAACCGCCGACCTGACGATCGGCAAGTCCTAGGCGCTGAGGTTTTACCCAGGTTTTTGTGCCAACTTACTTATACATACATATCTAGAATCATATCTACTTTCAAAATATTTGCTAACACATTTTAGGCAGCAAAATGTGTGTGTGTGCTACATATGGTTTAGGCTTTTGTTAATGCTGGGTTGGAGAACTGAAGTTAGCATAAAATAAAATAAATTGTTAACAATGGAAAATCCACCGTGGAGATGCATTAAGAGCCCTGAACGCAGGAGGTCTTCTCTGTATATTTTCCTAGTGACGCAAATGGAGATCTTGCCATTGATTTAAATAAGAACAAGATTGATGCACTCACTATAGAACGGTCTTTTATCAAATAGCACACAGTTAATTGATATAATTCTCCACACAGTATATATGCCTGTTTTAATATAATATTTTAGCTGGCAGCTTGTGGCCTGATGAGTTCCTGGCCACACTCCCAGCTTTTGCCTGGTTGTCTTCCAGATTTGTTTTTTCGTGTTTAGTATGTTCACAGAAGAACACTCTCCTGTCATTTAAAAAAACAAAACATTTTCCTCTTTGGCATTTCAGAACATCAACTCATAAAGTGACAGTGCCAAATTACTGTTATCTGCCTCTTCCTTTGCACCATTTACCAAAATGTAGATGATTATGATGGGTGGTTCTCAACTAAGGTTTACTCAGAGTAGACCCCCTGAAATTAATAGGCATAATGGTAGTTGTGCTTGTTAATTTCAATGGGCTTACTCCAAGTTCCACCTGAAGTGTTTGGTTGTAGTTGTTGTGTTGTGTTAATACTTAATGAACAATTCAGGATGGGACCCTCTTTGAGTAATACTATATTTCCAAAAGTATTGAAAGCTGAAGCACATTTCAAAGAAATAAGTAAAACCGAAAACTCCTGTACACTAAAGAGTTTGCATTTTAAGAGTTTGTGACCCCCAATTCTAGTTCAAGGCCTGTTTCAGACCTGAACATAGTTTTAGACTGTACAAGCCCAGGGAACAGAGCAGTGAGCCATGCAGAAGGTGCTTAATTCTGCTCTGTCTTTGCATCATGGGTGACTAAGCTGATCTGATCACACCTAATGCAGAGATACAGCAAAGTACCCACCTCTAGAAGAGTTTGATTAGAAGAAAGCAAGGTAAGAGCAGTAAATCATACAAAGACACAGTGTGCAGCCTTCTTACATGGGGAGGAACTGAGGCACACCTAAAAGTAACAGGAACCCATAGCTGAGAATTTCAGCCTGAAGATGATGAGGCAACACGAGCCTCTACTTCTTAGGTCTGCTCTGCAAGTATTCTCTGAATGTACAGTAGCTTCTCCACTGGAAGCCTCGCACACTAGCTAGCTAGAATGAAGGTCTAGAGGCTGTATCTGCACTGCCGCAAATCGGCTGCTACATTTCACATTGCCTGCATCTCAGCATGCAACTGGCCTGTTCAAGCTGCACAAGGCTGTAGAGTGGTTTTGCACTGAGTAAATGGCCTTGGGAACCAAACAGGTGACTGGTGCAATTCCTACACACCAATCACTCTGCTGGCATCTGTACAGGGTTCAGAGCAGGGCTGGTGTTGGATATTTCACACAGCACCTAATTTAAAGTAATCTCTCTCTCTCTTTAGGTATAAGAAAGAAGCGCATGTATTTATTTTAAAGTATTTTGCCCAGTGTTTGCCCAAAAAGGCTTCCAGGGTGGCTTCCTGATCCATAAAAATAAAATACATTTTTGAGTATATACAAAGTTCACTTCCTCCTTACTGAGCATCCTCAAACAATCCCAGCACATATGGGATTGTTCAGAGCACGGAGGAGATGGTGGTGCCTTCCAGACTGGCCAGGGAACAACCTGGCACTTCTTATAAGGCAGAATGTCCCATATGTCTCCTTTCTGCTTTGTGCTTCCACACAGGACATAGCTTTCTCCATTTTACAGAGCAATACCACGTGGAGTGTAAGCTAGTCAAGGCAGGTGGGGAGGTTCTTCTGTGGGGGCAACTGGTTAGAGAAGACTGGCCTTGAATGAACTGAATGAACATTCAATGAACTTGAATGAATGATTGTGACTCCCTGTTGCGTGTCCACCCTATGCTTACAGGCACACATCCTCATTTCATGTGTTCAAGCATCAAACGCTACATGCAAAACATGAATGCCACCTGAATTATGAATCATCCCTAAATATTGCTAGATTTTATTAGGTTTTAAAATAACATTCAGATGGACCTGCTTTCTTTGCCCTGCAAACTCTATTTATTTACACATTTTCAATTTATTCTGCATCTTATAAATTAAAATATCTGATCAATATATTTCCTGCTATACAGAAATATGTACTTGGTGAAAGAGACATAGTCGCTTCTTCAAAGGACACCAATTTGCCCTCTCCTAGAAACTGTTAAGTTGTGCAGTAGATGACAGAAGCATGCACTTTTTCTGTGTCAGAATGTGCACAGATCTGCCCGTTTGCTATTGTCTCTCCACTTATACCTTTATCTTCCCAGAACTATAAAGCATTTCATTCACTAGGGGTGAATTCAAGTTTACTTGTCATCTTGCAAACATTTTTTTATATATCCACAGTAGACAAATGACGTAAGCAGGGGCCCAGCTGAGATGGCACTGTGTTTTATCAATTATTGGTGTAGGATCAAGACTCTGCTGCGAATACCAGACCTAGAGGAATGAATTGAAAGAAAAGAACAACTAGAACACCTCAGTCCCAGACACATAAGTCAGGATTGAGATTTAATTCTCTCTCTCTCTTTCTCTGAAATGCAAAAATCAACAAGGTATCAACTTTCCTTTAAGCCCCTCATGTATGTACATAAATGTGTGTTATGAAAAGAGACAGAAAGAGAGAGATTGAACAGATTGCAGCAGGGGGTTTATCTCATGCAAACTGTACCAACCTGTTTTGTGACTTACTTATTTGGAACTTAGCTGCTAATCATTTTAAGTAATTAGGCAGTAATATTCAAAAATAATACAGGAAGAGTAACTGAAAGGGAAAAAATATGCAAAAAATTTACCTGTGCCTGCTCATTTTATGAACATGATATGTGCCTTGCAGTTGAAGACCAAAGGTATATATCTAGTTCAGCAGTGTTACTGGCTGTGGCCAGACAGGTACGATTGTGTTCTCACAAGCAGAGCATGAAGTTAATAGGTTTCCCTTATTACTGGTCACCAACAGCTGGTGTTCTAAGGTTTACAGCCAAACTCTGTATTTTTCACCCATGTGTTTACAAAAGAGAATTTTGGGAAATAAAAAAAAAATGTAACTACATGTACCTGCATTTACTCTCATCCATCCTCTATTACCTTAGCCGCTCTGATATGCCCAGAGACTAACGTGGAGCTGCATGACACAGCTCTATATTGAAGTGTGTGTGTGTGTGTGTGTGTACATCTATGTTTAAGGATCCATATTTAATGCAACCACGTGGGTTACAGTGCAATAAATAAATTCCCCCCTCCTTTTGTTGTTTTGTTATTCTACATTCCCCCTTCCCTCATTTCTGCTGTGTTTTCCCCTTCACTACTTAACTTAGACTTAAAGCTTTTTGGGTAGGAACCTGTCTATTCATGTATGATATTCTACAAAGCAGCCTTCCCCAATCTGGTGGCCTCCAGATAAAGAAAAGGAAGAAAGTTAATAATACTCAGTTCTAGGTTGCCATATTTCAAACAGGGAAAATCTGGACAGAAAAGTTTTTTAAGGAAAATCGCTGAAAATGACACTGCTGACATGGGTTGCCATACACCCAGATTTTCTTGGACATTAAGTGATTTCCCTCCTAGACTGCTTCCAAGTGCAGTATTCCGAATATGTTCACAAAATCCCGGACGTATGGCAACCCTACTCGGTTCTTCAAAGTCTCTGCTATAAAATGACGGAATCAGCAGGTCTGTATTATAATATATAAAAGCTATGTATTACGATACATAGCTTTTTCAGTATTCTTCATTAACAATTTCATTTGGGGCAGGTAGCAGAAGTCAAAACGTTAAGTAACTTGCTAGTTATGCATAGAATCAGGATACGTGCCTTGTAACAGTATAACTAGTAGTATGACTATAGCTGATTGCAGAGCTGGGCCGGTGGTTTCTAGCGCACATAAAGGATAAATTTTGTTTTCAGGCAAAAAATAGTCCAGACAGCCCAAACCAACCCAGGAATATTTGGGCTTCTGCCAGCTTTGCCATATTGACCTCAATGGGACTAAATTGGTTTAAGTCCATGTACTTTCCCTTAATTGGCCTATAGGCCAAGCTGTTGTTTTACTTCTCAGTTTTAGCCAAACATTTTAAATAAATGACTTTGCAATATGCAAAAATAGTACAGCCTCATTTTAGCCAGACACTTTCTGAACACATAATTTTGCCCACAGTCCTGCAATGATCATAGCAACAGGGCACGTAAACACCAAATAACCAAAGCATATGGAAAGGCAGATAAATTAGGTTATGCTCTATTGTCTCTATATAAGCGCTTGAGATTTCATTCTGTTTAGGAAACAGAAGCCAATGTTCTGAATGGCATTAGAATTAAAAGTTGGAGCCAAAGTGAAGCCGCTTGCACTTAACATCTATTGAATTCAACGGGACATAAATCAATTGCAATATCAGGTGACCCACTTATTGAACATTTATCATTATTCGTCTGCACAAAGTTCTTAAGGAGATTAGGTGATATCAGCAATTTATTGGGCATTCATTCTCATTTGCTTGTGGGGAGGTTAAATGATGTTGCATCCAGCAAATTTTATCCCATACTTTCTAGGACATTTTCCCATCAGTTTCCTTATTTTAAAAAGGTCATTCTGAGGTGAAGCTGGTTTGCCGTGCAAGACCTCCCAATCAACTTTAATTGTACAACCTGAATTTGCCAGTACAGTATGTGATTGAATCTCATCCAATAATAGTGAAAATCTGGAAGTGCTTTAAATTACCCTGTTAATTTCAACAGAACTAACTTTCTTCATATTATTAATATGTGCAAAGCTGTATATTCTTACTGCAAAATATCTGGTGAAAATATGCAATTAGATTAGTAACCAGTCAAAAAGCAGCAATTTTTGTACCCTAACCTTTTAAAAGGCATTTTAAAATCCTATGAGGAAATTATTAAGTATTTAGTGAGTGTTCGAAAGATGCTTGGATATTGAAAAGAACAAATAAAATAATTTTGCAGCTATATATTACACATCTAGCAATACAAATAGTGTGTTATTGTTAGATAAAGTTAGAGCATTTAAATGAAATTCCATGAAAATTTTCTTTGGGCTTGTTGTTTCTAAAACAGAAAAGTATTCCACTTGTGTGTATTTTCTAAATTTAAAATAAATTCTATATTTTTTTAAAAAAATCCAAATATCCCAATTTAAGCTGTACTGCTACCTTAAACATGAGACACTAATGGGGCTTAGTTTCTCGGGATTTAACATAAAAATTCACAAAGGATGTGATCTGCAAGCCATCTATTTCAGGGTAACAAGGTGGACTTAACTAGAACTACTGTGAAGTAAACTGTAGCTAGTAGCTGAATTATCTTTCAGTTCTCCTATGAAATATATACTTAACTTTTGATGTGATGAACTACAATTATGCACATTGGGACAGTGATTGCTTCTTGAGAAAAGCAGTAATTGACACACTGTTCATAAGCATGACTGTTCATGCACCGGACAAGTACAAATTACAGAAACTTCATAATACACAATCTAAGATAGCACTTTGTATGCAAGAATCTCAAAAGAATTTTGCAAAATTAATCATCCCTCTGCATAAGATTTAATAGACACATTGCACAGGTCACTAAACTGGAGGACACTCTTGATTCTACCACACTTGTTTCTATTAGTAGATGCATTACTGATCTACCCAGGTTCACTTTCAATTAATCAATAATAAAGATGGATGATAAATCTAGCAAAATATGACCACATGGTCCTTGTCCTAGACTAGTTCTTCCTTATTTCCCAGTCCACATTCCAAAGTTATAGACTCACACTTTGTTGCATTAGAACAGTTACGTTCCTAGTTTTCACATAACAAATATCAGGGTCTTAGACGGCAGAAAAATGGAAATTCAAGACAGAGACAATGGGTGTTGTGGAGAAAGAAATGTTCGTATTTATTTATTTTGTATATTCATTTTTATCTTGCCTTTCAGAAAATTTCTTACAAGGTATGCTCAATGCACCAAACATTGCATGAGAAACAGATCACAAAATGGCTATGAATGCCTTTTACACATGTGAAGAGCCCTGCAAATAATCAAAATAGACCCATTCCATTTTCAGACGATTATAAGAAACACTGCCCACATGCATCTCCATTGTACTGCCCAAAAGATCCTTACCTGTTAATTGAGCTAACGCTGGGTACTGTGTCGTTGTCACATACTCGCTCTGCTAAAAGTCTGTCCCTGATCTCCCAGGCAAACATGGTGGGGTTTTGGCGTTTATATTCTGCAATCTTTTCTACTACTTTGGGTGTGGCGACCTTTGGTTTTGACCCCCCAATAACTCCAGGCTTAATGCTTCCAGTCTCATAGTACCTACAACAAAATTTCATGAAAGAGGGAGAAAAATTAAAATCAATTCAGGAATGCATTTTCAGTGGTCATTCCCATTATATATTCTAATGTAATGGACCCCTAGTAAATTGCAACCCATGTATTTAATTCTCCCACTGAAATCAATAAGACTTAGAAGTGTTTAATGTCACATGATTTTGTGTCCTAATTCTTTTTTAAATTTGCCATTATAGATTGTTTGATATATAACTATAGGTGCATGTGTGTTTTCCTTCATGGCCAGAAGGCAATAAAAATGATGTGATTTTAAAGGGCAAGTGAAAATTGAAAATTAACTGAAAATGTGTGTTATTAATCTGTAATAGCAACAATAATAAAAAGAAATTGGCACTGGCATAATTTTTTTTTACTTAAATAGGGGTGGGGAGCATTGGTCTCATTTGTAGTAAATTACTATTAAGACTTACCATCTTTTTGCAACTAAGTGGTAAAACAATATCATGGAAAGGTAAGTGCAGTCAAAACAATGCACAAATTTCTCTCCTTTTTCTTCATTCCTTTTTCTTCATAATTGTGAAGGGCAAAACACATTTTTCCTAACTGCTATCTTCAGGGTAGGGAGAATTTTTGAACTACTGGCTTTACTGTTAAACTACCATTCTCCTCAGTAACCCATTGCAATTTACTGACGCAAATGAAAGAAGAATCTACCAAGCACTTTTCCTATACAGGCACCAGTAAAATGGACATGGTTGCATTACAGAAAATCTAGGTAATGTGCACCCTTTGAGTCTAATGCTCAGCTACTGTAGACTAAAGACTATCAAGGTCTCTGGACTAACCTTGTTGAGAACAGCCATGATAACAAACCAGCGGTGTCCCAACAGGAGAAGTTCAACACAGAAAACCCAATTATTTGTATACCAACCAAAGGCTCTCTAACTAGCAATATCATAAATCTGTATTATTTTTCTATACAGAAGGCTCAGAAACACATCATATTAAAATAATATGAATTTACAATTTTGGGCTGCATTTTGGATCCAGCACTTTGGTGCCCATCATATTTTCATTTAACTACACAGTTTCAGCTGGGCGTCTTCTTTCTGGGTGCCCTTTGTCAGGGCCTAATATCCTTGTTCACCACACTGGCAAGACACTGAAGTGAGATTAGAACAATTAAAATCAAGGAGAGTTTTGCTGTTGATTTCAACAGGATATGTAACTCACTTACATCCTGTGTTTATGTTTTCCCATTGGGTTTTTTAAGAAATTGTCTGTTGTACAACTCTTTAGCTGAGAAATACTAGTGAAACAAGACAGTGCTGGCTGGGCCTGATGGGAATTGTAGTTCTGAACATCTGGAAGGCACCAGGATGGGGAAGGCTGGGTTACGCTTGCTATTAGAGCCTTCTGAAATATTGTACTGAGTCTAATGAAGCTGCAAAGTTTTCATGTACAGTGGTACCTCTGGTTACGAACTTAATTTGTTCTGGAGTTCCGTTCTTAACCTGAAACCATTCTTAACCTGAGGTACCACTTTAGCTAATAGGGCCTCCCGCTGCTGCCGCCGCCACGGCACAACGTGATTTCTGTTCTCATCCTGGGGCAAAGTTCTTAACCCAAGGTACTACTTCCAGGATAGCGGAGTCTGTAACCCGAAGTGTTTGTAACCCGAGGTACCACTGTATATACAATGAATATCATAAAATAATTGATAGTGTACATTTGTATGACTAAGAAATGCCTTCATGGACTCTCCTGTTTTAATCAGCCATGCCTGATCTCAACTCAGTTAAGGAAAATAACTTTAATTTAATTTAAATTCTTCTCATCAAAATCAATAGAACCGGGCTGATAAAGTACTTAAGAAGAAAGTCGCCACTCATCAGTCACTGTGCTTATGAGGAGTACTTTTTATTTTTACAATGGAAAATAGTTGATTTTCTACATATCCTTTTGCACTCATTGTCCCTCAGTAGCTGATTTAGAAATCATTTTTATTTATTATATATACCTCTCACTTTTTTTAAATACTACTCCATGGAGCTCAAAACAGCATACAGTACGTGGTGCCATTTCCCCTTCTATTTTACCCTCACAACAACTCTATGAGGTAGGTGAGGCAGAGAGATTGATTGGCGCAAGGACCCCCAGTCAGCTTTATGGCCAAGCAGGGATTTGAATTCTGATTTTCCCACCCAGAGAATGGTCTGGGAGCTTGCAATAGGCTGAACCATGTGAAGTCTAAATTGCTATAAAAAGTATAGCAAGGGCCTGAGAATCAGAAAGAATGGCTTGCCTTAAGTCACCGAGTGAAAGGGCAGTGGTGAGATTTAAACCAGGGACTTGCTCATTAATAGGTCAGCGTTCAAGCCATAACCCTGTGCTACCTAATGCTATTACACTATTTAAACTAAGCAGGTTTGGAAGAGACCTCATCTGAGAGCACTGTTTTTTATTATTAGGTTAAAATGTCACTAATATTTTAAACATGATAGTATACAGGATTCGGCATCAGACTGGCTTCTGGGCCTCAAACAGTACAGCAAAATAGGTGGATCTGGGTCTATGGATTGTGAATTACTGGGTGATTGAAACATCATTCTTATTTTCATCTAATGCTAGGGTAGGTAAATTAGCAAACGTGTATCAAACCAAGTAATGACAAATAATTTCATTTGTGCTGTGAACAACGACCCTAAGACAAACTGCACCCATTCATAACTTAACTTGTGGTCTGAGGAGACCAAACGTCCCAGAATGCAATGTTCACTCTTGGGAAGAATCTAGACCCATATTCAGGATGCTGGCATTGTTATTGGGCTAAAATGCATTGCCTGTACAGATCCCATTATATTCACAAGCAGTATCAGTTAAACAATCATAGTTAAGATGGCTCAGCAACAAACTATTAAATATAGAAACAATTTGCTGGTGTTGACATCTTTGAAAGGTTTGCCACTGTTGCTATTTATTTTGTGCCAGTGTTTAAGTGTTGTAAATTAAGAAATATTGATTCCTAAATGTAGAATCAAGCATATTTTCTGTGCGTGTTCCATATATATATTCACAGAGAGAGAGTGCTCCAATTACACTGACATTTTACCAACTGTAATTATTAGTTATGAAAATAATGAGCTATGAAATTCCAATTTATTGTTGACAACTTAAATGACAAAGCTCTGGAACTCAATTCTTAGCTCCATAGCAATGCAAATATATCTAGTGACAAATCTATTCAGAAACAGTAAAACTTTTAGATGTTCTTTCTTACTGGTAATGAGTTGCTTGTTTATTAGTTTTATTCATTGGCTAATAGAAATAGTAAGCTAAAAGTTAAACTTTGATGTGACTGCCATCGGGGTGGGATGAAGTAGCAAAGATAAAATGTCACAAAACTGACTGCTGCCGTTGACACTGGTAATTTTAGAAACTGCACTTAAATAACATTCCTGAGACCATACATATTGGCCTGCTTCGGAACCACAAACAAAAATCTGAAAAATCTCCAGTTGTGCAATCTTAACGCTACCAGTGTCTTTGATAGGCTTTTCGCTGAGTTTCCTAACTTGCCTCTTTTAAGAAATATCAATATTAGAATGCTTAAGGATCCAGTCTTGAAACTGCTTACTCAAGAGTATTTCCATTAAAGTTTCAGAGCAGCACCTCTGGCTTGTTTTTTGTCTTTTCACACATGGCAGTATAAAATCAAGACTCCTTCCCTTTAATCCAGTGAACTGACATTTTGTCAAATAGATGTAAGACAGAAAAGATCCAGGTCTACTTGTATCTGCTGACCTTCGCTATATCCCACTATTGACTCTGAGGATTTCGCACAGAGAATGGGGACACTGAAAGGATTCACATGCACAGAACACTATAAAGAATGTTTAATTTTACTGCAGAATTTTTGTATTTTAATAGAAATGGGACTGGTTTTGCATCCATGGTCAAACGTTACTTTTTATGTAGTGAGATGGAAAGATGACCTTATTTTAAAAAAAAGGAACCATAATTTACCAAATTTACTTGAGAATTTGGCTCTAGTTAGTGTGAAATTGCACAACTTTCTAAAGAAACTGTATTTATGCAGCACTAACTACAAATCTTTACGTCTGCTTATGAATAGCTCTATTTATATAAGTCAATGGAAGTACAGAAGTCATAGTAGTGAAAATGAAACTTAAGATATTTATATACTGTTGAAAAATCAGTGATAAAAAATTAAGAGTTCTATCTATGCATGGTTACTCAGAAGTAATGCCCACTATGTGCAATGGGACTTCCACAAAAGCATTACAGCTGAAATTATTCAAATGCAACCAAAAACCTTTAACTTTTTATAGGTTAGGCAGGTGAAAAACAAAGAAGTGATAGATAACAAAATAACCTATCCAGATTTTATTCAAAGTTGCTGGGGAATGGGTGGACGGAGAGACTATTGAGAGAATCTGGCAGTACCTTAAAGACTAATATATTATGGTATATGCTTTGTGTGACTAAAGAAAAGAGTATCATTGTGATGGGAAGCAGAGTAACATGGTACATTAACAAACTCTCCTTTGCAAGAGCCAATACTTGATCATTGCAATCTTAACCAAGTTACATTAGTTTAATGCGCCTGATTAATTTATTTTAAAAATTGGAGCATTCTATCATAGCATGTTCAAAATCATTGTGTCCACAATCATACTGTTCCTCGGCCGAGGTCAAGTACAGTAGTACTTTACATACTGAAACAACAGAAGCTTCCCTTTCTTTTTTAAGTATTCTGCTGTTGCTACACAGTTAGAGCATCTCCACTGTGAACAGACAGGTTCACTTAAAGTTCAGTAATTAAGATTATTAATCATTAAACTGATTTTTATTATATGCAAATTAAATAATCAAATGACCAAAAATGGCTTGATTTTTAAGTGATAATTTGTAGATTTCAGACGAGTTTCAATGTGGCTTACTTAGTTCTGTTGAGTGTGCCTCAACTATTTCCTAATTGAATTGCTAATGTTTCTTAGAAACAGAAATAGTAATTTTCCATAATATTGAGATGACTCACAGATTTGCCAGCATATTCAGTAGGAAGCATTTAATAAATAGTTCCATAATCAATAACTTATTAAATATATTCTCAATAATCTATTTCTAAAACATTTCCTAGATTTGGTTGTTAGATAGATAGATAGATAGATAGATAGATAGATAGATAGATAGATATGGATTTCTCTGAAATTCTTGTCATCATTGGGTTAACTCCCAAGAATCTGCCTAGTCACAAACCGAACTGTCTTTTAAAACACATTCCAATAACAAACAGCATGGTATTTTCTCTTTAAGAATCAATGAGATTCACTTATCTCCTTTTACCTGCCAAGAATTTTGCTGACACAGCCATGGCTGACCCGTAGTTGCCTGGAAATGTCGCAGGGTCTGACACCTTGATGGGCAAGTTCCACAATCCTTTGGCGGACTACGTCAGGGAGTGGTCGACCATTCACAAAAACACCCCCTAACTGATTCACTCCTCCATGTCCTGAAACATATGGGGGGAAACAAAAACAAAAACAAAAACAAGCAGAGAAAAAAATACATCTTTGTGACTGTTTAGAAGATGCTTACATAAGGCCTGTTTCAGCTATAGATTCCCATCTACCATCAAGCACTGGGCAAATTCTTAAACAAGAGTTTCAGTTTCAGTTCACCATTTCTGAAATGATGGCTATGGTTTATTTGCTGAGAGGAGGAGGAACAATGTTATTTACTGAGACCTAATTTGACATTGATAGCAATTTTACACTTGTGTAACTCTAATTACTTCAATAATTACCCAGGATTATGTGGCATGAGAATCAGGCCTCTGATTTGCAAAACCATCTCTCAAAAGTTATTTTTAGGCCAATGCCTGAAATCATCAGGCAATGTAAAATCACTCATGATGCCTAACTGATAGGGTGGATATAAAGGCTGAAAATCCTTAGCACGCTCACTTTTAAGTACCATTAAGCTCAATGAGACCTACTTTCCAGTAAACGTGCTTAGGATCAGGGGTCCTATCTCACTTGGTTAGAAAAGAAGGCCCAAATATTTTCCCATAATGGGAAAATATGGGCAAATTTAGGCAAATTTATTGAAAGATGAAATTTGCCAAGCATTCACTTTTACTTTGAAAATCACAGTTTAATTATGTATGTCCTCAAGACATATGTATGTATGTATGTATGTATGTATGTATGTATGTATGTATAGTCAATAACTTCTAGCTGATAGAATGTAGAAGAGCCTCTATAAATATTAGGAGCCTACAGAGCCTGGCTCAGACAAACTAAATAGATTATTCTTTCTCTGTGTGTATTTTCACTACTCTCCTTTAGCAAGGTGAAACATCTATCTGTTGTGAAATGGTTCTCAACTAGATGAATAGCAGCTAACTGGGTAAAATCAATGAGCGCGAAATATAATGACATGTAGCTAACTGAGAAAATATAATTAACTCCCAAATTGTTAATCATGCAAACTACTTATAATAGAGAAATTGCAATGTTGAAAACAAATAATTGCAATAACCAGCATCATTGGCAACAACTGAGCAAAAGTAATAAGCTAATCTCTCTATTTACAGAGGACTTGAACTGTTCAGAATCAGTTGGCAAGGCAAACCGTTTCTGTATTAAACAAACCAGTTACATATATAAAACACTTTTATTTTCAACCCAATAATTTCCCAGTTCATAAATTGCTGTCAAACTTTGGAGTATGTCAGAACATATGAAAAATCCACAATAACTATTTGATTATTAAAGTAATTTGTGTCAACCAAGCACAGACTCTTACTGTAGCTACTCATTTTAAAAACTGAATCTTTTATTTTTCAGCTGACTAGTTATGACTAAAATGTTCTGCCCTTAAAATGAAGCTTGGCGAGTCCACTTTTTGCTTTCTTTGTTTTATTGCTGCCTTCATTTTGAGCTTTAAAATACTCTCTGGACCAGGAAGGAAGGAAGGAGCTTTTTTAAAAAAAATAATAAAGGGTTCAGCTGTTGAAAGAACATGGTTTTCGGTCATTATTTTTACCCCAGTGAATGTGCTTTAACAGTATTAAACGTAATTTAATAGAAATATTGTTCACTATGCTGGCTGCATAAGAATCCTCAAAGATTACAAATTGCAAAGTCAAAATTAGGCAAAGGGACTGTGTACTTTTAGGTCTTGGTTAGCTATACATTTGGATGCAATCTCTATTGATTTAAAATCCTGGTTAATATTGCAGCAACCAGGAAAGGGGTCGGATTTATCAGTTAACTTAGACAGCCGTATATCCCTGCTCTTGGAAGTTATGTTGTGTAGAGTAGTTCCAGCTTCCCAGCTGAAACAGATAAGAATGCTGAAAGCAAATGAAACCCAGCTGAACTTAACAAACTTGGGAGTACCTGGGCTAGTTAGGCAAGGGCAAAGAATGAAGCACTGTAGTCTCCCAAGTGAACAAAGTTGCAACCAGGTGACTACTGTTACTGTAATATCCCAATACAAGGACGATTTATGAGAAGAAAGGAAGGCAGAGACAGAAAAAGAGTGGGGATAACAGAGGGGAGAATTCCCTCGCATCCTAGTGTATAAAGGTTCACTAAGAAGGCTATGGAACATTTTAATTCTAATAATCAAGGCTATTGCTCCTGGATGTTTGAAGGTTTAAGCAGCCCAACAGTGCACATGATTGGAGTAAAATCAAACAATTGATATTCTACCTTTGTAAAAGGTTTGCAGGGGTGACGTAGGTATCACATTTCCTGAATTACAGACCTTGGGTGTATATAATGCTAGGTCCTCATGGAGGGTGGGGTGGGTTAAGGAAATAAACTAAGGAGCTCAATGCTAATGGATAGTAAAAATGAGTTAGGAAGTTTAAACAAGTGGATGTTTTAGGAAAACTAACAGACAAAGACACATACATACAGTAGACACAGACAGGGGCACATGATATTCTGCTTCCAAAAATATTACCTTCTCCCCCCCCCCCCCCATGGCCAATTTCAAACCTAAAGCCTTTTGGTTTTCATCCAGTACAAAATGAATGGGAGTAAGAAGGCAGTCAGGGTTTCCATTCCAAAGATATATGGACTGGGGAGAATGCCAGGAAAAGGATCCTTTCCTACCCAAGGCCTGGGTGGGTTGTTTGCTGTTAATCCGGACCGACCTGCACTCTCTTCCTTGGTGGGCTGGATCTGCGGTTGTCCCGTGACATCAAAGTGCAAGCTGGGCTAAGGAAACGACGCGCAAGTCATTCCTGAGTCTCTTGCTGGCAGTTAAAGGGGACTACGGATTTATGTCGGTCATCTTACTAGCTGGGGGAAATTTATGGGACGGAAAGGGAATAACTAGTTTAAATGAAAAGAAAACGATCCATCCGTGGGGAAGCTGCAGTGTGTGCCTTCCTTATTATCAGGCAGAAATTCTCTATTATCAGATAGAAGTTATCGGTGTTTCAATTTACTTAAATAATAAAAAAGCATTAATTCAGAAAGGAAAAGCGAGCTAATGAGACCTTCGTTGCTACAAGGATCAGCCAAGCACATTAAACCACTCGAGATACAGAAAGATTAGATAGTTCTTTCTCAGAATGCAAGTTAGCTCAGCTCTTATAAGATATTGTTCGTTGTTCTGCCCAGTATAAGATTCCTTGTCTTCTTGGGATAATTGGTCTGCCCAGGAGAAATCAGGTTGCAGATATTTAGTAAGGCTGGAACGACAAATGTCGACTATAGAATTAGCTACTCGAAAAACTTCCACAAGGAAGCTGGGTGCGTCTGAGTGTGTATGAGAGTGTGTGATGCTATGTGCCGGTGTCGCAAGTTCGGCATGAATCTTTCTCATTTTCTGCCCATGTGCTTGCCGGTGATCAGTATTAGATATCTGCATACAAAACAGGCTGAATTAAGTATGTGTACCCATGGCTAAATGTATTGCTATATAGCTGTGCCTGTGTGTTACGCAGCTGTTTTTATTTATTTAACGGATCATATTTTTATTCCATGCTTCCTTCAGGGACGATAGATATAGATGATAGATAGATAGATAGATAGATAGATAGATAGATAGATAGATGATAGATTCCTAAACCGCCAAGAAAAGGAGAAAAAATATCTATACATATGCATACAATGAGTCAGTCCGCCTGTTTGGATACAAAGTTTTACAAGACTGATGAATCGCCAACGCTGGTTCCTGACTAAAGTGTGGCATGACAGATAACAGGTTATGTGGGGCGAGGGGGTGCAAGCACGCGCATCCAATGGGCGAAAACTCATTAGCAATCAATAAACAAACATCTAATACACTATCTATTTCAGTTTCAATGTCACTTGGTTGTTGTTTTTTTTAAGGAACCGGTAAGATCACTCATACAGGCCTAGATGGGGCGTTTTGAAATTCATGTTTTTTCTCTTTGGCTATTGCACATGATTTTATTTTGGCACGTCCAAGACTTAACTGTCTCCGGCATTATCTGGCCTAGTTGGTTATCTGATCCATTGAAGGGGGCTTCATTTTGATCATATGCAGAGCCTGATTTGTAGTCCATCCTCAAAAGTATCCCTTATGTTGATCAACTATTAGCTACACACACACAATAATTGCTTTAATTTCGAGTAATTTATTCTCTTAATTTTCATTTTCTCAACGCACTCCAGCCTTCCTATACACACTATAGAGAGCAAGGCTTATTATATATTGCAGATGGGGTGGCAAATATTGGTGCAACTGAGATTTTTGGCTTGGGAGCTCTCCATATTTTGAACGAGCCATCAAAGAGGACGTCAGTTGAAACATCAACACCCCCAGATGCCCTTTCTTCCGTCTGCAAAACCTGACTGTGTTTCAATGTGCCTTTACACGTAAACTAACCGTTGGCGTCGCCAGCGAATGACGGAATAGTGAGTTAAAAGAGAAAAAACTTTATATGGAAGGAAGCGGCAGCCAAGAGAAGAAGAAAAAGTTTTCTTCATACATGAAGCTCGGAGAGATTGTCCAGTTTTAATCTCCTCGTTAACCAGAAGTAACTCAAAGGTCTCTTCCCCCCAGCCTGCCCAGCTCTATCATGCTAATTGAAAAGTCAGGTCAGCTCAAGCTAATGCAGCGAGTATGCGAAACGTGCGATTTAAAACTCCGGCTACCAACTAGTTTCATCTATGTAGAAAATATGCAGAGTGAATTATGGGTGAGGATGCGAACTACCATAAAGGATCAGAGAGGGGGAGTCGGAGAAACGACAAGGTTGTATGCAGGCAGGCAGGCAGGCAGGCAGGCTCACTCCTCCCTGGTTGTCTGTCCACCTACAAAGGTCTGGTTACCCCCCCCCCCAGATGCTGCTACAATGTAGCACGGGGCGTGAAGGTTTTCTCCTGCCTGTGTGTTTTGACCCTGATGATGGTTAACGTGAGAAAACGCGTGTTTCCTCCCACCCACCCGGGACCAAAACATATATCGAGGCTGTTATAAAGACCTCCACTAGCAACCATCAGATTTGTCCGGAGGGGATTTTGGTGCCTTTTTACGCACGTCTTTCGAGCCGTTTCCGTGTTTATATTTCCAGGGAGTTCCCTCATTGAAGAGGATGCTAATCTAGCGCCCAGTTCTGCCATGGTTCGAAGCGAATCTAAAACAGATTCCTGGGAAACAGATTCTTCTAGTGCTACGGATTTCTTTATAATCAAAGGCTGTGTCTGGTTTAGAAGGCGATCCTTCTGGCTGGGCAGGGGAGGAAACTGCGAGGGCTCTTTTCCCTTCTGCGCATTTGAACCGAAGTTTCGGCGCCTCCTGCAGAACAAAATACGTTTCCTGGCAGAAAGGAGCGCGCTGGTGTTAATGTCCAGTAAAGATATCAGTCACATTTCCCACCCGCTACTTTGGGAAACGAGAGCAACAACGGGCTTCTTTTTGACGGCGCAGCTTTAAAATAATAAGATAGTGAAGGGACTGGGGTGGTGAGGAAGTATAAGACGCTGGGTGAGGGTCCTATCCCCCGCCCCCTCCACTCTCTCTTTTTCGCGTTTGTTTTCCTTCTTAAATTCCTGAAGAAGTTATCGATTTATCATTATTTAGGTTAATGGAGGAAACCCCTAGTCCCCTGGTAGCTTCCACGCATATGCGCGCGCTCTCCCTCTCTCTTCAAATTAGCACAAAGGCAACTCCAGGAGAGAGGGGGGAAGAGGGGGGGGGAGAAAAGAGAAGACCCCTTTTGATGTTCGTATTTTAAAGCCTCTCTCCACCGATGCAGGGCTGAGCGGGCGCGCATCAGTAGCCTTAACCTTTCCAGACAATTTCAGCTCCGGAGGTTGTGCTCCTCTACCACTTTTCTCTGTAGGTGACGGCTCTTGTATACTTTCCAAGCGAATCTGCAGCCTGCCTGCCCTGCGTTGTGCTTTCTGCATGCATCCAATGATCTAGTATGAAATTGTTTTATTGGGGAGGGAATGGATGAATAGATAGATAGATCACATCCATCTCGCCGCCGGATGGATGGATGGATGAATGAATAGATAGATAGATCACATGGATTCCCCCCCCCTTTTTTTTTCTAGAAAAGAAAATCCGTCTTGGCTAAAAGGCCCTTGTGCATAAGGGAAATGCGATTAGTTCTACCCTATATTTCCTTGAAATCTCTGGATCTAATCCGGCGTTTAACTCACCATGAGAGAAGATGTCATTTCACATAACATTGTGTTAATGGATAAATCTCCTCTAGCCCTCTCAAGCACAACAAATCTCAAGCAAACACATTACACACGACCTGCTAACTTAAACAGCCAACTTCCAATATTTAAGGCCTTTTTAAACATCCTGTCTTATTCAGTCGTCACATATTTGCCTTTTTAAAATAATTTGCAAGGGAGAACGAATCCTTATACTGCATTTTAAAACCGCTGGTCATTTTTATTTCTAAAACTTGTGTTAAGAAAACATTGCCAACAATATACTACAGACAAAACTTTTTTTATTTTGGGGTGGGGGCGTGTGACTCTTAAATCCAAGTTTGTATTTTATATACGGAAGGAGTTTTTATTTAGAAAGGCGTTAAAATAATCTGGTGGTCATTGTCGTTGTAATTATATTTTCTTCTTAGGCGTTTTCTCCCTCCCATGCATAACTGCAGAATAAACAGGGAAGGGTGAAGTCAAGTAGGGCTACCCTGAACTTTGAAAAAGACACACAAAGACAAAGAGAAAGTAAGACACACAAACACAGAAGTGGATGGAGGAAAGGGGGAAAACATAGTTTAAAAATAATAATAATGAAAACCCGGCTTGTGGAAGGTTCCTATACGTTAAAAAAAAATACTGTAAGGATACAATCCTATGCACGCTTACCTGAAAGTAAGCCCTATGGAACTCAGTGAGGCTTATTTCTGAGTAGACATGCATAGGAACACCCTGCTGGGTAGATTCGTTATGCAAAAGTAAGCAATTTTGAAATCAATGCTGCGAGTAAATGCATTTAGGATAGATAGGGATGCTTGTTATATTAGAAGCTGCTCTTTTGCTCAAGCTCTGGCTTTCGTTTCCTGGTCTAACAGCACTTAATCTGCGTTGGAGACAAAGGCAAAGCTCTGCTGAGTTTATTATTATTATCATCATTAATATTATTATTAAAAAGTGGTGATGATTATAATTATGGTGACGATGCTTTAACAGAACACAACCCAGTCGAAGAGAACCTGTTCTTAAGTTCCCCAGCGCTGGAAGGAGGAGTTAGAGCACATGCTTCAAACCCTCCCCCTGAAATCACTTGGACTTCGAAAATGTTTCGCTCTGGCTGGATCGTGTCCTAAAGCAAAAGGGAGGACGCTTTCCATTCATTCCCTACATACTGTGGACCAGGACGTGTCTTTGTATATAGAGAGGAGGATGTCCGTGTGGCTCTTTTGTTTTCTTTTGCTTTAACTCCTCTGAAACCACAAAGGGTCTGAAACTGGACAGAGGAGGCTGCGAGCCGGGCAAGCGCCCCGCTCGCTCCCTCCTGCTCTGCCCTCGCCCGCTCCCAGCTGCCAAGAGCAGGTCAAATACCGTCGTCGTGCCTCCCTCGCAATGCCCAAAGGCATCCCCGGCCCCGCAGCCCGTTCCTCCTTCCCTCTCAGTTAAACCAATAAGCTGGGGGCAGCCGCTTCGGGGAGCGGGGCGAAGGCACGGCGGCCAGCTCAATCCTTCTACGCCTGAGAAAGAGGGACAGGGAGAGACCGAGAGAAATGGAACCAGCCGCCTCTACTTACTATGCATCGCTGCAAACGGGTCGTGCTTACAGTGTATTTCCATCTGGGCAGCCGATCCACGGAGCTCGAGGCTTTTGTTTTGTTTTGCTTTCAGATCACCTTAAGCTAAACTCCCTGGGATCACTTTTTTGTTTTGTTTTGTCTGGGGCAAGGGGGGTTAGTTTGTTTGTTTTCGAGTGGAAAGGTCAAGCAGAGGGTCGCTGGCAGTGATGTCGTTCGGCTACAAATTGGAAACAAAAACACTCCGCGCGACTTCCCGAAGGCAAGAAGCTCCCCCTCGGAGCCCGGAGCGCAAGAAGCACGGCAATCCTCGCGGAAGTTATTCCTCTGCAGCGGAAGGGGCTCGGGGGGGGCTCGCCGGGCGCTCCGGAGTCGCCCTTCCCCCCTCCCCGCCCCCCGCGTCCCCCTGGCCAGGCTCGGCCGCCTCCGGGCTCCGACGAGGCTCGGGCTTGCGCGGCGGCGGCGGAGGAAGCCTTATTTCTCCCACCTCCAGGAGGAAAAAGCCATCAATCCCGTCCGGTGATTCAGAAGGAAAAAAAGAAAGGGGGAAAATGAAGCTGAAGAGGAGCTGGGGGGGGGGGGAGAGTCTCCACACAGGCAGCGCTTCTTCAAGTCCGAGGTCGTCCAAGGTAGAGGCAGAGACGCGGGCAGGGACGGGTCAGCTGCCAAGATCCACCGGGGCTACTTTTCAGCGGGCATCTCCTTTCTTTTTCCCCACCGCGACGAAGGCAAGGGCTACCTCAGGGGGCGGGAAGTGCCCCGGGTCAGTCTTTTGTCTGAGGCGAGGTGGCGCGTTGGGGGCGAGCGGGTCCCCCTCCGTCGTCGTCGTCCTCCTCCTCCGTCTCCTCAGCCGGCAAGCCAAGCTGGAGGTCTCCGCTCCGGCGACGGCTCTGAGGCGACGGCTTCTTTCGCCGAGAGGGCGCGAAGGCTACGGACAGGTGTCTCCCTCGGCGGCGCGTAGGTCGGCGTGTCTCGCTCGGCGGGCGTCCCAAGTCCTGAGGAGAAGCGCGCGGCGTCGAGCGGCGGAGGAAAGAAGTCCGTTCTCCCCTTCTCCTCGCGTTTCCCCAACCGGGCAGGCGCGAGCGACGACCTCCGTCCGCCGGGCGCCCTCAGAGCCCCAGAAGTTGGCGGGAAGTTGGGCTTGGAGAGGCGCCAGAGGAGGTGAGGAGAAAGCGGTGGCGGCGGCGGCTGGAGCCTGCCAGCGGCATCCCCGCCGCGCGACGAGGAGAGGGAGCGAGAGAGAGAAGGCGGGAGGGAGCGAGGGAGGCGGCGTTTTGCTCGCGGCGCGCTTGGCCACCTCACGCGCCCACTTCCGCGCGCGCTTAAAGTTTGCCGCGCTCCTCGGGCGCCCGGCGTCGCGGCTCTCCCATGGCCAAGCGCGCGCGTGCGCTCTCCCGCCTCAGGCTGCGGAGGGAGCTTCCCTCTCTCTCTCGCGAAGGCAGCCGGCTCTAGTTGCGCGCCTGTGTGTGCGCGCGTGTGTCTCCACCTGGCCAGCTCTCGCGGGAGGGTCCCCTCACCCACCCACTCCGCGCGCGCGCACTCGCGCTCCCTCTCTCTCTCCCTCACACACACACACCTGGGCGCTCAAGCTCCAGGCGCCTCAGGCAATCTCTCTCCTCAGGAGCGCCGGGCTCGCTCCTCCTCGGCCGGCCGTCGCAGTCCTGCGGCTCTCCGGCTCGCTCTCCCTCAGCGGAGAAGCGCGCTTCTCGGCCAAAGCAGCTTTCAGGACCCAGTTTCGTGTGGACAGCGGCTGCGGGGGGCGGCAGCCTCTGCTGGGAGCCCGAGGCGGGGAGGGGGGGGAGGGAAGGAGGCAAGGGAGGGCAAGCGCTGCCGGCCGCTGCCGCCGGGCCGGCCCGTCACTCAGCTCGCCGAGCGCCAATCAGAAAAGTAAAGTTACGGCCCTGCGCGCATTGGCTGCGGGGCTCGGGAGCTCCGAGGGGAGGGGGGCGAAGCGAAGGCGGGGGCGGCGGGGGAGGAGGCGCCTGATTAGCCAGCGGCGGAGCAATCAGCGAGGGCGGCGGGCGGAGCCCCGCGGGGGAGGCGGATTCATTGACAAACTGGAGGGGATGGCGGGCTGGCTGGGTGTGTGTGTGTGTGTTTGCCCCGAGCGACTGTGGGTCTGTAAGAAGCAAGAGGGCTGATGAAGGCAACTGCGGGGGGGGGGATAGTGCCGGGGTGCGTGTATCAATCAGCAAAGCCCCTCATAGCCGGACTATATGCAGAAGTCCTGCCCTCAGTGAGGGCTTACGCTCAAGTAAACGCCTTTAGGATTGCAGCCCGTGGAACCCGACCCTCGGAAGTAAATCCCGCAGAATACAAGGGATCCCAAAGCAGTGCATATAAGATTGCTGCTCCCTCGGCTGTCGCGAGGCCGGGATCGCAAACACACACACACACACACACACGAGCTTTTGTTTCATTCTCCTTTTCTCCAGCAAAAGTGAAATCTCTAGCAAAATGCCGGAGCCGTCACACGCGCGGAAGCCGAGAGTGGGGTCAATGCGGGATTTGATGTGTTTCTGAGCTGGGCGGGAGTTGAACTTGGGGTTGCGAAGGGTCTCGACGGGCCTGATCAAAACACAATATGGGAGAGGTGGGAGAGAAAGGGAGGGGGCCTGCTCATTAAGGCTAGGCAGTGGGCCTGTGCATTTCATTTGTCCCTTTCCTTCCTGTCCCCATTATTCAAGGCTTGTCCTTTTTGTGCGGGAGAAGAAACCTTCCGCCCCGGCTCCCCAACATTGAAAGCTTCCGTTTCCTGGTTCAGTTGTGGAAATGTGTGATTTTGTGTATGTGTGTGTGAGAGAGAGAGAAGCGCATCTAAAAATGTTTGCTTACATTTGTAAGCCTCTGAAAGGTTTGTTTTCCCCCTTGCTAGCTGCCACGTCGAGCCATTATTTTCAGGAGGTGAAGATTGGCTATCGCGGATTAATCACCGCAGACGGGGCTTCACTTTTCGCCCCGCGTCAGGATGCTTCTCTACGTTCAGACGTCACTCATCAGGTGTCGTCATGTAGGAAGCTGATGCGCACTGCATGTGTGAACCAGGCCTTAGAAAATGTCCCTGTACTTCCTCCTGCCCTGGCATTTGTGTATAAGAATGTCTTCTGACTGAAAGTATTGCCTGTGTACGAACGTGTGTCTATATCTGCAATCCTGTGCGCAAGGTGTGAGACTTGCAGGATTGCGTTGCGTGTAGTTGAACCCGCGCGAGAGAGCTAAAGATATACTTATCCGTTTTGACACGTGTGTGTGTGTGTGAGAGAGAGAGAGAGAGAGAGAGAGAAAATGAGCTATAGGAGCCAATTCCAAGGGGCTGAGAGGTCTTCGCCCCCCCCCACACCCATAAAATATTTGAGGGGGCAGGGACGGGTCCTTCCCAGGTTGATGGGCATTGCCATTCAAATAGTGTGCGTGCATATGATCGATTATGCGGGGCGGGGCTTACCTCCCCCCCCCCCCTTTTATTCAAGTAGGTACCCCTGGAATAAGAGCACACTTACATGTGTGTTGGAGAATGAAATGTGTTTTGTGTCGCCCCTTTCTTTGAGCTGGGAGATGGAGAGCATCAGCCAAGCATCTGCAAGCCTCTCTCAGCTCCAGCCTTGTGTTCCTTCGGTCCCCATAGAGGGAACGTCCTCCCCAGGCGCGGAGAATGGAGCGGGGTGTGTGGGGAGGGGCTGGGACACTGGTGCTCGGGGAAAGGAACTTGTTTCCTTTCATCAGAGGTTAGGAAAGTTCGCTCCCTTTGGAGGGAGGGTCTTGGGTTCGCCTGGAGACGCCGCTGGTCGCCCGTAATTCCAAGCGCGTCTCCTTCCGTCTCACCACCTGCCAAGTCCGACCTCATCGATTTTGCCATTGAACTCCCATCAACCGCCGGGGAAACCCGTCTCGCAAGAGGCCTCAGGGCTGCCCTAGCCACTGACGCGGGCGGTTGAGGCGGAGGACGCGATCCACTCGTGCCCTGCGCGCAACGAAAGGCCTCCACTAGTCGCCCAGTCCTGAACTTGTTCCCTCTCCAGTAGCAAGTGAGTCCCACTTGTCACGGTATGCATTTTAGTAAAACCCCATTAAGACGGGTGTGTGAACATTTTAAGTCTGTTTTTTTAAAAAACAACAACAACCCTATTGCGATTGTTTTTAAAACTGTAGCTACACAGAGAGAGATAAATATATAAAATCAGAGTGCTCCTTTTTATAAAGCGGGCTTCAAAATGAGAGAAGCGAGATAAGGATCATTAAATATAGGGAGCAACCGCTCGTTCGCTCGTCTCTTTGGCTTTAGAAATAGCACATGACTCGCCGCCCTAAAGTGACTCGATACGGTCTCTTTTCGCCTGCTTTATTCAGAATTCATGAAATGTACAGTTATTACCGGATATGGTTTCATATGCATGGCAGAACTAAGTAACTATGCTCTTTGTCATTCTACTTTGTGGGGAAAATAACAAAATAAAAACGCGAGGACTGGATCCCCGTGCATTGTCGGTAATATTTTGAAAATATTCCTATGTGCATAGAAATACAGGCGCGCGCCTCTGAAGCGGGGAACAACGCACAGCCCTGTTAAGGTATATTGTTAAGGGGTTAAGACTTACTGAAACCCCAAATAAGAAATAAAATGAATTCCTTCTGCATGAACATCGTTAGGATCCGAATGCACCGCCGAAGTTCCACAGAAATTAATGAATGAGACTTGCTTCCAAGTGCAAGTGTTCCGCACTAAGCTACAGGCAAATGGGGACAGCGCCTGATTTTATGCCTGGATATGTGTGAACACACATTCAGACCCACATTTGTTCTGCTGTCCTGTATTTACTGTAATATAATAGGCACAACAGTGTCTGCACCTAAAACATTGTGGTACACGTGATGGAAAACACACAGAGCAATATTGGTCATATGACTCAAGGTGTCATATGACGTGCTTGCGCCTATACAACCTTCATGGCCTTCTATATGTGAATATGCTTATGTCTTGTATAACTGCCATTTTATATTTCCCCTGTTTTCACATAGTATACACACGTACACGCTCAAGATAGCATAGCATCATCACTGAGATGTAATATAAGTTTTTGTATCAATGGGCGTTTGCACCTAATTAAAGCATCGTAAATGCACACTTAGCAGTGTACTGCGTTTAGTTGAATACATCGTTGCACTCGTTTCTGCTACAGGAGCACAGGTGAATATTTGCGGCCGCAGGCACAGTCACTCCCAGATTGCACGCCAAAAAACCAGTAAGTATCGTTTTACGTCGATACGACTCATCCTTGGAATCAGAAGAAAAACCCCCATTGACTCTAAAAGAGCTGGACCTGAATGCCTTTTGCTCAGCTGCAGTCATGTCTGGGAGTTCCTTTAAAAATAAAAATAAAAACCCACACCGTCCTCCCAGGATGCCTTTCTTTCTACAGCTGCAGTTAATAGTGTGGCGATTTCGAAAGGGTCCCTTTAGCAAAGAAACACAGGCTACATTTCTGTCTCTGTCTGAACAAAGAGTTGTTACCAAAGGGTACAATTCACAGTATGTCTTGACACACAAAAATGTAACGCACACACCTAGCAAAGACGCAAGCAAAAAGGATCACTGAAAAACCCTGTGTGAAATGTGGACAGCAAGGCCCCCAAATTGTGCGCACGTTCCCCCACCATGCAGAGGTGCTCCTCCATCTATAGGTTGGCCTATTGAACATGGCGCCCTTGATATCTCGGGTTGCTGTGACTGAGCAGTGTTGTGTGCGAGGAGGCCTGAGGACAGACCTTTTTGTGCGCAGCGACATGAGAAGCTAGTAAAGCTTTTGCTCCTTTTTCTCAAGCAGATCTCAAGCGCGGAGAGCTCCAAACTTAGCGAAAAGCGGCAGCAAAGGTCACGAGGCTTTGGCAGAAACGGACATTTCCAGCAAAGATGCTGCCGGCTCATCCAATGCAAGGATGGAAAAAGCAGCCCCATTTCCCCAGTTATCGAGGATGAGCGCGAGAACCTTGCGCGTCCCACCACTATGAGTCCGCCTGGCACGGATCTAGGGGTGTTGTTTGTGAGGCGGTGGGGAAATTCACTCCTAACGCGAGGCCTTCGAAAGTAGGCCCTCTCTTTCCAGAGTACTTCCAGAATTAATCGCCCCAAGGTGCGAGCAAAGATCGATAGCTGAGGGAGGTCGAGGGCGCACCAAGCTGCGATCCTAATCGTCCTGATCAGGAAGCGAATTTCCCGGAAATCGTAAGAGGCGAGTCGCCCCGGGAAGACGCTGAAGTGGCGAGGAATTAGAGCCCATAGGGAGAAGGGTAGGGGGACGAAAGAGGGCGGTGTCAGAAGCCAAAGTTGGCTTATCTGAAGGACAGAACTTCCTCTTGCGAGGCGTCACAAGTGTGGCTTCTTCTTGGCCCCTTGCTGACAGTGGAAATCAGGACACACGCACACACGCCTATCTCTCTTTCTGATGGTCATCCATCCGTCCTCAAGCATCCCCAAGAATGATCAGACTGACAAGAGCTGCTCGAAAAGGTATGCAGGTTTAGAGGGTCGATTGGAAGACAGCGAGGATCCTAAGCGCCTCTATTCAGACGTTCCCACTTAGTTCCCAGGTTGCTCTTTAGGACTGCAGCTTAAAATGGTGAGAGTAACAGGACTGCATTTTTTAACACTTTCCCACAAGTTTAACCCCGCCCCGCCCCAACTTCTGCCTGCACACAGAAAACTAGCATATCATGGATAAAGACTTAGTTTAGCTCACCAGTCCTCGGGCGCTGTTGCTGGGATTTTTTACGCGAGGACAGGGGTCAACAAAACCATCACCCACCCACCCCTCACCTGCAGTTTGAAGCCCAGAATCCGTCCACAGAATTCTCAGTAAATGCCACAAGGTCCATTAATATTATGGTGGTGCCCGGATTAATACTAGCTGCAAAAATAGTGCTAGAACAGTTTAAATCTTAGGCCATTCAGATTCACTGGACAGCGGCTGTCCCTAACCACTGCCAATAACCTGTTTCCCCTCCATTGTGCTGGGAACGGTCTGTGTGTTTTGAAAAGAGTGGTGGAGTTTGTGTGTGCGTAAAGTTCAGAGATGGCTTTGTAGTCCTTAAACCAATTCTTGCTTATTTGTTTTCGATGGATGTCAGCGGGAGAGGCAAAGCACCCAGTCCATGGTTAAGACCACAGTTCTGGATGGGCAGGGTAGGAAATGGAGGAGCTGGTGCTCTGGGTGTTTGCTTTTATGCATTATGTTTGCAGAGTGTCCCTCTCTCCAGAAGAAGCACAAGCCCAAGACAATTTTTAGACAAACTCCACACCCCACCTGCCTTTTGAGGGAAGCTCTTGGGTTCGCCTGGAGTATATGGGAGTTATATTTCTGATTTTTGTGGTACTGGTGGAGTGTGAGGGGGTATCTTTTGGTGGGCTGGATAAGACTCATAGGAAAGATCTGCTTTTGAACCTATCTGAAAGGTCTGACTCCCAGGCATTTACAAGCCAAGCTGCATGTTTTTAAAGAGCTTTTCTGGTGGCTGAAGGTAAACCTAAGGAATAATCACATAATCACATATGGTCTGAAACACAAGAAAGACACTTGCCTCGCTGTTTAACTAGCCCTCCAACTGTGTGTTTTATCAGGGGTGGGCTTTTCTCACATGCAGCTTTGACTAATTATTTGTTTATTTGATCTTATGGTTCATTCATAGCATAAGCCCAGGGATGTCATTTAGAGAGGCACACACCACCTCAAATTTAAGGCCACTTGGCTGTCCTAACAAATCACTTATATTTCAGGTAAACTGACTCACTAGGCTTCTACTGTGGTTACATTAAATGGGCCTATACCCTATGGCAAAGCCACAGATCCGTTGACTTAAACAAAAGGAGTGTGGCTGATATAATGATATTATGAGGCATTTTAAAATTCACCAAAAAATTGTCTTAAAATGTACTGGTTTTTTTTTCCCCATTTCAACCATTGGGACTTACTTCTGAGCAGAAGTATTTAATATATTCAATATTGAATATAATATCAAATAGTTAGTGTTTGATTCTTGCAGGGCAGAGTATGTCTGGCGGGATTATCAGAGGGAGCACGACTCAAAGGCCTGCTCTTGGATAAACTAACTGCCAGAAACAATTTTCTTCAGATCATTGGCATGTTACTTTTATACCTCATGTTAGCACATAGTTCATCTGTCTGAAATGCAGGGTGCTATCCTGTGCTCCTTAAATGTTGCCACTGAATCTGCTCCTTCTCTCTCTCTCTCCCTCTCCCTCTCCCCCCCCCCCCAGTGTGAATGAAATCTAAAATGACACTCCTAGTTAGATCTAAAGCTCAGAGAAGCATGTTTTTAAATAACAACAACAGAGGGTGAAGGGCACTTTTACAAAGGAAAGGAAACGTCTCAGAATGTGATCTTTCAGCTCCATAGTAACCCCAAACCGCATTTGTCAAGGACCTTGAGAGGAGACACCCACTATAAGAGTGAGTTCCTCTAGGCCTCTTTCCGCTGCAAAATCACTTCTGATCACCCTTTCCACAAAACACAGTCAAATGGTATTCTTAAGTTCAAGTGTGCTTTCGTTGTGAGTGGGATATGAACCAGGCTGTGAATTTTCAACGTGTATTCATTTGCAAGGAACTTTAGGTGAGGAAGAGGGAGAGAAAATGAAACAACACAAAGATTTCTCAGGGCACAGAGACCAGTGTCTCGGTTTTCTTTTCTTTCCCTCTTCCCCCACCCCCTTTCCCAGCTCAGCAGCCTTTGAAGATGGTTCCCTTTTGTATTCAAGCTTGGACACTTTCTTCCGGTCATTGATGAACGCCTCTCCCCATACAAACTTGCTGCACCCATATGCTCTCACCAGAGTCAATGCTAACCATTTCAGATTACCCTCCACTCCATGTCAGCGCCTTGCTGGAATTTTCAGCAAGCTGTATGTGCATCAGTTCTCAAATCTGTCTCTTTTTCCTGAAGAAAGCATGGGGTTGACTTTTGTCCAGACTGAGAGTGACTTTTTAGAGTATGTATTTATGTCTGATTATTTCTAAAGCTATGCCTCACCGTGGACTGTTTAATTTTGCTCCCACATTAGGAGAAACAGCCCGTGTCCTGCATAAGGAAGGCCAATAACAGCCTTAGGCATTTCGAATCCTCACTTTGCTGTTATAATAGAATGTTCCTGGACATTAATTAAAAATAACAGTTTATTCAGCAAGGAAAGGGAATGACTACATTCAAGGTTCTGTTTTGAATCAGTTGAGTTCAGCGACATTAGGCCACCACCCACAAAACAGCTGATCAAAAACACATTGGATTTAAGTCCATTGTTAAGTTAATGTGCAATCCTGTGCACATTCATTTGATAATTTTGCTCTGGAATAGGCACACAGAGAATTGCATCATTCAGGGGTGCCAATTTGAATAAAATATTGGGGGACTCAGGTAAGCCCTGCCCTGTGCAATCAATCACAAAATGTGGTGCACACACCATTTGAATGTAACTGCCTATCAACTTTGGGGGGGCCCAGCCCCTCAAATATTTTATTATGGGGGCCAAAGGGACCTCAGCTCCTAGAAGTTGGCTCCTATGGAACTGTTAGTGGTTTTTAATCACTTCTAAAGGGATTCTGCAGCCTGTTTTCACACATTACAGAGTCACATACCTGTTTTCTACTGAGTGTACAATTAGCAGGAAGTCACAGCCAATACCTGTGTGGTATCAGTGTTTTCAAACACCCGTATGAGTTCTTTTCAGTACAGTGGTACCTTGGGTTAACTACTTAATTCGTTCCGGAGGTCCGTTCTTAACCTGAAACTGTTCTTAACCTGAAGCACCACTTTAGCTAATGGGGCCTCCTACTGCCGCTGCACCGTCGGAGCACGGTTTCTGTTCTCATCCTGAAGCAAAGTTCTTAACCCGAGGTACTATTTCTGGGTTAGTGGAGTCTGTAACCTGAACCGTATGTAACCTGAAATGCATGTAACCCGAGGTACCACTCTATATGCTTTACTTAGGTAAAAAAGCCACTTAGGTGTATAAAGTACTTCTTCATGCAGTGCATAGTTAAAACTATGGAATTCACTTTCACAAGATGTGATGCCACCAACTTGGATGGGTTTAAAAGATGGTTAGATAAATTCAAGAAGGAAAAGGTTATCAGTCAATAGCTACTAGCCCTGATGGGTATGTTCTACCTCCGCTGTCAGAGGGAATATACCTCATTCACACAGAAACAGAAAAACACACACACCTCTCAATACCAGTTGCTGGGAATAATGGGTTGGGAAAGTGCTTTGTGCTCAGGTCCTGCTTATCACAGACATCTGGCTAGCCACTGTGAGAACAAGGCATTAGACTGGAGAGGCCACTGGCCTCAGTGGGCTCTTAAGTATAAAGAGGTGCATTTCAAAACACCAAAATCCATGTTACAATGTCACCTATCAAATCCCAGCAACACCCCTGGACTCCAGCCTCCCACTGCAGCAACCAGCTTTATCTGACCTCAATGGCTAGCAATTCACTCCCACCCAAGAGCTCTTGCTCAGTTGGCTTGCGAATAGAGCCTTCCAGCTCTGCCTCTCCACATTCCCAGGGTTGTAAACCTGGAGTCCTCTAGGCCTTTCCTCCCAAAATATCCACTTGGGGAACAAGTCCCTTGTGCCAGTTTTATCAATGTCTCGGATCTAAAAAGAAGCCCATCCAATCCTCCTTGTGATGGTGGGCAACTCACTGCTGCAGCCTTATGGAACTAGCAGCAGGGGGAGTTCCAGTCTGGCAAACCTTCGTTTACCCTGGTTGCACATTCCTCACAACAAAGATTTGGGATGGAATCCTCTCTCCACCTAGGTGGCTTCCTACCTGCAAGGTCCTGGGATTTGGTGCTTACCTGGTATTTCTTAGACTTGGTCATAGAAGAGTGTGTGAGTGTGTTTGCGAGAGAGGGAGGCAGGGAGAGATGTGTCCTCCATTTTTGCCTCACTCGCTGATTTGAATGGGAACAGTGACACTCCAATCCTAAATACATTTACTTGGAAACAGAATCCCATTGATTCCCACTGAACTTCCTAGACCTGCAGTGCTATGCACAATTTTCTAGAAGTAAGCTCCGTCTGAACACAATGAGATTTATTTCTGAGTGAACACTTGTAGGATTGCACTGTATGTGTATCATGTTTAAAGGTAAAGGTACCCCTGACCATTAAGTCCAGTCGCGGATGACTCTGGGGTTGTGCGCTCATCTCGCTCTATTGGCTGAGGGAGCCGGCGTTTGTCTGCAGACAATTTTTCCGGGTCATGTGGCCAGCGTGACTAAGCTGGATACAAATAATTCCAAACTCCATTTCTTTTCCTTCTCCACTCCCATGCTGTGTTCATGCATGTTGACTGGTCAGGTTCAAACCTCTTTAATGGAAATGACTCTCAATCAAGGTTCTTTGTAGGGGCAAAAGAAGTAATATATTCCAAGGATCCTCATAACATTATAAGCCACCAGGTTCCAGGCACCGGTTTGGCCTGATGTTTCAGATTTAGCCAGAGGATACCCTTGTGCTCCATGTCTTAAAAGGACCTCAGTGATGGCGATCAGAAATGCAAATGGCGATCAGAAATCGGTTGTAGGGGGGAATTCGGGGGGGGGGGTCAAATACACTCTCTCCTTTAATTTTTCAAAGCAGGTGCTGGAAAATTTACAAGGGCAAAGCCCTGATACACTTAGCTCTAAGATGCAGCTCCATGGGCATAGCCGGGGGGGAGGGAGGGGCAGCTGCCCCCCTAAATCAATAAAAAAAAAAAAATACAGAGCACACTGAGGTTCTGCCCCCCCCTAACAAAAGGCCTGCCCCCGTCCAGAAAAATCCTGGCTGCGCTCATGTGCAGCCCAATTCCATACAAGCTTATTCGGGAGAAAGACAAGCTAGCCTACATCCTTGAAGGAAAAACACACACACAGTTCTGAATGCAAACACCCAATTGCAGTATATACACGCATGGCACATTCATCACTACAGTATGAAGGGGTGACACCCGTATGTCAATGAGCCACCCCAGATCAAAAAAGACCGAGAGGGCTCTTTCACAGCATGTCGAAATACAATGTCTTTCCATTCCTAGAGCAATTTCGTTCGTGGGATTGTTACACCCACGCCTTGGGCACTGGAAGTCCTCGAGAAAAGAACGTCCACGTCGTGTGAACAGCACACTTGTGTGCTCGTGCTTAAGCCTCGAATACTTTCCTAGACCCCCTTGTGAGCAAACATGTTTAGGATTATGATAGTGGTGGGGCTGTAAAAGTGGCGTGGCACGGCTTCATTCCCCCCGCCCTGCCCTGCCCTGCCCTGCCCCCGCTCAGCTCCCCAATGCGCTTGTCACAGCTAGATGGGATTTGGTGAGGATGCCGAAGTTCTTCTAAAGCGCCTGTCGACTTCACTTTTGCTCGCATAGCGTGTACATACTCGACTAAATAGAAAGCAGAGATGTTAGGGGCGTGATCGCGGAGTGGGGGGGGGGAGGGCCTCCCTTCCCCTCTACCCTTTCTCTGTTTGCAAAATAAAGCTCAGTGTGAGCTGCCATAACAAAATACAGGGCCAGTTTTTACACACACACACTGCGTTCTCAGAGGACTCTTAATTCCGTGCGTCTTTGTATCTACGAGGATCAGGCAACCGCTGATTTAAAGGCAGTGTCCTATTTTATGAACCCAGATCCTCAATCGTGCTAAAATTAGTGGAATTCACAGCTTCAGCCCAAGTGCTTAAGGCTTAACTGCGTGAGAGAGCGCTCTCTGTGTCCTCTGTCGATGTGTGTGTGAGAGATGTTGTAGTACGTATATAAACCCTCTGTCTCTTCAGTCATTCTAGCACTGCTGCTAGAGAGGTGAAGCACTTCAACAACAACCGAACAGCAGCAATGATAATGATCACGTTCTGCAACCAACATGGCTGGACACATTAACCTGGAACCAAGCCCTTTTGAAAGCTATGGAGTCTTCATTCTAATGACCGATTTTCATTCATTCATTAAGCAACTTTAAATCCCAATGATTTCAGCCTGAGAGATGTGCACTACGACCCACCACATCTCTTAGGTCCCATTGATTAATCTTTTTGCTGCTTCCAACCCAAGTTAAGGGTGTGCCCAGACTGCTGCCTTCCAAGCGCGTGTTGAATGCTCCGATTAAATAACTTTTTAAAAGTGCCCCAGGATGTGTGGTTTGGTCGGCACTGATTTAGTAGGCAGAATTTACACTGGTCTTTACGCTGCTTATTTTCCCCCTCCTCATCCAGAGCATAGCACTTCTCTCCTTCTGCACAGTTCTTTCTCAACCTCATGAATCCTGCTGGGTTTTACACGTAGAGAGATAAAGCTGGAGAGAGATTCACGCAACCCTCCGATTTAAGGGGGGAACGTCAGAGGAGATGCATGGAGGGGGTTTCGTTGCTTATCCCCATCGAAAGTATTAGTATTAGTATTGTTACTGTCATCATCATCAAAACCCCCATCATCACTACTACTACTACTAGTAGTAGTAGTAGTAGTAGTGTACAGACATTTTGTCTAGACGCAGGAGAATATAAAACACCACAGCTAAATTTGCAATTTGCAAACCTTTGTAGACTACCTTTGTGTGGGCTTTACACACACACAAAACCACATGCATTGAGTTACTAAACCAACCTGCGCGCAATCAAGTGAGATAAAAGAGCAAGCAGCCATAGCAGCAGAGTTAACGACGAAAATACGTTTAAAGGAGAATAATAACCTTGACCATGAGCCTCAAGACCAGTGGCGAACACCCTAGAGAAGGGATTAATGAGGACTGGAGCCACCACTTAAAAAGTCATGCTTTTTGCCAGCGACCGCCTAGCTTTAAGATCGTCCTGGTGTTCAAAGAGGGCGTTCAGAAAATGAGATCTCCCAAGGAATCCTGGCTCCAGAATTCGAAAGTCACAGGTGACTGAGATCTATTAGGAAATATAGGTCTCAAACCGTTCTCTTTTCATGCCAGATTGGGATCCCACTCGTGAGTCACAGCCATTCGTAACGAAAAGAAGCAACTTTGGCAGATTTTTCAAAGAATCCTTTTTGAAGAAGTCCCACCACACATGCTCCCTTCTTTTCTCTCCCTTGCAAAACGCGCCCATAAACAATGTAAACGTTTCGAAACTAGGGCAGCGAGCCTCATGGAGAGAAACGAGGCCATTGCGGGAGCACTATTCCCATTCATTTCAATGGGAGAACCTCCCTGATGGACTATGGCCTTCGGTGTTAATGGCGCCTAATTTGTTGCCAGTCTTGACCTTCTTACTTTCTTTTTCTTATATTAACTGAAGCAGGTTGAACAACGGGCCGAGGGGTGGGGCCCGGGGATCTGGCTGCAGGCGCGTTGTGTTTGTACAGAAAGCAAGACTAATTGGATTATATGCAGATCATCTCTCTGAAGTTAAGGCAGGGTGCACGTGCCTCCTCCAGATTTCCTGAGCAAAATAAGGAAGGAAGGTAGGACGGAAGAAGACAGGAGATACTCTGTATCAACCCTCATTTTCAGACAATCAACAACCTGGGAAGAAACGTTTTCATATTTCGCCTTTTCTTTCGCATTTTTGCATTGCAGGGCGCGCTTTTCACTTTTTGGCGCATCTGCTGTTGTATTTCCTTGTAGCCAGTTGAGCAGTGGAGCCCGCGGGGTTTGTTTTGGAATGGAAAAGGGAACCTGCAAGCCCCCCCACTCCGTGTGTGTGTGTTTGAGAAACGAGAGGAAGAGAGAGGGGAAGAGAGAGATTTTGAATTCCATGCTAAACTAAACTGAAGCCAGTGTATTAGTAGGCTATTACTTTTACCTTTAATAACATTGTGGTTGCGTAGGTCAAGGGAGTGTGGAACAGCGGGGGGGATAGATATTTTCAGCCATGCCTGTGTTGCCACCAGCTTTACGCTTGGAGAACTTCGGCACTCAGAACTCAGCACTAACGCGCAAAAATATTTGGAGAAGAAGCTTAGCTGGGGAGGAGCTTTCCTGTAGTCTGTCGCGGCCTATTTGTATTTAGCACCAGGATGCTGTGCGCGCCTTTAAGGTCCATTTTAAAATCCTCCGCTTGCGAGTAAATATGTTTAGAACCCGGGTGGCAATCTTCTTCCACACGTTCCCCGCGTGACTCGCAATCCAGTTACACCTGAACTCAAGAGATGTAGGCCTGTAGGTTATCCGCGCTTGCTGTCATCACTTTAATCCAAGCTCCTTTACTGCAAGTGGTTTGTGCATTGTCAGATTGTCGCTCACCGTTTCCTGACTGCTGGGAGGGGGACACATCAGTGTCATTACTGCAGTCCACACAGACACCCGCGTTTCCAATAATCACCATTGATTATTCTTCAGGAACACTTTCCTCTAAGGCCAACTCCCTGGTTCTACGCAGTTAGTGACAGCCTTCCCCCGCCACCCCGAGCAAAAGCAAAGTGTACAGTCCTCGGTGCAAGGAATATTTTGCTTCTGTTAAAGTGCCAGGCACGCAGAGAGCTATAGCAGCAGCAGCAGCAGCAGCAGCAACGACCATTCTGTATCTTGCAAGCTACCAGCTATCATTTTCATCACCATTATCACCATCTTCACCTTATGTACCGTGTACGTCACAGCAGCAAATCCTTTTACTTTTATAAAAAAATAACAAGGCTGACAGTTTGCCCTTTGAGGTAGAAACGCCTGCCGTTATCAACACTGTCCCTGGTTCATGTAATGTAATAACAAACACACTAAATTAGTATCTCCCTCCATCACCCTCATTCCCAGATTGATTTAAGACGGGTCCTTGCCGACATTTCCCCTTCCACTTAAATCTGGACTGCCCACATTTCCTTTGCGGGCGACATCTCCCCTGATTTCTGCCCATAGGCCCCAGATACCGCTTAACACAACCTCTCCTGTTCTCCCATAGCTAAATGGTGGAGCTGGTTCCTGCCATCGCTCTCAACGACAGCCAGATCCCACCCCGCTTCGCTCTCTTTTACCAGAAAAGGAACTATACCCTACAAAGCGAGGCGAGTAACGATGTTACCCACCCAGGATGGCCCAAGCCGAGAGTGGAAGCGTGGGTCCCACGTGTGTTGCACCCAGGAGTGTGTTTGACAGTGAGATCAGAGCTGAAAGTAAACAATTCTATAGATTATTTCACGGGTCACAGAGGGGAAAAGCGCCTCCCTTAACAGACTGTCTGGATTCAGTGGCACGAGAGGCACCGGGATTGTCCATCAACACGGCGTTGTTCTCAATGAAGGAGAGAGAGAGAGAGAAAGTTTCGGTGCAGAGAACAAGTGAACTCCCCATAGCCCCCACGCCGTCGATCCGGGGCGGCTCTCAATCGAGCTTCGCCTGGCCTACGTTTTCACGCTCAAGGACTTGCCTCACTTCCCCGTCCCCAACCAAGCTCACAGTCCTGCTGGAGGTTTTCTAGGGCGGGGGCTGTGTCTGAAATAGGCCTTCTCAACGAAGAATCAGACCTACTTATTTTATTTGGAGCATGGGTAGATGTGACGGGCTCTGTTAAAGCTGCGTGCGCCTAATGGGGCCTGCATCCAAGGTGCTTCCTTGCAGCATAAGTCCCTTTAGGTTCTGTCCTCGCCACACTTACTAAGGAGTAAACCCATCTGCACTCAGTAGCTTTTATTTCCGAATAAACAAGCTTAGGATCCCATTTGCATGTTTAGAATCACAGCAACGGTACAGCAACTCTGGCTTGGAGCCAGCTTCCATGAAATCAAGGAATATGTCTTCCTTCCAAGGACTAGGTCTAGAAATGACACAGAAGAGGAACATTTGAGCCTAAGCATGGTCTTTAAAACCAAGGGTGTTTACATTTAGCTCAATTTTACTGGGAGAGGGGAGGAAACACCTATCTGACACGAACTCGGCGGACTTTTCTTCGGAGTAAACAACCACGTCTTGGGCTGAGCAAATATGGAAAATTGGCATGACGCCTTTCCCTCTCTTTCCAAGGGTAAAGTGGCCAAGGCTACACACAACCCACGGCAAAGAGCAGGCTTTGCACATGGGCCGCTTCCCTAGGTTTCAGTGGGGCTTTGCACAGAACTTCCCAGTGGATTGAGCCCGTCGTCTGAGATATAATGGAGCCACCTTCTTGAGAGGATAGTTGCAAGCTAGTCCCGATGGCTTAAACGCAGCTCGAAGGTCGACTCAGAAGTAAATAATCTGAAGACTGTAGGGGGGAGGGGGACTATTGTATGTATCCTCCTGAAGCTTCTAGTAGAGAGTGGGGGATAGACTTCATTCAGTATGGAAAAGTAGCCCTTCCTTCTTAGCAAAGAGTAGGCTATACAAAATGAGTCCTTCTTTTGCTTTCTCCGCCCATTGTCCCCATCCGGTTTGCAAACCCTACCGGGTAGGTCTTTCTACTTATGTTACTCGATTAAGCGTCATGAACATAATAAACTCTATAAAAGTATTCTCCGCCTCTTGCAGAATGTCCTACGTCTCCATGTTTTCTCCCCCCTCCCCGCTTTTTTTTTTTTAACAGTTCTGCGACGTGCCCCAATCATTATCACCTCGGGGGTCACCTTTCCATGACCTTTGCTCTGTTTCAGCCAACCCTCCCCGCCCTCTTTACGCCGCGTGTTATGTCTGGCGTTTTACCCCCCCTATACAAACAAACAAGCTGATCTTCCCAGAGCAGAGAAGAATTTCCTAGGCACACTCTATTGGGAGGCGGGAGTGGGGGACACGACTCGGCTTAAAATCCACCTGTCCTGGGCTGATCTTTGGAACCGAAGAGGGCCCGAAGTGTCCAAAATGTGCGCATTGGCCGCTTTTACGCGCGCTTGCTCAGCGCCATCGCAACCTTAGGGGAGTTTGTTTTTGCCGACTTTTTGCCGTGAGACGACTTTTCAGGGAATGAGACGTGGCTTTTGCCCCCAGATCAGAGAGTGCCTGAGTGACGAGCAGCGATTTCAAACAGGGAAAGAGAGCGGTGGAACAACTGCCCGCCTTGTGCGACGGCGGGTAGGCAAAGATTCTTGGCAAGCGGCCCCAGAAGCCAAGCCAGCAGCCAGCGCGCAGCAGGCGCGGGTGGCGACATTACGCAGGGGGAGGAGAAGGGCCGAGAATATCTCTTCCCCACCAGCTCCAAGGAGAGAGACGGGGTGGGGTTTTCGCACCCCCCCCCCTTTGCCTTTAATCTCCCCAGTGGGGTTGGGATATCTCTATCGCAGGTTGTCCTACACACACATACACAGAGGCCTTGAGGCTCAGAAGACCCGTTGGCCTGCAGTAGCCACCAGCCCTCCTCGCAACCCGCAGAGAATCAACCCGCGCGCAGCTCCATCCCTGTGCAAAAATAATTGCCAAGTAATCGATCGCGGCGAACTGCGCGGAGACGCTGCTGCGCCGACAGCCCCCTCCTCTCTCGCCGCCCCACCGACCCAACCAATGCGGAAGGAGATCGGATGGCCGGGAGACGGGCTAGCGAATTGTGCCGGGGGTGAGGAGGAGGACAGGGGGAGGGCTGTCTCTGGTGCTCAGCATGCAAGTCACCTTTGGAATGGGTGACCGAAGGAACGGAGAAGCAGGTGGCGGAGGGGGTGGCGGCACAGAATATATATATTTAAAAAATCCAGTTCTTCACCTCCCTTCCTTGTGAGGCCTTCCCAGACCCCCTAACACCCCACCCTGGCCCGGCCCGGAGCTAAGAGCAATGAAATGCTTTATCGATGAAACGATTATTCAGACGATTTAACTAATAAAAGGGCTCATCGATCGCCTTGAAATCACATTATTTATAGACAGCTTGTCAGGGCACTCTCCAGACGCGCGCTCGCCCCCAGAGTTAAGCTTTGGGGCTTTCCCGCTGGAAGGAGAGAAAGGAGACCCTGAGGAGCTGGGAAGATCCCAGGAAAGGCCGCATGACAAGCTCGTCGTAATGTTCGAAAAAGGCTTGTCGAAAAATGTCCTGTTTCGGCTGCTGAGCCAATATCTCTCTAGCTCTGAAATCTCTCCTTACACACCGCCACCCCTCTCTGCTCCAGAGGCCAAAGAGCTATGGATTTGGTATGCAGAGGCCGTAGAGCTCGAAAGTGGCCGCAGTCATAGCAGCCCATTGGGTAGCCGGGGAGCAGGGAAAGAAAAAAGGGCAGGTCGTTTTGCTGTCTCTCTCGCTCGTTCTCTCCTGCCCGACAGCCTGCAGGCAGCCTGGTTCTAGTAGTAGCATCCGTGCCACCTCTTCAGATAATCCGGGTCGACTCTGAAGTCTCCAGCAGCCGGATCCGCTCCACCCCAATTAAACCAACATAGAGGAGGTTTCCACTGACTTTTTTAATGGAAAGGGTCTAGCGTTTCCGGTCATGCAGGTTGCAACTTGGGCGTTTCAAGCTGTATTCACAGCAGCCTTGCGGGGGGGGGGGGGGGAGAGAAAAAGAAATCTCGGTCCCAAACGAGAAAGAAATCCTAGCGATCTGGCAGCTGAGATTCCTTCCAAGTTTTAAAATATATTTAGGATCCGGTTACTGCCTTTGTCTCCAGGACATTTATGCACATAAACCTCTTTGAAGAAAATTCTACGACGCACATCGAGAGAGAAAGAGAGACAGACAGAATATATACACCCACGCACCTAAAAGGCACACACATAGCAGTCACACTGTATACTTCTTATTGACACCCGAAATAACATTTTCTTCAAACTCAGAGGTCCGATTTTTGGCAGAACGTGCTTTGCGAGAAATAAATGCAGTCCGTCAACAATTTACTCGAGAGTAACCCCAGTGGAACTTCCCTGCGACTACTCCTGAGTAATATTATTTAAACGGGCAGCCTTTCTATATAAATCTAAAAACATCAGGGGTTTTCTATCTGTATATGTGTCTATAGCTTTTGAAACACATGTTAAACCCTAAGATGTTTTTTATTTTTAAAAAATGTTTTCATTTGCATCATTTCAAACGAATAATCTCAGTCCTTACCTGATCTGCCAGTCCTGGGAGTCGTGTAGTTTTTCTCTAATTCCATTCTGATTTTTCAGGACTTGGTGAAATGGACAGAGAGGGGTAAAAAAAAAAAGTTTCCACTTTTTTTCCTTTTTTTTTTAGGGGCTGCTTGCAGGTTGGAATAATTCAACTCTTCCGCTCCCCGTCGAGCCTTTGCAGCTGATCAGTGAGCTGAAACTAAACGTTTTAGGTGGGAAGAAAGCCTCCGAAGGAACCGTGAAATGATTAAGGAACTAAAGAGCTTCTCGCCATGTGAGATCATGTCCTGTTCTCTAAAAACATCACAAGATGTCCCCAGACGCAGCCAAAACTCAAGAAGCTCTGACATCTGTTGTAGCAGGAATCAAAGTTTGTTTGCAGCCTTAAACTGTTACTGGAGCTGTTTACAGAACAACGTTGTGGAAGGAAGGCGGAGGCAGAAAAGGCGCCATTGATTTAACTGAAACCTACAGGATTTGGAGAAAGTAAAGTAGCCGGTCAACTTTTCATTAAAAACCCATTCACTACCATTAAATGGGACAATAAATAGAGACTGATGGATACACACACAGAGAGAGAGAGCTCTTGGCAGCGTATTCGCCTGGAGTTATTAAAATTGCACGTTGCTCTCCAAAATAAAACCGAACCAAATTTAAAAATAAGAGAATGAGAGAAAAGGAAGGAGGGGGAACCCTTCCTATTGAAGCCAACGCCTGGGGGGGTGGAGATCAAGAAGAAGAAAGAACACGTAAAAAAAAAAACCCAAAGTAATTATATATTTCTTATTTTGAAGTCGAAATATCAGTTTCCCTGGATGAAGGGTTATTTGCTTTCGTGTTTATAAAACGCAACAAAGCCAATGCATGTTTTAAGTGCTGCCATGTTCCAATGGTCCTTATAGGCGGGTGCAATGAAACAATGTCCTCTTTTTAATTCTTTTTATTATTTGTTTCATATGTCAACACAGCCAACTCATCTTTGGTCGTCCCGTCCTCACTAGTCACAGTAGTGCCTCCTAACACAGCTGTACAGAAAGGCACGGAATCTCTGGAAATAACTTCCAGATCTATCCGCGTAAGGGATGTATGGGAAAACGTTCAGTTCTTTCATTCGTCGCGTGTTGGGAGTTGGGGGGAGGGATGGAGAGAGGGAGAGAGAGACTGTATTATCCAAACGTATTAATAGCCCGTATTCTGACCGTCTGTCCCCGCCTTTTTCCACAGAAGATGCTCAATTCTTACACAGGCTGTAAGGCTCTTACACACACGCCTTCAATTCTAATAAAGAAGGGGTGGCATTTTTTAAAGAGAAAATTAAATATTAGCCACGACACTATGGGGCGGGGGGTGGGAAGGAATGGGCTTTGCACTTTAATTTCCTTCACTGTAATAGTCGGCCTGATTAATTTTGAAATATTCATGCCTGTCTAAAATAAATCTACTTGTTCCACCAGGCAGCTAAGCCACTCATTCTTTGCTGTCTGCCATTACAGTTGAACTTGGTATCAAAATAGTTTCTTAATCTAGACCATACACACACACACACACACACACACTTCTCTCTCCCTTCGAGTGCAGAAGAGATGGATGCTTCAGTGAGTTCAGTTTTAGGAAAGCGAAGTAGACCGAGCGAATGAACAATATTGGTGGTGAGAAAGACCCCATATCGATAGAATGGCAAACGGTCCATTTATGCAAAATAATTCTCTTCACCATGCAAAGGGAGGCAAAAAAAAAAAGCATTCTTCCCCTCACATCTCCTCCTGCTGCTGCTGCTGGGGAGCTAAACTGCTACCTGTCTCCGTTACAGATTGAAAGGTGGGTCTTTTGGTCTTTTAAATTAACCAGCAGGCCGCCTTCTTCAATCACCTTAAGGCACCTTAGGCACAGTTCGTCAACAGGGACATGGGAGAAAATAGCCTGAGTTTGGATAAAGCATCTTCTGCCAAAACAAAAAAGAAAACTAAACCTATGAAGGGATTCCCTACATTCCCCAGGATTTAGTCCTATCCACGCAAACGCATGGTAAATTGTTTGGATCATGCTCTCAAAACATTTGCCAGTGAAAAATGTGCATGGTGTGTGCTTGTGTACAAGCCTGCTGAGCATGCGCGTGTTTCACAACACAGCCAAATTTAAGTCCTTACGCTGTCCAGTCCTGCCCCATATTTACTGGAAAGTAATTTCAACTGAGGTCAACTAGATTTACTTCCAAGTCATTGTGCTACATAGCTTGCGACTGTTTAGTGGGATAGCTTACTGGGAAGTAATTCAAACAGGGCTCTTACTCGCGTGTATTGTGTACGTAGGATTAGGTCCATTGATTTAAACAGGATATATTTAAGCACTTGCTTAAGTCTCCCACTGATATTTATGGGGCTGTAATGACTTAAAGGTTGTCTAGATCCTGCCCCCCCAAAAAAAATCTTTTCAAGGTCTTTGAGAAACAATAGATCACATTTTTAAAGAAGAAGAAAAAGAACCTGGAAGGTATTGACTAACAGTTCCAGGATCCCAGTAAATGATACCAGTGGTTGTATTGTTTTCAGTAACCCAAAGCTGGAAATTCGCTTATCCGCAATAATGCTTCCTTACAAGTGAACTCTGTTCATATAACCAGGATGTAAATCCATGCAAACTCCGGGAAAATAACCATCATACCAATAAAATCGTCCTTCTATTTATTTATTTATTTATTTATTCATTCATTCATTCATTCATTCGCAATAAATCTCCATTGCTTGTAGGTCATGTGCCATTGCAAACAAATTATTTATTTATTTCATAAATATGTGAACCGCCTTTCGCACACAGTTCTTACGAAAGCTTAGACCTAAAACTGGATTTTTACACAAGCATAGGATAGCATGCGAGCGCGCACCTTTGAAAATATTAGATTAGATGAAAATAATACAATTGCTTTGTTACAGATGGAGCTAGGTGCAGGTAAGATCGATTAAAACTGATGAGGATGAGGAGAGAGGAAGAGGAAGGAGAAGTATCCTCTGAAAACTAAGGATGATCTGGTTTACTTGAAGTAGAATTCTTTTGCTGTAGTCTATTCTTTTTAAGCAATTTTATTATTTTGAGCCGCCCACGCCCCCTTTGAGGAGGAAGAAGGGCCTCTACATTTGTAATAATAAATAAAATAATACATAAATGTGCAAACCTTTAGGCTAAGCCTCTTTGAAAGTAGTAGGACCCAGGCATATGCACAGGATCCGGATTGATAAACAAGGGGGAAGTGCTTTCCCCCCCTTCAAAATATTGGCGCCTCAGTTCTAACTAAGCGCCCTTGTTTCCAGGCGAATGCATTGGGACCGTGGTGTTTAATGTTTACATCTCCAACTTGCTTCAAGTTCTTCCCCACCGCGCCTCCCAGCACAGCCCCACTTTCCCTCGGATAGACATTTTTGCACGTCACAGGACACAATCCTCTGCCAAACGCTCTTGCGCAAACCCCACCGCCAGCGAGACGAAGGAGAGCCACGAGTCCCCAACACGCTACAGTGGGCCTTGCGCAGGAGAACTGTCCGGAGAATCGCGCCAGTTGTATCCCAAAAGTAGTAGATATCAAAATATTTCGAGACGCAGCTATTTGCGTTAAAAAAACAAAACAAAACAAAACAAAACACGCCCGAATTGACTTTCTGCATATTTTGCCTCTGCTTTCAGCTGCATTACTTCCCCTTTTTTCTAACGTCTCAGTCGCCTTATTTGTTTATATATTATATAAATAACACACACACACGCTGCTTTGGTTACTCTGAAATAAAACCATCCCTTTCGACTTACAAGAGAATGCGGTGTCATATGAAAAACGCTCCTTGTGTAAAGAGGAACTGTTTCTAAACCCAGTAAAAACATATTCGAATTTTACCATTAAAAAAATGTGTCTGGCTTCCTTGATCCTAGTTTGCAAGGGGGGAAGTTGCTTTGTTTTTCATATCCCTCCCCCCCAAACCCCAACCCTATAAAGATTTTGCACTTGTTTACTTAACCCTCACCCCAATTGCAGAGCGTTACAAGGTATTCAGAAAGGAAGAATGAAAACAACCGGGGCGGCGCGGGTGGGGGCAGGATTTTCGAAGGCAAACAGTTCCTTTGGCAACATCCATCCTCGTGGCTCCTCACCAGCGGGGCTGGACGTCACTGCATCTCTGGCATTGCAGCGCCGTGTACGCGCGCGCGTGTATATGCACCCGAGTAAAAAAGACGTTTCCTTCCCACCTTGAAACACTGGTGTGCAATCAGATCTAACGCCTTTTTACTAGGCAGTGAACCTCACCCGGAGCAAAAGCACTTGCTTCACAGTAAACATGGCTAGGACCCGGCAGCTGGGTGTATGCTTTATTCTGATCTGTGTGACTAATTCCAAGTAAACCTGTTTAGGATATGAAAGGGGGAGGGGAGAGATGTTTATATAAAGGCATATGTGACTATTTGGGGATACCAATACAGACACCTATTTGCGTGTGAATGCATAGATCCTGCATTCTACTTAAGCAGCAGCAGCAGCATTTAGCTTTAAACTGGTGCAGGCTTCTCTCTAGAAATACAATTTTCGGTGGCATAAAATCCCACTGAAACAAAAGGTACTAACTATCGAAGAATCAGGTGGGGGGGGGGACAGTCCCAATGAAACTAAGCTTTTAACTGGGTTGTGGGTCTGCCTGCCCCCTTGCAAATGAAGGCATGTGTTGCATTTCTGTACCTATTTTGACCCGTAGCCATGTAAGATACCAGCGCATAGAATGCCCGCGCCCACACCTACGCGTAACAGGCATATCAGCTGACCCAGGTTCCATAATGTATAAGCCTGTTCGGAAACGGGCATGCTGATTATCCATAGATGCCCTTGTATACTTGCATGGATAGGAGTCAGCCCACTCAGTATCAGTCAGGTTGTGGGTTTGGGCGAGCCTATACACACTCACATACACCTTTATGCCTAAACTATTGATTTTCATTCAGTGCGCGCGCAAACGTTGTGCATTGAATACCTAGAAAGGGCAAAACCTGTAGTTTGCATCTACACCCGTCGGTAGCGCTCAAATAAATTGATACTACCCACAATCAATTTCTTCCTAATATTTGTTTTTAAACATAAATGCGTGTGTGCACGTGTGTGTGTAATGTTGGCTCTTGAGAGCATGGGTGCCAACAGCACAGGCTCAGGTCAAGAGAATCGCCCCTACCCCCATCAAGAAAGAAACAGTTTCTATCCGGATTCCCACTCACACCCTTTTGAGGATTCCAGATTCAAAGCTTGCAAGCGGAGTAGCTCTTTTGAACTGCTGTACAGTACTGCCATTGGTTTGGGTCGATTCTTCCTCTGGTTTGGTAGTAACCTGTTAGCTAAGAGGGGTGGGGAGTGTGCAGCCCAATCTTTGAGCATTTGAGAAGAAGTTTCCTTATATTTGGTGGTACTTTCCCCAAGTACAGTAAATGCACATAGACTTACAGCCGGGGGGAGAAAGTCTCATATAATTCCGTGGAACTTTCTTCCAGATGTATAAGGGAGGTTGGCTAGTGCTCACCAGCTGGAAACAGAGGATCTAAGCAGAGCTCAGCATAAACTGATAAACTGAATCGGGACTAGTAGATGAATCAAGGAACTCGGGACGTATATCTTTTCTGGACCCACTGCTGGAGTGACTTTGACTTGGTGGGCTCATTGTCCAGGAAAAGAGCTGACGATTGTCCCAAGATTACCTAGGAGTCCTTTGTGACCAGTGAGCGTTTGAGTCGCGGCCTGTCTTGAACAGGTTCTCTCTCTGTGCAGACCAGTTCCCAAACTATAAAGGGGTCGCATGTTCTAGGGCTGCTGTAGTGGAGGAGAACGTTAAACATACCAGAGCGTTTTGACAGGACTGCATTTAACCGTAGGAATAACGATAGAAACAAGCCATTACCGACGCAGCAGAACACCCTCGACACGGCTCTTGTCTGCACACTGACTTACCAAGGAAGGGTCAAGCCCCATTGAACTCAGTGGGGCTTACTTTTGAGTAAAGCTGCACAGGACCGCCCTGATCCATTGCGCACTGCATGGCTGCATTGCAGCTGAGCTGGTGTGTGCCATTCCAGGCCAAGACAAGTTCGGAGCTAGTAAACAAGGACACTACCACCAAGAAGTTTTTAAGCCACCTTTGCTCGCCTCCCAGTTATGTGCATCACACAAACCCAAAATGGGGTCCATTCCACCCATGCACGGCGCATAAATGTCAGCGATTCTCAGCGTCTCAGCCTAAGGCCTAGTTCCCCTTTCCTTTCATTTTCTCAGTGGCTTTTCAGAACACACACATACAAAACAATCCTCTCCCGGGTTTAGTAGTGGAACTAACACTTTGGAGAATAAGGCTTCTGAATGGCCTTTGGCGGCACATACTTTGTTAAGTGCTTTCCCGAGGAATCCCCTCCCCCTTTCCAAAGCTAATACCTTGACTGAGTTAAAAAAAACAAAAAGCCACCAGTTGCCACCAGGAAAAAATCCTGCGCATTGTTGTAGCAAAGAAGACAGTTGCACTGGGGGGGGGGGGACGGCGGCGAGGGGTTTGTTGAGAGTCTCTGACCCTTTCAACCCCTCCATGCGGCGTCATAACAATCACAATGTCTTGGCACCTTAATCTTCGGCCTCTTTTTCCGCGCAGTTTGAACAGCACCGCCACACCCGCGCAGGTGGCGTGGCGTGGCGCGGCGCAGGGCGCACACGCGCAATCGTTGCCATTTACCAAACATCAGGGCTTTTTTGCCGCTCAGCGGACGCACGCTGCAAACAGGTAAGGCGGGCCAGCTAACCCAGAAAAGATAAAAGAGAGAGGGTTGGGTTGTTGTTATTGTTGTTTTAAATCTCCGGAGATTAGCAACAAAAGGAAATCAAACAGAGAAGAAGAAGAAGAAGAAGAAGAAGAAGAAGAAGAAGAAGAAGAAGAAGAAGAAGAAGAAGAAGAAGAAGAAGAAGAAGAAAGGCAGACAAGGTAGAGTGTGGGTGGGTGCAAACTCTGAAATAGCTGCCCGCGTAGAAACATTTGACATTACGGTAGGGGGGGGGGAGTGTCACCTCACAAAAATCACCTTTCACTGTCACTTTTTTTTTTAAGGGGAGGAAGGGCAGACACCTAAGTAAAAACAACAGCTCTCCTGCAGAATATTTTTAAAAGAGTTTACGTCCCGCTGAGCTGACTTTTGAAGAAAATTGTATTGCTATTAATTAATAGTAGTAGTACTGCATAGGAAAGTGCTCAAATATTGAGCGAAGCCGTTGGTTCATCTGGGATAGCTCACTCGGTAGAGCATGAGGGTCCTGCGTTCGAGCCCCACGTTGGGCATAAAATTCCTGTATTGCAAGGGGTTGGACTAGATGACCCTTGAGGTACCTTCCATCTCTACAAATCAGGCTCCGTATTGTCTACTCACTGGCTGCGACCTTCCGGCAGGGATCTTTTCCAGCAGTGGCCACCTGGGAGACTCTTAAGAGGCGGCGTCAGGGGTCAAATCCTGGGCTTCATACAAACAAAGAACGTGCTCCACCACCAGTGCGGCTCCCCTTAATCTACACGCGTCGGGGCTTCTAGGTGGGAACGGATGGGAGAAGGACATACAGGAAGGTCTCTGCCCCGAGGAGCTTATAATCGCCGAGGCTGTTCCAGCCGGAGTTAATGTAGTCGGAGGTGCAAAAAATGTGGGCGAGAATTGTTGGCTAGGAATGGGAAACGGAGTTTCAAATCTACTCAGCCCTTGCGGGCAAATGCTTGACTTTAAACCACTTCGGTCCGCAAAAAGGTCCGACTCTTCAGTTTTCGTTTTTTTCCGTTTTGTTGGTGTTAATTGTTTTTTTCCCCAAGTGGAAAAACGAGCAATAAATGTTGTGAAACGAAATAAATAAAACAAAACAAAATAAAATCACTCTCCGAGTTACTTCGACGTTAGTGGGCTTGCCATTCTGCCGGCTGGACCTTTCAGACGACCGAGGTCAAATAAGGGCCGGTCCAGAGGCGGGTTTGTTGTTGTTTGCCCTTTCCAAAGGCAAAGTTTGAAGAAGGGGAGAAGAGAGAGAAGGAAGTTGGGCAGAGAAAAGAGGAGTGGGAAGGCTGTATAGTTCATGGTGTGTGTCGGGGGGGGGGATGATACACATCTGTCCAGGAGTGCCAACTTGAATAACATATTGGGGGGCAGGTAAGCAATGCCCATCAACTTTGGGAGGCCGCCCCCTCCAATATTTTACTGGGGGGCCAAAGGGACCTCAGCCCCTAGGAGATGGCTTTATCCTATGCATTGTCTGCTCTGTCCCCCTGAAATCTGCTGCAACATCTGGACGAAGCTGCCCCTGCAAGTGTTCAACTGCATCCGAGTCAACTCCAGGGAGGAAATAAAAGAAAGGGGGGGAGGGAGAAAGGGGGGGGGGAGAGGCAGGAGGCGGGGAAAGCCGATTCAAGGCGCAGAAGCCAAGCCGAGAATCAACCGCGACTTTGTGACTTTAATTAAAGCGACTCTGCGGGGGAGGCGGAGGCGGGGGAGGAAGGCCGGCCCTTCGCGCCCCTTTCAGCGGAGGAACATTTCCGCTCAGGGGAAACTCGCGTGTTGACTGGAGGGAAGGGAAGAAGGGGCAGCATTTTGCGCCCGGATTTCAGAGACCAGATCGAGGAGGGAGGGGCGGGGGGGGGAAAGGAAATTCCTTCGCGATTAACATTCTCTCTCTCTCTCTTTCTTTCTTCCTCTCTCTTCTCCGCTCCCCCACCCCCCATGGCTTGCACTTCGGTCGCCTCTTTGAACAGGAGTGGCCTTAAAACTCCCTGGGTTGCACCAGAAAAGACACGACATCCAGCCTGGCTGAAAACCCCTTCGCAGCCGAAGGAGCAAACGCTCCTGGGGGAATTTTCTTTCTGAGCCAATAGGATCGCCCATTTAGGACTAGGTTTTGGGGGGGGGGTCGCTGTAAGAAGTAGGCCGGCAAACGCACACAAGAACAACCAGAGTATGAACACCCCCTACCATAGCTGTCAACTTTCCCCTTCTCTTGCGAGGAATCCTATTCGGAGTAAGGGAATTTCCCTTAAAAGGGGGAAAACGTTGACAGCTATGCCCCCTACTTTTCCCCCTTCCTCTAGGAATTAGGGGTGTTCCCATCCACTTGGGTGCCAAAAGTGGGGGAGGCCCCTATCAAGGGCAACCCAGTCAGATGGGCGCGGTACAAATTAATAATAATAATAATAATAATAATAGTTGTTTTGAATACTGACGGGCGCCCCTTTTGCAGAGTGGAAATGTTCTCCCTCTGGAACGCCCGCAGCTGTCAGTACTGTACTTGCTGAAGGAAGCACTCCTCACATGCCCAGAGGCACTCTGTTGTTAATGGAATCGTGTTAACTTAAACCGATTGATTCGTAGTGTGCTACCGTCAGCCTCGCTTTGCCAAACAGTTTCTTTGTTTCCTTGCGCCGCGGAAGGCTCCTGTGCGTTTGCGCCTCGGTTTGAGGCTCTGGCTTATACCTCAGTCCGTGCCGGACAAGTTTGTGAACAGAGATGGTCCCTTTCTCAGGATTCTCTTGTGGAATGACCCGCGACAAGGTGTAGGGGTGACCTTTAGGTTAGCTGGCTTAACAAGCCGGCGAATGAAACCAATGAATGGAGCATAATTTGTGAAACGCTCTGGAGCCGCACGAGGTCTTCCTGTTGACGTCTGAACACCCCCAGGGCCCGAAGTCACCTTCCTGCCCGGCTGGTGAACTGGAAACCGAAGGATGCTGGGCTAGACGGACCTTAGTCGGATCCAGCAGGGCAATTCCAATGCTTCATTTGCCACGTCTTCAAGGTGCCACGAGATGTCTTCATTGTTCCTGCTTCTTCTTGCGCAGTGGCATTTCAAAAACAGGTCCTGGAGCTGACTGCAGGGTCTTGCTATTTCCTCGCCCCCCCCCATCTCCATCTGGCAGAAAAGACTGTTCAGAAACCTTCCCCACCATCACACACAGACATCCCCTTCAGAAAATATAGAATGATGGCGCAAACCCACTTTCCAGCAAGTTATTTTTTGGTTTTTTTGTGTTGTTTTTCTGTAAACACAAAAATGCTAAACATCAGGGTGAGCCCATGCTCTTCTTTGCCACCGCTGATCGCCCTCCTGGGAAAAATCAAGGGCAGCTAAACAACTTCCGGGGGCTTCCTCCTCCTCAGTGGGGTCTATCCGAGGTCAAGGTCACTATCTTCTGAGGAAGAGAAGGGACTCCACAGCGGGAAGGACAATAGCCAGCTCTTTAGAGACCTCCCCCCGGAAAAACCCTGTTTGAACAGGCACAAAGGAAGTGTTTCAAGACAGGTGTAAAGCGCCACAGTCCCCCTCCTGCCCCCAGCACCCAAAAGATGGAAGAAATACTGTCTGATAGGACAATTCCCCTCTGAGCAGATTCATTGAGTATCAAAGGAGTACCCATTCTCACCTTGCTGCTGCTGCTACTAAGCTTAAGCATGTTGCTGCTATTACTATGACCATGCCTACGACTAACCTGAAGTATGCTCCTGCTGTTACTAATAATAATCTGAAGCATGCTGCTGTTGCTGCTGCTATCACTACTACTGCTACTAACCTGAAGCTTTTTGGTCCTGTTTATTTAAACGGGCAAGTTAACCATGCGTTTTATTTAATGACTGGAATTAGGGGGACTCCAATAACCTTTAACCTTGTCTGGATAGTGCCTTTGACATTTGTTTTATAACTCAAGTGTTGAAAGCATTACACTTATATTATTACCCTGATCTACCGTTAAAGGTAGGCGAGTAGTATCATTTGCCTAGCATATATTCGAATTAAGATATCTATTAATGGACCAAGTGAAGGACTGAAGGATTTATATACACACGCAAGCATTCTTTCTACCAGCAGGGCTTTCACAAAAGCAATAATAAATAAAATAACGATCATTTAGTCGATGGGCGTTGCTTTTCAAATAAATACATCCCAAAGTCTGCTCAGATTTATTCTGGGTTGGTGTCACCGAAGTCTAGGAATGGTGTGATGTGAGCTTATTTTTAATCATCTTAAAACCAGACTCTAATCACATTAACAGTAAAATGGGACTAAAATAGGTAATGTATTTAGGATCGAGTTGTTAGGACTGCAGTTCTATAAATATTAGGGTGAATATATTCCACTGAACATACTAGGATTTCCTTACAAAGCCCGAATTAGAAGCGTATTTGTTGGGTATTTTTCTGTATACTTGGAAATCATTCCTATTTCTTTCTAGACGTATTTACTTCCAAGTAAGTGGCTTGAGGCAGGATTTCTGTTTCTATTTCCAGAGAAGAAACTCCACTGTGCTCAGTGGTACTTACTTTTGAGTAGATAGGATTGCACAACAGTCTGATCCTATCTTTGCATGTCCAGCCCCACTTGGATCAATGGAGTTTACGTCCAAAGACTTTTGGATAGGATTTCAGCCCAAGGCTTACGAATGGAACAAAATACCTTGGAGGAAACTTGCTGAAAATATGTTTAGGACTAGGGTGCCAAGGGCAATCGACAAATCGAACAAAAAAAGCACCCGCCCCACAAAAAGGTACTGTGATTAAGACATTTAAAATCCTATTCCAAATACTTTTCCTTGATTGGTTTTAATGGCATTTTCTTCCATTGTTTGCCGAAAGAATACACCTCATTGTACTGTACTGATGTCAGTGGACTAACGTTAGAGACGCCGGATCAAAGCCGCACTAAGCCACGAATTTTAGGAGGTAACTCTCAGCCTAACCTACCTCACAGGGTTGGTGTGAGGATGATAAAAATCTAATCATAATCATAAGTAAAGTTTCCCCTACATGAACAGGACTTACTTCCAGGAAAACATGTCGAAGCTCAGTCTGTTAATCGCTTTAAATCCCAGAGTGATCCTAACCGTGTTTACTCAGAAGTAAGTCCCGCTAAATTCCACGGGGCTTAAATCCAGGGCTCAGTGTGCTCTGAAGATCGAAGACTTTAACTAAACAATTTCTTAAATCCATCACTTTGAAGAAAAACCACATTTATGGCAAGGGAATTCCGGAGGAAAAGGTCTTCTTAAAGTAATTTAAAAACCAAACCAATCCCTTTTAAAGCAGATTTACCGATGCCTTAGTACGAATTTTACATAGAATTGAACGGAATGGTTCGGGGGGGCATTTTAAAATTGCAGTATGGCTTGGCTGTTTGAACGCATACTTACCTCCAAAGTCTACACTCAACGGGGCGTGTCGGTAACTTTCGGGCAAGATTGCGATCCTAAACACACGCGCACTCTCCCCGCCCCGCCCCGCAATTCACACGGGTATTTTGGATCTGGTGTGCCTAAAAAAAAAAGGACTGTTTTCTTCCTGTTTCTGTCTTTCTTTTTAAAAGAGTAAATCCTATCGAAAATGGATGCGATTGCTGGTCGGGTTTCGCCGTGTTTACTCGGAAGTAAGCCCCTAAACTGGACATACTTAAGTACGAGTCGAATTGTAGTTAAAGCCAACTTTAGGAATTTAAGCTGAAGAGTCTTACTCCTGACTCTTTTACTCTGGTGCATTTGAAAAATCGCACCATATCGGCTATCCATTATTTTAAATTAAATGAATTTCGTTTCCCGCGAATCCACTTCCGCCGTCGCCCCCGTCACCCTTTTCGGTTTCACAACGATTTGCAAATGTGCAGAGGATTATTCCACTAAAACAGATTAAGCGGGTTGCCGTTTTGCTACAGAACTAATATTTTGAAGCGAGGTAGTTTTTTTTTAGAAATTCATTGTGGTGGCAAATAAAAGGGAAAGACTAGACTGTATGGAGATGCCTGCCGGGTCACTCTGTAATCTCAGTTCCTGCTTTACTCATAAGTAAATCCGCTAGATTGTTCTATGGGATTTACTTAAGAAAGGCACCCTTAAAACTTCCCTCATGCCACAGCCATGAGCACACAATCCCCAACCTGAATCTTACGTTGTTGTTTGCTCGGAAGTAAGCCCTACGGAGTCCAAAGAGACTTACACTCGAGTAAAAAAAAAAGTTTAGGATCAGGCTGTGCGCGGTTATTTGATCCATCTGCGTTCTGTTGAAAGTCACACCTGACCCTCTATCACGCTCCTTTAGGAATCAAACTCATTGTAATCAATAGGACTGACTCCCGAGTAAACACTGTTGAGTGCTCAGACCTGCGATACAGTGCTTAGGAACCTCCTGGGTCGCTTTGCAATGTGCAGAAACCACCTGGATGTTCTCTTGCGCAAACCCACTGGAATGAATAGAGAGTAATATTGGGTGGCAGCTTGTCTACAGCGCGGGTAGATTTGCCCAGTATTTTTATTAGGGGAAATCTGATCAGAAGTGGCACAGGAGGGCAGTCTAAATAGGCTTATTCAAAGTACTTAAATCGAAGTGGATTGAAGCTTTGGGCAGCAGGATGAACGCACTTTGTAGAAGAAAGTGGGGAGAGTTAAAAAACAAAAAAAAACAAAAAACTTTCTTCTTTTTAAATGCACTTTTTTATGTTTATGGTAAATATGGTTTATGGTTCAAAGAGCTTCGGGCACATTCGCAAGAATCCTCGCTAAGGCTGTTAAGTCTGGGCAAGTGTACTTGGAAGTAAACCCACTGAACTGTGGAGGCTTACTTCCTTGGAAAGGTTCGTAGGCTCAATAGTGGCTAGCGAAACTCAGTCAGATGGGCGTGGTATAAATAATAAAAATTATTATTATTACTATTATTAGCTGCGCGAATCTTTCTCCCACCGCGTCCCGATCCATTTCACGTTTCTTCGGGAAAAAGCCCAGTTGCTCTCAGTGGGATTTCTTAGGGTTTGGAGCGTTGGTTAGAAATGTTCTTCCGTTCCCAATCTCCTTCAATTTTGCTGCTTCTACTTCTGGTTTTTCTTCTTTGAAGTGTTCTAAGCGCCATGATTTTATACTATAAGCAGGCTCAGAGGGAAAAATAAATCCATTCTTGGACCGGACTTGTGGATTTGCCAGGAAAGACATGCAACTCTCTCGAGCCTGCGCCGTGTTAACTTCTTCTAGTGCCCAAAGGAGAAGAAGCGTCCCTACAGACGGTCAAGGCAGCGACTTGACTGCGTAAAGTGAGCAAGGAGGAAGCGAGGCAGACCCCCAAGGAAGCTCGTCTTAGCTCGGCCCCTTTGCGCGGAAGGATTTGGTGACTGGCCAGACCTCAGTGGAGGCTAGCTAGACGCGAACCCCAGGCAGCAAGAGGAAAGTGGACGAAAAGAAATAGGACCGGAGAGTGAAAGAAAGTTCATTTCCTACAGCAGAAACCTAAAATCCGCTGCAACTGATCTCCCTAACTCTCTGAAGCCGAGGAGCTCAGATTTCACCATTTTCTGTTTTCCAGCTCTGTGCTCTGACAAGGTGGATTACAAAAATGGGTTTGGAAAGGCAGGATCTGAACCTTATTTCTGGCAAACATTTTTCGACGCCCATATGCTGGATTACCTGGCTAATGCTCTGGATTATTATTATTAAATTAGTTTCCAGGATGGGTAAACAGCAAGAGAGGATCAATGGGGGGGGGGGAGAATTCAATAGTTTTGGGACCCTCATGAGAAAGGGCCGTTCCATGGAAGTGAAAATGCAAAGTTTACTTTCTGCCATTACTTATTCTCTTCACTTCACTTCATTTAGTTTATATTTATTTATTTAAAATTATTTTAGACTGCTTTCCGTTTAAAGTCTCAAAGGCGGCTTACAACAAACAAAAAACATCAATAAAACAAAACCATTAAAACATCATCAGTATAACAGTGAGGGCCAAGGCCACTGTCACCAGTGATTAGGAAATGTTTGGGCAAAAAGGTGGCGTAGAAATAAATACATAATAATAATAATGATGATGTGTTTTTAAAAGGCCCTCCGCCCCCAAACAATAATTGGTGTTTCTTGTGTTGCACTGGGGAATTTCGTACGAAGGTAGCACACAGGCCCATCTCCACGTTACCTTTAGACAGTGCAATTTTTCTAGAAAAACAGGTGCCAGAACTCACCATGAACACTTCTCTCATTCTATTAAGAGTTCCAGCGAGTTCTGACTGAACTCTAGCTTTAGATAATACAACTGGGTAATGAACTTGTAGTTCTAATATATAGGGAGGGGAGTTTCAGAAAAAGCATGCAATTCTCCTTCACCCTGCCTGTGAAAGTTATCAATTTTGCTTCACTAGATGCCCAAGCTCAAACACCTGTTGAGCTGAATGACTAGCAGTAAAGCAGCAAAAGGCATATTAGAGACAGACACCTTATCCATCTAAACACATGAGTTATTTGCAAGCTATGGGCCATTGACTGAGCGGACCTTATTTCCACGTATTGGGCGCAACCAAGTAAGAATTAGGTATATTTTTTATCCTCATCGACGTCTACGTAACTTTTAGCTTTCCTTCGTAGGGTTGCCATATGTCCGGAATTTCCTGGACATACTCAGAATACTGTTGCTGAAAGCAGTGTCTGGGCAGAAATCAGCAAATGTCTGGGAAAATCCGGATGTCTGCAGTGCCATTTTTGGCAATTTTGCTTAAACTCAACAACTTTGGGCAAAACTGAAAAAAGCTGAACAATTTTGTGTCCGGATTTCCCCTTTTTGAAATATGACAACCCTACAGCTGGTGGTTGCTATACAACTGGTGGTTGCTACTTAGAACCAAGTGCAGAATTTTTGACATTTTTAAAGTGAGATTCTGTGTTGGTTTGCAACCCTCAGTTCTGAGAACAAACCAGGAAAGGTGTGTGATCCTTGCACATTGCTTGGCTGTTTAAATCCTGTTGTCTTCAGCAGGATTTAAACAGCTAATTAGGTGGAAAAGTTTCAGACAATGGACACAATCCAGCCAAAGTAAAGCATTCTGAAGTCCAAATAGTTTCAGCGGGAAAACTGTGCAAAAGACTCCTAAGCAAGTACACTTTGAAATAAGCACCAATTAGTTCTACAGGAATTACTTCCTAATAAGTGTATTTTGAACTGCAGCCTTAAGAATGTGATTAACTCCCACACAGAAATCAATGGAATTAAAAAGTGTTTATGTGAGACTGGATAACATCATTTGCCTCTAGGATCAAGTGTTGGGTGATTTATTGTGGTACAAATGACTTTCCCTGGGCAGTTTTATTGACTGTTGTTTTACAGACTTCAGTATAATTGGCACCCTCATTCTCAGTAAATCTACTAGGAACCAAGTCCCATGGATCTGAATGGAACATACCTCCATGCAAAGGGCACACCTACACTAAATAGAAACCCCTTTCAAACTGGATAAACTGATGGTTCATATCCAAGGAACTCTGGGAATTCTGTGAAGGCTTACTGAACATAACACTGGTCAACAACAAATTTGTTGTCTGCGTTTTTTCAGTTGATGTAGGACGAATCTGATGCACTGAATCCAAAAATCACATTGGTTTTGCTCAATCAGGTCAAGTTTTTGAGCTATGGCCACATGTCTTTTTTTACGTTTTTGTTCACATGTATGCTTGTGTGGAGCATTTTAGAAGAAGTTGGTGGGGGTAAAATGCCATGTCGAATAATTGTTTTGATTGTTAATGATTATTTAATGACAAGAAGTATTCAGGTCTGATAGTTCTGGGTGATTATGTCGAAAAGGGATCAGTTTGAAGTCATAAAACCTCAAAATCTTCCATAAATTGGTGCGGCTGGGATCAACAGAAAGAACTGGAGCAGCCTCAAGTATCCTGATCTTCAATCAGCACGTCGTCCTGTAGCTCATTGTGATGAAATTCTAGTGCCTATCTTCGGAGAACTTCCTGACATTAGTGACGAAGATGCCTCCAGTGTTGAAGGACATGAAGAAGAAGAAGTGGTTCTTGAAGATGATGCTCCACATCCATTTTCCCAAAAGGAGTTCAGTGATCTAGTTCGCGACCTCAGCTTGTCAAAGGACTCTGCCGAACTGTTGGCATCCAGATTGAAGGAAAAAAAACTCCTCTCTGACAGTGCTCGCATCAGCTTCTTCCGCAACAGGCATCAAGAGTACCTCCGTTTTTTCTCGGAAGAGAAGGACTTGGTGTACTGTGCAGATATTGCGCAGCTTCTGCTCAAGCTTGGAGTGCCACAGTATGAACCCAAAGATTGGAAACTGTTCATTGACAGCAGCAAGTGATCACTGAAATGTGTTCTGCTACACAACGGCAACCAGTTTGCCTCTATACCCCTGGCTCACTCGTCTACACTGAAGGAGAACTATGAAGCGGTGAAGTATGTGCTGGAGAAAATTGGTTATGATCAGCATAAGTGGTTTATTTGTGTTGATCTGAAGATGGTGAACTTTTTGTTGGGACAACAGTCTGGCTTCACCAAGTACCCATGTTTTCTGTGCATGTGGGATAGTAGGGACCGTGCTCAGCATTACACAAAGAAGGACTGGCCTGTGCGGGAGGAATTGGTGCCCTGCAAAGAAAGGAACGTCATGAACGACCCTCTGGTGGACAGAGACAGAATACTCTTCCCACCGCTGCACATCAAGCTCGGCTTAATCAAGCAGTTCACCAAGGCTCTGGACAAGGACGGTGACTGCTTCACTTACTTGTGCCAGGCTTTTCCAGGATTGACCATGGAGAAGTTGAAAGCTGGCATCTTTGATGGTCCTCAGATCCGTCAGCTCATCAGAGATCCAGAGTTCAGAAAGTCAATGAATGAAGTGGAACTGGAAGCATGGAAGGCATTTGTTCTGGTAGTGAAGAACTTTCTTGGCAACAATGAAGCCAGAAACTACGCAGAACTTGTCAACAACATGCTGACTGCTTTCAGAAACCTGGGCTGCAACATGAGCGTCAAGATGCACTACCTATTTTCACATATGGACTGATTTCCTGAGAACCTGGGTTCAATGAGTGACGAGCAAGGGGAGAGATTCCATCAGGACATGAAAGAGATGGAGACCAGGTATCAGGGTCGCTGGGACGCAGTCATGATGGCTGACTACTGTTGGACTCTGAAGAGAGACCTCCCTGCCGCTGAGCATTCCAGAAGTTCCAAGAAATGGAAGTTCAAGCCCTGAAGTTTGAAAAATGGTGAAGCAACATGCAATTTATGTGTACTTACCTTTATCAATGCCCACCATTCAGTTTACAGTAAACCTGACCTGATGGAGAGAAACGGATGCCATTTCCTGATTCAGCAGTGCAAAAATACCCTAAATCAGTTGTAGAAATCTAGACAACATTCAAAAAGTAAAAAATTGTTGCCCAGTGTAACCAAGCAGTCTTGCTTTCTCAGTGAAATGGTTTCAGGCAGCTGAACCCAGTATGTGTATAGTAGGAAGTAAGTCCCACTAAATTCAACAGGTTTATTCCCAAGTAGATGTGTGCAGGATTGCATCTTAACAGTGCAATTCTACACATCTGCTCAGAAGTAAGTCCCTTTTAAGTCAATGCTATCCACTCCCAGGTTGGTGGTATAGAATTGCAGGTTTAAAGCTAAGAGGTCTAAAATTGAATATCACACCTACTGTTCTTGGAAAGTTGTCAGTGGGACAGACTTTTCAGTGGGACAGACACTAGGAATGTGGTGTCAATCATAGCAGGGTTGTGGATCAGGTTGAGAATTTAGGATCATCTTACTGGAAATATTTACATAAAATACATATCGAGTACAAGAAACTTATTTTACATCCTTTTTTGCCCTTTAAAACCTTACTTTAATTAGATACAAGCTATTCTATCTCACTTAACCCATTACTTCCTATGTTTTCAAAGCATCACTCATGATAATTCCAGCACTAAAAGCAAACATGTGAAGTTGCTTTGTTTTTCTGTAAATATAACTCAATGGGGTGGGGGGTGGGGAGAATTGTGCCGCTTGAGAAACCTGATGATGTTTACAGATTCAGGGACACTTTTCTCGTGGCCTAACTAATGGCAGGCTGTTTAGATGGCTCTTAAACCAGGCCTGACCTTTTGTCTTTTGACCTCCCATGCATGAAATTAGGTAGCAAAAGAAAATGTGGAGGAAAGGATAAAAAGACACTTGGAAAAGCACAAACACTCGACAGTGCTCATTGTATCAGCTCACAGCCAAATGACTGGCAACATCCAGCATTATTTGTTTTGTTTTGTTTTTCAAACATTTGACTCCCCAACTACATGCTTGCTTTCATGCATAGGAAATTTGTATTCATTAGGAGGGATTATTCTCCCTTAAGGAACAAACAGCAATATTGCACTGGTGTATCGGCAGTTTAATGCCATTTTCAAAGCATTTGATTTCACAAATTTTCTTGGGAATGTTAGGCTAGTTGAGAGGTGCATGGATAAAACATGGCCGCAGGATTATAGGATCTGTCTCACATTTGGAACAAGTCTACACCTTTTTAAATCTTATCTATCTATCTATCTATCTATCTATCTATCTATCTATCATCTATCTATCATCTCAGTGTATCTGGTCCTCATAAGCCACAGGAAATCCAAGCATAGGAGACATTAGTTGCCCCTAGCCCAAAATCTGCACAGAATACCAAGGGAAATGTGGAATATGAATATTATCTTGCTGCCTCAAAATAAAGGTCCAACTAGTTTGGTTATCTCTCTTCAGAGGAATATGCCTTATACCAAGTCTGTTCATTGGTCCACCTACTGTAGCTCAGTAATGTCTACACTGACTAGGAATTATTCTCAAGGGTCTGCAGAAAATGATATAATTTTCAATGCTGAACATGAATTTCCCACATTTACTGACACAGAACTGAAATTCTCTTGTATTCTCAAGGGTCTTTCCCAACCCCAGCAGGAGAATACAGGGAGAGGGTACCCTTTGCATGCAAGGTACTTGGCCTGGTGCTGAGCTGTGGTCCTTCCCTAACCTTCAGTGCTGAAAGCTGGATCCCCCCTGGAAAACCACAAGGGAAAAGCGATGGAGATAGCCATTCCCTCTTCTTGTTCTTCCAGCATCAGCAATGGCACAGTCCGTGCGAGGGAAGAACGTAACTATTCTTGCCCAATATGTTGTTGTTGTTGGCATCTGTCTGTCTCAAGAGACAATGGAAGAGTGTGCCTTCGGGGGTGAATCAGGGGTCAGCAGACTTTTCCAGCAGGGGGCCGGTCCACTGTCTTTCAGACTTTGTGGGGGGCTGGACTATATTGAGGGGGGGGGGCAGAACGAATTCCTATACCCCACAAATAACCCAGAGATGCATTTTAAATAAAAGGACACATTCTACTCATGTAAAAACACGCTGATTCCCGGACCGTCCACGGGCCGGATTTAGAAGGCGATTGGGCCGGATCTGGCCCCTGGGCCTTAGTTTGCCTACCCATGAGTTAAACCATTGAAGAGTTACATCGCCTGCTGTGGCTGCAGAGACCAATAGACAAAATACATGTTTTATTGCAGGTGGGGCAAAAATGAAGGTGTCTGGTTTTTGGTGCTACAAGTGCACCATGGCATTTTTCTCTCTGCATTCCTCCCAGCAGTCATTCCTCCTCTGGTCACTGCTGTAGATACACTGTCTGTCTGTCTGTCTGTCTGTCTGTCTGTCTGTCTGTCTGTCTCCAAGCACTGCAATCATCTGCAAGGAATTCCCATATGGCAGGGTTGATGTTGCCAGCCTCCATGTCAGGTCTGCAGACATCTTTGTAATGCAGTATTGGTCTGCCAACAGGCCTAGTGCCTGCCAAGATTGTAAAATAATTCCAAGTACTCCTGGCTGCACTTCTGGCTTTAAGGAAAGATTCCATGGAGGCTTGCCCTGGGTGCAGTTATCAAAGCAGACAGAGAAAACTTTTTATTCTTTGTTATCATTGGTGCCATCCAGTTAACTGGAATGTTGAAAGATTCAGGAGAGACTAAGGGAAACAGTTCTTTACACAGCACATAGTTAAAACTATGGAATTTGCTTCCACAAAATGTAATAATGGACACCTACTTGGAGGACTTTAAAACGGATTAGGCAAATCCATGGAGGGCTAGGTGATATCTGGTTTTCAACATCAGGCTATATCAATATATCACAATATCTGTGTCAGGGACTGGACACAGGAAGCAGAATGGAGGAGACAGCGCCCCCTTCTCCTGAACCTTCCTGAGAAGAGGAGGGCAGTATAGATTTACAACGGTGATTTGCAGAAGGTCTTGACTCTGAGGCAGAAGAGGGGAAAAGCTGGGAGATAATGGAAGAGGAGGGGGGAACAGCAGAGCCAGAGCAGCTGGCTGACACATTATCATTAGAAAGCATTCCTGACCCGGCGTGCATTGAGAGTAGTAGAACAGAAAGCTCAGAGGCAGAAAGCACAGATCAGCCAGCGCAGGGATGACGTACGATAGAAGAGATGGAGGGGGTGGAACTTTATTCAGAGCAATGCCATTACTGGGATGGCAAGGCACTTTTTAAAGCCTCTCTCTGTGAATATTGAATAAAGGACTTGGTAAGAACTCTTCTTATTATCTGCTTCTTGGCTGCCCACCATGGGAGGGATCAGATTCCCTGAAGCCTGACAGTTTGAAATAAGGATTGAGTTATGTAAAGGTATTGGCTGGCTTCACGGTTTTCCCCGCATCATGATTTCTGCATAACACACACACACACCATGATTTGCAATATATTGCCAGGTCAAAAATTATGAAATATGAACTTCAAACTGGAAGATATATCGATAACTAAGGTTACCAGTGGCTACTATTCACATTGTCTGTGTTCAGCCTCCACTATTGGAGGTAATGCACCTTTGAAAACCAGTTGGTGGGAATCACAAGTGAGGAGAGTGCTGTTATGCTTAGGTTTGATTTGTGGGCTTACTATGGCCATCTAACTGGGTACTGCAAGAACTCAAAGCTGGGCTAGATTTACCTTTGGCCTCATCCAGCAGGACTCTTCTTAACCACTAAATACCTTTTCCCTTGCATTTATACCACATTCAACAGCCAAAAGGGCTCCCAGGGCAGGTTATATGCAATCAATCAAGACAAGACAATCCCTGTATGCAGGCTTACAACCTAAAAGACACAGTATCAAAGGCAAAATAGAAGAGAACAAGCAAACTCAGACACCGCTTCTTAAAGTGAAATAGCAGCTCTTGAAATGACTAGCTGGAATGGAAATTGTTCAGGGACAGACAGAGGTGTCAAACAGAGCTGGTCTCTCAGCTGAGCTGATAGAGTAACACTGTTTCCCATCTCTCCCTTTGCTGCAACCTAATCCAATGGTTGCTACAAAGTATGGAAGATGGAGGCTTTGGCTGGTCAAGGTAAACTGACCAAGCTTTATAAATCCAGACAATACTGGTCACTGCCACCATATTTGGTCTCTGCTTCTTCTCTTCATTTTTTAAATGTAAAAGAAAAGGCAAAATGTAGTAATTACCTTTAATATATCAAATATATTTTGCTGCCTGCTCATCTCTTACACTTCTGCATGTTCAGCTGCATGCACAGCTCGATCCTAAGATTTGCCATATTACAACAGGAAAATGGTAGATTGGTAATGGACACTGCATCCTCACCACTGAACAGGCCTGATATCCCAACTCATGATAACTTTGTTGACGCTGTAGGGGTGTGTGTGTGTATAATTACACTGTTGCAGGTAGGTATCCCAGTGTGAATGTTGAATAATGAGATACAAGTGACCAGGACCCAGTACTATGGCAAGCATCCTTTTAGTCAAGTCCAGGGAATATAATGAGAATCAAGCCAGTTGAGAAAGGCCAAAAATCAACAGAATTACTTGAGGCCTCCTTGTACAAATATATGACTCTATGTTTTCCAAAATGCTTCCTTAATTAACAGATGTGCAGTTGTTAACCCATAAACTAGTACAATTAATTACACAATTAATAACAGAGTCTAACTTTTTCGGGTTACGTAGGATTGCAGCTGGGGCTCTTCCTTGCCAAATTATACTGAATGCAGGAGATGGCAATATTGCCAAGAACTTGTGAAATAACCTCTTTTAGACAATGCCTTTGGCTGCCTGGCCTGACCTGGAAGTCAATTTAAGCTGCAGCAGAAGCACAGTTATGTGGGTAACTGGAATAAAAGTATTTATTACGATGCAATCCTAACCATATCTAGTCAGTAGTAAATCCTACTGAATTTAATGGGGCTTCCTCTAGGGCAGGGGTGCCCGAACCTTTTTCAAAGAGGGCCAGATTTGATGTGTGACGGCCAACCAAAGTTGTTGAGCTTTTTTTAGGACTGAAGTTGTATACTACCACAGGGGCTGAATTAAACCGACTGGCATGGGGTTAGGATTGCTGCCTGTGTGTCATGAACTGGCAGGACTACAGGGAGGAGGAAGGGGATCCTGGCAAGTGTAGTCAGGACTGGGACACACTGGGACAAGCAGGGAATGGGGAAGGAAGTACTCACAGGGTGATGGAGGATGGTGAGGAGTTGAAGGTCAAAGCACAGGAACCAGAGCCACAGAACCCAGAGCCAGAGGAGCTCCTATCCCCACAAACATGGCGGGCTCTGAGGTGTAGGGAGCAGCGGGTGTGGCACTCTAGGAGGCTAAGGCAGGTGATTGCTAGCTCTGGAAGGAGGGATGTGATTCCTCAGCTGGAGTAGGCTTGGAACAGGTGAGGGTCACATGCCTCATCAAGCACAGATGCTGCAATCAGCATGCAAAGTACAAAAGGGGACCAGAGCTGAGGAGCTATGTCTGTTCAACTGCCCATTGTGGATGATGAAGAAGAGGAGTTTGGATTTGATATCCCGCTTTATCACTACCCTAAGGAGTCTCAAAGCAGCTAACAATCTCCTTTCCCTTCCTCCCTCACAACAAACACTCTGTGAAGTAAGTGAGGCTGGGAGACTTCAGAGAAGTGTGACTAGCCCAAGGTCACCCAGCAGCTGCATGTGGAGGGGTGGGGAATCAAATCCGGTTCACCATATTACGAGTCCAGCACTCTTAACCACTACACCACACTGGTCTTTGGCTTGGATGCTCCTGGACATCTATGGAACTGTGCTTTGGGTTTGACTCTGGACTGTATTCTGACTGCTGGACTTCAGACTTGGCTACTTGGCTTGACCCTGGACTGTGTTTCCTGACCTTTGGACTTTGCTTGTCTGACTTGAAATCCAGACTTTGAACTTGACATACTGACTTGCTGCCAGGTAGGCCAGAAGTTCAAGACACTTAGTCTCTGTCTTTCTTATTAATAAAATTATATCCTGCCCTAAACTGCAAGCATCCTCAGGCTGGATCACATAAAAATAATTCAAAAACATAGAATAAAAATGGCTAAAACCATCCTATAATATCATCTGCTCCCTATAGCAATGCCAAGTAGCTTAATATCTCAACCCCTATCCCTACTTAAGCCTGGAGGAAATGAAAGGTTTACAGCTGGTGCCAAAAGCTAAACACTGCTGGTATCAGTCACACATTAAGGGAAAATAATTATACAGCCAGGGTGTCACCAACAAGAAGGCCCCATCTCAAGCAAAAAGCACATTGGACTTCACTCTGTATGGGGTAACAAAAGGGACATCCCTGGCAGATCATTAAGCCTGGGTAATGCTCCTTCAGATAACTGGGTCCTAAGGCATTCAGGACTTTGTACATAAGCATTAAAACCTTGAACTGGGCTTGGTAGCAAATAAACAGCAATGTAAACTGTTTAGAACTGCTGTTACATGGTTCTGACAACCGTATCGGTCAACACGCTGGCCGCTGTATTTCGCATCAGCTACAGTCACTGAAACATCTTCAAGGGCAGCCCCGTGATGATTACAGTAATCTAATCCAGAGATTACCAGACTATGGACTACTGTGACCAGAGGGCATGAGCCTGTCAAAAGTTAGCGACCCTATGCTTTAGTCCTGATATCCTCTAAGAAACAGAGCCTGTTGCTATCCTGCATAAAGTGGATCAGCTCAGAGAACAAAACCAAGTTACTTTATGTCCCTTGGAAAAAGGCTTGCAGCACCCCACGGGGTGCAGGATATTCATCTGCTCGGATAAGATGCAAATAGTGTTCCACCTCAAAGACAGCTAAGCTAACTGCTTTGGGATCACCTTTTCATAAAGAAACTAACAGATAATCTGAGAATGCAGACAAACTTAACTGTGTTGACTTTTAGCCAAATGCTGTGTTTCTTGTGGTTTCATGAACCCAATTAAAATATGACAATTTGGATACAGTCCATTCTGGCACACTTCCTCTTTGGATACCATGTGTGTTAAAGTTGATTAGTTATTCATATTGAGGGGATTAGGAGTCAAAAATTCCACCTTCCCCTGCAGTAAAATGGAAAGATGCAAATCAGCACACCACCCTTCAGAACTGCTTGTTCATTTGGCTGCCAACACAGTGGGTACAAGGGTGGAATTTTCATTTGTCTTCAGAGTGAGATAAAAGGAAAGATTTCAAAATACAAGCAGGGTGTTTGAATGTCCGTTTCCTTTCATCTTCCCCATTGTTGATGGCTACATTGTTGGATTACACATAAATATGGTTCAAAATCGTAATATATTTTTAAAAATAGCATATTTCCTAGCTTTGTGTCACACATTTCATCTATTGCTTCTCCCGTTTCCCCAAATACACACAGACAAATAAAGCTATTGCATTGTTTCTTCAGCTATTTTGAAACAATGGAGCCATCCTTGTCACAAATAATGCCCATAAATTCAAACACACAGTTGAGGGTATTTCTTGATGGGGATTTTTTTTTCCTGGGGAGACCTGGGGTATGACTAAACAATGAATCCCTTTTCCATTTCCAAGATCAATGCAACAACAAGAGGAAGCAGAAATGAAAGATTTCAGCTCAAGAACATTCTGCGCTTGAACTTTTGTTCCATCGACTATTATCACTCTGAAAAGGTAAAAATGAATTCCTTTGCTTCATGGGGGAAAAAAAAAGATTGAACGATATGAAGCCAAATCTCCAAACAGCCTGCTTCAGACAACGGCAGGCAAAGTGGAAAATACTCATGAAGAAACTAGAGCTTTGGTTAAGGAGTAGTTTTGCTGTATTGATCAAAGTGAAAATGCTAGCAAAAGAAAAGCACCTGGAATGAAGAAATACAAACAAAATCTAAGTTATTTACCGTGTCATTTGTGTATAAACCTATATTTACTGTTAAAGCTGCTCTAGACTAAAGGACTTTTAGCTGATTAATTTCCTGCCTTTCAATTGATTAAAATTGATTGATCTATTTAAATGCATTTGTAGATCACCAGAACCTCAATACTGGCACCTTTTCAAAATACTGAAGGAAGTACAGGGTAATTTCTAACTGAGATGGCAAACCTGTCTCTGGGCTGTACCACCTCAAACTGAAGCTGATGGCTTGCATGACTCAATACCTTTCCAACAAAAAATAAAAATATCCATCCACCTAGAAAACTGGGATGGTAGGGGAAATGGTACTAGCCTAACCTTTTGCCTGGCATGTCAGTTATCTATAGGCAATGAGTTTTGTTATGTTTATCTGAAGAAGCAGTCAATCAAATGACTTCCTACTGTAATCTCAAGTATACATTAGTATACATCTCTGAACATTTTAAAAAAGATATCATGGCTAATAGGTTATCCTAGGAGTGGCTATGAACTTCAAAGGCTATCGTCTTTAAAATTCTGAAAAAATAAAAAAGGCATTCCCCCCCCTTGCTCATTCATCTTATGACTCTTACAGCACATGTTACAGCCATGTATTCCAAATGTTTCTGTGCAATAACTAGAAGTAGAAACTTCACCTCTTCATATTAAAATTGAAATTTCCATAATGTTTGTGGTAGTGAGGGACTAAACCACACCTGGGCTCAGATATCATACAGTGGGGATTCTTGTTTCACTCACAGAATATTTTTTTTGGAAAAACACAAATGGTTCACTAAAATGAACACAAAAGCTGATTTAGGCTGTAATCCTAATCCAATTTACCTAGGAGTAAGACCATTGAATTCAATGGGATTTACTTCTGAATAGACATGGTTAGGTTTACAACTTTAGTAAGGCATTTTATCAAATGATTAGTAGTTCTCCATATATGTATACCTAAGGGCAAAATACTATTTTTTTGTGTGTAGCAGTTTAATTTTAGCATGGAAACTTTGCTATTCCTTAAAATTTAAGAAAAATGTATATATTGATAAAAAGGAAAGACTTCTATATTTTCAATCCAAACAGCCAAGGTTTGGGTCTTTCACTTTTCAGTGTTATAGCATAATGTCAGAAGGGGCTTTGTGCTGCACAGCTGAATACTCAGCCAAACTGTGACTGACACATTCAAATGTATTAAATATTTTTTTTATTGTCATGAAGCCAAGTGATTAACCACACTGTTGCTAGAAGGCAAATTAGACCTTGGCAAAGAAGATGGCAGGGTTGATGGTAGGTCACTGAGCAATGGTTTCACCTAGAATTAGAATATTTCTTTTTTGTTTTATTCGCATGATGTGATAGGTCCCTGTGTGATTTCAAGAATGCATTTATACCAAGATCTTGTTTTGCTATATTGCATCATTTTCAGTCCTTTCAAATCCTTTTGGTTTATATTGATTTGCTCATGTGATTGTCTGTTTTATGTGTGCTCATACAAATCTGCATGCATGTTTACTGCCAAATGATTGGAAGGGAAATATCACGCATAATTTTTTTTTGAATTCCAGTTAATCAAAGACTTTAAGAATAATGTAGTGAAGCGACACTTAACAAAAATCAATTTCATTAATTCCAGATCCTCTTTAGCCCCATTATACAGCTGTATGAAAATTACTAACTGTGAAATATAAAAAAGATTATTCTGTAATTGAAACCTTTTTTGTTTTTAGTTAAATTTTGAAATCAATAAAATTCAAATTAAAATAGAGCAATTTCCTAACTCTTCCCCTGTTGGCTCAATATACAGTCATAATTGCTGTGAAACAAACATATTCAGAAGAGGTGAAAATGATCATGCTGGCTTCTTAATAAACTGTTATGAGTCTTGCTTTCTCCAGCAAACTCTGAACTCAAGCAAACCTGTAAAATAATATGGCAAATAGGACACAACCATGCCAGATAGGAATGTAATGAAAAGGGGATATATCCCCTGGCCCTGCCAAAACTGAAATGAAGCAATTTAGATTTAGGGACACCAATATTGTATTGGCTCTGAATACTAGATCCAGTTTGTAGTGGTAGTAATATACAATTGTCATCATCTTTAAGCTCTGGTCTTGTGCGCTTCCAGAAGCATCTGGCTAACTGCTATTGGAAACAAGGTGCTAGATGAGGTGAACCTTTTGTCTGCAATGCAAGTCTTCTTACATGCTTATGATGGGTGAGCACTTGTATAGATGTCAATGGTATAGAAAAGTGGCTTCTGAGAACCAGCTTCACATGCTGAGCTTCTCAAGTACACGGGGGTGTTGAACTGGCTTGATTACCCATTTCCTTTCAAAGTAAGGGGAGGTGACCTTACCAAACCTGGCACGACAGCTTACTCCATGGTAGAATTAGGTGTACACATGACTGAATACTGGGCATGGACTAGCACTATAAAATAGTGGCTGTGTTGCCATTTTTGTTCCCAACCTTCAAGTCTACTTTCCGATGTACTTAAGGACTCCTATAAACCCAGATGGCTCCAACTCATACACAGCAAAATTAGATCTATTGGTATTGACTTGGAATTGTTGTATCACAATATCCAAATTAGATTAAAGGATATCGAAAAACAAAACATTGAGTCAACTGTAAATAAAATAATCTCCTATGAGTTCTATGGTTTAAATACAACCAATGACAGGCTCATCTATATCTCAAAGTTAATAATTCCAGCCCAATGTAGGACATTTATATTAACCCAGTTGAATATTTCCCCCCCAACTTTTGTAAGGGCAGATATTTAAATATCCATAGAAATAATAGACATTGCGGATGTTATTCGAATGGCCAGACACTGTAGAACATATTATTTTCTACTGTCCACTGTACAACCAGCTACACAAATGTGTGTTATCCCCTTTTTTGGGTAGTTTAACGTCATGGCACAATGAAAATATCAGATTCTACTTGTCTGGTATTAACTTGGAGATAACTGCAAGGGTGGCTGAGTTTCTGTCAATAGTATCTCTTAGAGTGGTCAATGGCATGGTTTAGCGGGAAGACACTCCAATGAAAATTTCTGTTATAATGTATATTATATGGCTGTTTCTTTGTATGTGTGTGTGCGTGTGCGCGCACACACACACGCACACGCACACACAAATTGTATATGGATGTATTAAGATGGTCTATATCTGTAATGCCTAATAAAGTTTTGGAGAAAGAGAAAGAAAGCATTAATTAGACTTAAGCATGTTGGTTATATGAGGCTGGTTCTTCAGCAGTCAGGGCTTTTTTTTCTAGAAAAAGAAGTGCCAGAACTTGTTGAGCTTTTTAAGGGAGATATACCCAGACTCCATCGTGCAAAAACAGAACGCCGTGACACAACACTACAGAGGTGCTGGAACGACCACATTGATGGGTCTCAAACCCTCAGTGAGGGACTTCCCCTGCATGCGAAGACAGACTCTGTTTGAGTGAGCAATAGTGGTTTCTGCATGTGCTGTAGAAGGAAGTGAGGGGCAGATGGGATTAGTCTACACAAATCCAGGGGCGGAGTCCCTAAAACAACGGGATGGCACCTTGTACGCCTCCTTTCAGCAACTCCTACAGCCAAGCTGGTGCCAAACCTATTGCTCTGCTTTCCTTTGGACCACATCAGCAAGAGGGGTGGGGTCAAGGTGGATAAAAATCAATTATTTTTTTAAAAGAAAAAAATCCAATTTTTAAAATTTAAATCGGATTTTTTTAAAAAACATGCTTTTGGAGGAAACATCTTTCTAAAGATAGTTTTCTATTTAAGTTACATTATAGTCCAAAGTCTATTCATCAGGAAATAAGGATTTGTTTTTAATTATGTAGCATGAGGCTTTATATGCAGTGTTTAAATGAACTCCATTAATCCATTCACAATGCCATGCCTTTCCAGAGGTTTCTGTAAGATTATGTGGGGCAGTTTTTCTAACGAGGTGTCACAGATGCTTCTTCTTGCAGTTCTCAAAAGTGTGAATTTGTGTCTGCAGAGATAACATGTGTTTTCTTCACAGCAAAAAAGTTATAAAATAAACATACAGAGTTGAGAGAAAAACCTTAAACCCATCGTTCTTTTGCAAATTTATATACACAGAATCAACCCCTTACCTCTTAAATACTAAGTTCCAAGAGGTTCGATGAATAGATTGTTTGGAGTGGAGTAGATCTGCAGAAGTAGCTAAGTGTGAAGCAGTAAAAATGAAAATGCAACCTTGTGAGCAGACTACTCCATGAGTCTTGGGATCTTTGTGTAATAATTGTGCAAGTCAGTTGAATGTCTGTGTAACTCAGACTTGAGGCAAGTGCTGAAGGCACTTCAGGGCTGGCAACCTCTTCCCAATCACACTGGGTTCCAGCAACTGCTCTAACACTTAATTGTACAGAATAGGCACCTGAATGTAGAAGCAAATCCAAAGAGGGGTGTGTGTGGAAATAGTAACTGGGATCTGTAAGTCCTTGGCGAGACCTTGAAGAGCTTGCCAGTCAACTAATAAGAGTTCACTGGTTCCAGGCCCTTCTTCCCAGGGCTCGTCTGACATTGTCCAAACAATAAAGTCTCTACCTGGAACTTCAGTCCTGCAGCAGGAATCCCTGAAGTTCTCTGCTCCAGTATTGCGCCCAGAGCTCAGAAACTACTCGCGCTAATGAAATTCCCTGTCGCCAAATGCACCTAGAACAATGGGAGTTTCAAACACTGGGTGTGGAAGAGGGCTTCGGATGAAGGAGAAGGTGGCAGAAATTGCTGCCTCCCTTAAATGAACGGAGAAGAAACTTAGAATTCACAGTAAGTTCTAATACCATATTTCAAAAAAACAACAACAAATAACCTTAATGTCCTGTGACCGGACACACACAATGTAGCTGTTAATCTAACCTTCAAAATGTTAATTTGAAATTTCTTTAGAAGATACAAGAAAAGGCTTCAGATCAATTCTTCCTACATGAAAATTACAAATGATCTTAAAGAGGGCCTTATATGTATATCAGATACCATTTGAAGCAATGCCTGCATTTGTTTAATCTTTCCGGTGTCAAACTAACAGCCCATTTGCAATATCATGCATAATTAATTTGTTTTCCATATAGTAATACGATTAACAACTTCACATTTTACACGGGGTACTGAGTCATGTTCAAATAAAACAAGTTCTAATGAGAAAAATTGGATGTGGCAGCAAACCAGTGTTCCACTAAGCAATCCAGATTCAGATGTGTTTGCCTCTCTTTTCTGCATGTATTTTTGTCAGGATTCCACTGTAAACAAGATAATTTCTTTTGTGTCAGGTTATCCAGAGTAAATGTGTTTTAATGAACAGCTCTTTCATTGTAAATATCGCAATATGTTGAAAAGGTATTTACATATGATGTTTTGGAGATTAAGTACAATCTGCTACATATGAAGACAGATTTGCTCAATGAGGGCCGCTAATGTTAGCCACCTATGTTTTAATTGTTAAAGTCCTATATGCCAAATACATAGTTAATTATTTCAACAGAATGAGTCAATGTTAGCCCTTCTTGCTTTGCCTAAATCTCTCCTAGCTTCCTTTCAAATGTCTCACCTTCATGCCAGTCTTCTGTAAGAGCACACCACCTTTCAAGCTTGCTTTCATAGACCCTGTTTCATTCACCCCTCTTTTTCTAGGATCTTCTGCCTACCTGTACTTCCTATCTACTGGTCCTATCAGACCATCCAATCTACTGCCAGAGGCTTATCTCACTGGCGAGCCCCTTTGGCACAAGGCAGGTAGGTTGCACCTACAACTATCACGGACCCTTCTGCCTAGCCAGCATTTGTGTCACAAGCAGAGAACTGAGCCAAATCTCTTCCAGAGGTTTAATCACCACAAAGTGCCCTAGCATCCCACAATACGGATGTCAAAACAAAACACAAATGACGTGTCATTTAAGGACACACAACATGGCAAGGCCAGAAGATAAAAATAGATGCCGAGAGCAGGTGTGAGCAATTCTGTTGCAGATGTAAAGCAGGTCTTGCCTTTCTCATTTAATCCCAACAACAACAACAACCCTGTAAGATAGGTTTGGATGAGAGGCAGTTACTGGCCCAAGGTAACCCAGTGAGCTTCATGGCCAAGTGGGGAATTTGAACCCTGGTCTACCCAAGTCCTAGTCCGATGCCCGGCCTAACCGCTACACCACACTGACCACAACACATTGTCTTAGAGCAACAGCTGAAATAAGTCACAGCAAGCAGGGCCAATGTCAGGAGAGTGCATTGATGGACACCTGCCAAGGCCCCTCGCTGCAAAGTCACCCACTGTTAAACCACAGAACCTCCTGGCCGTGCTGCTCCTCTTCTTTGCTGTCTCTGAGTTGTAGGGATGTATTAAAACCAGGAAAGGATATATTAGTTAGATATTATCATTCCTCGCTCATGTTTGTGAGTTTAGCATATGTCCCTTTGCAGCTCAAAATAAGGAAGCTGTCGATAAACTACCGTAGCTTTAGCCTTTTAGTTAAGTAATCCAGGATGCTTTAAAGCAGACTACATTTCCTGGTAATTTACCTTTTCTCCCTTAAAAACAATAAACACGCAGAACAGACTTCTTATAAGTAAAGAAAAATTTACTCATTCAGTTTCACAGAAGCAGTCTTGAGAGTGGTGACTAAAAGTAGTTGCAGACCTATATTGTACTTTAGATTAAAATGGAATCTGAGCTGGCCTACATCCTTAGTTATGGATGAGGAAAGAGAAGAGATGAGTATTTGAATATCAAGAAGCGGAGAAAAGAGAGAGCAGGCCAGGAACATAGCCAGCTTTTAGAGCATAGACCCCGCTTACCTGGCAGTACACAACGGGACTGGCTCTCACAGGTAGTACTGCCAACTTCCTCTGTGTGTGCTTTTCTAGTGAACACGTCTTGTTGGTTTGAGTGCATTGTAAATATCCCACATGAGCAAGTAGGCAGTGGCCATACTGAGGAGATGGAGAAGTTTTTGGCCTCACACAGGGTGCCATATTTTGAAAGATTACCAAAGTCTGCCCCTGAGGAGGTGGAGCTACTCAGAAAGGGTGGCCACCGATGGCATCTTTCCTGAGCACCTGCTCCAGCACTGATGACAGGCTGTGCCCAGTAAATTCCTTCTAAACAATGTGCTACAGAAGAAATCCCAGTCCTTATTGTCACATATAAACAAGTACTGAGTCAAGCTTTCCTACCCTTTTAAACCACCACTCTCTTCCAAATCGGGTCAGATACCCAGCTGAGTTGGAGGGAAGGAGCAATGCTTAATTTACTGGAGCTATGCCAAGGTATACCAGCTGAAGATCCTGTACAGTATCTTTGTTTAAAATCAAAATACTTTAAAAAGCAAATAGTAATAAGATAAGGAAAATCTGCTTTAATGTTCCTGCAGTTGGCAAGAGGAATAAGTTTGCATTAAACATTATCATGAATGGAGGTTCTTAAAGCGGTGGCAGTGTGACGGTGCAGCTGTTGCCCTTTGAGATGCCAAAACTTAATGAAGTAGGATAAACCTTGCCGAGGAGACAAACACATAAATGAGATTTATCCCAAGAAGGATTAACTTCTGTACTTACACATTTCCAAGGACAAATAGCGAGGAAAGCTTTCCACATGTCATCAGACGGTGGGCCTGTGGGGGGTGATTTGAGTTTCACACACGCTGAGAATGTCACAAATCCTCTGGAACATGTTAGAATCAATGTTTCTTGTTGATCCAAGTAGAAGTCTCCAGAGCCCCCAAGTGCAAGCATGTTAACAAAATCCTCCGCTAAGGGGTCATTCAAAAAAGCAAGTCACACATCTAGGGGGAAGGAGAAGATAGCAAAGTGGTGACAATTTGCAACAAGCAAGAGAAGTTAAAAATGTGGTGGTCTTTCTGGCACAGTCACTTAACGTTGGTCAACATGATACAATCAGAACAGGGAGAATTCCAAGAATTGCATCCTCAGTGGGAGCTCCCCACTGCAGGAGGAATTATTCCCCCCCCCCCCGCCTTGGTCCTGATCTTTCTTGGAATGCAGGTGCAGCAGAAGCCACTTGGGATTGCCTGACTCCAGCCTTTCAGTAGCTCTTGATCAGGAGGTTGTCAGCAAGCTGTCCACAGCGCCAGTTAGGGGCTCCCTGACTGCGCTTCAAGCATACTGTGTTTTAAACATAAAAAACAGCAAAAGAGCAAATCTAATCTTTAGGGCAGATGCAAGGTCCTTTGCTGCCCAAACAGAAGCCATCATAGATTATGAAGGGCTTTTCCTCACACAGAAGCCATCATAGATTATGAAGGGCTGGTTTTGACCTATAAATATGAATAATAATTTTATCATTTGTACCCCGCCCATCTAACTGGGTTGCCCCAGCTTTAAATGGCTCAGGACTGCAATACCTCAAGGTCTGCCTCTCCCCATTTGCACTGATCCGGACCCTGCAATCATAATCTGAGGCCCTTCTTCATGTGCGTCCTCTACGAGATGTCTAGAGAGTGGCAACATAAGAGCGGGCTTTTTCTGCAGTGGCTCCCTGCTTGTGGAATGCTTTCCCCAAGGAGGTTCGCCTGTCACCTTCATTACATATCTTTATGCGCCAGGCAAAAACGTTCTTCTTATTCCAGGCTTTTGGCTAATTAAACAGTATATGACCTTCTAAAATGTGTATTTCTATTGGATGGGGAATATAGTTTTTGCTTGTTATTACGTTATGTATTTTTGTATTTTTATATTGGAAACCACCATGTGATCCTTGGATAAAGGGCTGTATAGAAATGTAATAAAAATCAATAAATGAATGCAGGAATGATAACATCTTATACTTTTATTGACTTTTGGTGACTCTTGTTGTCATTTACTAATCATGAGGAATGCACCATTTCTGGGCAAGGTACTGGAGCCTGTGGTAGCATCTCAACAACTAGGATCATTAGATTGAGCATTTTCTTACTCCTTTCCCACTACCCCACCATCCCCTAGTGCTACTTTATTTTTAGAAATACTAATCCTCCCCTAAGGTTACAGCATTCTTTCATGGCAATCAACATAGAATAACACACTTGTAAACTGTGAGCAGATTTGATTTGGAACATGCTGATAAATTTGGCAGTAGAAAATAGGTCACTGATTATATTTCCAATTTGCATTTGGCTCTCGTTGACTTTCTGCTAAGTGTGCCAGAAACACAGGTGCTTAAACGGAGTGTTGCAGTCTTGGAGTGATATGGTCTATCTTGCTTTCATCACACCATGCCTTAGAGTTACCTTGTGCTGTTTTGATAGAGCTATTAATTTAAATTCTTTATTTAAGGTTTGTCTCGCCTTAAAAAAAAACCCTTCAAACAGATTTTCGCATATGAATGGAGTGAAACAAAGAATATAATCTTAACCCCAGTGAATGGTTTTCAGACTGACATCTGTACATTAAGAATATGTAAAAATACCAATTTCATGCTCTGACAGCTTATTCTGCATTGGTGGTGGTGGGATAATACCATGGGAATGCGAAATGTCAAAGCATTACATAATGTCAGCCATTCACATGTTCGTCTGATGAGCTATCATGGAGTGTTCCTTAAGGGACATTTCTCCCCCTGAAAAATGAGAATGAGGGAGGAAAAGAACCAACAAAACAACAAGAAGAATTAAAAAAACAGGCCTGACTCAAAAATTAACATTATTGTCCAAGCCTGAGCAGTGTATATGGAGGTCCTGGGCTGTCCAGACAACAAATCCCCCCTCAGCTTTACTCTCCAAAGTAAAGGAGAGTAATGTTTCGCTGTAGCTTGACTTCAGGAGTTGCTAGAATGAGGCATACAAGGCGACATCAAACCATTTTAGTGACTCCACTGCAGATTTGTGTAGGGTTTACGCCTTAGCCTTTTCTTTTCCCAATGATCTCCCCTAAAGCAGTGGAGGTTTAGGATCCTTCTCGATTGGCTTCCTCTCCATCTGCCCCTCATTTCCCTTTACAGTACAGGCAGAAACCACCTTCTCGGCCATGATACCCACTATTGGGCTTTTCCACACAATCTGCTGGAGCCTGTCTTTGCATGCATCCCTAACTCACATGTCCCTAACTCACTGAGGGTTTGAGACCCTCGGCTACCCCTCACCTGCTTTAGCCATCCAGTCAAAGACATTTCCTAGGGTGGACAAACTACCCCAGAAGGAGCACAATGTGTTTCCCCCACCAGAGATACTACCCCTCCCCTAATACTCCATACACCCCTTGCATGGACTACCTAGCACTTCAGAAGATTTGTCCAGGCTAGTACTGGCTGCTAGCTGACTATCAGGGAGCCTTACACTGTGGGAAATTGCTGAATCCTTGCAAGCTCTGACTAAGTTGAAGGTGTTTATTCCAAAACAGCAAATTCACCCCTTCAGTCTGAAGTGTTTCCATTTCACTGCTTTCTACCTTGATTTGCCTTGTTTTAAGTTTGGTGGTGCTTCTTTTATTATTCATCAGCCACTGTTAATGGTCATAAAAGGTGTGAGAGTGGAAATAAATCCTAAAGAAATGTACCATAATTGTATTTGGCTACATAGTACAATACAACAGCAGGTCTCTGTGCAGATGCTGCAGGCAGATGATTCCCTATCACTGCAACAGACCCATTTCCACAATTCCACTCAGCCCAATCCTCCTCCTGCAGCAGTATGGACCAAAACATACCATGGTATATTTAAAGTTTAAAAACATCTATGACATTATAAGCTTATTGAGGCTTATTCTTAATAGGCAGTCATGTTTATTTAAAGGTTTTACTAAGGTCTGTGGTTTCATTGAGTTACTTTAAATAGGGTTACTGTTCCTTTATTAAATTTCTATACTACCCTTTATCCGAGGATCACATATAACCATTAAGAATGTAGTTATGGACAAAGGACAATGGCAATAAACTCTCTCTACACACCAGGTCTGGGAACAGAGTGTTGGAAGGTCTACACACACAAAATGGGTTTTTATATGTTTGGGAAACAACAAAGGTGCTGATTGTAAGGAAACAAAAAAGGCCAGCTATGAAAATGGATTAAAATTAATAGAAGGATAAGAAGGTGATTAAAAAAGAATGAAGTGGCATCATCAGGAAGCATTTGGACTTGAGTTTGTAACAGGAATGGGAAACCTAATTATTTTAAAAATTGTATCAAATTTAAATAATTTGGAAAACGTGTGTGTGTACCAGGTTAGTTTTTTCCTCTATTCAAGCCCTAGCAAATTACTCTCTCTCTCTCTCTGGTTAACACACAATTCACTACACCCAGAGACTTTTACAAGTAGTCTTCAACTTGGCACTCACGTCCTTCACTCTTGGGTCCCTTCAATCTTCTTAGGGTTGCTGTTCAGAACAACCAGCTGGCATTTGGCAATAGCCACAAAACCTATCTCTCCTCCTAGCAGACCTTCAGCTCTTTGCCCTGGCGATACCAGTTCCTCGGTTACATCTCCAACTTCCCTTCAGAAACAAACCTCTTCTCCTAATTGCTCCCCTAAGCCCTCACTGTTCCACTCCAACAGCTACTCTAGTCTGACCAGTACTGAACCTGGCCTTTTATCACTACCATCCGAGTGAAATCCTGTCCTATGATTGGTTTGTAGTTATGGGCCAATGAGATGAGGCGGAATGTCCACTTACTGACCAGTTAAAACAGCTCCCCTTTGGTTTTGAATATAAAGCCAGAAACCTCCCCTAATATAGCACCTGGTTGACAGTTTAACTGACACTTTGCTGCTTGCAAGTCTGCATTCAGTTCAGTTAACTCTTTACATGCCTCACAGAATCAATCAATAATAGAGCTGTAGAGCTGGAAGGGATGAGAATAGTGTGATACCTCAGGTTAAGAACTTAATTCGTTCTGGAGGTCCATTCTTAACCTGAAACTGTTCTTAACCTGAGGTACCACTTTAGCTAATGGGGCCTCCCGCTGCCGCTGCGCGATTTCTGTTCTCATCCTGAAGCAAAGTTCTTAACCCGAGGTACTATTTCTGGGTTAGCAGAGTCTGTAACCTGAAGCGTCTGTAACCTGAGGTACCACTGTAATCTAGTCCAACCCCCTGCAATGTAGGAATCTTTCATCCAATGTGGTGCTCAAACCCATGACCCTGAGATTAAGTCTCAAGCTTTACCAACTGAGCTATCCTGAGTTAGCCTCATGTTGTTAAAAAATACATGGGCATTTTCATAATAAAACTTTCCTACCCTGGAGGCTGGTTTGGGTAGAAGTATTGATTCCAGTCCAAAACACATTCCAGGCTGGTGTGCAAAGGGTACTTAAAGTGAAACTGACGAAAGGTGTAGAAAAAGCAGCATTTTCTGAGTGCTCCTGGATTTCAGCCAGGAACTTCATGATCCAAGACCAAGGCTAGTAAACTAAGTGGCTCTGTCTTTGTTGAGGCCTCACAGCCTTTTAAATAATATAAGTACAGTAAACACCAGCTCCTGTGACTGGCATACATTATGAAATATCTAATATGGACATGCCTGGTTTAATTTAAGCCTCACTTTCTGTCCTTATGTGGACAACAGGGCAGAGCTTTCAGATCGTTTCACCTCGTCAAGTAAATCCAAAGACTTTTCTGTATCCAGCTACAAATGTCCTGCTTCTTGAAACACCTTATATGCACTTTTAAAGGTATGATGGCATTAAAATAAGTGTCAATTTGATGATCAACAGTTTATTTAAAAACTTTCACAAATTTATGTGTCCACTCAACACACCAAAAGGTCATTTAACAAGCATTTTTTTAAAAAAGAGGGCAGCTTCAAAGGTAGGTGGCAATATGGTCTGCCATTTAAAATGCCCACAAAGCACACACAAGCCTTTGCACCTACCTTGTATTAGTTCTTAGCCTTTACTATCATAGGGATGTTTATGTACTTGTTACATCCCTCCCCTCCCACCAAGGATCGCCGCCCAAGCCAGTCTCCTTCTTCATTAGCCATTGCTAAATGGTCTTCTGGTATTGCATATTCTTTTTTTCTGCAATAAGCCTGGTTAGCATTGGCTTCAGAAGCAGTGTATGTTCATAAACTGACCATCACAACCATCACTTTCATCCCAGAATGATGCAAGAGTGTAATAATGGCTGTGATCTTATGCACACTCACTTTGCTGCAAGTTCCACTGATTTCAGTAGGATTCTCTCCAAAACACAGAAGGTAAGAACAGTCCCAATTACAGAATTCATGTACTTTGACCCTCACTTGCCTGGTTCTCAGATCTGCCCTTCTAATTCTATCATGCATTTTTGGTTGTGTTATTCTGGTGTTCTAAGAATATACACTGCACAATTTCCATGAGGCTTCATCTTGTAAAGAATTATTAGGTCAGGGTTGGGAAACCCTTTTCAGCCTTTGGGGGAAACCTTTTGGGGGTTGCATGCCACTGGTGGCTGGAGCAACAGATGAGCTCATCTTTGTACAGTAGACTGCAGTCCAACCATGCAAAAGTCAGAGCTCTACATGTGTATCTCTCAATCCAGGCAAGCAACAGGCATTTATACATTTCAAGGATACATCCCAGCCATGCAAAAGTTCTAGAGACGGATGTGGTGCAGGGGAAATGAGAGGTGTGGTCTGAAAGTCTCAAAACTCCATAGGGTGGCCTGGAGCACCACATTTGGGTTCCAGGACTGAGGTCCCCTTCCCCAGTGCAGGAATAGGTAAAGGTAAAGGGACTCCTGACCATTAGGTCCAGTCGTGACTGACTCTGGGGTTGCGGCGCTCATCTTGCTTTATTGGCCGAGGGAGCCGGTGTACAGCTTCCGGGTCATATGGCCAGCATGACTAAGCTGCTTCTGGCAAACCAGAGCAGCGCACAGAAACGCCATTTACCTTCCCACCAGAGTGGTACCTATTTATCTACTTGCACTTTGACGTGCTTTCGAACTGCTAGGTTGGCAGGAGTAGGGACCGAGCAACGGGAGCTCACCCCGTCGCAGGGATTCGAACCACCGACCTTCTGATCAGCAAGTCCTAGGCTCTGTGGTTTAACCCACAGAGCCACCTGCATCCAATGTAGGAATACATCAGGACAAATCAAAGCATTTATAGAGTGATTCAACCAAATGAGATCAGCCCCAAACTCTACCTTTAACCCAAACTACATGTCTGTTTTCCCCATACTAACTTATTCCTTTCATTCCTTTATTTTTTAAAAAAACACCAGTAAAAAACAACTAGTTTCCACTAATCCTGTGTCACTTGGGATGCTACTAATACATGGTTTATAAAAGGCAGATGGCTGTAGGTGAAGCAAGCCTAAATGTGATCTGCTGAAGTCCCTCCTCTCAGGAAGATTGGGATCTGCTGCCCGCTTGGATCCTGCTGCCTGAGGCACCTTGCCACATGGATAGGACGGCCTTGCACGAAGCACAGGCGCTAAGAGGAATTTTCTTTTTTTTTTTTTTTTTTTTTTTAAATTTTTATTAAGGGTTTTCTTGTTTTACAGAAGTAAGTGTAACGCCTCGTTGTTGTTTTTCCATGTAACATTTTTACAAATCCATTTCATTTGTTGAGGCATTAGGGGGAGAAGAAAAGAAAAAAGGGGGGGGTGGAGAGAGGGAAGATGGATGGGGGTGGGGTCGGGTGGCGGTGTTTCTATTGTGTTTAATGTATGTAGAGTTTGGGGTCAGCGTTGTTTGTGTTGTTCGCTTGTGTTCCTTTGGTGGTGAGAGAGGTTGGGGTTGGCCTAGGGTGTGATTGTTTGCTTGTGATTGGCTGTGGTGATCTTTGTTTTTGTGTGTGAGTGAGGTGGTTGGGTGTTTTGGATCAGGTTAGCCATATTGATTTGTATGTTGTTGGTGGATTATTGTCATTGTCCTGTTGGGCTGTGTATGTGATAAAGGGGAGCCATACCGGGGTGAAGGCGTCTTCTTCTGTTTGTCCCCGTGTCAGTTTCAGTTTATTAGTTAATTTTTCTAGTAGGGCTGTTTCCCATACTATTTGGTACCATTGGTCCATACTTACTCCTGACAGGTCTCTCCAGTGTCTGGCTATGATGCTTCTGGCTGCTGAGAGTAGGTGGGTTATGAGTTCTTTGTGGTGTAAATGGGCATTGTTGTCTTGGAAAATGTTTAGTAGGGCCAATTCTGGGGTGATGTCTATTACTTGTTTAGTTATTTTACATATTTCTTGTATGGCTGTTGTCCAAAATAGTTGGATTTTGGGACACTCCCACCACATGTGGAGGTATGTGCCTGTGGAGATGCACCCTCTCCAGCATTTTGGTGAGGTTCCTGGGTGTATTAGCGCTAGTTTCCTTGGTGTTAGGTACCACCTGTAGGTGAGTTTCAGTGTGAGTTCTTTTCTTTTCATTGATATGGATTTAAAGGGGGGTTTAGACCACATTCTGGTCCATTGAGTGGGGTTAATCTCATAGCCTATGTCATTCTCCCATTGTTTTTTGATTGCATCTAGGGGATTTGCGGGGTTTTGGAGTAGTATTTTGTATATTGCAGATACCGTCCCTTTACCGTTTCCCTTTGTTGTCAGGAGGAGGTTTTCGAAGGTTGTCAGGGGCCTAGTTGCTGCTGATTTTACTGTTGGGTTGTTTAAGAGGGCATGTAATTGGTGTTGTGTTAACCAGGGCATTTGGGTGTCTTCTAGTTTGTCTTGTATTTCTTGTGTTGACAAAGGTTTGTTATTTTTATAAAAGTCTATTAGGCGATATAGGCCTTTGGTTTGCCAGGTTTTTATCTGGAGGTTTTGTGCTGCATGGTGGAATAATGGGTGGTGTGCCAGGGGGATTAGTGGGGATGGGGTTGGGGATAGTTTGCCTATTTGTGTTTTCCATGCTTTGAGCATGGTCTGTGTGTATCTGTTAAGTGTTGTGGGAATTTTCTTTAGTTTGTTTGGGAGGAGTGGGTATGTTGTGGTGCAGGTATTTTTAATTGTTTCCCTCTCTAGGTGTACCCATTGTTTTGTCTCATCTTCTAGTATATATGGGATTATATGGCGTATTTGGTTGGCATTGTAGTATGCTTCTATGTTGGGGATTCCCCATCCTCCTTCTGAGGTGGGGAGGTGCAGGTATTTGGGGCTTATTCTTGGTTTTTTATGTGAGAAGATGAAAGAGTGTAGTTTTCTCTGCCAACTGCGAAGTTGGGTTGAGGGGATCCAGATTGGGAGGGCCTGGAATAGGTAGGTTAGTTTTGGGAGTGTGATCATTTTGATCATGGCTATTTTGTCTGAGAGAGTGAAATTCATGCTATTCCACCTCGTTAGGTCTTTGTTAATTTGTCGCCACAGGGGCTTGTAGTTGTGGAGGTACAATTTATTGAGGTTTCTGGTTATTTGTACCCCTAGGTATCTGAACTTGGTGTGACAAAGTTTTATTTTGGTGACCTTCATGAGTTCCTTTTGGATGTGAGGAGGGGTGTTGAAGCACATAGCTTCTGACTTTGTAAAATTTACCTGTAGGCCCGACACCATTGCAAATGTGTTGAGTTCTCTGATTAGGGAGGTTGCTGTGCTTATGGGGTCTGGTGTTGTGACCATTAGGTCGTCTGCAAAGAGCCCTAATTTATAGGTTCTGCCTTTTATTTCCACTCCCTTGATGTCTGTGGCTGCTCGGATGCGGATTGCTAAGGGTTCCAGAGCCAGGATAAATAAGAAGGGAGACAGCGGGCATCCTTGTTTCGTGCCTCTTTGGATAGCTATGGTATTAGAATCTAAATTGTTAGTTCTGCATTTTGCTGAGGCTTGGGAGTATATTTGTTTGAGGATTTGTAGGAAGTTGGGGCCAAATTTCATGTTAGTTAGTACTGCTAATATGTATTTCCACTCTAAGCAATCAAAGGCTTTGAGGATGTCTAGGGACATAATTGTCAGCGGGAGTTTGGTTGCCTTGCTGTGCTCGATCAGGTTCAGTAGTTTCCTGATGGGGTCTGTTATATTGCGGCCAGGGACAAAGCCCGTCTGGTCTGGGGCTATTAACTTGTGTAGGAAGATTTTCAGGCGGTTGGCCAAGATTGATGTGAATATCTTGTAGTCTTGGTTTATTAATGAGATTGGGCGGTATGATTCTACTTTGAGGCTGTCTTTTAGTGGTTTTGGGATGGAGACTATTTTGGAGTGGGTCCAGGTTTTGGGGATGGGGCCCCCTTTTATGATGTCATTGAATAGGCGGGTCATGTAGGGCATCAAGGGTTCTTTGAATTTCCTATAGAATTCTGCTGTGAAGCCGTCTGGTCCTGGGGCTTTGTGTGGTTTCAGGTTTTTGAGGACCGCATCTATTTCCTCTGGGGTGATAGGGCTGTCCATGAATTCCTGTTCCTCATCAGTTAGGGTAGGTATGGTCAGTCCTGCTAGAAATTTTTTGATTTCCTTCTCTGGTGGGTTATGGGAGGTGTATAGGTTGGAGTAGAATTCTGCAAATTCTGAGGTTATTTCTTTGGGGGAGAATGTTATGTTGCCGTCTTTTTTGGTGATGCAGTGTATTCTTGTTTTGAGTGCTTTTTTCCTACATCTATTTGCTAGTAATCTGGAGTTTTTCCCTCCATATTCGTAGAAACGTTGTTTAGAGTATAGAATGTTGATCATTGTTTTGTTAATTTCTAGGGAGTCTAGTTCTCTCCTTTTTTGTTCTATAGTTTTGAGGAGTTTTTTAGATCCTGTTTGTTTGTAGCGTGATGAGAGGGCTGTGATGTCTTGTTCTATTTTGCTAATTTTTGAGGAGGTTTGTTTTTTAAGGAATGTTTTCTCTTTTATGCAAGCTCCTCTGGTGACCGCTTTCATTGCGTCCCATAGGAGGGGGGTTGTTATATTGTTTACATCGTTTTCCTTGAAGTAGTTTTGGAGGGTTTTTGTGAGACTCTCTCTAGTTTGTTTGTTTGTAGTTAGGATGGGACTGAAGGACCATATTGGGGTGGTTTCTGTTCCTTCTCCTATTTTAACTATGACTTCTACTGGGGCGTGATCTGTGATTTTAATGTTACCTATGTTTGTTGATTCCACTGAGGGGATCAGACCCTGTGTGAGTAGAATGCTGTCCAGTCTGGACACTGTATTATGGCGTCCCGATTGGAATGTATGGCTGGTGTCTCCCGGGTTTTGCTCACCCCAAATGTCGTAGAGACCCCTGTTTTTTAGCATTTTTAGTAACTTGTAAGGGTTCCTAGTTGTTGGGGGTTTCCTTCGGAGGAAGGTTGCCCATGGGGTTGTAGGGTGGATATCTCTCAGGGATATACCTTTCATATTTAGATTGAGGTCCCCTCCTAGGATTGCTTCCCCTTCAGAGAAGGAGAGGAATTTGTTTAGTGTCTTCTGGAAGAATTCTAGTTGTTTCGTGTTTGGGGCATATATGGAGCCGATTGTCAGTTTGATTTTGCCATCTAGTGTCCCTTTGGCGAAAATGAATCTGCCTTTTTTGTCCTTGAGGACTGTTGTGGCAGTGAAGTTCAGGTCTCTACTGAGTATTATGGCTACACCACGAGCTTTCCCTGAGCCTCGTGCGACCCATTGTTGACTGAAGCGGGGGTCGTTCAGGAGTTTGCTGCCTTTGGGTGGGTTGTGTATTTCTTGTAGGAAGGTGATGTGTGGTTTCATGGAGTTTATGTATGAGGTGATGCGTTTTCTTTTGATAGGGTTTCCAAGCCCCCTCACGTTTAATGTAATTGCTTTTAGGTTAGCCATCTTGCTTATCTGTTGTGTGGGGCGATTCCCTGCCAACCCGTTTGGGTTGTCTTGTATCTCTCTCTTCGTGTTGTTTAAGGTACCAGTGGGGTTGCGCTGACCTAGGGTGTGGTGGGTGGGTGGCTAATGGGATTAGAGTAAGGTTTGGGTTGAAGAGTAGGGGGTAAGTTGTAGAGAGTTTCCTATATGTAGTCATATAGGTGTTTGTTTGGGATATTTTCGGCCATCTGGCATTTAGCCGGTTGGTCCTAAGTCTCAGCTGGTGTGGAGGGCCGTCTTCAAAGACAGGCCCTCCCCCTTGTTGTTTGCGGTAGGGGGTGATCAGTGAGACAGTGTGAAGTGACTTTGTAACGTCGCTGTCAGGTATAAGGTTCATAAGCAATGTTGCCAATGTTGTGAGCAACATTGTTGGTGTGTTGGGGTGGGGATGTGGGTGCTGGTACGCTCTGGTGCCACCATAGTGCTGGTTGGGTATCTGATTTTAGCCTGATTGTGGGTTGTGTTATTAAGATTGGAAGAGTTGTTTTTCCTTAGTATGGAGTGTGGGGGTGTTGAAGGTGTGGGTGATGGGTAATGTGGTTGAGGTCGTCTGGACTGGTGTTGGGGTGGGGATTTCTGTGGGGGTGCGGGGTTGGGGGGGTGTTGATGGTGTTAACTAAATCTATGTTTTGGGGGGGAGAGGGGGGGGAAAGGGGGGGGAATCACCAGTCCTTCAGTTTGTGGTTTTTTTTCTTGGTTGCTTCATTCAGCTGGGGTTGTTGTTGTAGGGTTGTCCGTCTGCGATGAATTGGTTTGGTTGATCTTGGTCTGGTTTCTTGTGTCGTATGGCCGGCGGGACGGTTCTGAGCGTGGTGCTTCTCTGTGTTGGTTTACACTGTTGTGCCGCTTCTGTTGTTTCTTTTTCTTCTGTACCGTTGTCCAGTTGCTTGCTGTTGTTTCCTCGTGATTGGGGCTGTCACTTGGTGGGTTTGTTGGTTGCCATTCCGGTGGGAGGTCGAGTTCAAGGTTCTTTAGTAGCTGTAGGGCCTCAGGTATGTTGCTAGCCATGTGTTGTGTTGTATTGGTTGTTACAATGAGGCGGAAGGGGAAGCCCCATCGGTATTTGATCCCTGCTTGTTGGAGACGCTGGGTGCATGGGCGCAGGCTTTTCCTCCGGTTTAGGGTATCCTGAGATAAGTCCTGTAAGGCCAGAATGGGGGTTTCTCCATATCGAAGGTTGGTTGAGTTTTTGAGGCTGTTCCATACCTCTTCCTTCTTTTTGTAGCGTGTGAAGCATACAATGATGTCTCTTGGGGGGGCGCTGGGTTTTGGCATAGGTTTTAGGGCTCTGTGAGCCCTCTCCAAGTCATCTGCCTCAAGTTTCAGGTTTGGGATTGTGTTTTTCAGCCAGTGTATAATTAGGTCTGCTGGGCTTTTCTCCTCTGTTTTTTCAGGAAAGTTTCGGAAACGGATGTTAGAACGTCGATTACGATCTTCAAGGTCGGCTTGCTTAATTTTCATCTCTCTGTGTTCTGCTTCCATTTGGTTTACCAGTTCGTCCAGTTTCTTGTTCACGCGTGCGTTCTCCTCCCGGTATTGCTCTATTATTCTTTCTTGCATTCGGTTCTTGTTCTCTAGAGCTTCCACTTTGGAGGTTAGATTGTTGATTAGTACCTGTATGGGAGCCATTGTGGCCTTCAGTGTTTCTTCTAATCGTGCTTCTAATCTTGCTTCCATTTCCCTCAGGTCTCGTTTCGTTATTGGGTGCTCATCATCTTGAAGGGGAGTTACCGTCTTAGCATTGTTTGCCATCTTCCTGGTTGGTGTCACCTCAGTCTCCCTGATGGTTTTGGTTTGAGGTTGGCTTGGCGTCCCCTTGGGGTAGGGCGTGTGGTGGTTAGGAGTTGTGGCAGTGGTGGTTCCTGGGTATTGTTGGGTTGCTGAGCTGATCAGGCTTTGCTGGCTGGTGGCTTTCGCAGAGCGTTTGATTAGGTGGACATTTGTGTCACTTCTGGCCTGTGTTTTAAGAACTTCTCTAGGATTTCTATAGTTGCCTCAGCGGTGCCGCCAAAGCGGGGGGGGGGGGGGTAGGTAAGCAGAGATGGGTAGGCTAACAGACAGACAGGTCGTATAAGGGGGGGGGGGTTAGCGGGTAGAGGTGCAAGAGATTAGTGGGGTGGGGCCAGGGGAAGTATGTGTTTAGGAGGGGGTTGTATGTGCCCAAAAGGGGTACTGGGGTCCAGTTGAGGTGGAAGTTGGGGTTGGGGGTGCGCACAGAAACAGAGACAGACAAGTAGGCTATATGTAAAGGGTGGAGGGAAAAGGAGGGAGGAAGAAGAAAGGGAGAAGAAGGGGAGAGGCGGGGGGAGATTGGAGTAAAAGAGAGAGACAAAAAGAGCGTTGAAAAAAGTGAGAGGGAGGAGGGAGAGAAAAGGAGAGGAGGAGGGGGAAGGGTGGGGAAAAGAAGGAGAAGAAGAGAGAGGGGGAGAGAGGGGAGGGAGGGAGGGTGAGCTGTGGCGATGGTATTGGGGATGGTCTTGTTTTAAAAGAGGGGGTGGGGAGAAAGGGCTCCCCCCTCAAAGACAGACTGGCAAGCAGGGTAAAAAAAGGGGGGGTTGGTTTTAAAAGATAAAAGGGATTGAAAACAAAATTGGGGATGGAAAGTAAGAGGTGAATAATAGGAAGCAAAAAAAAAATAAAAATAAAAAAAATAAAAAAAATAAGGAGGGGTGAAGAGAGAAAGAAAGGGAGGAGGGCAAAAAGGGAGAGGAAAACAAAAAGGGGGGGGAGTTGAGGGGGAGAGTATCAATAGCAATAGCTGTGGTATGGAGGAAATTTTTGTTTTAAAGGAGAGTGGTGGTCGTAGCTGGGGGGTGAGAGGTTCCCCCCTCAAGAGCAAGCCAACAAATAGAGAGTGAAGGGCTTTAAAAAGAGTAAGAAAGGGGGAAAAATAATAATACTAATTGTGTGGTTTTTGTTAGTTTTAAAAAAATAAAATAAAAAATAAAACACAAAGAAAACCACACACAATATTTCCCCCTAATTATTGTTATTATTCTTTGTTTGTAAAAAAGTAATTCAAAATGTACGGGTAAAAGATAAGAATGAGAGTTAAAGGTAAAGGAAGAGGGGGGGGAAGGGGGGTCGTCTTTCTATATAGATAGGTAGATAGGTAGAGGAAGCTTTTTATTTATTTATTAAAAAATAAAATAAAATAGTAATTTAAAAGAGAGTGGAAAGTCTGGGGCGAAGTGGCAGTCCCAGGAAACAGCCTGTGGTGGTTTAGAGCTGTTTTCTGGGTACTGCCATTTTAATTCTTGAGAGGGGAGTTTGAGGCAAAAGTAAAGTGGGGTTTAAATTGAGGGTGTGTGTGTGTGGAAAAGTGTGTCTTTAAATAGTGTGTAGGAAAGGTAGAAATAAAAATAAAAATTCAAATAAAGGGTGGCTACAGCAGCAGTGGCCCCTCTTTTAAAAAGAAGAATGGTAAAAGTAGGTATATGGGGGGGAATAAAAAAAAAAGATTATTATTATTGTTATTTTAAAAAGGGAGAGGGGGAGGAAGGGGTTAAAAAAAAAGGATTTATTTTTTTTTTAAAAAAAAAAAAAAAAGGGAAAAGAGAAGGGGGTAGCTTCTTCCTTTGTTATGCGGCTTTCCTTGCCGGCTCAGCCACGTGTTTTTTCAGAGCCTCTTTTGCCTTCGAGTGCTCACCTCTCCTCTTGTTTCCCTTCGGCAGAGATGGGGCAGCAGCGGTAAGGTTGGGGTTCCTTTTTTCCCCCCTTTCTTTTCCTTCTTCTTCCCCCCCTCTTCTCCCTCTCTGCGTTGGCTCCACTGTCCTGATTCTGGAGCTCCTCTCGGCTGTTGGGGGGGTAGTCGGGTGCCTTTCCGGCTCAATCAAGGTCGTGGGGGGGCGTTTTGGCTCTTTTGATAGACGCCCCGGGGACCCCCGATTCCTCTCCGTTGGTAGTGCTGGCGGCAGCAGTCCTGGGGGTCGTGGGGGGGGGCAGAAAGAGCCGTTTACTCTTGCTGGCTGCAGGAGCTCTTTTCTGCTGCTGCAGCCGCCATCTTGCCTCGCCGGAAGTCCGCTAAGAGGAATTTTCTTAAAGCGACAACTCTGGCTTCGCTCCAAACCCCCAAGCGCTCCCTTCCCGCCCCTTTTCACGATCCCTGTCGCGCCCCCGCCCCTCTTTTTCACCGCCCAGCCGCCCAGCCCTTCTCCTCCGGCCGCTTCCCTTCACAAACAAGCGCGCCGCCACCTCCGCCCTCCCACCCCGCCAGCGGCCTCAAGCCAGTGACCCGCGTGTGAGAGAGACGGGGCACCAGCGCGCCTGCGCTCCGGCCTCCGTGGCAAGCGGGCGCGCAGGCGCGGCCATGAGCGTCCCGCCCCCTCTTTTGCCTCAGCGGGCGGAAGCGCAGCCCGACGCGAGGGGCGGGAGGAGGAGGTCGTTGGAGGCGCCTGTTCCGGTCGCGAGGGGCTTCCTGGTCGCAGCAGGCAGCGCTAGTGAGTAACGTGCGCGAGGGAGCGAGCTCGAGGACTAGGCGGCCTTGACCCCCCGGCCAGGCCCGGCCAGCTGTTGGCGCGCCCGCTTTCCCCTCGCCCCGCCTCACTCCCGCGCCGACCTTACCCAACTCTCCTCTCCTCAGGTTGCCCAAATTTCATCCTTCTGGCGGGAATAACGCTCGTGTGGGTGTGTGGGTGTTTTCTTACGTTTTTACTTTTGGTTCTCTGTGGGGGGTGGGGAGCACTCTGCTCATGCTCGAAGGCGTCGGCGTCCTTAACCTCTCCCTCCTGCTTCCCGTCAGGAGGTCAAAGCATTGATGAGCCACAGCCTCCCTCAAACTTGGGTCCAACCAGATGTTGTTGGACTACAACTCCCATCCCCGAACGCTGGTCCTACTCGCAAGGGTTGATGGGAGTTGTAGTCCCAGCCACAACACCTGGGGACCCAAGTTTGAGAGAGGCTGTAGGAAGAGATACCATATCGCAGCATTTGTTGTGTCTTGTTTGCCTGTTGCGAGTTTAAGCTTTGCTCTGTTCAGAGAAAATGTATTTTTCACATGCCTGGGATGTTGGGATGCTTGAGAAAAACTATTTGCAGTCCTGTTCAGCTTCAGAGTGTGGAAAGATTGTGTTGGCCACCCCCTCTCTTCCAACACAGCATAGTTGGCAACTGATCTTGGGCAAGGGGAGCGGGGAGTAGTGCCATGAGGCAGAGCTGTAGCTACGGAGGGGGTGGGGGGCTAGCCAAGTTTCTTGCCCTGGGTGAAGCCTCCATAGGGGCGCCAAATGTGTGTTGGGTGTGTGTGTGCCAAACACGGTCTTTAGTCCTGGTGAAATAAAGCCTAGTTTCGCCTATTCGTGAAGATACTTAGTTCTACAGAGGCATATATGAAACATTTATGAAATTAGGAGTACAGAAATATTTTGGTATCTTGAACACATGCCACATTAGTTATTGGCCAGGCTTTCTGTAACCAAGATGTTTGAACTGTGCTAGTGCTAGGTGTTATAAAGGTGAAGGTACCCCTGCCCGTACGGGCCAGTCTTGACAGACTCTAGGGTTGTGCGCCCATCTCACTCAAGAGGCCGGGGGCCAGCGCTGTCCGGAGACACTTCCGGGTCACGTGGCCAGCGTGACCTCGCTGCTCTGGCGAGCCAGAGCCGCACACGGAAACGCCATTTACCTTCCCGCTAGTAAGTGGTCCCTATTTATCTACTTGCACCCGGGAGTGCTTTCGAACTGCTAGGTTGGCAGGCGCTGGGACCGAACAACGGGAGCGCACCCCGCCGCGGGGATTCGAACCGCCGACCTTTCGATCGGCAAGCCCTAGGCGCTGAGGCTTTTACCCACAGCGCCACCCGCGTCCCTGGCGCTAGGTATTATATGGGTGTACAAAATATAAGAAGAGCCGAGTAGCCTCAGCCACAGTGCTATGTAGTCATTGCACTTGCAAACTAGATTCCTATGAAAAGCCAAGAAGTAAGACATGAGCGCAGCAGTACTATCCACACTTGTATACCACTGGTATTTGGAGGCTCATTGCCTCTGGTAGTGGAGGGTAGAAACTCAGCTATTGTGGTTTGTAGCCATTTGATAGCCCGATCCTCCTGGAATTTGTCTAATCCTCATTTACACCCATCCATTTAAAAAGCCATGGTGGCCACAACTATATCTTATGGAAGCAAATGCCATAATTGAACTATACACTGTGTGGAGAAGTACTTTCTATTGTGTAACCTGAATCAAGCTTCATTGAATGTCCACAAGTTCAAATATTATGTGAGGGAGCAGAGGGGGGAAAATCTCTCTCCATTTTTCCACACTGTTCACAGTTGTATACACCTCTATCACATGGCTTCTTACTTGCCTTTTCTGTAAATTAGAAAGTCCAATATGTTGTTTCCTCAATTCAAGGCGAGTTGCTCTGACCCATTGATCACTTTGGTTGACCTTTTCTGAACTTTTCAAGCCCCACAATTTCCTTTTTAAGGGGAGGCAACGAGAACTTTACACAGTATTCAGAATATGCTCATGCCATAGATTTGTGTAATGGTATTATGATACCGGCAGTTTTATTTTCAGTTCCATTCCCAATGAACCCTAGCATGGAATTCTCCTTTTTCACAGCTGCCATCTGCTGAGACTGAGTTGACTTCATTGAACTATCCACTACAATCACAATGTCTCGTTCCTGATCAGTCACTGCTAATTTAGAGCACATGAGTATATATGAGAAATTAAGGTGTGTGTCCCCCCACCGTCATTCATCCCTTTACACCAACTTACACTGAATTACGTTTGCCATCTTACTCTCTGTTCACTCAGTTTGGAGAGAACCTTCTGGAACGTTTCACAATCGTGTTTTGTTTTAACCCCCTGGACAATTTGGTGACTTGGCTACTTCGTTGTTCACCCCTAACTCTTAAGTAATTTATGAAGATGCTAAAAAACACATCCCAGTACTGATCTTTGGGGAACTCATTCTATCTCTTTATTGGGAGAACTGTCCATTCCGTTTCCTGTTTCTTAAGCAGTTACTGATCCACAGTAAGATCTTTGTCAAAAGCTTTTGGAAAGTTTTAAGTAAGCAGTGTCAATTGGATCACCTCTATCTATATGCTTGTTGACATTCTCGAGTCTAAAAGTTTAATGACACCGGACTTGCCCTTGCTGAAGCCATTCTGGTTCTGGTTCAGAAAGACTTGTTCTTCTGTACTCTATACTTGTTAATTCTACCAGTTTCCTCAGAACAAACATTAAGCTAACTAGCCATTAATTTCCAGAATCCCGCTTGAATCTGTTTTTCAAAATTGATGTTGCATTGGCTGCTTTCCAGTCATCAGGTATGGAGGATGATCTTGGGGAAAGGTTACATATTTTTGTTAGAAGACCAGCAATTTCACATTTGAGTTCTCTGAGAACTCTCAGGTGGATGTCATATGGCAATTTGTCAGTTTTTATTTTTTCTGTTAGGCCTAGAGAACGTCATCTCTTACCACCCCTTTCTTCCTCAGTTCCTCAGACTCCTATCCTGTGAATATTAGTTCAGGTTCACAGTTCTACCCTATATATTCTGCTGCAGAGACAGTTGCAACAAATTCATTCAGCTTCTCTGTAATCTTCTTCAGTACACATTTGATTCTCTTATCATCCAGAAGTCCAGCTGCCTCTCTAGCTGGTCTCCTGCTACAAATGTCTTTGAAGAGTTTTTGTTGGTGGTGTTTGTTTATAGCATTGTTCTTCTCAAATTATTTTTTAACATCCCGTTGGCATTTCTTTTGCCAAAGTTTGTGTTCCATTTTGTTCTCCTGTTATAAAACCCACAGAATAACACTTTTATATAGCATATTTCAAATATTCATGGTGCTTCGTGCACAATAATAATCCCTACAGTAGCCCTGCTAGGTGAGCCAGTATTATTATCCCCATGTTGTAGGGTGAATGAGAAAAAGTGGTTTGCTGAAGTCTGCCATTGGTTGGAATTAAATTAGTAGAGTCTTGTTTATGAAAAGTATGCCACAATACATTGGCTGCATGGTGGTGCGTCACTATAAGCCATAAACCGTGGCTTACCATGAGTGAGCAGTGTGCAAATGAATACTGCTGAATAGCTTCCATTTTGCCTTCATTTTGCTGGGAGCAACAAAACATGAACCTTGCCTTTATGTGTGAACCAGTGCTCCTGGTTTGCTCCTCCCAAACTGTTTGGTGAACCAAGAACAAGCCTTGGTTGAACATCAGAAACAGATGCTAGTTACCATGTCACACTAAGTCAAGGCTCGTGATTTGTTGGTCCTTGCTTAATGAAGAGAGGTGCAAAATGAGAGTGATTCTGTAGAATGCAGTAGTTGACTGTTCACAGCAAGCTGCAGTTCATGGATTACCATGGCATATAAATTTGGCCAACAGGTTGGTACTGGATTCTTTGGGGGTTTTTTTTTTTTTTAAATACAATTTGTCATTGTAATAAGATACATATTTTGTCCATCTTTCAACTGGAGGTGGGAAGGCCCGGGGTGGTAGGAAACAATGGAAAAATGGGGGGGGGGATGCCCCAATTTTTCTGTTTCTCCTCTAATTTGTTCTTAAAAATAAAAAGCCCAGACAAATTTTGAATCATGAATTTTCTCTTGGTTTTTCCAGTTTCCCTCTCACCTCAGGTCCTTTGCATCTCTCAGATAGGGTTATTGCTTTTTAGCTTGGCATATTGCAGTTAGTCCAACCATTTACCAGGTCCTTGGAGAAAAACAAGAGCTTATTGTGATCAGACTATATTATAATTACAGACATGGTGACATCATTTTAATTGTTTTAACTATTCAATACAGAGTTGGAAAGCTGGTAATTAATGGTGGATATAGTTAAAGCAGGCTTTGGCAAACATTTCAATCCAATGCACTTGCACTTGCTGTTGCTTTTTGTTCCTTAAAAATATTGCTATTTTCACCTGGATTTGGAGCTTCTTGCCTCCCTGAAACCTGGTTGGTGCCTGCAGTATTAACATTCAGATGGCAGCCCAATATTTTGTTTTTTACATTTCCTTTGGCGATTGTTACCTATGTTCAGCTGAGAGATGGCTTATATATTTTGATTTTTATGTATTTTTGTGATTCTGTTGATAATAACATTTTATTTCCTCACAGTTTGATTGTTAGTCACCCTGAGATCTTTCACAAAATAGAATAGAGTGGAACAGAAACAGCTTGATTAAGTTTGTCTAGTAAAAATTTCTTATTTCCTTGTTTTTAAGAAGGTTATAGCCCCAGGCACTTTCCTGGCTACTTCAGGTAGGATTCTGAAAGACACCCCCCCCCCCCGAAACGCTGATGATCTGCTGCTAGTCAGTGTCTATAGTACTTAGCTAGATAGCCTTATCCCAAGTCATATCGCTGGTCTATGTTACTGTTTGTGAGTTGTGACTGGCAGGTGAAACACAGATTGCTTTCCCCCAGTATGTGCCAAGATTTTCTCTAGGCATCAGACTTCTTTATATTTTTCTCTGAGTGTAAATCTTCTCTGTTCTTAAAAACTCTATTCGTGTGCTTTACTGAGGAGCCGGGGAACTCTTTAAATAGTATACCCTATCGCAGGTAATTCCTTGTCTCCATCTTACATTGGTTCACAGATGTTGTGTTGCATCTGTGTAGCATGGCAATATGGCTTGACTTGATAGCCTTGAGTCAACAACCACCCCTTCATCGTCTGCTTTGTATGAAGGGGTGGTTATTAAGTTATGTCCTGTGAGAAATATCCCCACAGTCTAAGGCTCGTATGAATGAGCTCAAAGTGTGGAAAATTAAGCCCCTCACAGCATGCATTGTGTTCTTTTAACTCCAAGGCTTCTACTGTTACCATGCCAGGGCCTGTTAGCTTTACTTAAGATATGAAAGTGGTCCCTGGCTTACTAATGTTGTGTCAGTTTATGGATTTTGTTTGCTATGGAATGAGAAAAGTGCTTTCTATTAGGGGGTATGAGTGATGTTATAAAAATGCCCAGCCAATAATTTTTTGTCAAGTGCCTCAGATCTACACAAAGTGAAAAGGGAGAACAAGCCCTGTCTGCAGGCTTACATGCTGAAGTATTGCCACACAGCTGAAATTATGGTGCTATCATTTAATATTTTACCATTCTTCCCAGCTCTATGTATTTATATTTACTACTTTAATTGTAAAAAATCAGTTTCTGTGGAAATTCTTTTGATATTTTCACTGACTGCAAACAGGGTGGTGAAGTAAGCATGATTATTTTGTGTTATCTTTGGGTTACTGCCAGCTACACATCATCTGGGTTCTGTTGGTTTGAATCTTATTTATTTATTTATTTATTTATTTATTTATTTTATTGAATTTATATACCGCCCTACTATACCTGGAGGTCTCAGGGCGTTTCACAGAGTAAAATCAATATATAAAACCACAAAATACGTAATCGAAGTAAAAACAATCCAATAGCCCCCACCCCCTTCTGAATTTATAATGTTGGCAATTGAACTGCATCTTTTAGAAGTAAGTGGAAGAAAAGCAACTTCGTTGATCACCAACCCATATGTCTTGTAATAGCCATTTCTTTATTCCCTGGGCTAGCTGCCTCCAGTTCCCTTCTTGCCCTTGGAGGAAGACAGAGCATTCAGACAGTCAATGTGCCACTTTCCTGTGGCAAGTAGCATTTACCCTTTTGCAAGCATATATCTAGCAAAGTGTAAGGATGCCTGGTTGTGTGCCTAAATAACTTGTTCTGACTCTTTAAATCTGGGGCTGGAAGTGTGAACCATCCCTGGATGACTGTTTGCCAGCTACAGACACAGTGCACCTTTGTGTCACCTGTGTACATGCTCTCATTTTTATTTTTTGAATCTAACCAACCATTTGAATCTAACCAACCATTTCATGGTGTCCAATTGCAGACCTGTGTTGTGATGGCAACAAAGAGGTAGTGTTTCTCTTTTTCTCCCTCCTTTGCTTCAGTGAAATTATGTCCATATGTGTTCTTCCAGGTGGTGAGGGTCTAACCCTAAGGTGAACCAAAGGCTGATCACTGCAATGTCTTGGCTATATTATTTGCTGATAAACTTGCTGACATTGGTCCGACTTGGACACAGCCATAGGGGCATAATTGAAATTGGAAGTGTTGGACTCAGTCCTCTTGGTGCAGTAGCTAGGATAATTCTGATCTGTTCTACCTTGAGGATGTTGTTCATCTTAGCTAGTGAAAACCTGTCAGTTGCAGCCGAGTAGACCCGTGGCCAGGGTTGTTAATGGTTCATTATTGGATGGTGAAATTCTTCCATTTCTGAAGGAAGAGTTCTTTCAACTGCTTTTAAAACAGCTTTCGTCAAATCTAATTGAGACAAGTTGGAGGTGACGCTGGTATAAAATTGAAAGTAGTTTGGAGGGAGATTGATTGGACTCCAGTAAACTCCTTAAAACATGCATAGGATTACACTGTTAAAGTGGTTGGCCTGAGGTTTTGTGCATTTTAAAAGTTGGTACTTGCATGTAAATGAAATCTTCATTTGGTATTGATTAGCATCATTCATTATTTTGGTTTGTCTTGTTTCTTTTGCTAGATGCAAAATACTTTCCACAATGCTTGGTGGATATGATGATATAGAAGCATTTGAAGATGATCTCTACTGTGAAGAGTCTTCTAGTGAAGAAAGTATTGATAGCGAAGTAGAATTTCACCTTTATAGCCAAGTCCATTATGCACAAGGCCATGACGATGCCATTGGAGAAGAAACTGAAGAACATGGATCTGGGCAAAAGCAGAGTTCAGTTAGTAAAGAGCAAAAAAACAACTTTATTATAATTTCAGACAGTGAAGTCACTCATGTTTCTGATAGTCCAGATGTTATCACCTTGTCAGACACCGAAGACAGCATTTACAGAAGCAGGCTCCAGAAGAGAACAACACCAGGAGCTCCAGTGCCAGGAAGAACACACAGTCTTGCAGAGCTCACCTCGCCAAAGCCCACTAGACATTCTTCTCAGATTACTCCAAATTCAAAGGGATGGACCACAGGAACTTCAAAAAAGCAGAAAAGGACTAGTGAAAAGTCTATCTCCTTTCATCGTGAAGGTGTTCGCATGATCCACAAGATCTTAGTAATAGAGGACAGCTCTGGTGATGAGAATGCGGATGATGTGAGAAGCGTTGCCTCTGAAAGTGATAATGTAGAGAGCTGGATGCTGCTGGGAGGTGCCAGAGATGACAAAGATGACAACATCCTCTTAAACCTCGAGGGCTGTGGAACATTAGCCAGTGAAGGTTAGTACTTTTTTTAGGATTATAACTCCAAATAGAGCTCAGAACTATGATGACGATCCGGCTGTTCTGATAGAAACAATGAGTGATATCCAGTTGTAACAGCACACTTGTGTAATGGGCATTTTGGTAGCAGAAGCCTCATTCTTAGCATAGCTGTTATCTGCTGAATATAAAAGTTCGTTTCAGGACAATTCCTAAAGTGTGTTATTGCTGTTTATTTTTATTTTTTTTAAAAAGCTTTCCTTATCACAGTTTATCATTCTAATACAGGTTACTTTCCAAAAGCTGGAGATTTGCTCAAAGTACACACTGATAACTTCATTATAAAGTATCTATTGTTTATTTATCACTTGCCAGGGTGTATGGAGTGTTAGGGGAGGCATAGTACCTCTGGTGGGGAACATGTTGTGCTCCTTCTGGGATAGTTTGTCCACCTTTGGTCCTCACTCTGCACTCAGTTCTCACCTGTGGCTCCTAGCAGCTGCCAGCATGAAACAGCAGTCATACCCTGGGAATGGCTTTGATTAGCTGGCTAAACTAGGTGAGGATAGCTGATGGGCGGATTGAGTGGAAGAGACCAATAGTGGGTCCAATGGTCAAGAAGGCAGGTTCTGCACATGCTGTAGAGGGAAGTGAGGGGCAAATGGTGCTTGTCAACCTGGGAAGGTAGCCCATCTAGGAGAAGGAATCCTAAACCTCTGTTTGGGGGAGATCATTGGGAATAGCAAAGGTCAAGGAGTAAACCCTACACAAATCTGGAGTGGAGTCCCTAAGATGGCTGGATGGTGCCTTATACACCTCCTTCTGGCAACTCCTGGCACCAAGTTGTTGGCAAATGTATTGCTCTGCTTTCCTTTGGACCACATCAGCAAGGCTGAGAGGGAGGTTTGTAATCTGGGCAGCCCAGGACACTGCCAAGGCTTGCGCTGCTAACATAGCAGCTTGATTTCACTCCCAGAGGCACATTCTGTTGTCTCTCGAGACAGACTGATGTCAACAGCAGTCACCAGCCAGCTTTATTCTTCCCATTCCCTTCCTTTGTTTACCATATAGCCCAGCCTGCCTCAGCCCAGTGCCCTTCAGATGCTTTAGAGACTACAGTTCACATCTGTCCCAGCCAGCACAACCCAGCCCCATTCTGAGTGAGGCTGAATGATTGTAATCCAAAGTATCTGAAGGTTGGGGAAGGCTGATCTAGCCTGATGACAAGTTCTGTAACTTGCACACTATTCTGTGACTTTTTGCTTGGCCTAATAAAGGTATTGCTCCAATATGGAACTGGAAATCCTTCCTGAAGTGTGTCTTTCATATGATGCACTCTCAGCTCCTGCTTTGAACACCCTGCAATTTATAACACAAGAGGAAGGGTAATCTGTGTACCTGTTGGTACTGAGTTATAATATTAAGTATATTTCAGATATTTGAGCTTTATTGTAAATTGCAAATGTGAACATTTCCTAATATTCAGAAGTCTTTTGATTTTGCTGGGAAGCAAATACCGAAGTGTGACTTCAGAAGACAGTTTTTCAGGTTTCCTGGTCCCAAGGTTTTAAGGGCTTTAAAAAAGCAAGACCACTCATTTAACTAACACCTTGGGACCAGGATACCTGGAACACTGTCTTCTTCTACATGCCTGTACCATATGAGCTTCAGAGGCCCTGCTCTGAGTGTCTGCACCAAATAAAATGAAGGGGATGGCTACCAGAGACAAAGACGTCTCAATGGTTGCATCCAGGCCATGCTATTCCCTCTTCAGAGAGGGTTGGTTGGCACCACCAACTTCCTGGTCAGTTTGGCCTCAGTTAAAGACTTTTTGAAATCTCTCAGGCATGAAAAAAATCTATGTTTAATGTTCTGAACCCCTGCTGCAGATTTTTGGTAGGATGTTTTTATTCTTTCTCCGTTTTTATCCTGCTGTTTTTATGTAAATGTTACGGTATGATATTGTATATTTACTTACATTTGCATGCTTTATTTGTGAGCTGCCCAGAGAACCATTTATTTTGTGATTAATTACATAAATACGGAGTAAATTCTTATTTCGAACTAAGGTTTTATATGTTTGAGCTATACATGTGTCAAGTTTCCCATGGCTTCTTTTCTGCCCAAGATGTTAGCCTTTGAAAAATAATGGCTGCAAGCCATGGCAATGATCCTAGGCAAACCTTGGGTTCACACATTCTCCCCTCTTCATTTGTCCTCCAGCGAGCCCTGAAGAGTTTAGAGGTTTTCACTCCTGCTTTCTGTTAACAATAGTTCAGCGTTGCATCCAAATCCTAAACTGTGGCTAATCTTAACTGTGGCTTGTTGAAATAAGCCAGCTCCATAACCTACTGTTCCAAGTGTGCTTCTTTGAAAAGAACCACTGTTAAGACTAACAGTTTGTTGTGTTCAGATGAAACAGGAAGCTGTGGTCAATCAAAGATTGAAGCAGATGTTTCCAAACTCTTCACGAGTTCTGGAAAAGAGAGTTCGCATTGTGCATGCCCAAGGTGCAGGCTCAAACTGGGATGGTTAATCTCTTACAGCAGTGAAAATACGTACCTCTCCTCTTATTAGGTGTAATTTTTTACCAAATCCCCACCCCCCCATTACTGTGCTGATCTTCACATTTTTAATATTGGGCAAAAACAGTTTCAGTGCACTAGCAGGCCTGTCCATCTTCATGCTGAAAGCTGCTACAACTTGTTTTTCTTTACAACTAATAGCATGGCTTTTGTAACATTCTCATTCCCTGATGGCATGCAGGAAGGAATATCTAAATCAGAGCTTTGCAAACTTTTCATGTTGGTGACACAATTTTTAAACATACCTCATTTCGTGACACAGTAATTCAGTTTTATTAACCCCTTTCCAGCCCTAGGAGGAGCACGGGGAGCGTTCACGTGACACACCTACAAACTGTAGCCAACACACTAATATGTCACAACGCACAGTTTGGAAAGCTCTAAATGTTTCCAGAATAGTCCCTAGTTTATTTCCTTCTCGCCCTCTCTCTGTTTGATTTGGGTATTAATTTATCAGCAATACGGTGAAATCCAGTTGTGTCAGTCTGCTAGTGAAACACACTTCTGATTGTTTGATGGGACTATTCTGCTCTCTCTTTCCTCCTAAAGCCCCCTTTGTGTTCTCAAAATGTTCTAGAATGTTGGGGGACCTTCCAGAGTAAATTTGGGTGTGTGCGCACAAGAGGGAGGAGAAATCCCATTGTGTAAGCAGAAATCCGTTGGTGTGACGTTGAGTCACACTGGATATATACCGGGTGCTACTGAATTGTGCTGCATTTTGCAGCAATTGCTCAGCAGATTGTATGCCTTATTAAAAGCTTTGGAACCTTTATTGCGGCTTTGGCTAGCATTTTAATAATTCTAGAAACTGATGCATTTAGATACTTCAACTAGTTTACATGACCTTTCCATGGTGTAGTCATTCTTGCTTTCCCAGTATTTTCTGACATCTACCTGCTAATTTGGAAAGTGGCTAGCTTTAAATCCTATCCAACATTAGTCTTGTTCCAGAAGTGATAAGTGACTAAACAAAAAAATATGTGATGTTTTCAGAATAACATTTTGCTCTAGATAAACCGTTTTTGTTGTTGAAATTTTCACAATTGCCCTGTTAAAATTAGGCAGTAACAACGGTCAGAATTTGTGATGGTTTGGATCACAGTGTACACTTTCTCCAGCCTAGATTTTGATGAAAGAAAGGGAGTGAAAAGAGAAATTTGAAGAGCAGAATGTGTAGGAAATGACTGGTCATGTAAGCAGATGTGCTTTAGAGTTATTTATGTTGTCTACTACATTACAAAATTGACAAAGTGTTTTTTTAAAAAAAAAATAGAATTGACTTTAAATATTACACTGTGTTTGGAACAGATTTGCTTTTTATCTAATGTTAATGCTATCTGTTCATATCACTATTTATGGAGACCTTTAATCATGAATTAATGAGAGGAACACACTCTTCTAAAAGGAAGGAAGGTTTTTAAAGATAGGCACTCATTTTTAATAAGCCCCTTTTATTGAACATAGCAGGCCCTACTGTGTATATGGTGGTGTTCAATACTTTTTTCCAAAAATAATGTTTGGGGCACTCTCATTTTCCTACTCATATTGAAATACTAACCCCTCAATGAGGCCAAACTTAGATTCACAAAATGTTTAGGGGTATGCGTACCCCTGCATCCCCCCAGGAAAAAAAAGCACTGGTGGTGTTTCTTCCACATGCAGTGTAGCTACTAGGCATACTCAGTGTTAGGGAAACTAAACGTTGATTCTGTAAGGTTTCACGTCATTAATGTTAACACTGGAACTTCAGGTGATGTTTTGGCAGTTCACTACCTATGTATGTAGCTGTTGGGGAAATAAATCTAAAATTTTGGCATTAGTCCTTGGTAAAGTTAAAAACCTTCTGCTGAACAGCTATTTTTTAAACAACAGCTTTTTACCAGTAAAGAGAGAAGCAGAAAACTGAACAAGCATGTTGGGAAAACAACATTTTAGTTCAAAATGATTTGTTTCCCTTACTGATCTTTTTGTTTCCTTGTGGTGGTAATCCGTTGTTTTTGATCCCTGAAAATTGTATCGACATCTAGTATAGAACTGATACTTTCTTAGTAATGTTTTGTAAATGTTTAATTTGATAGGAAATCATTCTATTGCTGTAGTAGAAAAATATATTTAAATACTATGTCTTTTAAACCTTGGGACTTTTTCAGAAAGCATCTATAATCTTTTATTAGGAATCTTTAAAACTGTTTTTCCATCTGACCAATAAAACTATTTTTTGCTTACATAGAAATTAGGTAAATTTTATGTAAGTTGACTTTATACTGAAATTGAACCATTCACGAAAAAATATTTTCAACAATAGGTGGTTAAAGCATTATTCCTAGAACAGAACTATTAAATGCTGCAGTTACCACTTACAGTAAGAATAGGAAAAGTAGCTATTTTAGTAATTTCTACCTTTGTGCTGTCAAAATGCTACACTTTCAGTTTACTGAGAGGCTGATCTTTGTCACAAAACATTTTTGATGCTTTTCAGGACGTTATTTTCATTGTGTTAAGGCAAAAATAAATGAAACCTGAATTTTCTTGTAAAATGGGGGCATTGTGCCTTGTGAGATAATATTTATTTGTACATCTTGAAGAAAATGTGTACTTTGCAGCATCACAGTGTGAAGGGTTGCGCGTAAGAGAACTTTAATCTTACATACGTGTAAAAACATTGGGCAAGATTTAAGCAGAAAACCGTTTTAGTAAGTATAGTTAAGATCTATTAGGAGCTCTAAAATATACAGGAAAGTTCATGTAATCATCCTACCATTAAAAAGCTGTACTCAATTCTTGCGGTGATTGTTACAGCTTTGTAATTCAGCATACACAGGTTGCATATGGCTGTTATTTTCAAAGATAGTTTTTTAATTATTATTATTCCACCATTTGATATTCCCTAAAATAGATGGGGTTTTCTTACTTTTAAGTCCATAGATTCAAAATGAAATCTTGATTTGACAATGTTAACATACATATTAAGATGATAAGTAAATTAAGTTACAATTTTCCAGAAGGATAGATTAAGTTAGTCATGCCACAGCAAATTAAATTCATAGGTTGGTGTCAAAAAAAATATGACTTCTGTCCATGCACTGCAGGACCATTGAATTGGTGAATAACTTTGGAATGATGTAATATGTTCTGCTTTTCATGGAGAAGAATGCACCAAGTTTAAAGCTGCTGCTGCTGCTTTATTTTTAACTTTTCTTCTTGCTTTTGTTTATGGGAATGTTAACATTATTTAAACATAGGAAGAGCTTTTTGTGCATGAATTATAACACTGTGCACCCTGGAGCTGTAATAAGCAGTGGGAATCCTTCTACCCCTCTTCGCTAGGAACAGCACATGCATATGGATATTTGATTAAAGGAAAAAAAGTTAATCTTCTTTGCAGTGTAATGTGGATACTCTTGAATCTCTTGATTATTTTAAAAAAATTAATAAAACTAATAAAGTTTGTGTGGAAATCTCTGGTGATCTAGGCTAAGTATACCTGCAGCCTTCACAGCCTCCCTTTATCTGTGCAGATTTCTCTGCCTATTGTGGACCATGGCTTTAACTAATTTAAATTTCCCATGGCTTTGGGTTGCAGACTAGGTTTTCTGCAAGAGTGCCCATGCTTACATGGTCATATATTCTGGGTGACTTTTTCCACTTTTCCCCCTTTTTTGTCATTTTGTTGATTGTTAAAGGGGGAATTTTTTTTCCACTTCCCTCATCAGTTTGATCTTTCTTCCTTATCCCCATCTATTAATGTTTCTTATAGGTTGGGGAAGAAGCTTTGCATTGTTGTTTGAGCTGTGAGGTTGGGTGGGAAAAGTAATTTAGTCTGGTTTTTTGTGTTTTTTTACGTAAAATTTTATAACAATTAAACGGAGTGCAGATGTGCCCCTTTGGAAAAAAAGATGATGGCAACAATGCGTCAGATCTGCTTTAGCAGTTGGCAAAAGTCAGTGTGAGATAAGATTAAATTATATGTAGACAGCATTGCCATTATAATTTGATAATTTGTTTGTTGTCATTCTGACCAAGTGGTGGCAGAAGCAAAGAGAGGAATCTAACTATGAAAAATAATCCAGAACATTATTTGAAATGAAAAGAAGATGTAAAAAGATTGGAATAGCAATCCTTTGAGCAGGCTAAACATGTAATATTAGTGTATGAGAGATAGTTAATAATATAAATTATTGTGAAATATAAGGTGGAAGGAAGTAGTTGAACCTTGGTAAGCCTTGGCATTATTAGATTTACATTTGAAAAAAAAGCCCGATGCATTGTGACATACACTGCCTGACTTCAATACTTTTATGATATTATCTCCAAACAAGGGTCGTAATATTGGAGTTTGTGTGTTTATTTCTGTGCCTTCCCTGCATTTATTCCAATAGTTACTGGTGAGTAATGGCTGCTATACAAGCTTAAGAAAGAGAGACAAGCGGATGCATTTGCTTCGCTTTGGCCATCAAACAGCACCCTAAATAATCACATTCTGATTAAATTTTAGTTGTTGATTTAATTAGTTCTGACTAATATTTGATAGATACTGTTGCAGATAGCTGTTGTGAAAACCTGTCCTTTAAAGAAACATTGTTGCACCTCATGCCTAAAACAAGCTCTACCATAATAAGCTGGTCTTAATTTCAAATAAATTCATGACCATGGTTTTGTTTTGTACAGTTACTTTGTACGCTGGCATCTTCTGAAAATAACGTCAGTACTTGGATCTTATTGTATTTATAAATATAGTGACAAATATTGGGGTCTCGACATCTGCATAGTTGCCTGGAATAAAATAATAATCACTTCCTCATCCCCAACCTCTGGTGACATTTTTGTTCTTTAGCATGTTAGAATAACAAAAGTCATAGAGTACTTGACGTTTTCATTCTTATAATCTTATGTTTGTCTATAACAAGCCAGTATTACACCAGCATTTGGTTAGCCTTGCCATTCTATCTTTTAAGCTCCGCCTCAGAACCCCCCCAACCATTAAAAATGGAGAAGTCTTATGTCATCCAAGCAGTGTTTTCATTCTCAAAGTCCCATGACTATGGAGTGTGTTTTAACATAAATATACCTCCATTTTGATCAGCCTCCCCAACGATTTTGTTTGTACTTTGCAAAATTTGGTAGTTCTATTTTGATTGGTTGATTATTATTTTTTTGCAGAACTTCAACATCGTAATACATATGGTATAATTATAGTATTGAAAATGAGAGGGGCAAGAGTACTGACAGAGTATTCCAAGAAAGCCTAATATTAAGATAATTTCACTCGAAACTTTTAAAAATCCTGACTCTTATCTCTTGTGCAGTGCCAATCTGATTAAATTCTGGGAAAATAAGAAAGCATGGCAAAATCTACCACAGCTCCTCTAAATATTATCTTTTACCGTGCATGTGTGGCCCTGCTAATATAAAGTTATGACATTGCAATGCTTCTTGCTATAAAGTTTACTTGCCCTGATCCAAGCCTGGAAAAGGCCTCTCTCCAGGGAATGTCCGTCTTTCCTTGCTCATGTGTAAAACGGTGGTTTGGGAGACCACATCCAGGCCAGGGATTGAGCACACCCTGCTCCTGAATGATACCTTTGCAGCCAGGCACGCACCCCGTGATCTATTTGTCACCTCTTTTTGGTGGGGTGTATCTGTGTGCGGGATTAAATGCAAGCACCCCCTTCTTCCCCTCATCCTTGGCCACAGTAGGGGGTGAAAGCTGCTGAATTCATACTCTTTTACTGGAAAAAGAAACGGTGAAACAGTGAGCAAATCTTTTCTCTAACACATTTTTAAAAATATAAATATATATATTTTTCAATCCAAGATACGGCAATCACATGTGAATGCATTTTCTTCTTTCCTCTTTTTTTGCATATACTTGTGGGCCCTTCAGCCTCGTGAAGTAAATCAGTCTCTTGACAATTAAATTATGCTTCCATATAGTATGCACAATTACAATAATGGGGGAAAAACTTGCTGTGTAATGTAGCCCTGGTGGTCATTATTTTATTTATCCAATGTCCACTGTTAGCCTGACATGTATTTAACAGAAGAAAAAAAAGTTAAAAGGATTAGATAGGGTCTGCGCAGTGTTCAGGGAGACAATGATAGGATATGAGGAACAACATTCAGGGCAGTTCACTGAAGCAAAGAGAGAAATCAGTTTACATTTGTAGTATGTGACTTCTTAAAATATTCTCATGTAAAGAGGATTGCTGCCAATTTGTATAATGTTATGACTTAGATTCTTTATGGTGCAGAGCCCTTTAACACATCTCTTTCAGACATCTGAATTGATAGAAGTTGTGGGGTGCATGGGCAATGGTGAACATGTTATCTAGCTATAGAACACAGTTGCAAGATCTATATTTCTCAGTTTTAGATAGATTACATTTACTCTCAAAACAATTTTCATCATACTGAAATGGATGTAGTGGCAATTCTATAGATTAATCTTCATAATCCAATGATGGAAAATATCATCATGAACATTATAGATTTCTCTTGCTTTTATCTTTCCTAATAATGTCCCTTTCTTTGCGGGAATTTGGGTGTAAGTTTCTGTTTCAGTTGCACTAAAAAACAACAACAAATTGCTGACTTTGTGATGTGATTCATGAGAGAAGGTCTAGCCATATCCTGAAAGTAACCAGAAATATCACCGTCCCGTTTGTTTGAAACTGGGTTGTCAGGTTTGAAAATGGGTTGTCATGACAGGTTAAAACAATAAATATGAACTTTGAGCTGTTGCCCTCCTAAAATATGTGCCTAATCATAAAGACTTAACTGGATTTGCCTGCTAACTATAACTTCTTGCAACTTTCAGGAGTGTTTTTTGGCTGTCGCAGCAGTAACCAAACTCTGTAAAGGATATTTTTATATTAAATATTTTAATGTACTGTTTCCTGTGGCTTTTGGGTTGTTTTAAATCTAGTGTTAGATCACTACAACAACTAGAACAAAGTTTCTGTGTAGCCATTCTTTGCTCTTCCTTTCTGCAAAAAGACTGTCAAATGTTTGGGACTAGCCCACTCCTTTGGAGTTGTTGAGCCGGGGGTGGTGGTGGGAGGACATGATCTCAGAAGACTCAAAGGAATTCTTTAAACTTCTAGCAGGGCCAAGGGGTCAATGTCAGATTTAGTCATGCTGTTATTTTAGCCCAGTCGTCCAGAGAGATGGCTGAAAAGTGAGTCTTTTATTTCTTTTTTGTGTGATTATTAACAGGATTAAATGTAAGCCATTGTGTACTTAGTACCAATTAGTTTCTCATCTGAGAGGTTCATTATGATTTTTTTTTAACCCGGTACTCGTCTTGTAATATTTTTTTAGTGTCTGATTATGTCTGAGGGTGAAAGGAAACAATTCTAGAGCTGGCTTTACTGCGGTGTTTGATTTTTCGTTTACATTAAGTTACCAACATCCTGCCTTATGGAAAGTTTTGCATTGAAATGTCTTAAAGTTTTCATCTTCTGCCCTTCATCTGAAAAACACTTCAAACTAGAAATATAACATTTGTATGTGTGGGAAACCAACAGTTCATGAGGCTTTATATCATTTGCCCAAGCTTTATCTTTTTAATGCAGTTTAGTTTTATAGCTCAGAACCTAATGTTAAAGGCAAACTTTACTAATTTCTTCCTTTTTAAATACCTGATGACTGACTTGTTCCACAACTTACACTTGTATTGGAAGTGTTTAAGGATTTGTTAATTGCAATTTAGTATGCTAGCCAGTATTGTGCTTTTAAGAAAATAGATATGTATGTGGGTATGTAGGAACATGCAGGTTATATTGTGCATTTAATATATTTGAGTGATACGTGGTTTAACCACAGTTTAGAGACTGGCTCAAAGTAAAATATGTTCAATACCAAACTCTATTCTGCACCTTCAGAGCCACATTATTAGTATCTTTGCTGAAACTTAGGGTGCTGGTGGTTTGCTCATGAATAAATGGTTTCAGGGCTGCATCTGTCTTAAACTGTTTTAAATGCAAAAGCTTTATTTAAAAAAACACTTTCCCCTTTTCGCTCAGATATCTTCTGATTTGTGGAAACTGCTAGCCATACTAAATTGAGAATAAGAAGTATGTTCTGTCACATAGTACAGGAGTTTTAAAGATGTCTTAGTGAACTGGAAATTTTTACCAATTGCATTTTTTAAATCTATAAAACATTTTTGCTTTGTTGGTTATTTCATATTAACATTACCAGCATGTAAAATGTTCTTCCAGTCATCAATTGTTGCTATAAATTCAGAGATTAATTGGTTTGTATTCCCCCCCCCCCCCACCTTCAAGGGTGCAATTCTTTGTCATTCAGTTCCACTGAAATCAAGAGAAATAATAATTATAGCCAGAGTAGTATTTTATACTTGTACACATTTTCAGAAATAATAGTAAATGGATTATGTGTAATGCTCTAATCAGTGCTTCTGTGTATAAAATGGGAAGCGAGATGTCTTTGAAAGACTATCCTTAGGGATGTAATCCTTTCTTCATTTTTAACTAGCTATTAAAATCTTCAGAATCTAGCAGAATTTTAACTTCGGCAGAATTGCCATTTTATTCATTTCTTTCTCTTTCCTTCGTCAAAAGCCAAAGGATTTGTCCACATGAGATACTGACAAAGACTCAGACCTGTAGGCTTTTTAGAAGAAGGCTTTATGTTTATTGTAACAATAGGTAAATAACCTGTTTCACTTGTGTCTTGATAGGTGGAGAGAGAGAAAAGCAGGAACTATTTTGTGTTTCTAAAACATGCCAGCAGTTAAATATTTTCTGCTGTTATGTGCCTTTATGGAACTTGTGCCTCTGCCTATCAAACATGTAATTAGAGAGACTTGGTTGTACAGAATAAGAAATCTTGAAATGATCAAATCAAATATTTGCCTTCGAGTCTTAATATTTGAATGGGTATACCTTTCTGCCAGTTCTTGCATAAAGAGATGACCTGTGACATGGTTCTGGTACAGCAGTTGGTACACCCCATTCAAAGCGCCAATCGGTTGGCATATCTTGGTATTATATTACAAGTGAAACATAATGCTAAATATGCTTTTCTTGAACATGCTTGCAGTATTTTTCTTTGACAATATACTTCGGTTACAAAATAATGGATTTTAGAGAGTAACAGGGTCTGTGAAGCTGATTCTATTTTTCAGAGCATCTTGAAAGCGCAGTAGTAAGGTGAAGGGTTTTGGTTTTTTTAAATGCAAGTGAATAGTAATGGACATGTCAAATAACTTGATGACATAATGATTTGCTAATATAAGATGCCCTGATGATGATCCATTGGCCACGTTCAGAGAATTCTGTCAGATTATTAAACTGAGATATACACAAGGGACTGGATTCAATGAATTAGGGTCTCGAATGGAAGCCCACGCAAAGACTTCTGCTAGTGAAACAGGGCTCCCCCAGTACCCCAAATTGGCTTGGGAGAGTCTTGAGAACCCCTAAAATAGTGTGCAAGTAGGAGAGGGGTGATCGTTCTTTCAGACAATCAGAAATGCTTGTGCTGACAGAGCACTCTCCTTAGTGCTACATTGAATACCTCCCAAGCTTATTGTCTATATGTGTAGCCTCTTTTCTACAATTTAACAGAAAGTGTTCAATGTACCTTAATATCCCATTTCATCTGATCCAGGAAACTATGGTTAGCAGCTTCTGAACAAGCTAGGATCTTAAAGCATGGTTTGGAAGTTAGTTTAAGATGCTGGCTTGTTCCCAGGCTAACCATAGTTTCCTGGTTGGATGCGATAGGACACTATGGTTCATTGGTCACTTCCTGGTTTATTTGCTGCTAGTGTGAAGGGTCTTTTTGTAGAGGCAAAAGGCTTTTCTGTATCTTAGCATAATAAGCTGGGAGATGATCATCTGAACCAGGCCACTATGACAGTTATCTTAGAGTAGAAGCAGAGCATCTTTCCAAAAAGTAGGCATCCATCTTCCATTTGGACAGCTCGTGATTTTCATTCTAGTGGATAAAAATATGTATAATTATAATAGAGTGTTAGAAGATACTTTTATCAGAAAATATATGGAGAAAACAATATCATTGGCCATGTTGGTACCCAGAACATGAATTTTGGCATAGGTGACAGTAACTGTAACATTTTTGATTAAAATGCTAATAAAATTGTTGAGTTATGTAGAGCTCTTAATAGAGAAAGAATAATGGAAGACATGTAATCTTTTGGAGTTAATTCATGATGATCCCTCACTTGTTGTCATCCTGTGCATAATTTTAGTCCAAAGATGAAGTGGAATAGAACTTGCTTTACCTTCCTGGCATGGTCTCTTCTGAATTTAGGTATCTCCCTCCACTCCCTTTATCTTGGAACTAAAACTCTTCAAGCAGGACACTAACTGAGAGAGCATCATGAACTGACTCAGATGCATTTGTATGTGTGTTTAGTACCGAGTCAAGAGATTTGCTATGTTATCACTAGGTATTCTTCCAAATGTTAATGGTGGTGATACAGAACTCTGGTCTGTTAATAAAAAATGGTTAAGTAGGGGCTGATTAAGGAAGTATAACTAAATAGTGCAAAATTTAACCATTTTACAAGCCTCTATGGATACGATTGATACATAACCTACTACGAAATCCTTTCTTATATCTTTGGCATACTTTTAGTTGTTGTTTTTTTATTCTGATGGTGAGTAAGCTGAAGAAAGCATAAGTTCTTTGCATTACATTGGGAGAGAAATTGGAAGAGCTCCATATTTGTGGGTTGGTGGTATTCTAGCTAAGTTAAAACATTCATGATAAGCATAATAAAACATTGAGTGGCACCATACTAAATTTATGCGAAAATGTGAAATACCTATGAAATTTCCCAACAGACCTTGTTATTGTTAACTAAGATTTTTAGTTAACAATAGAAGTGTACATTATTAATTGATAATAAATTTGAAATAATTCAAATTGTTTACTTTATTCTGTTAAAACAGAGGAACCACTGTTAAAGGGAATTTATAAGTTGGGTTGGAGAAGATTAAGCAAACCAGTATAATTTATACCTCCTTGACTACATGACCAGCGTGTAAAAATTCTTTGCATTTTTCAATGCTCTGAATTTTATGATACAGTATATGGCTTAAAATGTATCAGAATTAGTTTAAAAATATTTTAGAGTTAAAATAATTTAGCAACATGTACACTGAGGTAACATTCATATTTTTACCCATTTTTGTACAGATTTTTTTAAAAAATTAAGATTAATGCAGGAAAGGGATGGAATGTGCATACGAATGAGTACATGTTAAATTGACTCATCCCTCTATTGCTATTTGTAAGGTAGTATGTCTGTCTTTACCTCATTGAAGGCAAGGGGCATTTGTGACATTAATCTGTTTCTATTTAGTCCATTTGCAAGGACACTGAGGGCTGAACTGGTATATCTGTGATTGGTCTCGTGATCTACCCCCCCCCCACTAATATGAATGAGAAACAGCATGGGGGGTTAACTAGGAGCAGTTTACACTTCCCCAAAATGCTGATCTAATCCTTTCCCCATTTTCCAAACTGCTCTGTGTTCCGTGAGATTAAACTATGAGCATGATACAGGAACTGATATTTCAGTCTTCCCTAAATGCTGCAAAGACCTTGAGGGGCAATTTACATTAGTAAAATAACATAGAGGAAAGGTTAAATGTCCCCAGCCCCCATGTTGCTTTCCATATCAAATTAGCTCTCTGGTGGTCTGTGTGAGGCAAGCTGGGTGATCAATCAACCAATCTAATACATAGGTGGCTCTTAAACAAATAACTTCCTTGAAGGCTAAATCCAAGATCCAGCGAAGAAGGAAAGTAGTTGCATGAGTTCAAGGGGCAGCCCTCATGCCATGTGGCAAATGGTTTTGAAATTGAGGTGAATTCCAAAAGCGTCCAGTGAGGTGTCTTAAAAGGCCAGCTGTTTAATTTTTTTAAAAAAATTCAAATTTCTGTTTGGATTATGGTGTAAGTGCTTAGAATGTTTCAGAAGCAGAAACTGCTGCCTCAAACTGTATTTCTAGAAGACATGGGGAAATAAATGTCCATGGTGCTCATTTAGTAAAGGCATAAATAGTCGTAACTTGCCCCAAGTATATATTACAATACAGTCATACCTCTTGTTACGTTTGCTTCAGGTTAAACCTTTTCAGGTTGTGTCCCGCGGCGACCTGGAAGTACTGGAATGGGTTACTTCCAGGTTTTGCTGCATGTGCAGACGCTCAAAATGACGTCACGCGCATGCGCAGAAGCAGTGAATCGCGAGACGCGCAGACACGGTTAGCATTCTGCTAATGTTGCAAACGGGGCTCCGGAATGGATCCTGTTCACAACCAGAGGTACCACTGTATATGACCAGTCATTTTTATTATTTTTGATATCAAGTTTTGCTCCAGTAATATATTTCCCTATAATGGACTTCCTCCTATTTATTAGACAAAGTAATAATCATAAATAAGAATAAAAATGTGCACCCCACCACCAAGACCATTCCATTGTAGCTATCCAATGGTCTTTTATATAGGAAAAACATGTTTAATTCAGTGTAATTAGTAGAGGATCATGGATTCAGTTGAAACAGCTTGTAAGGTGTAGGTTTTATTTACATTAAATCAAGATTTCATTTTAAGAAAGGCTGCATAACAGTGCTTCTGAGCAGTGCTTCTGGGAGGAGTTCTGCATACTGAAAATCCCTGCATTAATGTCATAGGCTGTCATGTGGTAGAAGTCAGGGGATGGAATATAACTGAGGGGGAATACCTGTAAACACCAGTTCCAAAACAATCACAGCCATGGGGATGCTTGACCGTGTTGAGGCATGCAGATACAGCAGTAAATACCTGAAATACAGTTTCACACAGCAGAAAAACGGTATAATTGTTACGATTAAAATATATTGCACAAATGCAAAGTAAGTTTATCTGGGTGACATATAGGTAGGGCCAAATAGATCACCAGCCAGTTTTCTGAGAAGACCAGTGTAATGGAGGTAGTGAATAATGATACCCTTCAGGCTGGTCGTGTTCCTGTGGTTGCAGCTTCCAGCCATGGTTCCATAATTACTGGAGTTCTTCTTGTAGCTGATTTATTCCTTTGGTTGCCCTAATGATCACTATTCCATCCAACATATTTCTGTTGATTTTGGAGAGAGTAGATCTTGAGATTGATCACAGGAGCAGTGGTGCTGTTTGTCTTTACCTGCTTAACAAAAAATGGGAATCTAGGCTTTTGGTGGAGTTTAAAGGGCTTCTTGTAAAACAGGATTGGGGAAGACATGGTCCTCCAGATGTTGGGTTCCAGCTTCCAGCAGCTGCAGTCAGCATGAACAGTGGCCAGGGCTGAAGTAGTCCAGCAACATTTGGAGGTCCACAGGTCCTGCACCTCAGCTGCAATTGCTTGGGATTTTCAATCTGGTACTTGAATCCTTCGCATAATTTGTCAGAGCGAACATAGCTGCACAGAGTTTCACTACGAAATACAGTGGTACCTTGGGTTAAGTACTTAATTTGTTCCGGAGGTCTGTACTTAACCTGAAACTGTTCTTAACCTGAAGCACCACTTCAGCTAATGGGGCCTCCTGCTGCCGCCACACCGCCGGAGCCCAATTTCTGTTCTTATCCTGAAGCAAAGTTCTTAACCTGAAGCACTATTTCTAGGTTAGCGGAGTGTGTAACCTGAAGCATATGTAACCCCAGGTACCACTGTACTTTAACAAGCAAAGCAGCACCACACTTTGAAGGCATCTTTCTGATGGTGCAGCCAGTTGGGTGTTGATGCCTTAGAGCAGCGGTTCTCAACCTGCGGGTCCCCAGATGTTTTTGGACTACAACTCCCATCATCCCTGAGCTCTGGCCTTGCTAGCTAGGGGTGATGGGAGTTGTAGTTCAACAACATCTGGGGACCCACAGGTTGAGGAAGGCTGCCTTAGAGGTTGTTTTGTAGCATCTGTAGTGTTCTTGCAGTTTCCCAGCCAACTGAGAGTGTGTTGCAGAGTGGGAGAGGAGATCTCTAGGACTATAGATCTAAATATAGTGTGTGCTCAGTACGACGATCCTGTTTTGTTTGTTTATTTTAGTATGCTTGATAATCAGGGGTGGGTTTTTTTACTCAGAGCTCCTTAAGTTAAAACCAATGAAAACCTAAAGACACAGCTAAATTAAAAGGTCTGAATATAGGTTCTCCCCACGAAAAGAGAGAATGCCACCCTTCAAATTAATGGCAAAAAACATGGAAGAAAATGAAAAGGCTTTGTTTGCCTGGCACCTAAATTGGCATTTAAAACTCATGAATTGGGTTTTCCCCAGTTAAATCTGTTCTCAACCAGTTCAGAGTGCCCTAATTTTTGCAGCAGGGCAGAAAAAATGGAGAGAATTGTTTGGGGATTTATCTGCATGGACCCCTGCATTCTCTGTGTAGCACCTCCCCCCCCCAACTTATTCCCATTTAATCTCTTGAATTCTGCACAAGTTTTGAGAGCTTGCCAAGTGCATGATAGTGGTGGGCTGGATTTGGGAACTGCTCAACTTGCCAGAAGGAATTTCTAGTAATTGTGACCAAAACCAGATCTTCTTAACAAAGATATCATTCTCCTCAATTCCACTCCCCCAATAGTAAAGGGCCAGGCCAAGATAGCTTTTTGCAGTCTGTCGAAGGAGAGCGTGTATACCTCAAAAAGAATCAGACTCTCGCAAGTCTTGGATTATTTGTGTACCATACATTCAGCTAAAGAGACTAACTGGGATTTTTGTGGCTGTCATTTTGAGTGGAATTTCAGTTCATGACATCTGCAAATTGCACCTGGTTTTTCACTGTAGTCTTTGCAAAGCACTATGTGGGATGTGGGTGGCGCTGTGGGTTAAACCACAGAGCCTAGGACTTGCCGATCAGAAGGTCGGCGGTTCGAATCCGTGCGATGGGGTGAGCTCCAGTTGCTCGGTCCCAGCTCCTGCCCACCTAGCAGTTCGAAAGCACGTCAAAGTGCAAGTAGATAAATAGGTACCACTTCAGCGGGAAGGTAAACGGAGTTTCCGTGCGCTGCTCTGGTTCACCAGAAGTGGCTTAGCCATGCTGGCCACATGACCCGGAAGCTGTACGCCGGCTCCCTCAGCCAATAAAGCGAGATGAGTGCCACAACCCCAGAGTCAGTCACAACTGGACCTAATGGTCAGGCGTCCCTTTACCTTTATGCATGAAGCTTTTCAGAGAAGAAATGCTACAATTGGACATGCAGTTTGTGTAGTATTTCTTTTGTAAAGCAATATATGAGATTGCTTAGATGCAACGCAGGAGAAAAATAAGAGTTGTTTGCCTATAAGCATGTTTTGAGTTGTTCTCTTTGTACAGGCAATGACCAATTAACGTGTGTCTGAAAGATGTGCACGTATGAACACCACTGAACCTGGAAATGACCCGAAATGTCACAAAAATGTCATGAGAAGGGCATAACGGGGTTGGAGCGTAACCGAGTGGGGTGCTCTTATATGTGCTTAGCTGACGTGTGGGGGTGCCAGGAATGGAATCCCTGCACGAAATGGTTGTCAACTGTAGTTACACATTCCATCCTCATTTCCAGGTGTAAAGGGAAATTCTAGGCTTTTGCAATAGTTGGAACCTATAAATGATTATGGCTTGGTTCTGTGCTTCATGCGTAGTGTGTCAAGCAAATGAGAGGACCACCTCCTGATCTTGTGAACTCTGGAAATTCTAATTATGTTGCACAGAAGAACACTCAGAGCACCAGTTCTAGGCTAGCTACTTTGCTTCTCATTATTTTAAAGCTTAAGGGAAGACAACCACCCAGATTCATAGAACATTGTATCTTGAGGATTTTATTTCTTCCAGAAGTAAGTCCCCATCTTTGTGAATGTATTTTATTACAAATGGCCTTGCAGTATATAGAGTGAGTCTCCACATCACCTCCTAAAGGTGCAGAGCAAAAACTGATTGCTTAAAGAAAACCTTGAAAGCCGTGTTCCAGTAGAATTACATGAGTGTAGTTTTTCCCGTTCATTACTGTTATGTACTAGAAATAGCATGGGCTTTATCGAGTTTTCATTACAAGAAGTGAGCCTTGTGTTATCAAGCTACTGATGCTGATGTGAACATAGAATTGCTCTAGACAAGCAATCTTAGAATTGCTCTAGTCAAGCAATCTTAATTTTCAGAATTCTGTAATGTAGCCTTAGGAGACTTTAAATCTAACGATAAAGTGGTTTTTTTTTTTATCCACAGATCATTTTGAACTATAGATTTAAATTATTGCTATTGAATTAATTCCCAGATACACACATTCCTCTTCACACTACAGCCTTCTAATGATAAATTACCATTGAATTTGGTGAATTCAAAAATCTCCTGCGTTCAGTGCAGTATTTTATTATGTGCATCCCATCACAGAAAGAGAACTCAAGAAGATGTGTTATCAGAAAAAAATAATACAGTAATGTATCCCTGGGTCCTTCTCTTTGTCTGCTCAGTTTTGTACCTTTATCCTTAGGAAAAAACATGAGATGATAATGCATATTTGTGGTTACTGGACTAACATAAACTAGTCATTGGAAACATAAAATGAGAATAGTTGGGAAATGGTGGAAGGTTTGATCACATACTGCTAAGTTTTCAGTGTGTTTCATTATGGTAGTGAAATATGAAGTGCAGTAATTGTATACAGTGGTACCTTGCAAGACGAAAGAGTTTTTTGTTTTTTGAGTTGCTTCGCAAGACGAATTTCCCTATGGGCTTGCTTCACAAGATGAAAACGTCTTGCGCCTTTTTCTTAAAACCGTCAATGCATTCCTATGGGAAACCGTCAATGCATTTCCTATGGGAAACCGTGCTTCGGAAGACGAAAAATTCACAAGACGAAAAAACTCGCAGAACGAATTAATTTCGTCTTGCGAGGCACCACTGTAGACACATAACTCTTTCTCACTTGGTCATGTTCAGTTTGAATGGTTAAGCCCCATAGAAGGTCAATGTGTTGCCAAGAGTAGTTTATATTACAGAAATGTTTTATATGAAATGTTTGTTCCAATGTCTCTGTGATAGACATCTCAAATAAAGGTTTTTTACAGTTAAAAAAAACCATTATAAATTCCATGGGTCTTAATAGTTGATCATGTTTCTCATTTTAGTTTTGAATCTAAATTGTAATATTTAAATATTAATTGCTGTGGAATAAAATTATTGGGAAAGTTGCATTTTTCTGGGAGAGGGCAGCAATGTTTACTTTTTAATGGAACGGGGCGGGGTGGGAGGAGGAGGAGGTATGAAGGCCAAACCGTATAGAATCCTTCCAGTTTGCTCACTTAGAAGATTTCCACGCCATCTTGCAATTGAGTGATTCCCAAGGTAGTTTACAACAGATTATACTCATACCTTCCCCCCACCTGACCCTCAAATTTGTGCACACAATTCTTGGAGACAGGGGGTCCATTCTCTGTTGGACCTCAATCCCCTGACCAAGACAAATACCAGAGTGTACTTCTTCTCAGCTCTGCAGTCTTAGGGTCACTGACAGTTGAAGCTCAATCGTCGTTCTGGCAGTAGTGAGGGAATTGGAAGCAAGTTATGACATCTGGGGCCTATTGCAGGTCTACCCTTGCAAGCAATTTGCAATGTTATATTATTTAAAGCTTCGGCAGTGCCTAAAATGAAGTTGGATTTACATCAAAAATATGTGATGCTAGAGCTGTAAATATCCCCAGAATTACATGTGTAATTGCCATGCAGCTTGGTTTACAAGCATGTTCTGTATGGGAGTTTGAATTTCTGATGCAGTTTCATTTGCAAAGATTTGCAAAAAGGGCCAGTTCACTTAGTTCACATTATTGCTAGTTCACATTATTGTCACTAGCTCAGAAGATCAGCAGTAGATTTTAAAAACTGTTAGTTTAAAAGAAATCCAGTATTCAGTTTTAAAGTCATACCAAAGGTGACAACAGCTGATCAAATGCCTAAATTAATTGTTACCTGCTACAAAAAAAAACCTCCCACAAGATTGTATACAGTGTTAGAAATTAGTCCGGAGCCAGGCGTCTCTTGCTACTATCGTGGATCCAATTGTGATCACTTGGAGATCTCTGGATGCCAAGTTGGCGATTGACATCTCTATCTGGCTGGCCCTTCCAGCTTTCTTAAAGAGAAGACCTTATTTATTGTGAGCTTCATGACTGAGTGGGAATTTGAACCCTGATCTCCCAGGTTGTGGTTTGATACTCTAACCACTACACCGCACTGGCTTTCTAGAGTACTTCTGCTATGGGGGCAGCTATAGAAATTAAGTAGGTAAATAATTATGGGGAAAGCAAAATGTCACTTTGAGAAGGACCTGAAATATTTCCCTTGAAGCTTGGAATTTGTTTTATTCTGGATTGGGTTTTTTAAAATGTTTTTATGTATTGTAAATCGCTTTTAGATTTTTTATTTAAAATATAAAGTGGTACAGAAATGAAATTAATAATAATAATAATTCACTGTAAAATAACATTCTGTTGTGGCGAGCATAACCTAGCTTCAAGATGCTATTTGGCAATTAGCTTATATATTAATTTCTAACACTGGTTGTATATGCTTGGAGATATTTTGGGTATATTTTCAGACTATCTTATCAAATAGGGTGTAAAAGAATTCACCATGTAATTAATTTCTAATCCTAGCTCTAAAGATTCTTATTACTAACTGCAGAAATCCTCATTGCCACAGTATGTTTATACCATAAACAACACACAGCTATGGAACTCTCTCCCCTTGGGAACTCACCAAACCTTGAGCATCTTTTAGAAGCATTAAAAATACATTTATTTAGGCACAATAGTGAAGCTGGGAGAGGTGTCACTATTTTGATTGCTGAACGCACGCAAGTGCCATTAATGTGCTTAATTTTGAGGTATGGTGCCAGGTTAATCACTGTGTATGGCCACAAGCAGAATATTCATTCTGTTTGGCAAAGTAAATAAATAATGACATGGAATATATTGCATTCTGAATACATGGGCAGATTTGTGACCTTCGCTGTCAGATGAAAGTGCACATAGCAATGCAGTCCTGTTCAGACCTTTCAAGTGGGGAGCTCTTAAATGAACATATGCGTTCATTTATGTGCTAAATTATAGTTGCACTACTTAAATGTACAGGCAGATGTGTTTCATCAGGTGAAAACTTACTTTATTCTTACAAAAGTTTTCAGGATCAGCAAAGGCAAAAAAACTATTTTATTAGGAGAGAATAAATATTTCAGAATATTCTCCTGTGTCTGAAATATTTTTGAATATAAATATATAATTTATATTTTGTCAATTTTTGAGAGATGAATTTCATATTCAAGATATCAGTGGTTTATTGCTTCTTATAAAAGCAGTGTTTATCATTCCCATAAGTAACTTTATTTCAGAAAACTAATTAAAAGACTAATTATGCCTTAGTGATAGTCTCTCTTTGTAAAATGGCAAGGTCAGGTCAGTAGTACATTTCTTTTCAACTGAAATTCTGTATTGTATTTTCAGAATACTTGAACTTGCAGGTTGGGTCCAAATATTAATTATGAGGAAATGCACCATCATATTAACTCTGAAATAGTCACTCCTAGTTTCTTCATATAATTGCTGAGAGAATTTTTTAAAAACCCACTAATCGATTACTATTGAAGAGATTAATGAATATTCACAGCAGACACAAAATTAGAATATCACAAATGTATACACAGATATGTACTCAAATAAATAGCAAGAGTGTGTCCATTCAAGATCTGTTTCTGAAATTGGCAGCAAGGTGATTTTGTGCTCCAATCCCAAAAAATTTACTGGAGAGCAAGCCCCATTGATTTGAGTAAAACTTTGTTGAACGTAGTCAAACTTTGAATTACAGCCTCCATCCTTAACTTTGCTGTCATTCAGCATATGTTGCTGATCTCTGGTGAAAGTTGTATATTTCATGTTTACTATGTAGAACAGGCATATTCTGGATCTAGCAGATTCTTGAGTAAGCAAAAAACTGAAAAGTTGTCTGCTTAGCTGTAGATTGGTTTGCTAAAGTTGAGCTTAAAATACTTCTTTCCATTATATATTATTTTTAAAATGTGTAATTTCATTTCTGACAAGCACTACAAATTGTGTGTTAATTTATTCTATATTTCCTCCCCAAGGAAACAAACTCTTTACAATTCCTGAGTGTCTGATTTTATTTTGTAGCTTGGTTGTGGGATTGAAGCCGGAATGTGAACTTTATTTTGGAAGCATGCAGACGAAGGAATGAATGAAGTTTCTTCTAGGCCAGTGCAGTGAATATCTACAGATCCTGATGAAGTTCTTGCCATTAGGCGGTGAAATGAATGTGTGCATGAACAGAAAGCTATGAAAATAGGTCAGACATGGGTTTGTTCCTTTGTTGTGAAGAAATTGTGACAGTTTGGAAATGTATTGTTGTTGTTTCTTATCATTATTTGCACTTACTAGTTGATTTTATTTACCAAATATAACCCAAAGTGACATAAAATAGTACAAAGATTGAAACAAGTATAAAACCAAAACAGAACAAAAGCCTAAAAATAGATCCATACCTATAATGGTAGATCTAACACATTCTACCTACTGGAAGAGGCCACAAATGTCTAAAACCCTTCAAATTAAGGGCCAAATGCCATTATTTCTAATTGCATGGTATTGATGTAGGATGGGAATGCAAATGTACCATACAATTTTATGTATGCATTTCAGTACTGTTGTGCTGAGTGGGGGTTACTCACAAGTAAGCGTGCATATAGATTTGGAAGAATTGACATATTACTCCCATTGCTTTTAGTGGGACTTAGTCATGAGCAATTTTAGCTGGTTCCAGGGCTTCGTTATTAAGGAGGTTTGTGTCTTTCCCTTCCTCCAAGGAAGCATCCTATTTTTATTATATTTACATAGTAGCAAATGTTGCTTTCATTTTGGAAATTGATTTCTGTTGTGCAAATTGCTCATGTGAAAAAGCAAAGAAATGTTTAATATGTACTTAAGGCCCTGAAACACCCCCGGTGTTTTTACATTCTGTAGTGAATAGATAGTTGAAGTAAACTGGATTAAAGTGGTCCTAACCACATTTACTCAGAATAAGTGGCATTAATTTGCAGGGGTACTTCAAGAAAGTATACTTACTAGACTCCATTAAGCTGGGGAAATAAAAGATACTTAAAGTGAATGACTTATTTGAAATGCTTTCTTAAATACCTACTAGAACTTGCACCATACACAATGCAAACGTTCACTAAATCTCTTTTTTTATCATTAGTTAAAATTGTTCTAGGGAGCCTTAGGTGTCATATTGTGGTTTAATGTACTTGCTTAACTCTTAAGATCCTGTACCGTCTGTAGTGGCTGCATAATATCAAATGAAGTGCAATGTAGGTGAAATTTATCCATAAATCAACCTTTAAATAAATTTTGAAACACTAAAAGCTATAGAGAATTAGTTCTGGAATCCTAATGGTTTTCTCTGGATTTTAGGCAGAAGCAGTGCTTGGTGGGTTTATCCTCATGATAGTAAGACCAACTTTACTACTACAGTGGTACCTCGGGATGTGAACGGGATCCGTTCCAGAGCCCCTTTCACATCCTGAAGCAAACACAACCCGCGTCTGTGCGTGCGCAGGTCGCGTTTTGCCGCTTCCGTGCATGCGCGTGTCGTCATTTTGACCATCTATGCATGTGTGCGGGGCGAAGCCCGGAAGTAACGCGCCGCGGAGCGCAACCCGAAAATGCTTAACTTGAAGCACATTTATCCCGAGGTATGACTGTACTACTACTACTACTGCCACTGCTACTACAGTGTTCGATAGATTTATACTCCTGTTCATCTTAATACCCAAGTAATGATTCACGCCTTGTAATGCTCAGCCCTATTTTTCCCCTTTAAGTACTTTTCTAAATCCAAGGTATGAGAAGGTTATGAAATAGTACTTCCTAATAAATTGTGGCTTTTAGTTAGGATTGAGTGATGAAAAATGTTTTTTATTTGCTCACACACTGCTCAGACACCCGTTGGTTATAAAGGTAACAAAATGGTTCTAAAAGTGGGTTAGAATATTGTTTTCAAACCTGTTATGTTGTAGTGCAACCCCAATATACTACTTGCTATATATATATTTAACTTACCACTAAGCTAATATATTAAGATTAATACAGAACATGCAATAGGATACCTTGTCTTTTAACCTCAACATGGAAGATGAGATGTAGAGAAAGGTCTAGATTATTTTGGTTTATAGTGGGATAAGATAGCTTGTAGAAATTAGAAGAATCCAAATATGGGAGGTGTGAGAAATGAGGTCGTATAAACCATTAACTATTGTATTGGAGAAACAGCAGCCCCTTCAATGTCAGCATTGCAATATTAGTAGCCAAATAAGAAGCTTGACAGCCATTGAAAACTAGGGAGCCTGACAGTTGTCCAGATGAGCACTGTGCTGCCACTCATTTTAATAAGATGACTGAAATAAGCTTAGGTATACATAATTTATAAATGTCATGTATATAGGTCAGTATGGATTTTGCTATACACTTAAGATGAAAACATTCTTACGGGTGTGATTTCATTATTGTAACGCTGAATGTCTGAAGCTTCCATCTTGTATATATGGTTATATTTAACTGTTGGTTCGTTATTTGAATAAATGCAATTATTCTGGACAGTATTGTTCATATTTTACAGATGGCATGGAAAAGCACAGGTAACTTTATGCTGCAATCCTAAACACATTTTACTGGCGAGAAAGTACCATTCAACTGTATTGTGGAAATACCATTCAGTCTTTAATGTGAAAAATACTATAGGTTTCCATGGTTTATTTTAAATACCAAAGTACATTATTTGGACTAGCATGAATCTGATAAGAGCAACCAATGTAAATATTCATTGGATTCTTCATAAGAGAGCAGCTGGTATTTTTTTCCCATTCACTATCAACCATAATATTTTATTTCATAAAATATTATGGATTTTTAAGTATGGGTAACAAGCCTCAGCCTTTTTTGTCTTACCTCTGCTTCCAACTGCAGATGCAGTGACTGCACAATAACTTCTGTGGTGTGACAGGTAAATTTTTACAATTTACCTGCTGTAGTAGTTTATTCTGTAATGCCATTCAATCATCTTGGAATTTTGCTTGCCTGCTTTGGTGAGTGCAGCAGATTTTCAATTTAAATATAACTTTATCTGTTTGATTAAAAATGTAACAGGACATTATGTGTTGCAAATAAAGTTCAGAGAAAGAGATGATTTTACCTGTTTTAAAGAAAATCTGTTTGTATTGGTTGTGAACGGATGATTAATACCTCTCTAATTTCGAGGTTTACCAGTCTAGCTCACCTGTCTTTTTGCATGAATAGTTGAAATTGATGGCTGTCGGGTATAAGCATTTACCTGTTGATGTTTAGTGGATGGATTTCTTTAAGGATAATGCAGAATCCCATCATTGGGCATTCATTTATTTGCTGCTCATCAAGATGATTGACAGGTTTGCCAACAACTTGGGCGGAGGAATTTTCCCCTCCTTTGTGTGTGTGTATGTAAGAAATTTAGCTTTTTAGTGATAAATACTGCATAGAAATTAGGTTTCAGGCTTCTAGACTTTAGTTTTTTGTGCTTTAAAGGTACATTTTGAATAAAGCAAAGATATTAGACGGCTTGGGAGGGAGTCTGTTTTTATCAAGTTATAATTTGATGACTCAGAAATGCAAGCATAAATGCCTGAAACATGCTAATTCTTTAACAAATAGATGTTATGGATTCTAACCAATATTAAGCCATATTCTTCGCAAACCCATTGAAATTATTAGTCATGACTAACCTAGATCTATTAATTTCAGTGGGTCTCCTCTTAAAACCTTAAGTTTTAAGGTACCATGGTACAGAATTTACAAGTTATCTCTTGCCTTTTGCATTTCATTTAGAATCTGATTTAACAATAAGTCGTGAAACACTTCTGTTGGATCACGTTAGTTTTAAAAGGCATTTCTGAATGCTAAGCTCCTCACGGTTTTGTTTATTTGTGTTTGGTAAGGAAGCATTTAATACCAATTTTAAATTGTAAAGTTTCATCTCAGGACTATATGGCCCAACTGAGAGGGATCCAATAGGTTAAAAAAATTGGCATTTGTTGGTCAATGGCTAGTGGAAGCAAATTTTTTAGACACGATCCACAGTTCTATTGATTTTATTCTGGATGCAAAAGGATCTTTAGACTTTTAGAATGTTGTAAAGCAGCACTCCCAGTAATTTCAGAAGTGTTTTATGATGCTATGGCACATGAAGTCAGCTGTTTGAAGAAATACAGAAATAAACGGTTTTGGGCTAACAAGCCTCTAGGCTGAGTCTAGACTGCATCTTCAATCTGGGCATAACATCTACCCTGGACTACAGAAATGTCACAAAAGAGTGGCTGGGGAAACCCATCCAGATAGGTGGGGTATTAATAATAAAGTTATTATTAAGATTATTATTATTATTAAAAGGAAGAGCAGTATTCCTTTCCTCTTCTTCCAGGAGAAGGAATGAGTGTTTTGGAGAAGCAAGAACTCTGCTTCTCCAATGCTGTAGAGCAGGCCAGCACGAGTTGTGACCCACCATGCTGAATGCAGCCCACCAACCATGTATGGCAGCCTGCCAGAAGCTTAGTAAACCTCCTGTTCTTGCTCCTTGTTTGGAACTGCACAAATAGGGAGGTTATCTGCACTTGGCAGGCACAATGCATAGCTTGTGAGCTATATTCGAGTGAGCAATATTCGACTTGGTAGGTCACAGGTTGTGCAGGCTTTTCGCAGAGCTGCTAAGCATGGAAAGTACCCAAATACTATTCCTTGCTGTTTTAAAACCATGACTCTGCTATTGGGAGAAATTATGAAATTCCATTGCACAATTCAGTTGGGAATACTTTTGACCCCCCCCCCCCCCAAATATTATGGCATTGGTTTGGTATCCCCTGCCTCCCTATGACTCAGATTTAGGTTGCTTTGTTGCCTTTATGCATTCCTCAGTAAAGTAGTTAGAAAACTTTTAAATATCCCAATGTTGTCTTATTAGAAAATATTATATTGATGTACATTTTATTAGGCTGAGTAATGATGAAATGTCCACTCTTTTGTATATTATTAAAGGCCTAGCCAGCGTGATAGCATCCTTTATTCATCACCTTCCTTAACTTTCGATTGGCCAATTTAATGTTTGTCTTTTTGGAATTAATAGAAGCTTATATGAAAAGGAATTGTGTTAAAGGAAACCTAGATTGTCTCATGAACAGTTGGGATCTCTTCTGTCATCAGTCATCTAGCCCAAGTCACACCTCTCACTGGACCTGATCCATACCTTCATCAAGAGTTTTTGACTGGATGGAATGTGTTTTTGAATTTTTGCTTGCCTTGGATATAGGATAGAGAGGAGTGTGTGAGCATGTGTAGAAACTAACCTACAGTACTAAGTGCTCTGTCAAATTTGCCTTGGGCCCCACTACGGCTGGTATGTGGCCCACAGAAGAGTACCCAGAAGGAAATGTGATCTTTAAGCTGGAGAAGATTCCACACCCATATCTTTTGTAGAACATTTTTATCTTGCCTTTCATCATCTAGATAGATGTGCTCATTGTGGCTTATACCACTAAAAACAAAAGTGTAAAGTACATTGGGTTGCATCCAAAGGTTTTCTTCCTTTGATGAAAGAACTCTTGACAGAAGGCGGGAACTTTTGAGATCCAACCCAATATAAGTAATAAACAATAATTAAAGCAATCAAGCTACAGAGGACCAGATAAAAGCAACCGTTCAAGCTCTCTGTCAGTGCAAATGATTTCCTTTAAGAAGCAGGCTGTTCAAATGTCTGTAGCTATTGTTTTTGCAGTTCTATTATTTTTATTTTATTGCTTTGTTTTACTTCAGTATTTTTTTAAGGTAAATAAAATAAAAGCTTCCACCAGTGATGATGGAACACTTGGCCAGATGGAGCCAAACTTATCTCCCAGGGGAAAGTGTTCCACATGTTGGGCGGCCATGACAGAAAAGACCCCCTAGCATGTTCCTGTCAACCTTACTTCACAAGCTGATAGATAGCAAAAGGGCCTTCCCAGAAGATTTTAGCAACCAATCAGATTTGTTTTGGGAGGTGGTGGAGATAATCCTTTAGAGCAGTGTTTCCCAAACTTGAGTCTCCTACTGTATTTAGCCTACAATTCCCATCATCCCTGACCACTGGTCCTGCTAGCTAGGGATGATGGGAGTTGTAGTCCAAAAGTTGGAGACCCAAGTTTGGGGAACTCTTGGTGGCTTTCACAACGTTTGCTTATAGCAAATGAACATTGGAAGTCTGCCAAAGTGGTTTCTGTTCCTGTTTTGAATGAGTGTTTCCCTCCTACCAATGTTTGTTCTGTAGGGTTCTGAAATATTTAAGCTCTTGGGGCCCCAGAATACATTTTTATTGTATTCAGCCACAGCTCCTCTTCTTGTCTGAACCCATCAACTTCCTGAACCATTTCTCTATACTCCCTTTCCTAAACAGTTTTCTTTTTCCTCTTAATTTTGTCACACCTCTAGATTTTGTTTACTGATTTCTCGTGCACCAGAAAAAGACCCTTAAAAGCATTTAAATATAATCCAGCCAAGTTGGAATTTTTTAAAATAGAAATTGTAAGAGGTGAAATGCTAAACAATTTTGCTTAGGAATTCTCAAATCTCCCATTAGAAAAATCAGTCACACAGTATGAGAATATTTTCTCCATGCTTTGAAATATCTGGTCAGTTTTCTTGAAAAACTCTCCCAAAGATGGACCTTAAGCATATATATTGTCCCCCACACCCACTGGTGTTTGGCAGAGCTGTGCTAATGTTTCTCAAGTGGACCTTATAAAGAAGAGCTCTAATTACCTTTAACTATCTGCAGTATTCCCAAATGATCCTACATTAGATGTAAATAGTTTCAGGGTGTGTGTCCATTTGTGATGTTGAACGTCTTCCTATTTTATTTTAGTTAAAAATACAAGTATGAGATACATTCTGAAAACACTTGTAAAGTCTTCAGATTCTTGCAGGCCCTGGGTTTTTCAGTAGCAGCCACATCTTGTGAGACTATCCTTATAAAGAACTTTTAAAATACAGAACATATAAATAAATATTTATGGATTATTTTCTTTAGAGTGACATGAGAAAAAAAGGTTATTGTATTTTCCGATTTCGAAACTGTTCAAAAAAAAATCTCTTGAGACTAATCCAGTCTGTATGGAAAACAAGGGAGGGCACTTCAGAGGATTTGTTGAAGTTGTGCTATTGTCAGCTTTTGAGATTTTAGAATGCTCTTTCAACAGGTCAAGATGACCTCATCTTTCCATGGCTGCTAATCCACAGTCTCCATTTTCATAGGGTTTTAGGGAAATTTTTCTTGGAATAATTAGCTGTAATTTGCATGCACTTAAAAAAAAAAAGAGCCAATTTTGTCACAGTGTTGTAAAATGTGTTTTCGTGTGTTGCTTATAAATATAAGCACCAGTTGCATCTACTGAAATGTTTTAAATGATCTTTTGGTAGTATTCCTAGAATAAACTGCACAATACCAGTCTTTGCAAACTGTGAAATTCTACATAGACACCAATAGGCGTTTCATTGATCCTGATGGGGTTTTGAAGTAGAAAGTCAGAAATGGTAGTGGCATAGAGGATCTGTCAAAAAGAATTTGGCATACATGTT